>NC_142226.1:1810020-2515041 GCF_049639895.1 Pseudopodoces humilis | reverse complement strand
CTGCAATATTTTTTAGCCTTGTTTTTATTTCCACCAACCATTTGTAGCATCACATCTGAGACAATCACTGTACCTTGTGTCCCAGTCATCACAGCCAGTATCATACTTGTATGTTGGCTGGAAAGAGATCTCTCCTTCTGTGAAGCCTTCAAAGGCTGCATTTGCCTTCATTTGCCTCTTCAGCTACAAAAGAAGAAAAGATGAAAACTTTAATTTTAGATAATCCCAAGCACAATTTCTATGTGGAGTAAGAGAAAAGGCCAAGGAGTCGTGTGGTTTGTACCGAGCACCCTCAGCACCACGTGCAGGTAGGTGAGACATCAGTACCTGGTCATATTGGCAAAGCTCTAGAAATGCTTTCTCCTCTACAAGCTGCTTCACTTTTGCCACATCCAGTTCCTCCAGACGATAGTTGAGGTCCCCCAACCATAGGATCACACTGAAAGAGAACATACACCAAAATGTGCAGAGGCCTGGAGCTGCCCAGAGCACAGCCAGCCCCGGACAGCAGCTCCATTCTGCAGCTCTGGGCTCTCCCCATCACAACCCCTCTGATGAGCTGCTCTTATCAAGAATAACAACAGTGAAAACTTAAAAGAGCAGCTACCTTTTCAATTTTTGCCATTATTAATCACTGTTCTGCATGCTTGTCACTGTCCCTTAATGACTAGTGCTGTTACTATTCCACAGCTGGGGAAGTCAGTGCTTATTCCTGCCCCATCCCCACTCCAGGCTTGAGAATAAAACAAGGCTTGGGAGAGCACAAAGTGACAGAACAGTGTGGATGAGCCCTGTGCAAACCAGGGAAAGCTTTTCTGGCCCCTCAGCTGATGTTTATGCCACTGAGCCCCCCTCCTCACCCCCCAGCACATTCACAGAGCTCTCCTTTGCACATGCCATGATTCCCACAGCCAGATAGGAAGCGTACTCGTGTTTGCCAATAGTGAGAGGGGGCAAATTTGGATCCGACTGGCAGAACTGCATCCGAGAGCAGATGTCTTTGAAGTCCTGGTTCCTCCGCTCGTATTCCTCCGTGTGAGCTGCGAGGTGAGAATTCACAATGCACATGCTGGTGTTGTGGAATTTAAACCTGATGGCAACACCACCTTTGTTACCCTGAAAGAGAAAGACAAAGACATTGGTCAGAAGCTTCTACACTGCAGATGAGTTACTAGCAGTGGACAAGTCAGAAGACTTTGAGACAGATTGTTTCATTCCAGAGAAAAAACATCCTAATTAGTGATTGCTGCCTTGAACATTGGTGAGCACCTGGCAGTTCCCTCTTGCTGTGCCCTGAGCTGGCACGGGGACAGGACTATCTGCTTCTAGAGGCAGCCACAGCCCTTAGCTGGAGGAGTAACCATTGCATCCAAAGAGGGTAGCTCTTCCAAATCTCACCTCTTCTCATGCATGGTTGTCATTCTTACCATCCTCCCCATGATTCCAGTTCCCACAGTCTCAACTTCCACCTCAGCGATGTTCAAAGCAAGTTCTGCCTTCACATACAACAGGAGCATGATCCCCACCAGGCGCACAAGTTTCACCTGAAAAACAGACCCTGGTCCATTCAGTGCTGTAATGGAAGAGGTTTGCTGAGAGAAGGCACATCCATCTATAATATGAGTCACCAAAAAGAAAGTTTCAGGATCATTCAGTGCACCAGCAGGGCTCACAGTGCACAGGCCCCCAGCAGCACAGCCCAGGAAGGAGCTGGGAGCAACATCAGTAAAGGAAGTTGAAGCCCAAAGCAAGAGCTACAGCACAGACATAAGCTCATGAAAGGAGATTCCCTTCAACAACAGAGAAAAGAGACGAAGCAGACCTGTGGAGCAAGAACTAAAACATAAGCAGTATTCCTAACAAAATACCGTCATAATTAATTCCACCATACATTGTAGGCAGACAGGGAAGAGAAGGTACAAAACTTCCTATTCTCCTTCCCCAAGACAGCAGGAGCTCCCTTTAAATGGGGAAGCCTGGCTCTGTTTCCATCCTGCCCCTGCCTCAGCACACTGCCTACAGAACCTGCACAGCTTCTGAAGACACAGCTATTGAGAACAAGAGAAAGCAAAGGGAAAAGAGCCAAGTGGAAAATGATTCCACACTCAAACCTCCTCAAAAGCCACATTTACCTTTGCATATTTGGCATCTGGGTGAAGACTATCAGTTACAGCTTTAAACCATTCTTCTTCCTTCGGTGTGTCATTGAAAAAGAAGGCTTCTTTAGTCAGATCAAGCTCCTGGAAACTGTGTTAGAGGAAGGAACCCATGCACTTGTTTATAACTCTCCAGCCCCCTCTCTGGGAAAGAACTAAATCAGCTAATACTCATTAAATGAATAACTGAAATTAATAACTGAAATTTATAACTGAAAACTCAAATTCAGTGTTCATAGATGTACGTTAAATGTAAAACTAAATTACTGTCATTATTACATCAAATGGCATTAAGGATTTTGTCAGACTGAGAGGCCAAACCCTACCAAACCAACAACCCTTACCGGCTGTGGACACACCCACCCTGGAGCTGTGCAATGCACTACACCAGTGCCAACATTCCTGTGGTGTCCTGGCTGAACTCCTCTGGTGACAGATCTGCCAGCACAGCCCAGGTTTGTGAGGATGGGCAGGGACAGGCACTCACCCCACGCAGTAAATGTCTGGAGGCTCAGCATCACACCTCAGCCAAGGCTGGAGGCTCTCTGTGGGAGACTGACCGTTCACGTTGTATGTCCCAACAAAAACCCTGCAAAGACAGTGACAGAATCCCTGAGCTGCCAACTGCAGAGCCCAGGAAATAGCACTGCTATTAACCAGGGAAAAAATGGTCCATACAACTGACATGTTGCCAGGGAAACCAAAGTTTAAATCCCTAAAATGATTTAACTACAGCTGCACCTTTACAGACACATTTTTACGGAAGGACAGATACAAAGTGTTATAAAACAAAAATAAGGCTGTTGCTGTGCAGTAGCAGGTTGAAATGATAAATTCACAGAATGAGATGCATAAAACTGTTTCAAACACAGTAAAGTTTTGGTCTTAATTATATATTTCACTCAAGCTCTTTCTTATGAGCTTATTGGAACAACTACATGGATAAGCAGTGGACAGAAATGGAGAGGGAGAAGACTGGAGAGCACAGAGCTGGTGCATTTCCAGACACTGTCTAAAATAAGCACAGAAAAAAAGTGATTTCAAAAAGGCCATTTCCTCCACAAGAACCATGAGGAAAGTCTTGTTAGACACATGAATGAAAATTCTGCTTTGCTTGTGCCTAAACATGGAAAGAAAATTGTTCTGGAAAGTATGGATCATACTTTTCTACAGAATTTGCTGTTTGTGGGGACGAGGGATGAAATAATAGATGAGTTATTCTGACAACCCATGCCAAGTTACAACCCACAACAGAAAGTTCTTCTCAGGAGTGATCATTACCTGTAGTTCTGGATGTGTGTGTAGGAGTCCTCCCTTTGTACAAGCTGAGATTTAACAATAGTATCTCTGAGTCCAAACTTTGGTTCTGATAAGATTGAGGCCTTGTTCGAAGCCATGACACGAGAGGCCCGAACCTGTTCAGTTCTCACTTCAGGCTTGAGTTTGTTTTGCCTGCAAATGAAAGTAAAACCACAGATGAAGCCCTATCCCCACACCCTAACTAGGATATTTCTGCCACCGTGGCCTTAATTCACATTTTTCTGTCTGTTCACTAAAGACAGGTAACATTTGGGATAAGCCAAGAAGACTGAAAAGAGCATTTCTTAGCAGGGTTGAGATCTCCAGATAAAACCAGTTTAAGTAACTAAAATAACAAATGGTTTTCACCATCCTGGTGCAGCCTGTTGATGCAGAGCAGGCCTTACTCACACCTGGAAAATGACACAAAACCTGCACATCTTCCCTGCTTACTGGAGCAAGGAGAGGGAAATCTCATCTCCCTCTGCCTCTGCTCAGCCCTTCTGACCTCAGCCAGAGAATGAAGAACTGTGTTTGTTTATAAAACCTTCTGGTGGAAATCATCCAGCTCTGCCCACAGTGGATAGAGGTAAAGGTGGCTTTACTTTGTGTCTCCTGGCTCTGCAGACTCCTTTTTGCAAAGGAACAATGCCACAGCTTGGGAATTCCCACCAGCAATTGGATGGTATAAATTTAAGGTCAGCAACCTGCATACCAGTGCCAAGGACAGCACACGGACAGACTCAGAATGCTTTGCATCAGAGTCCACAAAGTCCTGGGAACTGGAAAATGAAACTGTAACATTTTAAGAGTGTATCTATGAGAGACACTGTGGCTCTAAGCCAAAACTCTCTGAATTCAAAATAAACAATGTTAGCAAGTCCTGTCCCACTAAACAGCCAAAATATGCCCAAACAGGGGACTGGAAGGATTGTCTCTGAGGGAGTGGGATGAAATTTCTGCTAATGTTTTGACAGCATGCTTATGCTGTACTTTGTTTTCTCTTAATTAGAACCTCCAGATTCTGATCTCAAAAAATTGCCAGCTTCTGCTCTAGACCCCCCCACCTGTGTGCACTGACCTGGGAGTGCTTCTATCAGTGCTGTCATGGCTACAGCTCTGACTGACTGCAGCTTTTTTTCCATTTTGTTTGACCCCTTCAGAGCCAACCGCTTCTGGAAAAAAGAAAAACAACAAGCCAACAACAGAAAGTTTCATTTTAAACACAAAGTGTTCTTCAATTTATCAACATGCTTATGTAAACACTGGCAAAAATCTGTGGGCAGAAAATAATTTAGATTTGTGTGGAAAAACAAAGTACCCCACAGTCTCTCTTTCAGCTATCTGACAGATTCAGCTTACTCTGACCCAGCTGTTGTGTGATGCTGCAGCTTCCCCTGCAGAAGAAGAAACGACAGGAGCCACAGAGAGCAGCAGAACTCTGTCCTCTGTGGGAGCACCTGCTGCTGGCTCTCCTTTACAGCTAAGCTGAAGCAGGACTTAGCAGCACAAAATCCGGGGCTTTACCCCAGGAATCTGAAACATTTATGTTAATAGCAGATTTTTCCTTTCTGAAGCAAGACAGGAAGTACAAAGAAGGGGGGGTGGGGGGGAAAGGGGAAAACAAACAAACCCCACAGTACCATTTAAAGGGTTTCTACCTATCTGCAAATACCTAGCAAGGCACCTGGAGGGCCATAAAGAGTCACAGACCCACTGAACCTCAGCAGAAACATCTGCCTCAATGCAAGCTGCACATTTCTAAAACACTAACAGGGCTGCTACAAATCAAACTAACCACAGGACTGACACTAAACACATCACACTACCTTAGCAAAATTTGACCAGTCTTTCAGCATTTTGTCTCAGTTACAATATTCTGCTCCTACAAGTTGCAAAATAACAGTTAAAAAAGAGGATTCTGGGAGAGGTTTCTGTGTTTAAGATGCAAAACCAGAAATTTTAAAATCATGCTCCTTAGCACACAAATCTAATGATGATGATGTAGAAATATTAAGACTGTTGGGTTCTAGGCATTCAGCTGAGCTTCTCCTCCAGTGAACACAACCCAGAAAAAATTAAGATGTTACTGCTGTCACAGAACATTCTGCATAACAAGAGCACAAAACAGAAATAGAACTTGCAGTGCTTCACCCAGGCCCTCAGGATACAAACCAGATAGCAAGAAGTGGCCAAATTCTCAGCCTGGAAAACCTCCTCTGCCCAAGAGCCTTCTGAGAATAGACAGTGTAAGAGGATTTATCAGAGCTTGGACGCAGAAGAGCACATGACTGCAAACACACTGCAGATCACACAGCTCAAATGAAGCAGAATTGACCAGGAGCACACAGAGATGCAATGGGAAGTGTGGGCCTAGGGGCCTGGGACACAGCAGTTTCTCCATTGAGAACTTAATTACTACTCCTTGGATCTCTGCAAGGTCTCCCAATAACAACCATGCAACATCCCTTGAGAGTGAGTGATGGGAACCAAACTGAACCTTCACCTCAATGAACAATGGTTACTTTTGTGCCAAGAAAAAAGCAGATTTCCAGGCTTTATTACCAACATGGGCCCATACCACTCACCAGTATGCAGAAGGCATTATTGCAGAATGGAAAGACGTGTGAGCCTGTTGCTGGCACAACTACTACCTGATCCACAGATCAGAGTTATCCATCACTCCCTGCATTCTAGCCTCATGGGCAGAAATCAGTTTTAGGTAGGATTCTCCTAAGAAAGAGATTAGCTTTGGAAAAGGGCTGTTTCCTTTAGATAAATTTATATCTAGCCACAGATTTCTGTAGTCAGAGGGATCTATATGGTAGCACTGTGACGTGGAATAATGACCCTGTCTGATAATTGAACTGAGCACAGAAATACAGAGCAACATGCAGAGATTACAGGAGATCTCAATTGCACAGAATTTCCAGTTAAATGAGATTCAAGCAGTAATAAAGGCATCAATGTTAAAAATGTGCAGTGACATTGTAGCACAGCAGGAAAATGTATCATATCTCCTGGATAAAACAGGATTCATGCTTAGCGTCCAATGGGGAGAATTAAATTAGGCTTCATGTAACGAGAGCATGATATCCGGCCTAAAGGATACAGCAAAATGCCAACAGTCAGGTTTTGAACCGCACACTGACTTCCAGGAATCGCTTTAGCTCTGAATCTTCTCACACTTCTGCACTCTGCCAAGCAGGGAACGCCACCGAGCACCCGCAGCGGCGGAGCCAGCGGAGGAGGCACCGGGAGAGCGCGGCCCGCCCGGCGGAGCCGACCCGGGCACTCGGGACGGGCAGCGGCACCGGAGCGGCGGCGACCAGAGCCCGGCAGCGGCTCCGCGCCCGCCGCCCGCCCCGGAGCGGCCCCGAAGCGCCGCGGGAGCAGCGGAAGCCGCGACGGAGCTGCCCCTCCGCCTCCCGGCCCCGGCCGAGTCGCGGAGCTCCGGGCGGGCGCTCAGCCCTGCCCCGGCCTCGCCTCCCCGGACAGGCTCCGGCAGGGCAGCGCGGCCCCCCCGCCCACCCCGGCGGGTCCCCGCGCTCACCTCGGCGGGACATCGCCGCAGCTCGGTGCCACGGCCACCCCGGCCCCGGCCCGGCCCCAGCGCCCGCCCCGGCCCGCCCCGGCCCGCCCCCGGGAGCCGCACCCCGCGCCCGGCCGGCCTCGGGCCCGCGGAGCAAGCGCTGCCTGCGGCACGGAGCAGCCACCTCTGCCCCCCGAAACGCGGACGGTCGCTGCCGAGCTGCCTGGCGGTGGGGAATCGCGAGCCGCGACAGCGCTGAGCGAGTAAGTCCAGGAGACGCCAAGGAGGGACAGACGTGCAGACGCAGCGCCGGAGCCGAAGGCACCGCCACATCCGCACCGTGGAGCTCCTACCTGGGCTGCACCTGCTGACCTCCTGCAGGAACGTGCGCGTGTGGGAGCCGAAGGGCAGCTGCACTGTCAGTCGATCGTCCGCTGAGCTGATCTGGACGGTCACGTCCGAGCCTGAGGACATCGGGAGAAAGAGCTAAGAAAGAGCTCCTGTGGGTTGTGCTGACAAGCCGTCACAAACTGAGCGTTTCTCCGCTCTACAGAGGCGGGTGTGCACATGCACGCAGCCTTTGGCAACATCTCCCCATGCCTTCTTACCATGTTTCTTTCCAAAATTTTACATGAGACTGCCGCTTAAAGTATAAAAATCATCTTTTATAAAAAAAATTATTCTGGTTGTGCAGGGACAATAATTAATCTTCCAGTAGCAGTTTAAAAACATACAGAAAATTAGTTCCCTCGGTTGAGTGGGGCTGGTGATGCTCATTAGCAGCAGCTTACAATGGCCAGCAGCATGGCAACTTCCCCAGCAGCCGCAGGGCACAACCCCTCCCCAGTCAGCTCCCCCGGGGCAAAGAACCCCCCACTCCTGCCCCACTGCGTGCAGCTGGCTCAGGGCCCAGAGCATCTCTAATGCAAGCACCGAAGCAACCTCAGAACTCACCAATGACGTGAAGGTCACTGTCGAGTACAACTGCAAAGGTAAGACAAAGTTCAGCTGAAAGTTAAGCAACAGATTTGCAAATCACACTGATATTTTGAGATTAGTGAGCTCGGCAACCTCTCCATTCTCCAAACATTCCCTTCAGGAACAGAGGCAGGCAGAACAAACCTGCTGGGCAGGGGCAGTGGCTGGGGCCTGGTGGGACATGGGTACTCTGGTCCTCACATGGCCCTGCCAGAGATGCCATGTGATGCACAAGTTTCACCAAGAATAACAAACAGTTGAAAAAATGTGAAGGCAGAATAGATTGCAAATTTCAGGAAGCAGAAGAGCAGAATATGGACTCCAAACCCCTTCATCCCGTTCTTTGGAACTGGCCACTGAGCCACCACAGTGTGTCAGTACCTTCTTCCACTGCAAACCCATCTGTGATGGGGATGACTCTCTCCAGCCAGACGTCCTCCGCTGTGATGGCCATCCGCCGGTGAGTGTACACATAGATTCTGCAAGCATAGAGCAGACACGAAGGCAGCTCCTCAGTTCTGGCACAGAGACCCCATCCCAGCCAGCAGCACCTCATGCAAATCCCAAAGTAACTCCCCAACCAAGTGCCCACCCACCTGCTCACCCCATCACCTAAACAATGTGTTCACAGTACTGCCAGAGCAGAGCAGCTCACGGGCCTGGGGCTCCTCACTGACCACCCATAACACCACGGCCCTACAGCACCCCGGTGGAAAGCCCTTGCCGTGGGAGGGGGTTCCCGGGTGGCTGTCGAGGCTCGTGAGGGACCCGCAGAGTTCTCTCGGGCTCTCCCCGCCCGCCCCGAGCTGCGGTCCGGCACCCACGCGTGCTGCCCGCGGCTCTCCACCAGGCCCAGCAGCCGGCTCTCCACAGTGTCCCCTGACGCCAGGAGGCCCTGCACCGCCTGCACCCGCGGTCAAGGAACGGCACCAGCGGAGGGGAGAGCGGAGCGAGGATCGCTGTGGGGATCGGCGGGAGGGAGCAGCGGGAACAAACCGCAGGGGACGGGGACATCCCGGAGCCGGGAGTGACGGGGACAGCCCGGAGCTGGGAGCGACGGGGACAGCCCGGAGCCTGGAGTGACGGGGACATCCCGGAGCTGGGAGCGACGGGGACAGCCCGGAGCCTGGAGTGACGGGGACAGCCCGGAGCTGGGAACGACGGGGACAGCCCGGAGCTGGGAACGACGGGGACAGCCCGGAGCTGGGAACGCGGCGGCAGCGCGACACCGATCAAAGGATACGATCCGGCAGGTCGCCCCCGCCGCTAGGCTCTCCTGGATGGCGACCGACTGGTCCATCTCCACCCCGCTGCCCGGGACCCGGAGGCTCTCCCGGCGGCGGCTGCGCTCTCAGCGCGGCTCCCCCCCCCCGGGCCGCTCGGTTATCGCCCCGCTCCGGGAGCCGCCGGAAATAACGGGGCAGCTCCGGGAAGCGGCGGTGGGAGCGCTGTGGCTCGGCACGGCCCAGCCGATAATGCACGCAGGGATGAGAAGGACGGGGGAGGCAGGGCACGGCCCTGCCAGAGCCCCGCGCCTCCGGCTGGCCCCTCCCGGAAGGAAGGGGAGACTGAGAGGGGGAACCTCTCGGGTCGGCAGATATGGGAAAGGATCATTTCCATGGAAAATCGCGAGATGCTCTTATTTTCAGTAGCGCCTTGAATTATTTCTTGGTTGAATTTCAAGATGACCCAGCGCAGGAGCCGGGCTATTCTTCAAATAAATTAATGTGAAGTGTGGGACTGGATGCTGTAAAATATCACCAGAGCCTTCTGCATTGTAGAGACGGGGTTTGGGCTAAATTAGCTACTTCCACAGATATACGAGATGTAGGTCGAAAGACAGGGAAAACTCGAGTGGTCTCGGTCAGGGACAGCTCTGAAAAACTTCCCAGTTCCTCTCTACTCACCAACAAGGTGAACAGGGCAAGGGAACAGTCTGAAAACGCTACTCTAAGCACCAAACCTTACAAGAATTGTGCTGCTGGGCTGTGTTCTTGAGACAGAACCACCCTTGACATGAATACACTGACACTGGCCTGAGACAAAGTAAACACACCCCCCAAAGGCTGAGCTGCGGTTTGGCTGTAGCAGAACAGGCGCTGCAGCGTGGCAAGGGCCGGCTGGGGTAGAATGACGTGTTTTTCATGCAGCCCCACATCCACCCCGTTAGGGCTGGCAGTGCTCCATGAGGCCCAGCTCCGCCTTCTTGATGGGAAAGTACTCGAGGATCCAAGGGCTCAAATCCACCCAGCCCAGCTCTCTCGCCCTCCCACAGGTCACACTGTGTTCAGCCACACTCAAAACACCAGCACCAAAGGGGGCTGACACAAAGGTTTTAATATTTTGCGGTCTTTTCTCTAAGGAGCCGGTGGCAGCAGAGGACAGTGGTGGCAGGGAACAGCTCCGTGCATGTGTGAGTGGCAGTGCATGGACTGCAGGTAATTATGCCTGGCCAGCTCCATGCTCTGTGTGCTCACCTCTGGACTCTGCCTGTAGCAGTAGAGAACCACAGATGTGAAACAGAATCATCTGAAATGTGAGATGCTTTTAGATTAATCCCACTTCCCTGCCTAAGACTGGGAGATGAAACATAAAGTCACTATTTTAGTACACAGGCAAGAAGCATTTCACTGCCAGAGCACTTTGGAACTAACAGGACAGAGGGGGTGCAGGAAGACGGTGCCACAAGCAGGTCATTGATTAGAGCAGCCCCTGTGCCTCAGTCAATGCAGAATTTTCTGGGTTTTAAGGAGCCCTAATACCCTCTTGTTCCAACTCCTGAGGTCCCCCATTCCAGCAGCCCAGAGGCCAAGAGTGCACCACTCCCAGGATCCACAAATAGCTTGCAGGTCTCTCAGATCTACAAGGTTTGGGCAGAGTACGGTAAAATCCCTTGATGTAGCTTTCTCAGTGCACAGATTAACTGTGTTTCCTCTGGGAAACAGGGGAATCTTGTTTTCAAGTACTTAAAATTTATTGACATGCCTGGACTCACCCATCCTGGGATGGTGTGGGATTCAGAGTGCAGCTTAAGGGGGTTTTAGGATCAACAGCAGGGTCCTGTGCAGGGCAAGCAGAGTGACCCCCAAGGGTGTGCAGCTGCCCATGAGCAGATGCAGAGGGCCCAAGATGCCTTGTTGAAGGGACAGGGACAGCACAGAGGGCATTTGCTAGCAACCTTGGCTGAAGTCAGAGAGCGGCGGGATCCTACTGATCCTACAGGAGAGGCTGTGAAGCCACCTTGTGAGAAATGAACTTGTAAAAATTCGTAAAAATCTAAATAAATGTATATAACAATAATGATATAAAATATAAAGTACAGTATGACACACAAGCCCTTCCCAGATCTAGCCACGAATTCCTACTCAAAGGATAACGATCCTAGCCGGCGCCCATCAACAAAAGAATAGACAGGACGCGGCCCATCAAGCTGACAGGAAAAAAAAACTCCTCAAACTGACAAGGACAGGCTCGGTGACCATCAACGGGGAAGAATAGGCAGGACACGAAACATCAAGCCAAAACGGAGAGGCACCGACGAGATATTCATCACCGGACCCGAACACCTCGCCTTGCGGGCTACCGTTGGGGGAAGCCATCAAGTAAACAAAAGGAAAAATCCAGCCGAAATATCCATCGGCTCCAACCCGGATCCAGCCATCCCATCCGGATGGCCTGAACCACAAGAGCCACTCAGAATTTCTTTACATATGAGGAGACTCGGTCCGGACGTCCATTCGACTCTATTCTCCAATGCCAGGAAATCAATTCATATGACAATCAAGGACTGTTGATGAATGGTGCCTGCCTGGAATTTGGCCTCAAGGCTAAAAATCCCTATAAAAATCCCGGACAGTTTACCCTCCTTCGTGGATTTGGGAACACCTATACCTTTAGGTATAGATCCCTGTCCACCCAGCGCTGCGCTGTTTGTTTTATTGTGGTTTTCCCTCATTGTTTATTTTTTTATAGAAATTGTTTTATAATAAATTGTTTTTATTTAACCCAAATCTGCCTTTGCATGTATAACAGATTGGTGCTGTGACTCGGATCGGAGAAACTGCGGGGAATCTCGCTGCCCGGGACGGGTACCCCCGCTGATTTTGGCGGCCTGGTGAGTGAAGAACCCCCGTAGTTCGTTCCGATATCCGAACCAAATTTAGGCGGAGGTAAAAACCACAATAAAAAGGATAAATCCGGATCGGAGAGCTCGGAAGGCACGGAGCCTTCGGGAGCCGCGGCTTACTTTGCTCGTAAAACGTCTAGTGCGCACAAGGGACACCCACGCAGGAAAATAGCTGTAAGTACTGCTGGTTGAGCGGGCGATCGGGCGAGTGTGTGAGACGTGATCTGATCACGAAGCGAGTGCGGACTTCAAAGGTCGCGTTTCCATCCTCCCGCGAGGGAATTGGCCGGCCCGCGAAGGAAGCGATACAGAGTGAAAAGTTTTTTTTTTCCCTCGACACACACTCGTAAAACCTGAGACCAAAGGGTGTCTCGGGAACTGATCGCAAGGTTACTAAGAGGGGAAGGGACGTCTTGTCGAGCTCGAGGCTGGTAAACCCTCTTAGTAACGGACCCAGGGAGAGGTCCAGGGAAGAATCAAAAGTTCCGATTACAAGAGACCTCAGCTCAGCTCGCTGAAAGGTGAGTATCGGCAAATTTTGATTCCTAAGTACACAACGCAGAAACTGATATCGACTCACGGAGAAGTCGAAGAAAGGTAAGAATATATTTGCGAAGTATAGGGCAGAAAAAAGAGTAAGCTTCAAGGAAGAAGCACAGGAAAAGATTCCTCCGATCAGGGGGAGGAATCACCAGACATCCCACTGGAAAGTCCCCTTGGGGTGGATGCTAAAAACACTAGGAAGATTGTCCCCAGAGGGAAGGGGAAACCAAAGGAGAAATTAATACATTATTGTATGGAGGTTTGGGGAGGACAGGAGTTGAGAAGTCACCTCACTTGGCCAGTGTTAGGCACATTTGAAAAATGGACGTGTAACAAGTTGTTCACTCCTATGTGGAGAACAAAGTCCCCCTCAGATCCTGAGGAGAGGGAATACGCTAAGCTCTGGGTAAATGTCAGAGTAGGGCTTATTCCCAATAAAGCAAAAAGAAAAACGTGAGTCGAAAACTGAGTCCTGGGAACCCCTCGATCACTTACCACCCCCGTATCGAGGACCAGCGGGACCTTCCTCTGCAGATCAAGTAATGCCCACAGCACCCTTGGGCCCCCGAGACCAACCCACTGAGATACGTATGTCTCAGACGGGAGACTCGGGGCCAGCAGCGATGCCGGCAGCCCTTCCCCTTTTCCCCCCCTGTAACCACCGTAACCACAGCACCCTCCTGGGAGGTTTTTCCTGCACAAGGCTGGGGATCACCCTATCCGTCCCTGCCGATCCAGCCGCCACTACCGGGACCCTCCCATACAACGGAGGGGGCTCCTCCCTTCAACCGGGTGGCGGCAGAAATTCCACAATTAATAACAGGGAGGCAACCCACAATCACCAATTCCCCTCCCGCAAGTAGAACCCGTTTAAAAGCAAGAATGATAGATAATGAATGGGGAGAGAGTGAAGAGGGGCACCAGTTGCTCCCTCTTAGGGAAGTACCGACGGCCCCGGGAGTGATCGGTTTTGTGAATGTCCCCCTTAACTCTAGAAATGTAAGAGCATTTAAAAAAAAGAGATGGGGCGGTTGTTAGATAACCCTCTCGGAGTGGCTGAGAGGTTAGATGAATTTTTAGGGAGTAGCATTTATACCTTTGACGATCTTATAGCAATCCTGAGATCACTGTTTAATCCGGAGGAGAGGGAAATGATTAAACAAGCCGGGATCAGAGACTGGGACAGACGCAATCCACAGGGGACGCCAGGTAACCAGAAATGGCCTAACGCAAGCCCGAGCTGGAATGCACAGACAGAGGAAGGCAGACAGAACATGAGGGATTTAAGGAGCATGATTGTACAAGGTATAAGAGAAGCGGTCCCTAGGGGCCAGAACATTAACAAAGTTTTTAGAGAGTGTCAAGGAAAAAAAGAACCACCCACTGAATAGATCGAGAGATTACGGCAAAGTTTACAAATTTACTCTGAGACTGACCCGAACTCTCCTGTGGGGGAGGTTCTGTTAAAAAACACAATTCGTTGCTAAATCTTGGGAGGACATTAAGAGAAAATTAGAAAAGATCGAGGAGTGGCAAGATAAAAGCCTCCAGGAGCTCCTAAGGGAAGCTCAAAAAAAGTATACATGAGGAGAGAAGATGAGAAGCAGAAATTGCAGGCTAAGGTTTTAGTAACTGCAGTAAAAGAAGTCCCAGAAACAAGAACAGATGCAGGGTAAGTTTAAATCACTACCCGGAAAAGGTCGAGATTCTCACCGGGCAGCCCCGGCCCCATGGGAAAGAAACCCCCTGAATGCTACTACTGTAAAAAGGTAAGACACACATTCAGCGAAAATGTAAACAAAAATTAAAAGATGAGAAAATTTTTTTTCAGGAAGACTAGGGGTGTCAGGGGCTCTTTAATTTTAGGGACCAGAACATCCAAGGAGCCCTTGATAAAGTTAAAAGTGGGACCCCCAACGACAAGTGGTAAGTTTTTCTTGTAGATTACTGGGGCAGAAAGAAGTACTCTGCAGAAATTGCCATACGGATGTGTGGCTAGCAGAAAAAAAAGTTTTTGTAATCGGTGCAAAGGGAGACCCCTTTGAAGTACCTATAATAAAAGATGTGGAAATAGAATCTAAAAATAAAATTTGCTTAGGGAATTTGCTATTAGTAGAAGAAGCAGATTACAATTTACTGGGAAGGGACATGATTGTCGCTTTAAGAATTAATATCTTGATTAAAAATTCTGAATTAGTGGTGAAAATATTTAAGTTGACTCCTAAAAATGAAGAGAAAATAAACCCTGAAGTATAGCATTCAAAGAGAGAAGAGAGTTGAAACAAATAATTGATGACCTCCTAAACGAGGGTACTTTAGAGCCTTGCATGTCTCAACACAACACCCCCATCCCATCCTGGCTGTAAAAAAAAAAAAAAAAAAAAAAAAAAAAAAAAAAAAAAAAACGGATGATAGCGTCCGATTAATCCAGGACCTGCGAGCGGTAAACGCTAGGACCCGGACTAGATTCCCGGTGGTGGCCAACCCCTATACTTTACTAAATAAGCTCACACCAGAAGATGTGTGGTATAGTGTGATTAATTTGAAAGATGCTTTTTAGACTTGCCCTCTGGATGAAAGGAGTAGAGATTATTTTGCATTTCAGTGGGAGGACCCAGATACAAACCGTAAGCAACAGCTAAGGTGGACGGTCCTCCCCCAGGAGTTTGTAGAGTCTCCGAACCTTTTCGGACAAGCTTTAAAACAAATGTTAACCCAATTTACTCTTGAGGACAGGACAAAGCTTTCACAGTATGTAGATGACTTGCTAATAGCTGGACCGACTGAAGAGAGGGTGAAGAAAAGCACGATTGCCTTGTTAAACTTTCTAAGAAAAAAAAGTTTGAAAGTATCAAAATCCAAGCTGCAATTCACAGAGCCTGAAATAAAAAAATAAAATACCTCAGACATTGGATATCTCAAAGAAAAAATTAGACCCGGAGAGGGTAGCAGGCATCCTTGCATTGCCTGCACCAAAAACAAAAAGACAAATTAGACAAATTCTAGGGCTCTTAAGATATTGCAGGCAGTGAATTGAAGGTTTCAGTGAAAAAGTGAAGTTTTTGTATGAAAGATTAAACACTGACAAGCTGAAGTAGACTGAACAGAATGAGTCTAATTTCCAGAAATTAAAAACTGTTCTTATGACTGCCCCGGTACTAACTCTACCAGATACGAATAAAGAATTCCAGTTGTTTGTGAATGTGAGTAAACAAACAACACAGGGAGTCCTGACTCAGGAATGGGCAGACAAAAGAAAGCCTATAGGCTTCAAAGATCTTAGATCCAATCAGTCGGGGTTAGCCTACGTGTTTACAAGCAATTGTAACAGTGGCTCTGTTAATAAGAGAAGCAAGGAAAATAACTTTTCCTCCCCTGGTAGTTTACACTCCCCACGATGTGAAAAACATATTGCAGCAAAAAGCAGAGAAGTGGCTGACTGATTCCAGGCTTCTAAAATATGAAGCCATCTTAATCAGCTCACCCGGTTTAGAATTGAAAACCACTGCACAAAAAATCCTGCTCAGTTTCTATTCAGAAAAATTAGTACATGATTGTTCTAAAATCGTAGAGCTGCAGACCAGATAAGTTACATCAACGCAAACTGTGATTGTTTTCCATTTATACATTTTAAATGTGCTTGTTGTAAACAAATTTGAGTAACCCACTGTTGGGGAGAGTACAAACCTAAAAGACTGTGTACCAATTGTCTGACTAAAGAACAGGAGCTGACTAGCCGTCTCTTAATACTTGCCACCAGGGCGGGATTGTTGGAACTCGACTCTCCTGAGTGGTTCCTACTTTTTCAAAAGGGGATAAGAGGGAAACTAGACTCCAAGGCAGAGGCTTTGGAAATTGAGTGCCGAAAGACAGTAAAAGTACCGTGCAGGACAGACACAATTAAGTCGTCTCGGTGGGCTGCTTTCAAGAGAAGGTACGCCATTAGGACTACAAGGGCCCCTGAAGAATATCCTTGCTGCCGAGAAGATGGAAATCCCCGCCGTATATTTCTATACGGGCGAAGGGCAAGGCAGAGGGATACACCGGTGGGGAATCCTGACTGTCCTGAGTCTAGCCGTGTGCTTAGCCGAGAGAATGATCCCCGAAGTACCTCCGGGGGAGCGTCTCCTGGGGAAGTGTGAGCAGTGTCAAACTGCCACAGATACCAGACGAATAGTTAACTACTGTCCTCCGGAACGTTGTTTGTCTAACAGCACTCAGTATAATCTTTGTGAATTAAAGGGGAAGGTCTAGTGTTACCACTCAGGGGCAAAGCTTAAGAACGGGCAGTCTAAAACTCCTATGAAAAGAAAGACTAAAAATTCCCATTTCAGGTATAAGAGAGAAGTGGAAATGATTTCCCCAATTCCAATCTGCAGTCAATGTAACAAAACGGTCTAGATAGGGGGGAAAAGACAATCCACCTTTTTGACATATTATGCGGTTAACCCTTTATGTTACAATAAAGCGAATTTGAAAATGTGTACCATGGGAGAGAAAGTATATTGGGAAAGTAGAAATTTAAAACATGAAAAAAAGGCTTTTTTTAATAATGAACCGATAATCCTTGATTTGTTAAAAAGTAGTGATGACCGGGTATGTTTGCAATTCAACCAAGTATTCTGCTTCTCCAGGGATGAGGAAGGGGTGGACCCTGAAAACAAAATATAAAACAACTAACCCTAGAGTTAAAGAGGCAAGAAGCAGAAGCTCAGAAAAAGAAACTAGAACAGGAGAGGCTTAACTCTCTTAGTGAACATTATGAGCAATTAGAGAAACAATACAGCAATTGGGGGTTGCCAAACCCCAACCAGAATCTTTTCATAGATCTAATGCAAGAAATAGCCACAGAATTAGGTCTATCTAACTGTTAGATCTGTAGCGGTTTAAAATCAGCTGAAAGATAGCCTTGGAAGGGAGAAGAACTAACCCCAGAGTAACTTCTAAAAATGAGAAAGCTCTAAAATATCAAAAACAAAACAAAGACCAGAGAGAAAAGAATTCACTGATTTAGTAGGCTATACCCCGTGTGTAAGCACACTCACGGTGAATTCGGAAAGCAAAACAAAAACCTGGCAACCTGAACCACCCGCGGGCTATTGAGAGTCGCTCCCGGAGGAATAACTGTGAATAGATGGAAATAATTGAACTTTACTGGTACAAAAACTCTGAGGCCAATCCCTTCCATGAGCTAATAGGATTGAAGGAATATTGAGATGATCCGGCAAAGTTGAACAAGAGTTGGGAAGCTCCTAATAGTATATATTGGATATGTGGAAAAAGGCATACAGCGAGCTACCCAGAAAATAGAAAAGATCCTGCACACTTGGAATAATTCGGTCCTTTTTCTTTACTCTACCTAAAACAGAGAGTAAATCATTGAGCCCCTCTCTTTGAGACATTAAACAGACAAAAGAGGAAATTAAAACGGAAACTACCAATAGCGGGAGGCAACCAGAAGTGGAACGAAGAAGAATGACCTGCCAAAAGGATCATTCAATATTACGGGCCGCTACTTAGGCAAATGATGGCAGCTGGGGTTACAGAACCCCCATTTATCTCCTCAACAGACTTATCAAGTTGCAAGCGGTGGTAGAGATAGTTTCCAACCACACTTCAGAAGCCCTAGAACTCCTAGCCAAACAACATTCACAAATGAGAGCTTTTGTGTACCAAAACAGACTAGCTCTCGATTATTTGCTAGCCGAGGAGGGAAGAGTGTGTGGCAGATACAACGAATCCGAGTGTTGTATGGAAATAGACGATTACGGAGAAACAATAAAAGGATTGGCTGCTGAAATTAAAAAGGTAGCTCATGTGCCAGTCCAAAAATGGAATTCAATCCTACAAGCCTCCTGGTGAGACCAGATATTCGGGCAAAGAGCTTAGTAGAAGAAGCTAGTATTTTTCATCACTTGTTCAGTTGCCGGAATCATTTTCCTTCCCTGCTTAATTCCTTGCTTCATCAGACTAATTCACTCTGTTGTACAAGGAATGCAGATTGCCACACTTCCAATTGATCCTGAGAAAGCGCAAGGGAGACCTACTCCTCTCTCTAAACTAATGAAATTAGAGGAGGAAAAAGAAAACGAAAATGTGATTAAAGCCTTAAAGAATTTTTAAAAAATAAATATAACCTGGCACAAGCATATAGTGAGAATTCGTTAACAGACTGGGAAGAAGATAAATGTGAGTAAAAAAAAAAAAAAAAAAAAAAAAAATTATAGTCCTCCCCTGCAGAATTGGATGAAATAACACGAATTTTTAATGTAATGGATTATTAGGCGGGGGACTGTGAGAAATGAACTTGTAAAAATTCGTAAAAATCTAAATAAATGTATATAACAATAATGATATAAAATATAAAGTACAGTATGACACACAAGCCCTTCCCAGATCTAGCCACGAATTCCTACTCAAAGGATAACGATCCTAGCCGGCGCCCATCAACAAAAGAATAGACAGGACGCGGCCCATCAAGCTGACAGGAAAAAAAACTCCTCAAACTGACAAGGACAGGCTCGGTGACCATCAACGGGGAAGAATAGGCAGGACACGAAACATCAAGCCAAAACGGAGAGGCACCGACGAGATATTCATCACCGGACCCGAACACCTCGCCTTGCGGGCTACCGTTGGGGGAAGCCATCAAGTAAACAAAAGGAAAAATCCAGCCGAAATATCCATCGGCTCCAACCCGGATCCAGCCATCCCATCCGGATGGCCTGGACCACAAGAGCCACTCAGAATTTCTTTACATATGAGGAGACTCGGTCCGGACGTCCATTCGACTCTATTCTCCAATGCCAGGAAATCAATTCATACGACAATCAAGGACTGTTGATGAATGGTGCCTGCCTGGAATTTGGCCTCAAGGCTAAAAATCCCTATAAAAATCCCGGACAGTTTACCCTCCTTCGTGGATCTTAAAAACGAGATTCACTTAATAAATTATAAAAAGAATTTAATATAAATAAAAGACAATTAGGAGACATAAGAAATAAAGCAAAGGGTTAAAACGGCCGGGTGCCTTGGCGCGCTGCCAAGAGCACACCTGGTATCTCATGGATACCCCTTTTATCCCATCCTTGCTGTGAGGGGTTAATGCATATTCAAGCATGTCCCCTCCCTGGTTCCACCTTCTTAGATCATGCTTCTGCACAGTCTCAGTTTCTGCTTGTCATCATAATTTTTTTGCTGGTCATCATTATTCTTGCTGGTCAGCATTCTTTTGGAGTCTGGTTTCCTTTTTTCTGCAGATGGTCAGTTGTTGATAAGGGTCTGGGCCCCTCATCCTTCTTCTGAGGGCAGCTGAGCTTATCTTTCTCCCCTGCCCACGTACTGGTACCGGCTTTTTGATAACAGTTTGGCTTCTATTGTTCTCTTGATAAGAGTTTGAGCCCCACTGTCCTTGCCCTCTGGGGTTTCCTTGCCTGGTACCTAGGAAATTCTTTTAAGCTTAAGACTTGTTAGCAAGAAAAAAGTACATACATAGCTAAAAAGTATTTAACATATAATATTCATCTGCGAAAGCCAATATCACAATACAAATTTATAACAAACCCCTCCTCTTCTTTTTTTTTATAAATCATTTGGCTTGAGCAATAATTCTTGTTTTCTAGCTTCTAGCACTCGTTCATTTATTCACAAATCAATTTAGCTTCTTTCAACAGATTTTTTCACATTATTTTGTTTTCTTAATACTATGATTTTTTTTTTGTTTTTGTTTTTGCCATTCTAGATGTAGCTAATTTCAGGTCTATAGGCATTTGCTATGCTTTGAACTATATTGGTGATCAGCCAAATTAAACAGGGGATTAAACAAAGAAGAACTATTAAACCAGCTGTAGCACTGCTGCAAGGGGAAGAAGCTTAGCTTCTACTACTCTATCCCCAATACATTATCCCATCAATTTTTGGTCATTACTGATTTTCATTTTTGAACCGGCACATGGGCCATTTTTCTGATATCTTTGGCGATATCTAGAATGGCATTTTTATTGTCATTGAAAACAACAATCTTATGTATTAATTTTTTTTTTTTACAGAACACCCCTTCTTTTAGCTAATAAATAGTCTAAAGCCACTTTACTCTGATATATTGCAGCTCTGGCTTTTCATCTCTGACTGGCTATTAGTTCCATAGCCCCAGCTGTTTTATTGGTTATGATTTCTACAACAGCTTGGAGTTTCATAATGCAAAAATTGGGGTTCGATATCCCCAACTTCCATCTTGTGCCCAAGAATGTTTCCAATATGCGTTCAGGGGCCATTTCTCATCTCCCCATTTTTGAGGTGCTCAAAACCATTCTCTTTTATTTCTTTTTAGGACTTCCAAAACTAACACCCCCAACTGATTTCTGTCTCGTCAGAGTACAACTCCCCTTCCATTGCGAAGGGAGCTTTGGGTATGCACTTTTCTCACATATCCAAAATAAGCCATCTGGTGCCTTCTAATAGTCATTTTTCTGTTGATTTATATTTTCCCCAAATTTAGATATTTCTGGGATTCCAGAGTAAGGATTTTTCCCTTTACCATTACATCTGAAGAGTCTGGTTCGATTATCATACACACAATTCTTTTCTTTTACTTTTCCTTGAGTCCAATACAGAGTTGGCTCTTCTGGGATCCACCATGTAGAAGTTCCATTGCTAACCTTATACCTTTTACAGGGAGTTTTCCTTATTTCTTTAATAAATTCCTTACCAGTTCGCCATAAACATTCTTCCCCTATCACTGTTGAACTCAGAATCCATCCTTCTGGTCGAGTCCCCCCTCTTATATTGGTCCGGTTCCACTTAAGGAGCTCCACCGGGCCTATGCTACTACCTTTCCATGGCCATTCCTCCGTCATCAAGGCTCCTCCACAGACCCAGCAGTTCGTTATGTTAAGTTCTTTACTTATCCTCTCCCCTAAATCCACAAACAGGTTTTTCCCTAGTCTTGAGATATCTATTTCCCCTTTTAATTGCTGTTTGAGCCCTGCATACAGGTCCTGACGTGAGGTAAAGTTAGGTTTCTGTGTTGGTTTTATCTTTTTTCTTATCACTTGCTCTTTTATCAATTCTTGGGTTTTTCTCTTGACCGCCCCCGTGGAGCAAATCCATTTTTCCTCTTTTGGGCAAATGCTTCCCAATCTAGTACCACTGACTCCTAAGTTTTCTGTGATCCAATATTTTTCCCATTTATGTATACAGGCACTTAACTTGGATGGGTTATAGCAGTGACTATTGATATTGGTGTGGGTAATAAGAAAGAAAACCCGGTGTCATTCCATGTAGAGCTTTTGATAGCATTTGTAACATGGCTTTGCTGGTGTCCCAAAAGGGAAAAGGATAAGTGACAGAAGAAGGAATAATAGGGGTCCAGTATGACTTACACCCCCACCAATCCTGCCTATGAGGTTGCAGCTCACAGCAGGTGTTTTATATTCTTCTCGGTGGCGAGTTGTAGTGGTCAGTCTGGTCTTGCCCCCTATTTCCTTGTCACTTCCTCTTTTGTAATTTCCAAGCAAATTTCTTTTGACACCTTTTAGCAGCAGTTTCTCACCGTTCCTCAGGTACTTCCCACTCAACACGCACTAGTAATTTCCCATCTGTAAAAAAAAGTTATCATTTAAGTTATTCTTAATAGATTTGGCACCGAACACTTCCTGCAATGAGAGGCTTAACTTTGTGAACCATAATACCTATTATTCTCTAATTTAAACACTTATATTTAATCCAGATAGCATGTCCCATATTGGGATGATTTAGACAAGGTATATGATGTGGCACTGATGGAAGTTGTGGTTCTCCCCCCCTCCTTTATACAAATCACAGGCAAAAGTAAAAATATACGAGGATTTCCCAACTAAAACAGCCCCAGTCCTCCTGTTTGGAGTGGGATTTTTCCTCCCCAAGGTGGATATTGAAAGTGTCCCAGAACTTGTCCAGGCAGGACTTGAAACTACTGATACAGGCTTGGTCTTACTTCTCAGTTAGGCGTGATTCTTAGCTCATTCCTTGGGTCATTTGGATTGTTTCAGTTCATTACCGCCGGCCTCTATCCAAGAGTCCAGTTTGTATCACCCTGTTTGGGTGTTACAGTTCAGTCCTCAGATCTTTTGATCTTATTGGTGTGAATCCAACTTCACTCTTTGATCCAGATTGCAGCTTCTCTGCCTTAATTATCAGTAGTACCTGAAAACAATTTCTTAATAACACAGGGAGAATGAAAACATCACATCAAAATTTTCCATCAGTATTCTTTAAAATTCTTGGGTTAAGCGAAATTTAACAGTTAACATAGGAGCCAATCTCTTTCTGCGCGTTCAAATTAGTTAAACAAGGAAGGCTAGGTTAGTTTTGACTTCAAATAAATTACATTCATTACCTTTTTACCCTTTGGTTAATATTTACTTGTTTAGCTTCACAAACTTCTTTTATCGGTTTCTTAGAACAAACCCCTTCCTTTTAACAACAAGAGTAAAAGAAAGAAAGGGAAAAAAAATAAAAAGAGATCTTATTTCAAGAAATTAAACACTTTGATGAGGTTTTCAGAACCTAACGAGCTAGACTACTTTTGCTTTGGTCTCATCATACACCGGTCTGTTTCTTCGTCCTTTGTTCCGTTCCTTCTTTCCCATTCACAGCAGTTTTTCAGGCTATTTCTCTCTCCCCCTCCTGCTGCCGCAGCTCTGGGCCGAGCAGGCTGTTTCAGCAGCTCGCTCTGCAGGAAGGGGCTGTCACTTGCGTGCTGACCCTGGGGCAAAGCTCGTGTCCCCTCTTTCCCTGCTGTGCTGTCCCTTCACACACAGGACTGGCATGTTCAAACACACTCAGCTCTTACCACAGCCGAGGGGCAGAGCCCGGAGTCCACAGTGCTCTGGTCTGGGGCTCCTTTGCTGGGCCAGCTTGCTCCTCAGCACCAAACCTCACCCAGCACCGCTGCCAGGCCGGCGATCGCTGCCGGCACCCCGCACCCCTCGAGACCCCGGCACAGACACGGCGGGTCCCGCTCCAGCAGCGCCCCTCACGAACCGCGCTCTGCACCCTTCACATCGGGTGGGAGAGGACCGGGAGCCGCCACACCGGGCCCCGCTGTTCGCCACTTACAGGGACCGGGTCCTGCTGCAGCCGCTTTACATAAAAGCAATAAAACAACACCTAAACCTAGCAACTCCTAACCCAGCGCTCCAGATGCTCCTAACATCTCCTATTTCGGGCACAATTCTCACCTCTCTTTCTAAAAATCTTTACAACTCTAATGAAAGGCATCGCAAACCTCTCTCTCTCTCTCTGCCACTATCATCTCGCACTCTTTACACTACATCTCTCCAGAATTTCCACTACACAAATTACTTTGCTTTAGAATCAACTACAAAATCCTAACACCTCCTTTTTGGGGATCCTCCCCAAAACCCCAAAGGCACTAGACACAGAGACCAGTCAGCTAGCCAGCTACTTTTACCAACTAAAACAAACCTGCAATTACTATTTCTACTGCCTTGAACAGATCTTCAGTCAAGCTAGAAATGAAGACACAGACATCATTCTTCTCTAAATTTTCTTCTACAAGTACAAAGGAGTCTATCCTCACACAGCTCCTTAATGTGAATAATCTCTAGTGTAACCTTTTTATGACAAGATATGATCAGGTCTTTTATTTTTACAGGAATTTAGATACATTGACAAGTTTCTGACAATACCTTTATGTTTCAACAGTACTTGCAGCTTATATACTATGAACAATCTATAGCAAGAACCAGTCTTACAATTGTTTTCAAACTCTTCTTTCACAAAATAAGACTCATCTCTAAAAACACATGTACTTATTAAAATAGATCAAGTTTAGAGTCTCCACAATTCTCTTCTCAATTCGAAACACTAACAATCTTAATTCTAATCTTTTAACTGGGTCCACTTCTGCTTCTGTAATAAGCACAGCTGCAAAACAACACAAGCACTCCTAGAGACGTGCATTTTCTTGGCAAATTCAAAAGAACAAGAAATCATGGCAGTTCTGAGCCTGATCTTCACTTAAACACACCATCACAATAACTCTTTTTAGAAATCATCAGAGAGATGATCAGCATTTCATATTGTGAAAAGAGAGACAAAATAATTTTCAGCAGCAGTAAAAAGATTTACAACAATCCATAGGATTTTGCTTTTAGGCTGGTACCACGTTCTGCTGTTAAGAACCATGGGCTGCGCCCATGAGCACGGGACACAAACAACATTAGAGCTAACAGCTCTCACACTTATTGACAACCTGATAAGTTTTCACCTTAAGAAGTGACTACTATGCAAATTACTGTAACTTGCTTTTAAAATTAAAATCAACCACAAAATTTTACGATATTCACTAAAGTAAAGAAATTAGAAGGCATACTAAGAAATGGGTTTGTTTCTCTACAAAATAAATATTGCAGTCACTCAAGAAAAAAAAAACAAACAGAGCTTACTTCTTTTTCCACTTTCTCCCAGGATGCATTTCTTGGAATTTTTCTAAGCTTCTCTCTAAAGCTTTTCTGCTCTTCCTGAAATCTCAAATTTTAATTACCGACACAGCTTACTGCTGCAGAAGCTTACAGCACCATCATACACGGAATTCTCTCAGAACCCGGTAAAACAAAGGCTTGCAACTTGCAGCTCCCTTGGTTTGGAGCTGATACCATACGCCAGGACTGCTCCATATCTCACTCACACATCTGGCTAAGAAAAAGCTCTCTGAGACAGTTTGACACCAGTCCTTACTCTCGGAATCACAGAACTTAATGTGCCCAAGGTCTCATAAGACCCCGGCCTAGAAAACCTGGGTCCCAGAGGGACTCACCTGGCTCTCTCACCATTGGGCATGTTCCCGGCCTGTTTCACAGCTTCAGGAGGTTCCAGGAGTCACTGAGAGCTCCTCCGATCCCCCTGTGCCTGGAGCAGGGAACCCGAACCAGCATCTGTGGTTCAATCCAGCCTGCCGGCAGCCACCTAAACACAGCTCTGCGGCTTGAGAGCTCCAAAATAAGTTTAAACAATCCAGGGGCACCAAGACTTAGACGGCCCCCTGCCCTCACTTTACTCAAAAGGGATGAGCTGAACTCATCCCCTCAGGGCATCCTCTGTGCCTGATCTTATCAGGGTTCGGCCCGACTCGCCGGCCGGAGCTCCAGGAGTTCCCTTGCACTCCTGAGGCTGACCCGCCACTCAGTCCCAATAGCTCTGCAGGGAGTAGCCCTGGGAGCACCATCTCCCAGGAAAACCTTTCACCGCCGCCACAGTGGGGCAAAAAAAGCTTCTAAAAAAAACCAAAAAAAACAAACAACTTCAAACGCTGAACCACATACCAGCTCACCAAAGCGATCCCTCCCCCGCAAACAGCTCTTGTTGCCCGGGGGGGGGGAGGAAAGGCGCGGAGGGAAGATCTCCACTAAAGATAACCTTGGCTTTACTCTGAGACCAGACCCGCTGAGAACAGATTTGATACAACACCCCTGCGGCTCCTGGGCTACAAGCCCCAGTTCTGGTTTGCCCCCCCCCGGGGCTCCATGACAGGAGCTCGCAGGGAGGAAGCGAATCACTCCATGTGTCCCCACCGTGATCTAGTTCCTGTGGAAACATCGACCCGTGTTCACTCTTACTCCAGCACAGCACAGGATACCTTTCCTCTTTAGCAACACAATTCCAAAAAAAAAAAAACAACAAACAAACAAACTTTAACGCAACAATCACACCTATTTACGCATTCTCACATCTGTTCATTCAACTCCACCCAGTCACAGCAAGACAATAAGGTGCTCTTTACTTCCCAGTTACTTGTTAATATACGCCCATGGGCACTGTAATATGTCAAATATCTCAAGTTTCTTGGATTATTCCTCAATTTGGCAGTTTTAAGTCCAAATTTCTTGGATTTAATCCTCAACTTGACAAAGTTTTAGAGAATCCACATTTTACTCTGTTTTCCCAGTGGACTGTGCCAGGAAAACCTTGGGCTCCCTTTCCCGAGGGGCTAACCCCTCCCCTGAGACCCAGTCCCAGTAACCCCGGGGGTATCTTGCAACCCCCGCTTCCCGCTCCCCCAAAGATTACTTACAATCCGTCTTCTTCTTTGGGTCTTCGTGCACAAGAATTATGGAGCAAAAATACCGCGGTTTTTAGGGAGCCTTTTCCCCTTTCCTTTGCTTTATTCCTCTCCTTCTTGTCCTCGGGGTTTTGACCTGCAGCCGCTTGGCCCACGCTAGGAGAAACGGAGCGGGGTCTGCTGAACTCAGCAGGGGCGCGCCTGTTTCCCCGTTCTGGATCTCCGGTGGTCCTAGAGGTGAGGTGCTTATCCCAGAAAGAGCCCCCAAAATTCTTAAAAACGAGATTCACTTAATAAATTATAAAAAGAATTTAATATAAATAAAAGACAATTAGGAGACATAAGAAATAAAGCAAAGGGTTAAAACGGCCGGGTGCCTTGGCGCGCTGCCAAGAGCACACCTGGTATCTCATGGATACCCCTTTTATCCCATCCTTGCTGTGAGGGGTTAATGCATATTCAAGCATGTCCCCTCCCTGGTTCCACCTTCTTAGATCATGCTTCTGCACAGTCTCAGTTTCTGCTTGTCATCATAATTTTTTTGCTGGTCATCATTATTCTTGCTGGTCAGCATTCTTTTGGAGTCTGGTTTCCTTTTTTCTGCAGATGGTCAGTTGTTGATAAGGGTCTGGGCCCCTCATCCTTCTTCTGAGGGCAGCTGAGCTTATCTTTCTCCCCTGCCCACGTACTGGTACCGGCTTTTTGATAACAGTTTGGCTTCTATTGTTCTCTTGATAAGAGTTTGAGCCCCACTGTCCTTGCCCTCTGGGGTTTCCTTGCCTGGTACCTAGGAAATTCTTTTAAGCTTAAGACTTGTTAGCAAGAAAAAAGTACATACATAGCTAAAAAGTATTTAACATATAATATTCATCTGCGAAAGCCAATATCACAATACAAATTTATAACAGTGGATTTGGGAACACCTATACCTTTAGGTATAGATCCCTGTCCACCCAGCGCTGCGCTGTTTGTTTTATTGTGGTTTTCCCTCATTGTTTATTTTTTTATAGAAATTGTTTTATAATAAATTGTTTTTATTTAACCCAAATCTGCCTTTGCATTTATAACAACCTGATCATCTAACCCCAGAGGGAAGTGGAGACCCAGTAATTCAGGAGAAGGACCACCCCACATGCCACAACCTCCAGGAGCGGGGCCAGTGTCACCTGCCCAGCACTATTGACGTGAACTTTGCCGTCCAGTCTCAGACAGCTGGTTTTTGGGGTGGCTGGGCAGCACTCCAGGTAGCAGGCAGCCTTCATCCCACCAGCACAGACTGGTTTGGCAGCCTTGCAGGCTTTGCTACATCCTGCCATGTAATTCAAGCCCATCTTCTTCATCTGAAAGGAGAGAGACATTAGCCTGAGGGTCATGCCGAGCCTTTAGTATTGGCATTAGAGGAACACAATGCTCTGCAGCCCCAGGCCATACCTCACAGAAGTCCTGCCCCAAAATGCACCTAGTGAAGGTCTTCCTGCCTTTGAAACACTCTTCCCCGTGACAGGAAAATGCTGCACACACTTTGCCCTGTGACAGAAAGGACTGGGAAGACACCATCTGTCCATCAGGCTCGTTGGACAAAAACTGCATTTCAGACAGCCCTTCAGTCCCGAGGGCTCCTCTCCACCCCACTCTGCTCTGCTGGTATTTGTGCTCTCAAGCTTTTTAGATCCAGAGATAAAGGAGTATTCTGAAACTGCAAGAAACTACTGAAAGACCAGCAGAGCAAGCAAGTTTCAAGCCTCTTTTTCCTTCCTCTTAAGAGGGCTCTGCAAAGATAAGCACCTTCCCCTCCACTAGACTCAGGAAAGGGCTGCAGAGCCTGGTGGGTCCTGCACCCTCCGTGCAGCTGCAGGAAGGCTCATCCCATGGTCAGGTCAAACTGCCTGAGCTGATGCAAGCACTGGTCTGGGGAACAGGCCTGAGGGACAGGGATAAGGCCCACTGGACGGGGCTCCTTATGGACTTCCAGTGCTCCTTCAGGACTTGTTGCCCTTCTAGAGTCAGCTTTTTACCCCATAAGGGAAGTAGAGGAGGGACCTTTCCCTGTCCCCTGCTCAGGTGGGAGCTCAGCCATCCCAGCAGCCACAGACCCCAGAACCCACGGATGCTCCTGCAGTACCCACGTTTTGGTGGGGAGGCCGGGGGGTGGTGGTGGTGGTGGTTGTCAGTGGCACGGTGGTAGTGGTGGTGGGTGGCAGGTCACCTGCAGACACACGAGGAGCCCTGTGAGGCTGGCCACAGCCCACATGGGACCCTCCACAGCCACTCAGGGCCAGATTCCCCAGCACTGCTCACACAGCAGTCAGAGCTGCCACCCTGCCCCTCACCCAGCTCCAAGGACAGAGCAGAAGAGGTGCAGCCAGAGCCCCTCCATGATTCTCCCCACCCATCTCCCATCTCCACCGCAGAACGAAGCTGGGCGATACCGTAGGCGCTGGCGTTGAGCTGCAGGCAGAGAGGGCCAGCACAGCACTCCAGGGCACACTGCTGCCTGCTCACACTGCTGTTGGTGCTGCACGGCTCCACGCTGCACCCACCGCTGCACCTGGCTGTGTAGTTTGTGCTGGAGAAACGATAAAGCTGCAATGGGCAAAGGATAAAATGAGTGTGAAGAGGTGCTGTCATAAAGGAGCAAAAGTAACTGACAGACTGTCAGATAGGAAAGGGAGATGGACACAGACTTGTTAGAGCACTATGGATTCCTGAGAAAAAGAGAAGGCTTCCCCTGTTGGAGCCCCCTTGCATCTCCATACCTCACAGTAGGTCTCATTATGGCAGGTGGTTGTTCTGTTGGCATGGGCTGCATCCTGGTAACACCTCTCTCCGGAGCACTGGAAGCTCTGGCACGCTTGCTGCAGAGACACCAGGGTGTCACCTTGCAGCAAAGCCTCCTAGCTGACCCAACCACAGCCTCACCTGGCCACCCACTGTGCTCCCTTCCACCACAGGAGATGTTCCCATGGCATTCCTGGATCTTGTGAGTGGCCGGCTGGGCAAGTCACACTGTCCCTAGGGCTGCAACAGCCCAGCAATGGCCCTCTTTCCATTCCTTGCCTTACCATTGTCTCTTCTGCTCCCTTCACAGACGTGTTGGTGGCCACCAGAGAGGCATTGTTGGTGACCACCACCACTGAGGTGTTCTTGGTGGCCACTAAGATGTCCTTAGTGGCCATGGCCATCACTGAGGTGTTCTTGGTGACTGCCACCACTGCAGCATTCTGCGTGGCCACTGAAGTGTTCTTGGTGGTCACAGCCACCAATGAGGCTTTCTTGGTGGTCACCACCCCAACCAAGGTGTTCTTGGTGGCTGCTGAGGTGTTCTTGGTGGCCGTCACCGTGGTACTGGCAGCTGTGTTGTGCACTGAAAAACAAAAAGCTCCTGCTTGGTGAAGAAAACACCAAGGAAAAACTTGCTCAGTGAGCTCTGTGTCTCTTCCTGAGCCATGGCACAGTCCAGAGGGACCTGTGGGAAGCATCTGTCACACTGTGGCTGGGAGTGAAATGGCAGTCAGTGACAGAATGTGTCCAACAGGGTCCACTTGCAGCCACCATTTGGGCACCCAGATCAGGGCAGAGCCAACAGCCCAGCACAGCAGCGGCCTCTCCCTCCCACTTCCAGCCATATTGCCTGAGAAAAACAGGTTTTTATGGGGGCCAAACCATGAGGAAAGGTTCCTCACGTGTCCTGCAGCTCTGTCCTACAGAGCACAGCCTGGAGAGGACAGACAAAAAGTTCCCGGTGCACCACACTGCCTTTGCCCCTCTCCCCACAGGCCTCCAGATTTCCCTTTGGGATACAGAACTCACCTGCTGTGGCAAGAGAGTCCTGAAGACAGAGTTGCAGAGCCAAGATGCAGAGCAGCAAGCCTGGAATGGAGTGGGAATGGCTGAGAGCACCACACCTGCTGTCTGCTTTACCCACAGCCCAGAGAGCCTCCAGCAGCACAGGCATCTCATCCTCGAAACAGATAAGCAGGGATACTCCTCCACCTTCCCAAAGCCCCAGGTGACTAGCAGCCACCCCTCACCCCAGGGAGGCCTCTGGCACAGCCCCCAACAGCTGGAGCAGAGATGTAGGATGGGGTCAGACAGACAGACAGACAGACAGACAGACACTGCTCTCTGTGCTGCGCCAGAGCCCCGTTACCTCGAGTTGGGAGGACGAGCCACCGGTGTCCAGCCATCCTCATCCACCAGCAGCTGCAGCTGGACCTGGCAGAAGGAGGGACTGTCAGAGCTGCTCCCCCAAGGGTGGACACCCCTGTGCAGCTCTGTGCTCTACTCCAGTGCTCAGCCCCAGGACAACCTGTCAGCCCCTCCTGAGAGACTCCTCAAATCCACCGAGGCCGCTGCGGCTGCTGATGGGGAGCAGGAGCCCTGGGGAACTGTGTGTGCTGTTGGTGTGGCAACAACCCTCCCTGGAGCTCAGAGACAGCACAGCCCTGCCACGAGCAGGAGCCAGGGTGACACAGCGAAAAGTGCCACCATGCTGCTGCTGCTACTGCAAATGAAGATGTGACCTGGCTCTCCATCCTCTATTTGCATTCCAAATGTTTACCTGTTTTGCTAAGGAAATGGTGGAGATGTGACTCCAAACAGGCTCCAAAGCCAAATTCTCCAAGGAGAATGGTAATGCTCCCCCCTCCTGTTTTATGATTTAGGCTGAGTCACCATTCCCCCAGGACCTGGAGGGGCTGAAGCTCATTCAGAGACCTCCAAGGCTGTTCCCTCAGTGACTGTAAAGACGGAGCCAGCTGGCACCTCACCCTGCCAACCAGCCCAGCCAGCACCCAGAACAGCTCTGGACATCCTTACTGAGCTCAGTGCCAGCCCAGCCCCAGGGCAGGCAAGGAACCAACATCTGCCTGACATGGCCTCATCCCAGAACAACCTTCCTCCCAGGCAGGGTAAGAGCCCACAGCACTGACTCACCTGTCTGCCTATCCCTGAAGCCCCAGCGCTCCTGCAGTCACTGTCAGCACTGCGGGAGTGACTGCAGGAGCACCTCTGAGCAGCTGCTGTGGCACCTGCCCCACAGCCCAGCCCCACCCCTGCCAGCCAAGCCCCGGGGAAGTGTCACAAGCGGCTCCACAGCAGCAGAGGCACAAATGGTCCTGAGCAGCAATGGAGAAAGGGCACGTGAGGATGGACACGTCACACAAACCACCAGTGCACTCAGGGGACTGGTGGGCACAACTGCCACTGCCACATGTGATGTGAGTGGCCTCTGCACAACGAACCTGCAATTCTTGAGGCATCATGAATCCATGGGGTAGGTACAGACCTCTGAGCTGTCCAGGAGCCAAGGGTGCTCCTGGAGCAACACCAGGCACCTCTAAACACAGTAAGTGTTCCCATCTCCATCCTCCTGCACCTCAGAAGGATCTGCACATGAACCACCTACCAGGTCATTCAAGCCAACAGCAGTGCCACAGAAATCACCCCAGAGCTGAACCTGGAGCTCATTTGGTAATTCCCTGAAAAAAACAACGGCCAAAGCTCCCCAGGGAGACAGACCCAAGGTAAAAACAGTTCTGTAAGGCAGGTGAGCTCATTTTGTGAACAAAACCACAAGTTCACACCCAGATCTAGAAACAGGACCAGTACCTGTCAGTGTCCATGTGCTTCAGAGGATAAACCCTCACCATAAACATTTCCAGCAGAGTGGAAATGAGAGAAGGAATTGTTTCTGACAGCTGTGTGAAAAGTATTTTAAACACACTGTAATCAAAACTCTTCCAGCATACAAAAGAAGACAAGGCTCTTGGCACTTCCTAAATTACAATGACTTTATTTTTCAAGGTATTTTTTAATATAAAACAATGTCACAAGTCTAAGGGGCTTACTAGAAAGTGACTCTATAAAGTATTCTTGAAATCTATATCCATGCACATACAAAATCCAGACAATGAAGAAGTTAGAGCTGCTGCCAGATCCACTCTCTGCACTTGTGAGATCCTTCATCTGGGGACAGCTACAGCAGCCCTTGGCGCTTCAGGTCTTCGTAGGTCTTTTTATTCACCACGTTCCCACTGGAATCCTCATATTCCTCCTGGAACAGAACCAACAGTTTAGAAACAGCACTCAAATGTTAGCTCCAAGAGCAGCCACTGAACATGAGCATCCAGCCAGAACCTCTGGGCAGGAAGGCAGGCAGTGGATCTGCCAGCAGGTCCTGGGGGAAGAGCTCAGCCAGGGCCAGAGTCATTACAGGTTTTACAACAGATTTTACTTCCCACTCTTACCCTGCACACTGCTGAAAAATGGCTTTGGAACAGAAGTTTAGGAAAAGGCACCAGTGTAAGTAAGGACACTGCTTACACCCAGGAGCAAGGGGTTCCCATCGACACAGGAGTGGAGACACTGAATGCCTCTTACTGCTCACCTCTGTATCAGGCTGCCACCTCTCTGAAGCCTTCTGCTGTTTCAGCTTTGCCCACACTGCAAACACAAAGCCAAGCAGGATCTATGCCACTTTCCTCATGATACTGTTTTTTAATCCAGTAAAATATACACATGAGCTTTTTTCCCCTCTCCTTTAAAACAGGGTCACTTTAGCAGTCCAGGAATGTATCTAACATCCATTACAAAGTTATCATTTCATTCTGTGGTTACTGAAAGGCACTGAACTGCAGCAAACAAGCCTTTATATGGATTGTTCAGGATAGGACACGAGACCAAGGTCCAAAGCCACTCCTTCAGAAAAGGTGGTGCTCTTTCACATGCTCCCTGTTGTGCCATCACTACTTACATGAGACTGCATCCTCAATCTGTGTGACATTGGCAAAGTGTGCTGTGTTGGGAATGCCCAGGCACCGCATTCCGTGGGCATGTCTCCACTCCTGGGGGAGATGAGATCAGTGTGAGAGGGAACACCACATCCTCCACAAGGAGCACAAAAGACAGTGACATCTGAACAGGGTGCAAAATACACAGGCCTCTATAAAAACATTATTTTCTTGTCCTGCAGACAGTAACACCAGCAGCCATCAACAGCCACACTGCACCCATCAGATCTGAGCATGGGAATGGGTGTTCAAACGGGCAGGGATGGTACAGCACGAGCAACAGAGATCTCTGTATGCTAACACGATCTCTCGGTCCTGCTGCATGGCCCTGCAGCACAAGCTCAGGCCCACATGGCAGAGGTGCTGCTCAGGGACCCCAGGGACTCAGCAGTGACAGTCCAATGACTGAATTAATGCAGCAGGGCTGTTCCTGCAGTGAATGCCACTTACTGCAAAGTGCCGCTGGAACGCCTTGGGCCCTCGGTAGGTGTAGTTACCACAAATCTCACAGTTGTAGTTGATGTTCAAACCATGGAGTTTATACAACCAGTAAGGGATGGGCTGCAAGCAAGGAGACATGAGGGTTAGGCTGTGTGGCAACGAAACTCAAAGAGAGAAGAAGCATGGAGTCAGTGACCTCTCCCACTTCTCGAGGCCTGATAGTCTGGGTTACCTTCCCATCCCAACCAAGAGGCAGATTTTTAGGGTTATAAATGATTTCATTTTCTTCATCTTCACTCTCGCTCTCGCTGATCTGCTCTTCCTCCTCCTCCTCTCTCTCCTCCCCTGTCCGTGCCTGCTTACGCTGTACATTCTCGTGGGTGAGGTGTCTTTGTTCCTGGAGTGCGAGAAAGGAAGGGATTGTCCACACACCACGACAGCAAAAATGTCAGGGCAAACTCTCGTAGCAAAAAATTTCCTCAGTGTAGAGGGAGAAAACAGAAGACCAGTGTGAAGCAGAGAACTCCCACCTTACTCAGCCATATAATGTCAGTTTTTAGTACCCTGACATTTCCTCCTTGCAAAGAATGAAACCTTGTATCACCTACTACCACTTCCAATAAGCAGCAGCCATCCTCCTGAAAACAATCCCCCAAAACTGAAGGCAAGGGGCAAGGCAGATCAAGTAAAGGTTTGCAATACTGTGTGACTTTTGCACAAAACAATGTGTGTAGCACACTTATGTGATGCTGTTTATAAAAGCACTACATAAAGATGAGGACAACATTCCAGTCACTATTTGACAGCTCTGAAATAAAAAGCTTAAAAACAAAATTCTTACCCCAAGAACTTCAACGTACTCATATATCTGAGCTTCCAGGAATGCAAGATCTTTATTTCTCTCAGTATCTCTGAAACAGAGGAGGAATCTTCATTAAATGCACGTGCCCAGCTCTGATACCTTCTGTTTGGTTCAGCACTTTTTGGTCCAACATTCATTAAAAACGCTTCTAATACTCCAGGATCTCTGTCCTAGCTACACAAGAGTGGTGACTACAGAATACTCCTCATCCAAGAGGACAGAACATTGCCAGCCTCAGAATGGCCTCTAAGAACTCACCTTTTGCTTCCTTTTGTCTTTGGATTCTTAGCAAACAAGGAAGGATCAAGAGCTTCCAGGGATTTTCCTTTAGTGCTAAAAAGCCTCTGAGCACGCTCCTCCAGAGTCCTGCAGAGGCAGGGAAGGGATTAGTCTTGACTGCAGTTTTACCTTTCCTGAGAACTATCTGAATTCATGCAATAAAATTCTAAATGTAGCTTTTAAGAAACCATGAGATTCCTTTTATCTTTGTCCTCACTCCTCAAGTCAAAGTCTGCTGTACCAGAGACTCCCATACAGGACCAGTTTACAGCAGCAGATCTCACTGCTTGGCTTTTAATGTTTTATCTTTCAAACATCATTAAGGTGATTCTAGTACAACAGAGTAAGTTGTACTATAACCACACAAGTATCCCAGAAAGAAATGTGATACAGGAACACCTCAGAAACTGAAAGGAACTCTACAAAGACTGCACCTTACCCGCCACACTTCAGCCCCAGAGCCAGCAAAGCTGATTTTAACCTGTCCAGCCCCAGGGAGGCCAATTCCTGTTCAATTAAACAAATCACTGTAAGAGACAAGCTGTTCAACACATACAATGTGGATAAAGTCCACTTTAGCTTATTAATGAAAAAAACCAAAACTCTGACGAACAGTATTCAAGAAAGGACTGTCAACACTGTACCCCTCCTCCTGGGAAAATGAGGAATGTGACAAATCTAACCAGGTCTTCCAAGTTACATCCCCCAATGGGAGAAATGAAATTATCAGCACCATCAAAGTTTTTCCCAGAAAGCACAGAGCCAGGGACAAAACCAGAGCACTAAAATTACACAAAAGCCCCAAATGACTGAACTTCCACCTGCTCAAAATGTGGCAGTAAGTGCAGAGCACTGGGAACATACCTCCCAGGAGGAGAAGGCCGAGAGGTCCAGGTGGGCACCAGCATGGGTGAGGGCACTGCTGGTCTCTTTCTGCCAAAAAAAAACACATGCAAGAGCTGCATGACATACTACAACACTTCTGGCCACAGAATATTTTAACTTCAAGAAAAACAGTTCATTTCACAGAGAAAAATCCTCTTACTAAACTGAAAACGGTGCAATAGTAAAGATACAAAATAAGCCAACCTGAAACAATGCTTGTTTTAAATCAGTTATGCTGGGTTTTAAATTCAGGTCAGTGTCACCCTGCACCCTGGTGACACAGAGCTGCAGCCCTCACTGCCATGGTCACCCCCAGGTGACCCACACAACCCCCTCACAAACACAGGAGCATCACCCAGGCTCAGGCTGCTCACCGGCCAGCCCGGGAACGTGCCGTTCTCCCACTTCTTCTCAAACTCCGCCTGAATTTTCCCAAAAAGTTCATTCTGGTCCAGTAACGGTTTCACTCGATCCGTGTAATCCTGCAGGTACTCAAGGAGCATTTCAAGATACCTGGCAGGGGAATCATGAGCACAGGTAATTCATTATCACTCTCTAACCACATCCTTGGACAGTCACTTCCCTCCCGTGCTGCACAGGGATGTGACGAAGGTCAGGTCAGTTTTCCACACAGGATTTTCTTCACACAGTAGTTCCAAGGCTACATTAAAGCTCATCCTCTGAGCCGAATCTCTGCTGCATTGCAAGTTTGCTTGGGGCTCAGACACGTGACTGAGCTCAGGGACCCAATTTATGTGAGTTTAGCTGTTAATTATAATCTCTGCAGCTGAAGACTTCAGAAGCAAATTCCTTCTCACCAAACGCCATAAAGAGAGCAGGCAGGCAGACAGGCTCACCTCTTATATTCAGCGTTTTTTCTCTCCTTGGGAATATCGAAGAGTTGGTCAAATGTGGATAAGTAAGTGATATAATCCAATTTCTAAGAACAGAAAGTTTGAGTCAGAGTTCATACACGGCCAAATTAACATCCAGTTCCCAGAAAAGAGAAGCCCCAGCCTGTGCAGGGCCTGGAGATCCCTGGGCCCACACACTGCAGCCACTCACCTCTGATGATTTCAGGTTAATGTATTTGAGGTAACAATCATGCAAATCCAAGTATCTTCCGTACCCTTCCTCATCTGTGAACTCCACCAGATCTGTAGGAAAGATCATGAAAAGTTTTATTATGAGCTTGATATTCCCTACTTATTATATAACTGTTTTTGAACTGGAAAAGGATTAGCCTTTTCCTAGAAGCCTCATTTATACTTAAGGAAGGTGCTGTGATGCTCTGACACTCCTTGAGCAGCCCCAACTGCTGCTCTGTGCAAGCATCAGAACATTCCTCAGGAATGCATCCTCACTGGCAAACATTCCAGGGACTGCAGTTCCTCACTGGCAAACATTCCAGGGACTGCAGTTCAGGAGCATTTAGATGACAGGAGAATTTTCAGAATTTATTTAGTAAAAGGGAGGTCAGGCCCTGAAACATTAAAACCAGATCAAACAACCTATTAAATAATGCCAAAGCTGGAGCAAACTACAAACTTACTCTGAGCTTCTTCACTCGGGTTGTCTCTCGCCTTCAGCAGCTCCTCAAACTCCACTGACATAGGAACACAGATCTGCATGGGCAGATAAAAGCCACACAGTGATTTACTTCTGCCCCTGTCACAGAATAACTAACACAAGGTGGCAAATAATGAAACTGCAAACAGAAAAGAGATTCAGAGCTTTGTCACCTTCCACAAAGGCAAAAGCGTGGTTTTAGCCAACACAAGAAAGGTGAGACCCCAGCTCAGCTGAACATCCCTGTTGTAGCAGGGAACAGGGTGAGTGTCTGCACTGCTCCCTCACATGCTGCCTGACCCTCAGCAGCTGTGCTGCGTGTCCTCAGTACTTGTATTTAATGCAATAAAACTGGGGAAACAAAAGCTCTGTTTCCTTTAGGGATGGTACCCAACAGAGCACACCTGTTCCTATGTAAGTACTCACCTCATTTGGGTGCTTCCGGTGAAATTCCTTAATTTGCTTCAGTCTGTTATAAAACTCCGCAAATTCATTTGGCCCGGAAATGGCACTTAGTTCTTCCTTACGTAGGCTACGAGTTCATGGGCAGCAAGAGAGGGAAGGGAAGGGAAGGGAAGGGAAGGGAAGGGAAGGGAAAACAAGTGTGACACTGACAGAACCTTAATCCCGGTCTATGCTGCAGTGTCTGACTGCAAACATCCGAGTCACAGGGGACCTCCCAGCCCACCGGGCTCGGAGCCACATCCTCCGCACATCCAGACAAACCCTCAGAGCAGCCAGAGCCTCCCCACGACATAACATAACACAACATAACAAAACGTGTCCATCCAACACGGCCGCTTCCCACGTGCACTCGGCTCCTGCCCTGCGTTTAGTCACAGCATCTCGATTCGCGTGCTATTCTTTAGATATTTACATTCAAACCGCGGGGCACGCTCAGGCCATACGAGGGCCCCGGGCACACTCACCCGTCCTTGTCGTCGTACAGGTCGCGCAGGTTGCCGCTCACCTCCATGTACCTCTGCGGAACAAAGGAGAGGCCCGAGCGCCGCAGAGCCCGTTACCGGGACGGGCCCCGCTCGCTCCGGGCAGCCCGGCCCGGCCCCAGCCCACTCCCTCCCCGGCCCCGGAGCACTCACGTCCTGCATGGCCCGGGTGCGATGGTCCGAGTTGATCTGGTCGCGGAGCTGCGGGGAGAGCCGAGGCAGTGAGCGCGGGCCCGGGCGCGGCCTCCCGCACCCCCCAAGGCCCCGGGCGCACCGTGGACTTCTTGGTGAGCATCTCCTTCACCATCACGTCCATGAGCCGCTCCCGCTCCTCATGGTACCGCCGCTGCTGCTCCAGGATCGTCTCCATCCCGCGCACGACTCCCACTACCGCCGGAAGGCCCCGGCAAGGCCCGGCTGTGTGTGCGGGAGGGTTCCGGTTCCGGGGCGCTGCGCGGCGCTCCGGGGCGGCCGGCAGGAGGCGGCTGTGGCCCGGCCGTGCCCCTCAGCGGCGCCGAGCCCGAGAGCGGGATCGAGAGCGGGGCCAAATTCGAGAGCGGGGCCGAGCCCGAGCTCAGTGTCCGGGCCCAGGCTCGTGTCCGAGCGCGGTGCTTGGTGGCCCGGAGTGGCCCGAGGTGCCGGTTTGGATTTGGGGCCAGGCCCTGGCGGCCTCCCGGGGGTGCCCAGCCCGGCCGAGCCGTGCGGGCCGCTGCCCCCGTGCCCGGCAGCGCACGCTTTGCTTTCAGCGACACGATCGCGGTGCACGTCCTCCCACAGACAGCCCGGCTGTGGCGTTCCACTTGGGTTTCAACTGCCTTCTTCAGATCCACCCTAAATCCAAGGACGGATCACACCCGTGCCTTGCCCCCACACTGCCAAATGAAAGCTGTAATTATATTTTAACTCACTGTATATGAATTAATTATTCGTATTTTTCTGCCATGCACAAGAAATTGCCCTAAGCCAAAAGCAAGAAAAAAAAAATGTCTTAATTAATGGCAGACAAAGATGATCCTTCACTGAGGAGAGGATGATGCTGCAGGTAAGAATATTGTCTTTAATTACTCCCTTGCATTATAGGCTGTCCCAAAGTACATCACTTTTCTTGATGAATGCCTGTCTAAAAATAAAAACGGAGATAAGATTCTGAACTTAGTGTTCTTCCATTTCTCTTTGCATGAAACTTCATCTCTGGAAAGGGAAGGAGTTGAAATCCAGCAATGTCCCATTCAGCCACATGGCCTCCTTATTTTGGGCTGCTGGCATCAGGAGGATCGAGGTGGGACAAGACCAGCCCTTGCATGACCACCCTCCTCCTCACCCCACAGATGGCAGTGCACACGGGAGGAGGTGGGAAGAAGCTGGCCCAAGAGATGCCATTTCATTTCAGGCGCTGGGAGCTGAAATGCATAGAATCACAGAATATCCTGAACTGGAAGGGACCCGTGAGGATCATCAAAGTCCAGCTCCTGGCCCTGCACAGGACTCCCCAGGCAGTGGCTTCAACCTGACTCTGCCCATTGGGGCTGCAAACGCTGTCCCTGATCCACAGTGGTGCAGGAGGGCACAGCTTGGGCAGATTTGGTCAATGCAGGGTCTCTTTCTACCCCTGCAGTGCTGCCTCATGTCCACAGCAGCTTCCCCACTCCCACCTCACCAGCCCCAGCCTGACCCCCCTCACAATGCCTCTGGTGCTTAATAAAATTTCCATGACTGTTTCAGACCCACACTCCAGAGTCTCAGGGGATGTTTGTGCATGACATCACCCTCCCCCTCCTGTAAATCAGGCACTGGGCCATGTACAGCCATGACCCATTCATGACAGGGATAAAATCCAGATGTTCCAGTGCTACGTGCAGCTGGGTCATTTCCTTTTTTGGCTAAAAACGTGAGGCTCTGGAGGCTGACTGAAAGAGGAGCCTGGGGGCCCTTTGTACAGAAACCTTTTGTGGGTAATCCCTGGAAACAGCAGTGCAGAAAGCCTGGCTTGTGCTGCTGCTGCTGGAGGACAGGCTCAGCTGGGAACCTCTGGGCTGGAGCTGCTCACTCACCCTGCAGGGCCCAGCACAGCACCAGAGCCCAGCCCAGGTCACAGGGCACCAACAGCAACAAAAATCGTGCTAGAACTCCATCAGCCACCAGAGCAGAGCCTTTGCAGTCAGGAGTGTGCACACACCAGTGCCATGGTCCTACAGAGGCACCCCATGGGCTGTGCCCATCCTGCACCAGAGCAGCACCCACGGGAGCCCAGCCATGGCTGGAGCAGGCAAGTCCAGAGGAAGTCACAGCAGCTGCTGGGAAATGTAAAGGATCTGTGGAAAACAGTTTCATATGTTAGGGAATAAATGGCTCCCTGACTGATAAATATGAGTAAAGAGTGTGCAGCACTTCAGGGAAGGCTGCCAAGAGGGGACTTCGGATATCCTGGCTGAAGGCTGCGGCAAGATGGAGTCCCCTTGGAACGTCCCCTCGGAATGTTGTGGCACAGCCAGGAGTGCATACTGCAGGGCAGGGAGGCTGCTCTGCACAGCAGGGTTGGTTTGGTGCTGCAGCGATCTGGTCCCACACCCAGCCTGGAAACATGGAGCCTCCTGCTGGGGCCTGTCCTGCAGAACTGCCTGCCTGTACAGACAGCAAGCACGGACAGATGGACACCCCCAGCCCCAGAAACCCACTGCAGCCACCCAGTAGGAGGAGGGAGATGCTGTTGCTCTGCCACAGCCACAGGGCCAGCGTGGCTGATGCTGGGCTGTGGTTTGGGAAGGCAGGCATGAGCACTGTGGAGGTTGCCTGTCCCCAGAATTGGATTAGGGGCAAGGCAAGGCTGAGCAGAGCCCAGCACCAACTCAGCACTCTGCCCTGTGCCTGCTGTTCAAAAGACTCAGAAGAGCAAGTGTCACGAAAACGGTTTATTGTATAAAGCTGTAGGGAATACAGAGGACGCTGAGGTTTAGGACAATTCCTTCTGGAGATGGCTCCAAGCTCCTCTCATAATAGCAAACACACAAATTCTGATTTGCTGTCGTCAAAGCTTCCAAACAAGGATTCAACAAGGATCTGAACACAGAGTAGTAACACTTCAACATGCATTATGTTTTCTGTTCCTAAGTGAAGCCTGAGTGGGGGGGCTAGCCCCTTCATCCTGTAGTTGTGTACAAAATGATGGATATTCATGACAAATGAGTACAAGAGGGAAAAAGCCCACAAGAACAGGTTAACAGAAAAGCATGTGGCTGACTAAGAAGGAAAGCAGGGTTGGCGAAAGTGCCCCAGCGAGACAGAAGCAGAAGGATGCAGAGACCAGGCAGGCATGAGCATCCCACTGAGACCGGCCTTAGCCCAGGGCCAGCTCAGCCATTGGGCAAGGATTGCTTAAGGCCTCATGTGAGTCTGGGATGGTTCAAGACACCCTGTTTTGCACTTAGGGCCAACTGGGACCTGGGCAATGCAAAGTCCCCTCCCCACAGATGCCATCTTTGCTTTACTTCTTGTTTGGGACACAGGGAAGGATGAGTGTGGCTGGAAGGAGCCACCACTCCCTGCATACCACTGGGGACACAGGCAGCCCTGGAGGAGCAGCTTGTGGACATCCTGCTGCCCCCTCAACTGCTCTCTGTGCTGGAGCCCTGTGCTACTGCAGAACCTCCCAGCAGCTACTAATCACAGGCACTGCGGGCAGTGCTCCCTTCCCTGAATTAACAGAGGTCTCTGGTGTTCCCAGTGCTGCTGGCAGCTGGGCTCTGCATAGCAGTGCCTGTCCCAAGGATCCTCATGAGAGGGATGGAGAAGGAATAAAGCCCTGAGTGCTCCCAGCATGCAGCATGCCCTTTTGTAGGGCTCAGCCAGATGCATCTGAGCATCAGCAGGCCAGCACTCCCAGCTCCAGCTCAGCCACCCCAGCCATGGGAGGTCACAGCACAGGTGGACAGGAATGGGGTAGTGTGGGTGGGCAGAATGCCCCGTACCTACAAGTGACATTAGCTCCTCATTCACAGCTAAGACAGCGCCTCCATGCTGTGCTGAGCAAAGGGTCTGGCCTGCAAAGGGTGCGGTGCTACAAAATTCCAGAGGCGGATCCCATCTGACAGGTTGTATGCTCTTCTCCAGGCCACACTCCATCCTGGTGTCCCCAAACCTCCAGAACAGAAGACAGTGCCCTGCATGCCCGGGCCAGCTGTGCATATGGGAAAGCTGTGCAAAGCCAGCTGTGACAGGTCAGCATGGCCAAGCTGCATGGCCTCTTGACACACTGCCTTGTGTCACCTAGAGCGAGGGAAGCACATGGAGAAAGAAGTCAGCGCTGTGCCAAGGGGTGAATACATGCTTGCCAGCGTGCACATCCAGCAGCCCAGTGCTGAAGCCACTCCTGCCCTTTGCTCAGCTGGGCTCGTGCCTGGTTAGACGGGAAGCGAAAAGAAAGAGTAAATAATGGGGGGTCTTGAAGCTCCTTTTTCAGCTTTATTTAGCTTTGACTGCACAGAGACTGCACAGCATACTCTAGCCTTCAGGGAGGGGGCACAGGAACCCCCTGAACACACCGTGGTTTAGGGTCAGCCCCCATCTTGGGTGCCTTGTGCTCTGCCCCCAAAATGCTGCTGGGGAATCTGGCACAAAGGCCCTGAAGAGGAGAGGAAGCCCCTGCCCCACGGTGTCCTCGGGGGCTCATAGGTCGCTGCTGCAGTCGCGGCACAGGATCTCATCATTGTCGGGGATGAAGCCTTTCCCCACCAGCGAGGTGCTGCAGCGGGCGCAGTTGAAGCAGTTGTGGTGCCAGTGACGGTCCTCAAAGGAGACGTATTTGCCACCGCCAAAGCCTGTGGGAAGGACAGAGGACAGTGTCAAACTCTCTGGGGAAACTGGGATGAGCTTCCTGAACAGATCGAGCCCTGGCCTGCTCATCTCCAGGTCAAGTCTTCACACATGGCACTGGTGGTAGCACCCAAAACACACCCCGGGATCAAATAGATCTGAAATGCGAATCTCCACTCTGCCGGGGGAAAAGCACTAAAATTGCTTCAGAGCAGACTTTGCAGGGTTGACAGATTTGGACCAGAATCACAATTTTCTCCCCTAGGAAGAGCAGGGAGAGGAGCTGTACCATTACAGTGGATGAAGGCAGACAGAACTACTCAAATCCTGGGAAAAGACATCCTGCCACCAGCTCAGGCCCAGGCTCCTGCAGAGGCTCCACAGGAGCTTCCTTTCTCTGCTGGCAGTTGTTGGACTAGTGAGCTGTGACCCTCTTCTCCCCAGGACTGCAACAAACTCATAGGGACCAGAGGAGAAGTGGGTGCCTGGGAGCTGTCCTCAGCCAGAATCATCCTCTGAATCACCAGCTAATTCACAGCTTCTCCTGCCTTCCCAGTAGCAAGAACCTGCGAGTTGAAAGGGGGAAGGTCAAGTAGGGGACGACAGGAAGGAAGCCAGACTCTCTTAGGGGGTTCTGCAGAAGAGGATCCCTTCCTTCCCCTGCCTTAGGCAGGTACAGCAGGTCCAGACGCCCCTGCACCAGCTGCTGCTCTAGGCTTTCCCTGTCTGTGAACGACCTTTTCACAGGACATGGCAATCAGTATCAAAAAAGGCAAGCTAGAGACATGAGATCATGCTTCGAGGGGTCACTTTGGAGCCTTTACCTGTGGGTAGGGGGAATTCCTCCCACAGAACACAGTTCACCACTTTGAAAGACACAGACAAAGGGACAGAAGTAGCCACAGGCTCACTGTACCACGAGGTTCCTCGGAGAGCTGTTCTCCTCACCTGTGATGGGCTTTGTGCAGGCACTGCACTTCTTGGCATAGAGGTTCCCAAAGCACTTGATGCAGTATGGGTTGTCATCCTGGGAGGTGAACTGCTGCCCAGCCAAGGGGGTCTTGCAGCCCATGCAGACAAAGCACTCCTTGTGCCAGGGCTCATCCCGGTAGGTCACTCCTCCCTTGGTGAGGGTCTGCAGGAAGAGAGCACATGCTGGTGACACACAGGCAAAGGGAAACAGCCCAGCTGGGGTGCTGGCACCTGAACCCTCCTCTGACAGGGCTCAGGCAGCAGCAGGGAGCTCCCTATCCCTGCATCAGAGCTGGGGGCTCTGGGCTCTCAGGCCACACATACCTTTTTGCATCTAGTGCAGCGAGGAGCGAACTTGCTCTCGTAACAGGGGACACAGTAATAATCCTTCTTGTCTGGGATGAAGGACCGTGACCCAATGGGCTGCTGGCAGCTGCTGCATATGAAGCAATGCTCGTGCCAGGTCTGTCCATTGTACTCCAGCTTACGGGAGCCTGCAAAGAGAGCCCTGCAGTGACACGAGGGAGTGGCACACGTGCACACAGGGACGTGGGGGGCTGGACAGGGTGAACTGTGGTCCTGCACACTTGGCTCTATGCTTCCCCTCCCCGTGGCAGCTCACCACCACGGGCAGCTGGAGAGGGGGCCTCAGGCCCACAGCACAGCCACAAGAGGAGGCCTGCAGGAACATGTCCCCAGCACTGGCACAAAGGCCATGGCAGAGATGTCTGACGTAACCTACATCTAAAGATGGTGCCAAAATAGCCAAGTAAAGACACACGCCTTTGCCTCAGGCCTTTTCCAGAGACACTCATACGTTTTCAGTCATTCTGTCTCTTCTTGTCAGCACACAGCAGAAAGTGCCCAGGAAACCCTTTGTTATCTCCTCCCTCATTCATTTCCCCACGAAAAAGTGGAACAGATAGATAGGGCTGCTGTGGTGATCACAGCTTGGGATCATGCTGTCTTGCTGGACAAGCAAAGGACCCAGCCCTCTCCATACAGTGACAGGAAGGCAGGAAAACAGAGATCCAACTCTCTTCCACACTGCTCTCATGCTGGACCTGCAGCTCCAATTGACACTAAAAGAGCAGGAACAAACTGCAATGCTCGAATCTGCCTGCTCCTACCTGGCATGACGGTCTTCTCACAGGCGATACATTTGGAGGAGAACTCGCTGCAGTAGCAGTCATTGCACAGCAGCTCCTTGCCCTGGCAGGTGAACGGCTCATCAGCCAGAGAGCGGTCGCAGCGGAAGCAACGGAAGCAGTGCTCGTGGTAATGGCGGTCCTCATAGTACAGCTCCTGGGAGTACAGCCAGCATGAGGAGGGGACCAAACAGGTCAGGAACTGACCTGCTTGTCTGCCCGGTTTCTACTCACCCTGCAGTCGTGGCCGATCAGCTCCTTGCACTCGTCGCAGGTGTTGGCGAAGTGTGCATCATAGCAGGGGATGCAGTATGGGCCATTGTCCATCTGGATGTACTTGCGCCCATACAAGGACTCCTTGCAGTTGTCACAGTCGAAGCACTCCGTCATGGTGCTGGTCTGAGGCCCTCCTTCACCTGCTGAGATCAGAGCAGCTGTAGGTCAGTAGCAGCTTAGGTTGTCTGAGATGTCCCTGCACAACCCTGCCACCTCCAGAGTCCCTGTACTGAGCCAACAGCTGCTGTAGCACAGGGGACAGACCCACACTGAGCTCATGCTCTGGGGCTGCATGCACTGCCCTAAGAGCCTGCAGACATCAGGGCCTGCAATGAACCCTGCTTCAGGCTTATACTCCAGCTCACAGCTGGAACACTTTGGCACCACTCAGAAAACCTGGACATGTCAGCATGCAGCTATGCTCCTCACTCTGCTATCTTCCTGGGAAGTCAAGTATCAAATGAAAAGGGAGAGATTTCCTGCATGAAAAGTTTTTGTTTGGCACCAAAAGTATGCACATGCCACGTGGTTGTGTGTCCGCTGTGATATCTGAGAGCCAGGCACCCTAAGGGAGATCAGTCTGCCCAGCTGCCCGTCAGAGACCCACGCTCAGCCCTGCATGGTCTGTAGCAGGATTCCTCACAATGCCTGAAAGCTCTGCCTGAGGGGCTGCTAGCAGCTCAAACCCTGGAACTTCTCCAGAGGTTTAAACCAGGTTTAAAGCTGCTCCATAGGGAAGCAGGAATCAGGCATTCTGCACTGTGCCTTGGCTGTGGAGCCTCGTCCCAGCAAACTGTTCTGCATGTGTTGCTCCATCTACAAACATTCTCCAGGGAGAAGCTATAGGGGCAGATGGGTGTTCCACAGCACCTGTTGGGGCTTGGCATGAAGGAGACCTGACATCTCTCCTTGCTCCTTATCTCCCACACAGACAGCAGGTTTGTGGAACTATTTTGCTTTCTTTGGAGCATTGACTCCAGAACAAGACTATCTTCCTCCTGTTTAGTTTAGTCTGGTTATTCCTAAACATGGAGTTTTCCAGTTGCAAAATCACACCCTTCTTTAACCCGGGCTGCTGTCAAGTGTAGACAAGCCCACTGAGTTACACGGGAACTGTCAGCTGCAGAGCACCTCCACTGCAGTGTTCTTCACTAACCCACCCACTTCACAAAGAGCAATCACAGCTCAATCTGCAGTTAAGCATTTAATGGTCAGGGAGCTCCCTACCAGCCCCTGCACCCCCTCCCCACGGCTGGCTGTAGGTTGAAGAAGGCAGCCTCCAGGGCAGGAGCTGATCCAGACAGCTCTGACTCACAGCCCAGAGTTCCCCAGGGCTATTCTTGGCTAAGCCACACAGCTCCCAGCTGTTGTCAAGCTTGGTATGTGCCGATAGGACTGATGGAGAATAAATCCAGTGCTCCCACACGGCTACGTGACCAACCGAGGGGAAACAAAGTCCCTTTTCAGACACTCGTTACCAGCTGCCACCCAGGCCACTGCCTGCTCTGTGCCCTCCAGCGTGGCAGTCCTGTGTGGCTGTGGCCACAGGAGCTGCTCCACGGCATGTCTCTGCCAGCACCATGGGCTGGGGCCAGTGTCCAGCAAGCCTCCCCCAGAGCTCCAGCCAGCAGCTCTGTGTGCTGCCTGCAGAACAAGGCAATGTCCAGTCTGTTACTGGACACGAGGCAGGCACATGGTGGTTTGCTGCAAGGTGCTGGACTGGACCTGCTGCTCCAGCTCTGCTCCAGACTGCGCTGCCCCCACAGTGTCCCTCCCCTCTGGGGCAGCCCCGAGATGCTCCTGTGACTGGGCAGCAGCTCCCCTGACCCCCACACAGCCCCTGGCTGTTTCTCACCCATGGCTGCCTTCTCTGCCACCCCAATTGCCTTCGCACTCTGAAGCTACCTGAGACGTTTCTCTCTGGCAAATCAAATGAAATTTCCAACTCTCCTCCTTCCCCCTCCCAGCCCTGGTGAAGGGAACTTTCCAAGGTGTGTCTGTAGTAAGAGGACCTCTAATGAGCACTCCTGGCCTGGGAGCTAAGGCACCGCCAGAGCAGGGAACTTCCATGTTTCTCAATGGGCTGCACTTCAGCTCTGTAGTCCAGTAATAGAGGCTCAGAGGACATCAGAAAACACAAAAAAAGAAAAAACAACCTGAATGAAGATTTACCAGTAATGAGGAATAAGCCTGCTGAGCACTGCTACCCTGACGCTGTCAGAAGAGGAAGTGAAAAACAAACCCTCTAAGGAATGATATACCAAGGAGGACCCTAAAGTGGGCCAGGCTTGCCTCCCCTTGGAGTAGCTTCTCCCCAAAGTCTGTGTATGCCTGCTGCACACTGTGAGCTGAGTGCTGCTCCCCGGGCTGTGGGTGCAGCAGAGCCATGCAGGGAGTCTCACATGGCCAAGGCTGCAGTCAGCACACACGGGAACAGACTTTGCGCTGCCTTTTCAACAGAACAAGAACAGGCCCAGGAAGTTTGCTCAGGGTTATTTGTGTTAGATAAGCTGTTTGCTCCCTTTGTTCTGCTCTCACATGCAGAGCTGGGCAGGGGCATCGAAGCCTGGGCAGCACCAAAGCAAACGCAGCATCTTCGTCCCTGAGATGTTGTGCTGTGAGACCAAACACACTGGGAAAAGGAAGGTGGGACAAAAGAAATGGAGTAAAAGAAATAGTAGAAAAGCCCAGAATTCTTATTCTTCTGTGAAATCAATTCTTCTGTGATTGTAATGATGAACCTGGGAATTGCCTTCCTTATGAAAGAAAGAGGTAGTTTTAAAATGCATTGAAAACCCCTTTAATCGAGGCTCAGACATAGAAGGTAGAATATAGGCAATCACTCTTGTGCCAGGGAGCATGTGCTCATCCTTTGCACCACCCTGTAAACATTAGCTGTGTGTTGGGTGTGCTGGGCTGATGTCAGGAACGCCTTCAAATGCTAACCAAGGTGTTGCCCTATAATGATGGGATTGCAGTTGCAAATAGAGCGTTTGCCCATTGCCAGATGGCTCCGGTCCGGGGGACAAGGCTTGCTGAAGCAGGTCCCTTGTACAGGGTGATGGTGGAGCTGCATGTGGGATATTGCTCAGCTGTCTCACTAGCTGTTGGAGGGCAAAAATAAACACAGATATATGCCTGCCAGCTGCCTGCCTCCTCTTTCACTCTGAAAGATGTAGTTGTGTTCATGGAGCAAAGGAAGTTCAGCTCCTCTCCTGTGCCCATGAACAAACAGCTTTAGGAACAAGAGCTCCACTCACAAACAACATCCAAAATGCTCCACGATGCAAATCTGATCAGTCTGGAGCAGAGCTCAGAATAGCCTCATGTATGGGAAAGGTCAGCAATTTGTCAAGGAAGCACAGCAAAGTCCACTTTCTAATTAGAGAGTAACATGCACCCAACACCACCCTGGTGTCATTGCCCAAAGCCGATGGCTTAGCAGCAGTCCCAGGGGATCATTATATTAATTTTAGCACTAATAAACCGGGGATTTGTTATGCAAAGGAGGCAATACAGACAGCGTAGGGCCCGATCCACACAATCACTGAAGAGTTTAACTGGCCTTTTGAGACGGTTCCTCCTACAATGAACTCCTTAGATGCGGAGTCTTGTGTGTGTGGTGAACCTGTAACCCCATGTAACTTCACACCAGTTTTTTTGTTGTCAGCTCACAACCAGCTGCTCCACAGAGTCACCCTAGAGTAATCCATGGGGCTATTCCTAGGGAAACACTTCATCTTTCCAGGACATAGGAAAAGACCTGCTTTTGACTGTCTGTCAGGTCCCTGCCTATTCTCACCTCCCCAGGGCTGAGCATAAATATAAGCAGTTGTAGTTCACACCTAAACAGACACACAGAAGAGAAAGCACGACCTCACTGGGGCAGGCAAGTATTCCCCATGTAAGGATGAAACAGTCCAGGGACATGGCTTTGAAAGACAGTCCTCAAAGCACTCCAAGGTCAGCAGAGGAGAAGAACACTTTTTGTTCCTGCTAGCTTTCCAGAACCATTATGGGTCCTGGAATCTGCATGAAATTGTTTCTGCCTGCTGCCGACCCTAAAAGGCAAACCAGCTGCTTGCTCTGAGGAGCAGCTCCAGCCCCTCCGTTATGCTGGGACTGCTTTCATTCCACGTTTCCTGACACCACTTCTGGGGATCTGCACAGGGTCACTGTGCACCCTGGCCCCAGGCTGGGTTTTTGAGGGGTAGGGGCAGCTCCCTGGGGTGCTTTGGGGCTTTCTGCACACTGCTCATGCTGCTGCCCACCTGTACCCTGTCACTCTGCTCCAGAGCCCACCAGCATTGCAAACCTGGTGCATCCCTAGGGCTGTTAGAGGAGAGCTCGAGGCAGCTGGGGAGAGGTCCCAGTGCTCCCTCAGGGTGAGCCAGCCTGCATGGGGCACCCTTGGGAGCAGAGTTGCATCAAACCTTCACCCGCCTGCTTGCAGCACCAGTGAGTCACTTCCTGCCCTCAGCTCTCTCCTCCAAGCTGCCTTCCAGCCTCAGCCCTCCCTGGGACAGCTCTGGAATCTTAAGTAGGAAGGAGGGCTCCAGCATGGCAAGGAGTAGAGTCTTTCAGTGACCACAGGCCTCACAGGACAGCTTCCCCTTCACCAGCACAACCAGAGGATGCTGCAGGTCATTTCTCCAACACACGGGGAAAATTTGGCTCTTACAGGCAGCCTCAGAGATCAGCAGATCAGCTGGGTGTATGGTCACAGGCTCCCTGCAGCAGCGGGGTGTTGTGCTCATGCATGTGCGTGCACTGAGCTCTGCTGAGCCAGCTGTACCTCAGCCTTTCCCCCGAGCATGGGCAGGACACCCTCCTGCCCACAGCAGTCACGGCTTCCTCCAGGCTCTGCAACAGATTGAGTAAAACGGCTGGCAGCACTGTAAAGAAACACCTTGCATTTCAAATAAAATAACTTGCTGTCAGCAAGGTAAGTAGCTTCCTGAAAATGTCTGCAACTTTGTGAGGAAGAAGCAGCAGAATCCGTTAAAACTGAAGTAGCAGAATCTGACAAGCCACAAGACCTAAACTGAAGCATGATTTTAATACAGGCTTAGAACGACAAAATAAAGGTTTCCCATTGTTCAGAGGGGATCTCTGAAGTGCCCCTTCCAAAGAACAAAGCTGTATCACAGACTCCTAACAGCTCTGCACAGAGATAAAGGACGGTGCCAAAACCACACCTATCCCACAAATGTCTGATTGTACTCTTAAACAGAATACAATCAGTAAGAAAATCACACCTGCCTCCAGTCCCCAGCCTGCCCGGAGGTGCCTGTGGGAAACGCTGAGCTGTTTGCACAGTCGTGATGGAGACATCACACCTGGTCCAAGGTGAGCAAGGCCAAGCTGCCACCACTGCTGAGCTCCTGAGGTACCAGCAGCACAGGCAGAGACACAAGAGACAATTCAGCCCTTGCTCTGGACTCTCTTTAAGGAAAGCTAATTCTACCAGAGTCTGAGAAAGAAGCTGAAGAGTCCCTACTGTGCAACCATAAAATTAAAAACTCTGCCTAGGAAAAAAGGAGGGAATGGTTTCAGAGTTAAAAATTTGGTACTAAACATCTGTAGGGGTTAACTATTTTAGGTTCTGAACAAAATCCTGGCCCTTCAGAGGTGTAGCTAACAGCAGTAAAACTGTTCGGGACCACGCAGAGCAGGCAGTCTACATCATTCTGCTGACATTAAAATGGAATGTTTGCTCAAGAGATCAACTGTTAATCTTATTCAAAATGAGCACAAAGTAAGCAAATTCTGTGCACTCAACAGGAAGTGAGAAATTGAAATCATTTGGGCACTTTGGATCCATCACATTCAAGCAGACCATTAATTGATGGAGGAAGCCTGAAAGCAGAGGAGCAAGATAGGAACACACCAGAAACTTCTGCCCAGCTCAACACTGACCCTTCTGTCAAGCAGTTAAGAAACCCATGGCTTAAAAAATATGCCAGGAGAGATTCTGGCTTGTCTCTGAGGAAAATGCAGAGAAATGAGAGACAGCCTGGCCGAAACTCCTCGTGACAGGTACCTTTCCTGCCACGTGCCAGTGACAAGCAGGGGATGCTGGCAGCCAGGCACAGCTACCACTGAGGTGGGGGGTTGGCTGAGGGCAGCAGCTGCACACATGGTCACAGTGGCCATAAGAGGAAGAAAGATGCTGAAGCCAAGTTTCAGGGAATGTGACTGATCACAGGAGCTTTGGTGTGATCAGAGGAGCAAGAGCTGCAGTCCAGGGAAAGGGCTGCTCCTGTCTGTTCTTAAAAAGGAGCAAGGGACAGGTGTGCAATTACTCTCAATAAACATATTGTGAGCATGTTACAAGCTAGCACTGAAAGTTTAATTGGTTTATGCCCATGTAACCCACAGCCATATAAATGCCTCGCTGTTTATCCAATTTAACAATGCCAGGACTCCTGGCAATGGTGTTTTCAAGATCTCTTTGCCCCACAAAATAAAGGTCATATGCAGTACAATAGAATTCAAACATGAAAGCGTGACAGGAAATGACTAACTGCACACTGAGGCCAATGTACCTTCATCTTGGATCAGCTCAGCACACAAGAATCTTCCAATTCAAACAGACATCACAGCCTATATGCAGAAAAAATAATCTGACTGCTCCAGTTGCTAGTTCTTGGGGCCTGTGCATCTCAGTATAGATACTACTGCAAAATAATGTAATTCCGCTCTATTTCCCTGAAGTTCTATCACAACTGAATCCTTACGCTGTAGTTTGCACTTTTCCTTCCCTTAGAGACAGCTGCTTTTAAATCGAGGATGAAGCCATTCTTATTTCTGAGTTGATACATAAGTTAAGTTAGTATTTACAAAGCTTTTTGCAGTCCTTAATAAAAGATACTTACGAGATCATCCCTCTGTTTTGACCAAAAAGGCAATCAAGGGACTGTCTCAAGCACTGGATGCAGCCCTAGTGATTGTGGTTTTTGCTCATGTGCTGAAAACCAACCTGTACAATCTGAGCCCAGTCCCCCTATTCCCTGTCTCCCCTTTTCAGCAAGCCTGAAAGTTCTTTTCCTGATTAACACTCTGCTCAGCTTCATGTTTTTTTTCAACAAACAAAGCAACTTTGACTTCCAGTAGTAGGAAAAGACACATATCCCAGACATGCTTTATTTAATGCATGCCTATTACTTAAAGGGCAAAGTGAATTTTTTCACCAAATTTGGTCAAAATACTCCCTCTTCCGATTTGATGCTTTGTCTCCCAAACACAAGCTGGTTTCTTGCATATAAGCAGATGGATGGATGGAGAGAGGTAATGTGCATCTGAGCCCTGGCAGTTTTGTCCCTTTTGGGGCTCTCCAAAATCCGCAGAGGGATGAGGAAGGTGACAGGGGATGTGGCAGTGACATTTGTGTGCTCCCTCTGCCACAGATCACTGCAAGCCTCTCCACCTGCGCTGGCTCTTAGCCCAAGGAACACGGACAGTCCCTATAAAGCGCTTTTTACAGCTGCTGGTGTCCCTTGCGAGCAAAGGCAATGCCAGTCCTGCAGCACGAAGCATGCGAGCAGCTTCTAAATCTGGGGAAGGACTGAATGCTGGCAAAGACGAATTGTCTCATGTTACCACCCCGGGAAGGGCTTGACGGTTCTCTGAAACAAAACCTCGGATCATCTGTTGCCCGGGAGATGCTGTGTGTGCCAGCTGCAAGCCTCCCGAAACAGGGCAGCGCTCTCAAGGGCAGCACAGCGGAGGAAAACGAGGAAAGGGGACAGATGGGATCGCTGCGAGGAGGAGAGAACACCTTCTAGTCACTGCCTTGCCAGCATAGAAGTGAAATAAGGTCCATTCTGTGACTGAAGACTTCTCTGCCAGGTGATCTGGGTAGCACGTGTCATTTACTTTCACGCTACACAGCTGGTTATCTTCAAACCATTCTCACTGACACCTTTAAAATTACCCTTAAGTACTGCAAAAGTTAAATAATAGAAGCCATCAGTTGCAACTGTCACGTATTTCACGTAGAGTCTCTACAAAATAACTCCTTGCAAGTACTAAAATAAATTTGTGAGATGCAACATGCGCTCCTGGCTCTGCTGTGCAGAGATGGTCTTTGGTGGGAACCATGAAAGGGAAAAGTGTGCCACATCCAAGTGACTGTGTGGGAACAGCTATTTTAAGGGACACATGCTCACAAAATATAGAATGCCTTTATATCACGCAGCTACACATGGAGTTTCCAGTCCCATGCCCCTGCCCACCGGACACGTCTATCTCAGAGCTGGAGCTGCTGCTGGCAGGCAGCTCAGTAAACATGTGGACTGACTGTGCCTAAAAACTCAGAGGAAAAGCTGTTCCTTTACAGAAAAGAATCCCACATGATCAGAAAAGAAGTAACAACATCAAGAGTCCCTGATCCAGGTCTGTGGCTCCTTTACAGAACCTCATTCTCTCATTCCCATCTGAGATTTACAAGGAAACCTACATGAAATACATCTCTCACAGGTTAAAAAGGATCAGAAAGACCAGAATTTTCACTAACAGAGGCTCCTCTCTTGGCACCTTTCAGCTGAAGACCAAGAAGAACTGCTGTCTCAGCCCTTGAAGCAGTAGATGTGAAGCAATGTCTCATTTCTTTGCTGCAGGGAAGGTGCTCCACACTCACTGATGCTGATGGAAGCAGCAGCAACGTGCACTCTGACTACAGGAAAAAAGTTCCCAGAGCTGTTCACATGCTCAAGCAGCCCGAGGATCAAGGGCTTCAATGCAATGCCAACAACCCGCCCTCTGTTCTCGAACTGATCTGAGCAAAAGTGCTCCATTTACAAGCTATTTGTCCCAAACTGGCAAACGCTGGAAATAAAAGCTCAGCCCGATTCTGTTACCTTGCATTGCTGAAAGCAAAGGAGCAGCACAAACCCAGCTGTGCCAAGGTGGCTCCCCTGGTCCCTGGTCACAGTCAGCTACAGCAGGTGCCACCAGCCAGACACTCTCATGAGTAAATCATCACTTCACTAGCAAACACTCAAGTGCTTGTCCAGCAACAAAAGCAGTCACATCATAAACCAAGGCTGACATCAGCACACAGATTGTATTTCCAAAAGGGTTTAAATGTCATTACTTGTGACTAGAAATTGGACACTTGCAATAGAAGTTACTCTAAATTTTCACAAGAGACATGATTCCAGTTTTGTGTAGACATATTTCACTTCCAAAGCCTTTCTATTGCTCAATGTCCTGATGACAGAAAAAGAATAAGCAAAACTCCTAACATAAAGGGAAAAACTCATGAACATCATTATTAGCCTGACTTACCGAGTCAGGTGCTAACAAGGTGAGCAGCAGAACCTGGATTGTCACTTGAAAGGGTCAGTGTGGCTCAAACAGCGTGATCTACTCAGGGCCCCATTATTCAAGGTCTCTGCCTTCATCTTCCATTCTTATTCTAAGTTCTGCTCTACATCTTTTTCTAAAATTAAAACTGAAAGCTATCAAGGACCTGGAAGCATTATTTCATCAACCTGTAGTTGTTGCTCTTTCACACGGCACGAAGCACGACACAATCTGTGCACCTTCACCAACCTGATGTGCACTTACAATTTCCCACACTCAGCTCTGGGCTCTCCAAAAGCAACACATCCAAGACTTCTACACATGCACTTGGGCCAGATTTAATCTTTCTGTGAGTTATATGATGTTTGCATAGGGCTGAGAAATAGCAGAAATAAAACTTCTCTTGGCTGAGATAGATGCAAAACATGCTGTGCACTTTTTGCTTTTAATGACTCTTGGTGAGCACCACTACTAGTCTATGTATTCCAGAATGTTCTGAGGTAGGCACACAGCAATTTTCTTGATGTGCACTGTTCACTGAGTTAAAAGGAACCACTAAAATGCCTTTAGATTTAAATGTTGACTTTTCTTTTTGAAAATGTCCATGTGTCAAGGAAAGAGGCAGATGAGAATAAATAATCCAAATTTAAGGACACAAACTAAAGATTTACCTGGGAAGCAGTTTAACTCCCTTACTCTCTACTGTCAGCAAATGTATGTGATGATCCACTGCAAGATCATTAATGCAAAATGTCCTCAGTTTCCACAGAGCTGACATCCCACACCTCTCATTGGATTGTGGCTTCCTCAATTCCCTAACAGCTGTCAGCAGCAAAAACATTATTTACCCTTGTAATACCTGCAGGTCAGGGAGTAATGCTATCTCCCTCCTGGGATTTGCACCTCAGAGGGTTCTGGCACTAGGCAAGGCTGTAGAACTAAAAATGGAACCAAGATCCAAGTTCCATCTTTCTTCTCCTTCCGAGATGCAGCACATACCCCTGTCAGTGGAAAGTGTGACGCCCACTGCCGCATGTTACAGACCTGCGTGGAGAGATTGCACAACCCTAGCTCCGTGATGTGACGTGACGAGAAGGAAGAGAGGGACGTGGTCTTTAAGGTCCAGCCCTATAACAGATAGACACAGTGCTGTGCTGTTACAGAGCACAGCTAATCCAGACATCTCTCAACCAACACCATGCCTCTGCTAGCTGCTCTTGCTATTTAAACTTGGGGGTTTTGCAGTGAGCAGGCTGAGCTGGCAGGCAGAACTGGAATAGGGCAGCACCAGGAACTTAGGCACCAGTTCAAAAAGGGCTAGTTCTTAGGAAAAAGCCACGTTTTCCTTAAATGAGGGTAGTGGAATTCAAAGGTGAGGTCAAAAGCCCGGCAAAAGTCAGGAGTTGAGGCTGGTACTGGGGCTCATGATGCTACAGACACAGTCCTTGCACTCAGGGACAGCTTAGGACCCATGGTTTTTGTTGTTACTGGCTTTTTGTTGTCTTCCCATCCTGAGCAATATCCAGGAAAACTGCCATCAGGTGTGGACCCCAGAGAGGAATTTTCATCTTCAGCTGTTAGGCCTTTCATATACATATTTTCTATGATTCCCTTTCTTTTGTTTCATTAGAAGAACTACAAAAAGACATTTTTTACAAGAAGCCTGAGTGTACACGCAGGTTGTGTGTGATCTGCAGCCACACAGACCTGAACCACAACAGAAATTACCTCTGACACACTCACATGAGGGAAATCTTGTGGGCTTGGATCATTCAAGAAATAAGGTTGCTTTACAACTACAGGAACAACACATGGCCAGAATGCATTCTAAATGGGTAAGATACAGACTGAAAATCAACTGCTAATTGTTTTTGCAATTTGTATTTTATATTAAAAAACCTCCTTAAGACCTTAAGAGGCAGAGCTGAGCCTAGAAAGGATTTTTGTGGCTAAACCTGAAAGCAGGGATCTAGAACAGAACTAGTCCATTACATCTCAAACCTTGATCCTGGGTTCTGCCTCAAGCAGCTGGGATCATTTCTCCAGTTAAGCAAATTCCTGTTTCTAAAACCCACTCTGATATTTAAACAAATTTGGAGAAGATGCTGAGTAGTCACTCTGCTTCACAGATAACAAGATTGGAACTGTATTGTTTGATGGATTTCTAAGAGAACACTTGAAATTTTGACAAACAAATTGAAAATATCAAGGTCATATTTACATTCCAGGGTAATAATTAAATACTTAATATCTTGTGGTTCCACTATTCTAGGTTTTTCTACACACCAAAATATTTAGTCATGTGAAAACCATCTGTAGCAGCTGGAAGACATTAATTTGCCTGCCAAGATTAATTAGTTTAAAAATACATAAATAAAATGTTCATTTTATTTCCAAAAAGCTGCTGCTCTTGGTTCTCTTAGGGTGCTGGTGATTAATGCTTATAGAAGGTCCTCAGAAAGAGGTATCAGATGCCAGTTTCACAAATATCTGTTAAGTAAAACAAGGCCTGTGTTTAGGTTAAATGCTCTTCTGGACTAACTCAAGTCATTATTCACAGCAATATGAAAACTAGCTTGCAAACACTTCAATCCCTATTTTTAGTCTTTTTCCTATGCTCTCAAATCCACAATGCTGAAATCTGCTTTTAAAAACAGATGAAAAGAAATTTCTCTTCAGGACTGGGGTTCAAATACCCGTGTTCAAGAATTACAAAATCTAAGTTTCTAAACATGTCTTTTCTCTCCAAGAAGTTCCTTCATAATCTTCACAGAGCTTTTCAAAGTCAAGCAAACAAGACACCCAGCTGAAACTGTAAAAAGGGTTGAATTTGGCTTAGTATCCATAGGGATCACTTCTCTGGCCAACAGCTTGCAAAGGGTTATTTCTTGGCTCATTGTTTTTGTTTTGCTGGAAGATGTTGAGGTTTTAGTGAAGTTTCTGCAGAGCATGCAACAGCATTCAACATTTTTTTTGCTCAGCTAACAAGTTAAGTCATCGCAGCTCTCCAATGGCTTGAAGATTATGGGTGTAGGAAAAGGGAATGCTCAGAGAGGGGAACTTTTGAGCAGTCACCACTAAACTGTGGTTAAAACAGACACCAATGACTCTATTCAGCTCCCAAACCTCAGACAGTTTCCATTTTCTCAATAACAAAGCATTTTTGTGGAATGAGGTAACAGCCTCCATCTGCCAGGTCGACATCTCCACTAAGATTTCTCAAGAGTGTGGCTGACGAGGGCTGGCCCACAGAGCCAGCCATGGAGCGAGAGGCAGAGAGTCCCTTTTGCCTGGGCAGCACAGGGACAAACTGCCACGGGACAGACATGGATGGAGAGGAGCCTCTGTGGCACCAGCACACAAACTCTCCTGGGAGTTTGATTCACAAGCAGCCTGGAGCAAGCCCCACACGCTGCACAGCTGGAGAGTCAAAAGGTCAGGAAAAGGGTTGAGGCTTGTCACCACGGATGGCCAGGGACAGGCAGGAGGGAGCAGAATGGGTGCCACAGGTCCAACAGCCCATGGTGGGTGGGTCATGAGCAGAGCGTGTGGTTCAGAAGCAAACACGGGTCTGCAGGCACACACTGCCACATGCATGGTGCAAGGGGCAGGGCAGACATCCTGATCCCTGAGGACAGCCCTGCCCCTCGGACCGGCCACTCAAGCTGCCATACACCCCCCACACCTGAAATGCTAAATATCTGAGGCAGAGCAGTTACAGGCTCAGAATACAGCTTGGAGAGGGTTTGGTTTTGTTCTTTCCTTATTTCTTGAATTTGGCAGCCTATATTTTGACCTCTCAGTTCCAGGGATGCTGAGCACCCAATCATTCTTTTGATTTCAGGCAAAGCCACCTCAGTTCTTCATTTAAAAAAGTAGACATTCATTTAGATCCAGATGAAGATTCCAGCTCCTGCCAGGACCCCCTCATCTGACTCTTGTCTCCCTGTGAGTGGCCAGTCACTCAGCTCCCTGCAATTTTGAGACTCTCAGTTCCAGATTCAACCTCTCCACATCTGGTTCTCCCATTTAAAGCAAGGCAATTTTCCAGTTGGTTTTCTGATGGCCTTTGCATTCCTGTAACACTTCCTCCTGAAGTTTAGAAAACATTAACACTAACCTCCTCACTCTCTTGTGTAATTCCAGCTGTGTGCCCACGTGGATACCTGGTGAGTGGCACCTTCCTTCCTGGCCAGGACAAAGCATTTCCCAAGCCCATTTTCTTCCTATGAGGAATGCCACTGTCAAATCTCAAAAATCCACCCTGCTAATACTACCCTTCCACAAGGTCAGCCAAAGAGGACTTCCATCAAGGATGAGCTTTGCTGGAGAAGGCTCCCTGGGGATTATCAGAATAGTACAGTCAAGCCCAGATGGCCACAATGTGCTGAGCACATTTCCCGCAAATACAGCAGCAAGGCAGAGGCCCCTACAAATCAAAGTCCACCCTGATTTCTGCCATCTGCTGAACACTGAGGCCCAGGCTGAGGCCTTTGGGAAAGGTCAGGATAGTCTTACAGGCTCTCAAGATATTGCTTTTGTTCTCACTATTTGCTTCTCAATTCCTTCGTTAGAAGATACTAATCTCTCTGTAAGGCAGTTACTTGGAGCCAAGACTTTAGATACTATTGCAAAACATATGCTTAAAAGAGACTGGAAATTATGTTGGCAGTGTTACAGAGGGGAGCAAAGCACAGCTTTGGGTCAAAACAAACAAAAAAAATGTAAGCTAGTAAGCAATTCCCATGCAATAGTTTAGGAGAGCCAGCAAAAGCTTCTTCTAGAAAGAAAACAATGCTGTGAGAACGAAGCTAACGAGAGCTGGCTCTTGGAAAAATAAAACAGCTAGTAATGAGCCAACAGCACATATCCAAGAGAATCTTTCTGGGAAACCGACCCAAGCTGGAAAGCCCTGAGGGACTAGGGACCTTGAGGCTAAAAGCTGGCAAATTGATTCATCAGTTAAGGTTAGTCTCAATGTTTCCTACTGTGTAAAAATAATTTGTTTTAGCCTACAGGTCTCTACAGAGCACTGGGTAAATTCAGGCTACTTCCTTTGGGAAGGGAAACAGAGCATCTGGCAGAGCCCTGCCCAGTGGGATATTTTCAGGGGGTTCCCACCACCAGCCCTCCAGCCCAAGGCTGGCCCAGCACACTCTGGCCAATGACTGCTGAATTCCCTCAGAGCTTCTGTAGTGAACTGGGCACCACACACCCACTACTGGGATGGGAACAGCCCCTAAGCTGCTCTGGTCAACGTTACAACATGATGAACATGCCTCTGTAAAACCACCTTCTGGAGCCTCACTCACCCAAAATGTATGCAGTCAGGCCAATGATCCTGATACACCTGGTTTTCCAGAGTGATGAGGAAGAGACCTTTTTCTCTCTCTTTCAGAGATTAGTTCATACAGCCACCAGGATCTAGGTGCTGATACAGAGTGGCAAAGGCAAGCTTTGTCTTTGCAGCCCACTGCTTCATTGCCAGTCCAGCTCCCCAGCCACAGGACCATACCAAGAGCACAAGACAACAAATGTGTGCTCCAGCCAGGCTTCTGCGTCAGCAGAGAAAATCCCCACACTGGCACGGGATGTCAAGGTGCTGTCTAATGACTTTCTTTCTCTTCCAACTCCTCTGATTCACATTGCCATCTTCCTTGCAACTGACCTAAATAACATGTTCAGGCAGCACTGAAAGTCTTTCCATGTCCTGCTGCAATAACAGGGAGATCTTTGCATCTGGAAAGGGAATTTCACAGGGAAGTCGCACCACAGCTGAATTAACAGCGTCCTTCTCAAGAAAGGAACAGAAGCACCTTGTCTTATCCCATCAGGGAGACTTCCTGGCTGCAGGAGAACAAAGGTTGCCCAGGAGCAGGGAAAACACATACTAAGTCTGTGCCCAAACCCCAGCAGATCTGAACGATGTGGGCAGATTATTCAGTTACCTCATTTCCAGGTGTGCTGTCAGCATGAGCCATGACTGGCTTGGAATGAAAGCGGTAAAACTGTTCCTAGATCTGGACTTAGTCTGCATAATTTATGGTAATTATTGCTCAGTTGCCATTAATCCTTTAATGCCATATCACACTCTAAGCCCTCAGTTCTCTCTAACCTGCTCATCACAGATCACTCCACTGCAGAAGGGGCTGAAGGACAGGGTGCAGGACCACACTGTCCCTCCAGAGCCAAAGGCCTCAGGAAGGGAAAAGCAAAAAAAGCCACTGTAGAAGGACTTCAGTAGGTCAGCCCTCTCCAGACACACAGTGAGTATGTGTGCTGGTAACGTAGGCATTCAAACCAGCCTTATCCCCAGACAATTATAGATCTCTCCAGCTCTTCACTACAGCACCATCTGTAACTCAGGTGTCCAACAGCACTGCACCACAGGGACAATCCCATCCCTGTCACTCCACAGTGATACTCTCCCAATCTCATTCTTCCCTTTACTGTAAGCTGGGGCACTTCCAAGAGCCACGTAAATATCTCCTATCCTTCTAACTCCTTGCAGACTATGGATCTCAGTGTTACCTTACAGCAGTGGCCCTCACAGGCTATGTGCTGAGGAACTGAAAAAGTCAGTTGAAAATGCATTTGTTGCCAACAAGGAAAGTGACTGTGGGGAAATACAGAAGGGTATTCTGGAGCTGCATGGCCTGCCATAGCATTTTCAGCTGTCAGGTGAGGAAGTGCTTACCTGGGGCTGATGCACTATACCTTGCAAGGCAGGCACTAGAGCCTCAGCAGCATAACAGATGCCTTTCTTATTCCAAACATACACATGAATACAGATACAGCTCCCCTATTGCAATAGAAAGGAAGTTATACTTGATCCATACCAACTCTTCTGCAGGTAATTGAGCTTCAAAACTTAAGCAGAAAAGCTGCCAGCAAAACTTGTGCCTCTTTGTGCTACAGTTAGTCCGTAACAACTAGTATGCATGTGTTATCTCTAGTTTTTATTAGCTCATATATTTACTTTGGCTGCACATCCAAGCAGTCTTTTAAACAGGGTGAGAGAGGAAAATCTTGGACTCGCAACAATGGCCAAGCAGTTTAATCTACCACTGGGGACAAAGACTTGACTCCTATTGGCATGTAGTGCTGGCAGGGTCAAGTGTAACATGTGCTGAAGGAAGCACTAGGGAAGCAGATCTCTGACTGTTCAAACAACACCAAGCATTTCCTTGAGCTATTCAGAGTTCTCTTTGCCCCTCCTGTGTAGAGAAAATAGCTCCAGCTGTCCAGTCACCTGCGCTGGCTTCTCCACTCACTGGATTCATGACATCGGTGGCCGCCAACAGCTCCAGGTTAGATGCAGCACATTCCTCATTCCTCACAGCTCAGATGTTCAAAGCTAAGTTAGGAAGCAGTCAAGATCATGTCCTTGGCATCAGCACCAAGTTGGTGCTGGAAGATAATTTATATTCCTGAGCAGAACTGGCACTGGGCAGATTGGCCATAAACATCAACAAACTGTTGTTCCAGCCATGACACAAATCAGAAGGGTCCAGAATTAGTATCTATCCATGCTGCTGATTTAATAATTTATATTTTTTGTATTTTGGAAGTTTAAAATACTTCACATAAAAGAATCTGCAGTTTGCAAGTATGGGATGATCTACAGTAACATATTCAGAGGCAAATAAAAAATGAAATGTATTAATATTAACAATCAGATGACCACAGGACAAATCAAGTCAAAGTGAGACTACACTAAGAACAAGACTGTAAATTTCAGAATTTTTATTCCATTGCTCTTTGGATTCTGTGTTAAGACATTACTAAATAATTCATAACTATTAATTTAGCCCTAATGGATGTGTCTTCCTGATTCCTCCCAGAGTAATATTATTCTCTTGGTGGGCCTCTGTGAGTAAGGGCAGAATCATTTGTTAAAATTGTTCCATTTAGCAAGTATCAACAAAGTAGTCACTCAGCAGAGGCAGTTTTGCTGGGGTGAAATACAGGAAGGTGGAAGCCATGTGGCATTCTTCTATTTCCCCTTTCCTTTCACAATCAGACCCTTGATATTTTCTTCAACAGGAAAACTACATTCCCCTTCCGTGTAAACGGCTGACAATTGTATTTTACACCTGGTGAAACCAGAACAAAACGGAAGGAAGAGAAGAAACAAAGACCAAGGACTTTCCTCAGCAACTACATCTCCACAGAATGAAGTATTTCCCTTTCCTCACTTCAGAGCAGAGTCCAGCAAACACAGGCTTGGTGGGAAATGCCCCCTCCTCGCTGGCGAGTGGCTGAAGGACAGTGCTCACAGCAGCAGCTTCCCTGAGAGCAGCCACAAAACCAAACCAGCTCGTGAAGCTTGGCCCTTCTGCCCACAACCTCACTTTAAAAATGACCGTAAAGCTCTTGGTAGTAGTAATCTGAAGATTAAATGCTACTGGTAAAGCTTCTCTGTCCCCTAACAACTGATCTCCCTTTCCTAGATACAGGTGGTATTTAGGGTTATAGCTATCCCCTCCTTTTGGAGAAAACCCACTTGAGTAAAATGCTTAAATTGATTTTGATGATATCACCAAGGCAAAACACTATGAAGTCCTCTCTGAATTTTTCCAGTTTGGCCATAGAAATTGTACCAATTCCAGCAGAAGCAGTCGAAGTCTCCTAAGGAATGAGCCACTTGCACTCTGAGCAAAACTGCAAAGATCACTGCCAGAGCACCTGGGCACTGTGGTGGGCACGGGCAATCCGAGAACAGCACGTGTCAACCAGGGATACTGAACACCAGAGGATAAATGATTTCTTATTTGAGCAATTAAAGGAATTATGGAGCTGTTTGTCCAGTTAAGTGGTTTGGCTTTTATTCAGAGTAGCCAGACCCCAGTTTTCTGGGTACCTTTATCACATAAAAGGTGAAGCAGAGCAACAGGGTTTAACTCCTGCCTCTCTCCTGAGGTTACTGCTGCAAATGTGGCTCATCAAGCACAGCCTCATGTAAGCTACGGGCAGCAAAAATCCTACAGACATCAATGAGGATCCTGGTGCACCACCAAGAAAATCTTGTGCATCAGTGCTGCAATTGCCATAGAAGTCCTTTCTAAGGGAGAGGGCATTGGAAACACTTTGAGCATTGAGAGTAATCAATTTTTTCCACCTTTCTGCTGGCATTTCAAACACCAGCCAACCATGTAACAGCCGCAATTAGGAACACAGCAGAAAGCATCTTACCTCATCAGGCAAGCAATAGAGCAAGCAAGTCCTGGCTGGGAACAGAACCCAGTGCTTCCAAAGTTGGTGCACTGGGAATTTTGGTAACCTGCCTGCAGGGAAGATTTTTCTGGCTCCATCAGTTAAGAGTTCACCTCAGTCTTGAAGCTGCTATGTCCAAAACCAGAAAAGAACATGGCTAAACTCATACCCCTCAGGAATCAATTGACAACCAGTGAATACTGCCTACAGTCACACAGGACTGGTACACTACAGACAAAATCCCTGATGACACCAACCAGGACACCCTGATGACACCAACCAGGAAAGAGACTCCTGCCTTGCCTCCCCAGGATAGGATGGACCAGGGAAAGCTGAGCTATCCTGCTACCAGCTGTGTTCTGGGACAGCAGGGCAAACCAGGAGCTGAGCTCAGGGCAGATGATCTGCTGGAACAGCAGCGACCTCCTGTCCTCCCAAAGACTGGGAACACAGTGACCTTCAGCACCCTACACACCCCTCCTTCTTCAGATGATGTTCTGCAGGCAGGGGAAAAGCACGGATTTTACCCCAAAAAATCCAAGACATGGATGCTCCAGAAGCTGAGATCATGGAACAGTTCACAAGGCCTCCTGTTAGGGAATTCTGGCTGTTCCTAAACACTGCCCTGCCTTCAGTGTGTCCCACCACTCCTGTGCACAGGTTTATGGAGTTCATTCCAAAACATACCTTTTGCTGTAGAGGACCTGCTATAATTAGTGCCCACAACTAACCGTATCACCTATATTTTTGTCTCTTGTGCTATGCCACCATATATAAAAGTGTACAAAATTACAGACCAAGCTGGGTAAGAATGAAACTACTGCAGACAATTCTATGCCTCAAAGGAAGTGGTCAGCAAGAAAAGCAAGGGAACAATACAGTCTCCGTGTTAGGAAAAGGAAAGAATATGGCACAAAAATAAGATAGGAGAAATGTCAGACTTCCTTTTTCCTCTTTGCCTATCATGAAGTTAAACCACGTATTGACAAAGCAAATCAGGGAAATAAGGCAGTTGCAACACCTAGGCAGCCAGAAGAGTCACAGATTTCTAATGCTTGGTAGAAGAGTCAGAAAAGTAAAAGGAATGTCCCTACACTCTTCCCTAGAGGCCTGTGCTGCCACCAGGATGCTGTATCCACCAGAGTTTCATCCTTTCTTCTGCTCCTAGGAATAGGTTTTCTTCTTTGGAACAATTCCTTTACAATTTTCAAAACTGGGAAACACTGAACATAGCAAGTTCAGATTTAAGTAAAGAGACCTCAGTATCAAATCCTGTCCTGTGAAGATATGTATCCCTGGCACATGCCATCCGTTTGTGCTGCAAGTCTGTGGAGAGAAATTCCTACCACCACGCTTCACCCAGGCTAACTGGAAAGTGTATCCAGCGTCCCCATGAGTTCTCATGAAAGTGTCAGTGGTTAATGCAACCACAGGTACAGAACTGGAAACGGATAAAGAAAACAGTAAAAAGTTACCTGTAAGAAAACAAAATCCGAAATATAACTGTTGAGGAAAAAAAAAAAATTGCAAAGATCCTGAGCTACTTTTTCATGTGAGATCCAAACTGTGACTTCCGAGTCTTTGTCTAAAACACACACACATAAAGCAAGGCTTAGAGTCTTTTCCCCTCGCTACCCTACGATTCTCTGGGAAATAGCAATCACTCCAGATGTGCTGAAAAATTTTCTGTGCTATATTTGAGTATTTGGTTATAGTTTACTCCCGGGTCTCTTGGTCGAGTGAAGTCTCAGTACTCTCTTCATAAAACACTGCTCAAGCTCTCAACTTCGCAGCCTGGCAAAGGGGCACGGCCCAAAGACTGTGGTTTTCTCCTTTTGAAAAGTGGTGTGCAGCGTGCTGCCGGAGCCCAGCTCTCCGGCAAGCGACATCGCAGTGCCGCCACCGTCACCGCGCCGGGCTCCCGGGGGATGCCGTGCCTTCCCTGCAGCCCCCCCAGGGCACCCCCGCCACCGCCCGACCCACCCGAGGTTGTGGGGCCACAGGGGGTGGCGCTTCCCGCCCCCGACCCGGTCAGACCCGACCCGGCCCGGCCCTGCCCTGCCCACCTGGTCGGCGTCCCGGGGCCGCGCTGCTGCTCCCGCTGCTCCGGCGCTGGGCAGACCCGGCTCAGCTCGGCGCTGCTCCTCAGCCGCGAGCGCGGAGCCCGGCCCGGGGCGGGGCCGGGGGCGGCCCGGCGGTGCCCGCCCAGCACGGCGCTGGGGCGCCGGGAGGCGCTGCCGCCACAGCGGGGGGAGCGGGCCGGGCCCGCCCGCGATGCTCGCCGTGCGGCCGGCAGCGGGATGAACCCCGGCTCGAGGCGGCGGCTCCGGCGCTTCGCCTCCCGCGGGCGGGAACGGGAGCTCCGCGGGAAGGCTCCGGGCGGTGGCGGAGGGAGCGGCGGCGCTCGCCCCGTGGGGCTGTCCCGGCGGCGGCCGGTCCCTCCCATGCCCGGGGGTCCCCGCGGGGTGGGGCGGGGCCGCGCTCGGGGCCGCGCGCGCGTTCCCGCCGTCGCCATGGACACTGCGCCTCGCGGCGGGGGCGCGCGCGGGCGGTCCCCCCCGGCCCCAGCCCCCCCCTGTCCCGGCGCCCGCCCGGCCTGGGGCCGCGCGTCCCCGCGCCCGGCGCTCGCCGCCGCCATCGCCGCCGCCATCGCAGCCATGTCGGCCGCCTTTAGGAAAGCCGCTACGGCGCGGCAGCGCCCGCACCGCGAGCGGGCCCAGGTCAGTGCGCCGGGCCGGGTCCCCAGCGGAGCTCCCCGCGCTCCCTCCCCGCGGAGCCCTCCGCTCTCCCTCCCCGCGCTCTCTCCCCCTCACGCTCCCCGTCTCTCCCGTAGCCCGCCGCCCGGACGAAGCTGGGCTTGCTGGAGAAGAAGAAGGATTACCGGCTCCGAGCCCGGTGAGTGCGGCCGCGGGGGGCGGGCGGCGCTGGCTGGGTCTCCCCGCGTCCCGAGGGTTGCCCCGGGCTGCCTTCCGGCTCTGAGCCGCGCCGCGACACACTCGGGGGTGAGCACGGAGAAGCTGCCGGACAGCTCGTGATTGTTGGTTTTATCCTCCCCAGCGACTACCACAAGAAGCAAAATGCTCTCAGGGCGATGCAGAAGAAAGCTCTGGACAAGAACCCCGATGAGTTCTACTTCAAAATGATACGTGCAGAGGTCAAGGTGAGAACCTTTATTGCCTTCAAGCAGGATTACACTTTGTTGCTCTAAGTAACGTTTTTTCCCCCTATCTTGTTTTGATTTAAATTTATGAATTATTAGATAAATGAGAAAAATTGGTTTGATGCCTGTAGGAGGCTTTGAAGAAAATGAGGGACAAGGGACAAAGTTCTGCTGTTAGCAGGCCCTGCAGTGCTCTCCAGGTGGCATGGGCTGTCTTTAAGTACTGTGTTTGTCTGGTTGTAGGATGGAGTCCATGTAATAAAGCAGCCAAAGGATGAAATTACCCCGGAGCAGGTGAAGCTTATGAGGACACAGGATATTAAATACATAGAAATGAAAAGAGTTGCAGAAGCCAAGGTAATAACTCACAGTTTTAGTGTTTTCTAGTTTGCTCAGAATTGTTTTTTTACTGTGTTGTTCTTACTGTTGCTGCTAGCTATTGTGTTTGTTCAGTGAAGTCTGAACAAACAGTGCTGGAAAGGACAATGGAAGTGTCAGTGGAGAGCTGGATATAGAGCCTAAAGGTGTGGTTATTATCAAAAATGGCACTGTGCATTGTTACAAAACAGTGATTTTTACATAAATGTCAAGATTTTAAAAATGTATTTCTGCTTACCATGTTCATAGAGAAATCATGAGATCCCTAAGGTTGGAAGAGCGCTCTTAGATCATGAAGTCCAGCTGTTCCCTCAGCCACCATGTGGTCACCTCTGAGTCCCCAGGGGCCACAGCCACACGCCTTTTGAACGCTTCCAGGGATAGTGATTCCACCATTTCTCTGGGCAGCCTGTTCCAATGACTGACAGCCCTTTCAGGGAAGATTTTTTTCCTAATACCAAACCTGAACCTCCCCCAGCATAGCTTGAGGCTCTTGCCTCTTGTCCTGTCACAGAATCACAGAATTAACTATGTTGGAAAAGACCTTCGAGATCATCAAGTTCAACCTATGATCTAACACCACCTTGTCAACCAGACCATGGAAGTGACCATCACATCCAGTATTTTTTTAAACACTTCCCTGGGTAGCTCATTACAGTGCCCAGAGATTTTTTCCTAGTGTCCAGCCTAAACTTCCCCTGGTGCAGCTTAAGGCTGCGGTCCTCTCATTCTGCCAGTGGTTGGCTAGGAGAAGAGACTGACTCCCACCTGGCTACACCCTCCTTTCAGGTAGCTGTAGGGAGTGATCAGATCTCCCCTGAGCCTCCTTTTCTCCAGGCTTAACAGCTCCCTCAGCTGTTCTTCGTATTGTTTATGTTCCAGACCCTTCACCAGCCTTGCTGCTCTTCTCTGGACACATCTGAGCATCTCAATGTCCTTCCTAAACTGAGTGGCCCAGATCTGGACACAGCACTCAGGGTGCAGCCTCACCAGTGCTGAGTATGGGAGAGAACACTTGTTACTTGGGAGAAGTGACTGCCTCCTCCCTGCACTCTCCGTCAGGGAGTTACAGAGGATGGGAGAGTCTCTCAGCTGAGGAGAATAATCTGAAGTGGGTTGTTGGATTATGGTAGGCTGGCAATCCACAAAAACACAATGCTCTTCTGAAGATACTGTATGCTCTGATGTTGATTTGCAAAACAGAATCAAATTCTCACTGGAGATAAAAAAAATCAAAGCCGGCTTTAAACTTTCCTTCATGCTTTTGCTGGTGGTTCCAAGGCAATCATTCCCCTTTGGCAAACAGAAGACTCGGTTTTGCAGGTGGATGTGTGCACTTTGCCTGGGTAACAGCATCACTGTGACCCGCTGTCTGGAAGAGTTGTGAAGAAATGTTATCAGTATAGACTAGATGTGTTTTCAGAGATGAAAAGGAGGAGTTAAGCTATTTTTATCCCCGAGGAACAGACAGAAATGTGCTTGGGGGAGATTTGATTTTACTCGCTCTGAATTTGGCCAAACTTGAATTTTCCGCAGAAAATCGAGCGCTTGAAGGCAGAGCTCCACCTGCTGGACGCCGCGGGGAGCGGCCAGGGTCGGCATCTCTTCTTCGTGGACACGAAGCGGGAAGGTGAGGCTGGAATCCAGTGACAGAGCTTGTTCTATCACCTGGTAATGTGGGCTGTCATAAAAGAAAGACACATTTTTTTAGGTGTTCTAGAAATCCCTTTTGGTTACTAGCTGAGACATCACTTCTGCAGGAGCTGTGTTGCTGGGGCTCCTGTTGCTCTTCCAACATGTTCGGAAGGTTTGCTTATTGAAGGAGCTCATGGGAGTTTATTCCTAATTTTCTTTTTATGTCTAGTTCAGGAGTTTGATATTGCTGCTCACCTGGACACCGTTCCTGAGCTTGTAGATAGAGTGTACAACCGACCAACCATTGCAACGCTGCAGAGAGAGACAGTGAAGGGACCTACTGATCCTGCCCACCTCAAGGTACTGCTGCTGATTGTCCTACAGAGTTCTTCATGTTTTACGTCTTCTATATGACAAGCACTAAAAAGGATTAATTGCATCATTGTGGAAGTGAACAAATTGTTTTCTAAAAACTTCTATTGGTGACACAAGGGAGTAGTGGATGTCACTCAGTCACCAAGTGACTGCCTGGAACCTGCAGTCACATCTCCTGGACTAATACGGAGTACTCTTTCACTGCATCCCATTCCACTGTGGGTGGACCACCATAAGTTGTGATGTACAGGGCAGGAAAGAGTGGTGTGGATCTCATTATGCGATGTCCCTGCAAATCTGAGATATTTCTCCTCTATAAAGGAACATATAACTATGGGACTATCTTTTCATTAGACTGCTGCAGTTTCAGGTGTAATTCTTTTCAGCATCCACACACTTCCCCAAAACCCCTTGCCACCCCCAAATTAGGTCTATAGGAAGAAACTTATTCTAACACAGATGTCTCTGTTGCAGTGTTCCTGACCTTACAGTGTTTTTCAGTTTGTTCTGAGCCCAAAGTGGCTTGAGATTTGTCTCCTCACTTTCCTTCCTAATGCCATTTAAGCTTTAGTCTCACTTCCTGGCTTTCCTAATTTGAATTGTTTCTCAATTCTTCAGCATGAATTGTCTATGCAGCTTTGATTCTGATGTTTTAGTATCACAGAAGTAGCTACACTTGGCTTTACTGCTGTAGATTCTTCTTGGGTAATTCAGATCTGTTGGACAGTCCTCTGAGTATGAGTTGGTTGTGTGTAAGGTAAAAATAGTTGTCTTAAAATTGCCAACTGGTAAATTTTTAACCTGTTTTTTCTGACTCAGATAATAAACACCATGTGGTCCCTTTCCTCCTGCCAGCTGTCTCAGTTTGACTTGTCAGTAAAGCAGTTGGACGAGTCGTAGACTGACTAGTTTTCTCCCAAATGTCTGAGTCATATTTTAAGCATGTTTGGATCTGTTCTCCTTAATTTAATTACTTAAATCACACCTGCAGTAATACTGTTCCTGTGCTGGGAAAGCTATCCACTCTCATTATGCAAACTTGACCCAACAAGTTGCATTTTGAGGGGCCTCTGCAGGCTCTGAACACTTCAGGAATTGGTCTCTGCTCTGTCATTTTTTTTTGTTTGTTTTCCCTCCGCTGGATAAAGTGGATTTTCGTTAGGGAGCATTCGACGTTGAAATTCTGAGGATTTAGATCATAGTGTCTTATTCATAAGACATGATTCTTCATATCAATCTCTGTCTTAAAACAGCTGTTTTTTTCTTGTTGCCAGAAATTAGCCCAGAAGAGGAAGAACCGGTATGACCTCCTGAGGCAGCGCATCGAGAGAGAGAAGGCCATGTTTGTCATCTCACAGAAAATCCAGACACGGAAAGATCTTCTGGTGAGGGATTTGGTTCTGGTTCTCCAAGTCTGTTCTGCTCAGGTCATTAGGTCTGGCATTGTGTGTGTTGTATATGTTATATTTGTTTCTTCTTTCTGGTTTTATACTGATGCCTCCAGATAACTCCTAAAGATAAGCAATCCTCTTTTAGTGTGGAAAAAGGAAGGAGATGAAGCATTCCAGTAAATTATATCTGCTAGTCCAAGTCTCACCTTGTCAGCAAGGACAAAGACTCAGATGGTGCTCACAAGGAGTCCAAAAGAGTGTCACTAGGAGTCAGAAGCAGGGAACCATTTCTGTAAGTTAGGAGAAGGTCTTAAAACTCCAGATGACCACAGAAATTACTTATCTCAATGGGACTCCCATCCTCTGATGCTTGTGAGCAAAGCAGATTGTGCCTGAGAGCCTGAAGGGGAAAAGAGCAGATAAAATTATAATCCCCACCTGAACAGTGCAGTGACCATTTTTCTTTTATGGTCAGATCCAGATAGGCACTCTCTGATTTACGTGGGTGTGGGTTTTTCTCCTTGCATGGCAGCAAATATTTGTACTTGTTCTTTTTTCCAGGACAAAACTCATAAAGTAAAGGTGAAGAAAGAAACAACGACTGGTCCAGCTATTTACAAATTCAAGTTTCAGCGGAAACGTTAGCCGTTTCATTGAATAATTGTTACAGTCTTTGCTCAGAAAGGAGGAGCCATATCCCTTGGAGAAGGGCTGGTGCCAGCCTGCTTTTGACTGCAGCTCATCACTTTGTTAAAAACAAATCACTGTGGGCCTGTGGTAGCCATCAGCGTGTTTCCTCTAATTAATTGATTAATAAATCAGAGTTTGTTCTCTTGATATTTACAGTGGGAAGCCATGAGATTTGCCTAAGTGTCCTGCTAAGATGTACCATAAACAATCAGTGAACAGTCAAGATCATGGTGGAATGTTAGGGAGGTGAAGCACAGCCCAGGGACAGGGAAGATACTTGGGGACTGTCAGCTCTGGGGCTGAGCAGGACCTGTCCAAACCCATGAAAGTGCAGCTTCAGCTGTCTTTTCAAGCAGGTTAAAGGTGAATTACTCTCTAGTCATTTCCCCAACATCCCTCAATCCCTCTGATATTTGCACTATTCCACTGTGTGTTTTTCCTTCAGTTCAAACTGAGGCAGAGCCAAAATTCTGTGTAAGGACAGTTCAGCACCCATGTGTGGGACAAGAGTTTGTCTTCAGAGTTTTCCTTGGGCCGATTGTGTTGCCAGGGATGGGAGATGTGCAGACACATCCTGAGTGTCCTGGAGCGGCCCAGGCACGTTCAGAGAAGCCTCCATGTGAACATTCCTTTTCTTATCTCTCTCCATCGTCCTGTTGCTGCCAACAATAAGCACATGGTCTGCAAGGGGGGAAGAAAAAAAAGATGCTCTTCTCAGGCCTTACCTACTTTGGAGCTTTTCCAGCAGCTCGGTGATGAAACGTGATGTTTTTACGTGCTTATGTGCAGTTTCAGACCTTGTTCCTGCCATCACAGAGAGAACTATGGGGAGAATTTTTCAGGGGAGCATCCACAAAATCTGCAGAACCTGGAGTCTGCAGATTCTGTAATGGCTGTAAACCACCGCAGGAGTGGGAGGGGCAAACAAAGTCCTGTGTGTGAGACCGGTTCGGTTCACTCGAGCAAAAGGAAAACAAAGCCCTGCATGTGAGAATGGTCTGGTTCGGCTCAGCTTGGTCCAGTTTGGCTCGGTCTGGTTCAGCTTGGTTAAGTCCAGTTGGGCTCGGTCTGGTCCAGTTCAGCTTGGCTCGGTCCGGTCCAGCTCAGTCTGGGCCGGCTCGGCTCAGTGTGGTCCAGTTTGGCTCAGTCTGGTTTGGCTCAGTCTGATCCGGCTTGGCTCGGTGTGGCTCAACTTGGCTCAGCTTGCTCCAGTCTGGCTTGGCTTGGTCTGGTCCGGTTCGGCTCAGTTTGGTTCAGCTTAGTCTGGTCCGGTTCAACTCAGTCTGGTTCGGTCTGGCTCAACTTGGCTCGGTCCGGCTCGGTCTGGCTTGGTCCAGTCCGGTTTGGCTCAGTCCGGTTCGGCTCGGTCCGTCTCGGTCCAGCTCGGTCCAGTCCAGCTCAGCTCAGTCCGGTTTGGCTCAGTCCGGCTCGGTCCAGCTCGGTCCAGTCCAGCTTGGCTCGACTTGGTCCGGTCCGGTTTGGCTCGGTCTGGCTCAGCTCGGTCCGGCTCGGTCCGTCTCGGTCCAGTCCGGCTTGGCTCGGCTCGGTCCAGCCCGGCTCGGCTCAGTCCGGTCCGGCTCGGCTCGGTCCGGCTCCCTGGAGCCAAAGCGTGTCCCCTCCGCAGCCGCAGTCCCGGCCGCGGCCCGCAGGGGGCAGCAGCGCCGCGCTGCGGGGCCGGAGCAGGGCCGGGTCCCTGCCGGGGACGTTCCCGTGGTGTCACCGCGCACCGCGGGGTCCCCGCGCTCTGCGAAGGGAAATCTCTTTTAGACTGAGGTTGAAATAGATGAATATTTAATCCTTGCCCTTGATTAATTTTCGAGATCGAGAGCGTTGCTGTAAAGGAGGGGAAAGAAAAGCAGCGGTTCTGCTGGGAGACGCTCAAGGAATCCTGCTGCAGGAATTGAAAAGCGGCAACCTGGGCAGGCCTTGTCCACCTCCATCCTACTGCAGAGCAAGTGCTGGAATGGGCACAAGTGTTCTATTCCCTTAGAGTGAGGTGTTATGGGAGGCAGCTGCGAGGTTCTCTTTGAGCAGTCACTGCTCGAGGGCCGCACTCCTTGTCCTGAGGGTGGTGGTGGCCACTGGCACCTGGGAGCTGAGGTACCAGCCAGGACACACAGTCTCCTGATCACAATATGGGCTTTGTGTAGCAGAAGTTGTGTCTATTGTGATTTACTTTCCCCTGGGAAAGCATGAAGTTTTTAACAAAGGGAAGCCAGAATACCGTATCGTCTGTGGTGTCACATTGAGCAGGCTTCTCTGACCCTGGCCTCCAAAGCCTGGGTACAAATCCCGTAGCCTGTGGAGAGGTTTATCATCTTGTGGCTGTAACACACTAAAAGGAAGTGCAAGCTCTTGTGCACAAACATTTTTGACCTATTCCTGCCTGCAGTGGTGAAGGATTTGGTGGGTGCTGATCTCTGAACTTCTGCATTAGCAGACAGTGCTGACTCACACCTGCTGCCCTTCAGAGTTCCCAATGGCTTCAAGGAAAAAAAATCCACACCTTCTCAAAGACCTTGTTCTTTGACTCTCAAAGCCTTTAGCTTGATATCCTAATACTAAAGCACTGAAATGTTTCTGCAAGGATCTGGAAAGAGCCAATACCTTATAACTGGGTAAAAAACCCATCCCACTGGGCCACAGTACAGGATTCAAAGTGAAACATGGGTGGGATCTGCCATCCTGTAGCTGGGCCCTCATGGGGAAGGACAGCGAGAAATTGCCCACAGCTGTTTTTTGTTTGTGATAATTATAGCATCAAAAGCTGAACCAACAGGTTCTTTAGCAAGGAGATTCCCTGCAGCTTGAAAGATACAGATATCAAAATTCCCCACAGATTCACAGCTCAGGTTTTAGGTGACTCAATAATATTGTGCCATATAATAATTTTGTGTAATTCCTTGTTCAAGTCCTGAAGAACTCAGAATTTGTAATGACTATCTATAAACGTTAATAGCAGACTACACTTGCAGGATTATCTCTAGGCAGCTGCAACAATATATTTTACTAGCAGGAGAACCATCACCAGCCCTTAGGCTTCTCAGCTGCTTTCCTGTAGGCCCCATTTTCCAAGCCTGATCCAGACTGCAGAGCACAGTGGGGGTCCCTGGGGCATGGCAACAGAAGCTGCCTTTCCTGGAGAGGCTCTGGATCCTGTCAGGACAGCCACTGTAGGGTCTCCATCAGTGGCCATGAGCTGTGGCAGCCAGATGAGCCTCTAGAGGCCCCCAGGCTGCGTTCTTTCAACAAAGGAGAGCAGGAAGGCTTGATCCCACCCATCCCAGTGCTCACAGTGCTGCCCTGTGCGTTACCATCTGCTTACCCTGCTCCCTCTGCGTCGTCCCACTGCTCACTCTGTGCTGCCATTCCAGGGTCACCAGTGGCTCTGTGGACTGGGCACAGGGTGCAGGTGTGTGCAGCTGCAAGACTGGCTGTCCCAGCCCTGCTGTTCCCCAGGACCCTACAGCCAGGTTCAGCTGAGGTATCTTGCCCAAGGGCACCAAGGAGAAAAGGGTGGTGAAGTTCCTCCACTCAAGCCTGAGCAGCTTCACAGCAGGGAGTTGAAAGAGCAGAATGTAAATCAGGAATGACTAATTGCTGCTCAGCATGGCTGCCCTAAACCTCTCTGTTCCACAGCTCCTTGGCCACCTGGACCTTTCCCCACCTGATTAGGAGCAACACGGGGCTGCTGATGTTTGGGAAGAGCCTGGGCACAGGTTACTGTCCCCATTCATGCTGCCACACTTGGACACAGCCACCCATTTCCCTCCAAACAAAACGTTCCCCTCCAAATTCCATTTCAGGTTTCAAATAAAGAAATACCTGCTGCTGCTTGTGTTGCGAGATGCGAGGCATCAAGAGCGGACCCAGGGCTGGGCAAGGTGAAAGCAGCAAATATTTGCTTTGTGGCCTTACAGTTCTGTACCTGAAGCCGTTAGTGCCTTGAGAGAAGCCAGGGGAGCAGCACTGCTTCAAGCAGGCAGGAGCCCATTATTTAGTGAGAATCTATTCCCAGGATGTCCCTGGCTTGGCAGACCTAAAGACTGCAATAGTGAATTAGTGCATACAGATCATCATTTACTGAAACGCAAGCCCCGATGCACCTTTCTAGGGAAGCACTAATTTATTATGCATTGTTATTAGCTGCAGCAGGGCCTTCATTAGAGCTAGAGTTAAGGTCTGTTTTGGCTGCCTCATCAGCATCAGTGAACTGCGTCCCTGCGAGGTTTGATACAATTTAATTAACCTAATTAAAAGCTCTGATTGCAGAGATGATTGGGGTAGAGCCAGCAGCAACTGCATATTTATAACAAGCTAGAAGGTGTGGGACTGGAGCCAAATGATATGCATCTCTAATGAGCTGGTGCTATTGAAGTGTGGATTTGGAACACTAACATTTATTTTTGGCAACAATGGCCAGTTTATCTTCATGATAGAAATGATCCCAGCTTGATAGGGTGTAGCAGGGAGCTCAGCACTCTGCTCCCTGGCCTTGTGCAGACCACTGGCAGGCACTCACCAGCACCCACAGCCTATTTGCTCCCCACTGCTCTGCCCCCCACACTGCCAACACCTTCCCCTGCAGGCATGGCACCCACTCACCCTGCACACACAGCCTTGTGGGGCACACGGTGTGGACAGTGTGCCCCAGCCCCAGAGAAACCCTGGAAGATGCCAGCAAGTTTCCCTTCCCCAGCCACCACTTCCTCCAACCCTCCCATAGCACCCTCACTCTCTCCCAGACCTCCTGCCCCACAGCCAGGCTGGCCTCCTGGTGCAGGTAACCCACCTCTGTTACTGCTCCAGGTAGCAAAAACTTCATGTCCTGGTCTGCTGGGCACCAGGCACAGTGCCCAGCTAACACAAAGCAGCCTGGAGCAGAGATCAGCCCCAGCACTGGGGCTTCAGGGCTGCTGCTGCCTGGGCTGCACCAGCACCTTCTCCTGGCTGACCCACTGCAGCCAGAACCTCGTGCCTTCCTGTTTAGAGACAGAGAGGCTGCCAGCCCCTCAGTCCCCAGCAGCTGTGTCAGAACATGGGGGTTCCTGGCAGCCCAGAGCAGGGAACCCCCATTTCTGGGCTGCAGCAGCTGTCATCTCAGTAGTGTCCTTCTCTCTCCACGTTTAAAGGCTACATGGTGCTAAGAGGGGTCAGGGGTCCAGTGCACCCAGCAGCAGCAGTGGGACGTCCCAGGCATTCTCAGCAGCCGAGGAACAGTAGCAAGTCTGCCGAGCCACTTGGAAAATTTGATCCATGCTAATTATGCTGAAAAAAGCTCTTCTGATAATGAGTATGAAATGGAAGCGTAGCTAATATTCATCTCTGAGTGCCATTAATCTTTAAAACTGGAACAATAAGTGAAAACACTGCAGGGCATATGAAGCAAGGTGTGATTCACATCTGCTCTTCCATGGCTGCCTGATTTATTGGCACAAGGCAACTTTCCTGCACTGTTTCAATAGAACTACATTACATAACACCATGGACTGCTTCACTTTGCTTGCCTTTCCAATCAAAGTATCTCCTCAGAGTTTTTCGAGATCTTCTGTCCTTTTCTGGAACATCTCAGGAGCACAGGAGATGACTCTCCCAGGTCTTGGCTTCTCCAGAGATGCTTCTTTCCTCCTGGCCATGACAGCTGCAGTGGCAGCAGGGACACAGTTCTCCAGCCCAGGTATGCTGGGTAAACTGATGGGGCAGGGCAGGTCTCTGGCTGCTCTGTGTAGCAAGGGATGGAGGCTCCTTTTCCTGCTGCAGGTGCAGCCCTCAGAAGCACCTGGGGTACCTGTCCTCTCCCTGCACTGCACAGACACTGTCACTAAGCCAAAGCTCTCCAGGACCTCTGCCACTCAGATTAATGCATCTATCTCACTTTTGATGTCTTTTATTTTCAAATAGCTCTCTCTGGGACTTACTATCTTTTATTTAAATTGTGGATTTGCCAAAGTGACCTTTTAGCTGACTCTGAGGAGGGATGGGTAGCTGCTTCCCACTGCAGTCCCAGAAAGCCTGCCGACCCTGTGGCTTTGAACAAGTTCAAAGCATCGCCTGCCTTTTGCCCATAACCCTCAATAGTGCCTTTGCATGGATTTTTCTCCCACACTCCTGAAAAGACATCATCAGAGACATTTCCCCTCATGGGCTCTTTAATATTTACAATGACTTTGTGAATAGATAATATATTCCACCTTTTTCTTTAGCCTTTTAAAAGCACATGCTCCTTGTGCAGCTGAAGGAAGCAGTGGATGCTGTGGCTGCCTTTGAGGCTGGGAGGACAAACAGATCTGGGGGAGATGAGGATTGCTCTGAGCCACGCTCACTGCCTGCCCACAGCTTCTGGTAGTGTCCTGGGGCAGCCACAGACCTGGGGTGGCCCTGCAGAGGCTCCTACTGCCAAAATCCTTAGAACCTTCCTCCCACTTCTGACTAAGCCCAAAGCTGATCATCTTGGTAGCTGGAAGAAAATCCAAATGCAAAGCAAAATGCTTCTAAAAACTGTCCCACAGATTGCCAGGCATCTTATAAAGCCTGGCCATGGGCTTAAGCTTATCAAAATCATACGGATGTTTTTTGTCAAAATCCTTCTAAACCATGGAGGCAGCAAGCAGCTTACAACCCAGAAGTGTCATAGATGTACTCGGGAATGCTTGTCCATAATTTTGTTTATTCCAGTCTGCAAGTCCAGGAGGGACTGTCAGATCCTGTGTTCTGATGGTCTCTGTGCTGCCATCCACTGCACTTCACTCAGAGAGCCAAGACCAAGTCCAGCAGCTCCAGCTGGGTTTTGGTTTGTCAGTGCTGAGGAGGCTGAGCCACAGCCTGAGGAAGGAGGGCTCCTGATGGCAGAGAAGTGCTGAGGGGAAAGATGCCTTGGTACTCCCAAGAGCTGGACTGTGATCTCTGGGGTAGGGGAAGGCAAGAACTCTATGATCCTTGGCATTTTCACTTGGACATAAACTTCTTCCTTGCCTTAGACCTGGCGAACGTATAAACTACAGACACACGTGAGGAGAGCAGAGCCAGAAATGTCAGTGGAGGATTCATGCAGTACTGCATGTTGGGTGAGAGCACCCTGAGCAAGGTGCAACCTCCTGCTGCAACAAAACACACCAGGCCAAGTGTTCTTTAGGGCAACAATCCTTCTTGGCCTGCAGAGGTGACAGGACTGGTGTTGAGGCTGAGGCTCAGGGGCTCTCCTCAGGGTGCTGCCAGGCTGGGGGGCTGGCCTGTGGTAGCCCCTGAGGTGGGCTAGCCATGGTAAGGCTGGTGAGGCACACAGCTGTGCAGAGGGGCACATTTTTTTCAGTCCATGTTGCCCTAACAAACAAATGTCCTGGGATACAGACAATAATGTTTTTATGAGACTCTAAATTCTAAACTGAAATGCTCTTTGTAGTAGACTAATAGCCAACACGTGTCCCTTCATCTCATGCTGAACTTTTGTGGTCCTACATGGGTAAAAAAGGCCCTGGTGAACATTTACACTGAGCACTTTGTTCTCAAGGATTTGTAGAGCAAAGAGAATAATGTATTGAGACTCTCAACCCGTGCCAGTTTGGCTTCATTTGTCCTTCTGAACTTGCCCTGAGAGATAATGTTTCCTTCTAATCTGCTGCCGTCCACCTACAGCAGGGACCAAGTGAATAATTCTCCCAAACAAGCCTTTATTCTTAAAACTCTGCCTGGCCCTAACCCTTTCTCCCCCTTACAGAGTAATTGTTGTGTTCATTACATGCTAATAGCCTGTGCTGTGTTCCAGCCCACACTGGCTGTGGCCACACAAACGGGGCTCAGGCGCTGCTGCTTTCAGATAATGCTGCTCTTTTGGCATTATTTGAAAGAATGTGCCAGGCCTCTGAGCTCCAGGCATGCTCGCTCCCAGCCTGCCTGCCCCAGAGCACAAGGCAGGTGCAGAGGCTTCACAGAAATCAGCACATCCTTCAAGGAGTGAGGCTTTTCTCTCCACACGTGATAATAAATGACTGCTACCCTCCCATAGGAGGAAGGCATGAGGAAGAGGAAACAAGACATCTAAGTCTCTGGTTAATGAGACAAATATTTTCTATTCTTTTCTGTTCAGGTGCTTATGTCACCCTTTCACAATGATATTTTAATAAGCCTTTGTAAGCTCTACAAATTGCCCTTTATATCTGCAGGAGAAGGGAAGCTCCAGGGGATGAGCAATGTATACATTGAACACACAAGAAATGCCTTATCCAGCCTGCTCCTGGAAATCACTCTCTAGAGACATCTGGAATGGGTGCCCCTCTGAAAACACCCAAGGGAGAGAGGTATTAGTAATTTTAGTGGTGGCTTCATGGTGCCTTTCAAACGGGACAAAGCTAAGCTGAGGTCAGACCCCATGGTCAGGGACTGACAGGCAGCTTTGTTCCTTTGTTCCTAACCCCGCTCCTGAGCTTAAGAAACGGCCAAGGGTCACTCTCTGATACCTCCCAGAAGGCTGCAGAGACAAAAGCCTTCAGCCTGTACTGGTTTAAACCTTGGAGTTGGCTGACAAGCTGTTCCTGTGTGAAGGGGAGGCTGCAGCCTTTGTTACTTGGTGCCAAGGGCTGGGGGTGTTTGGAGTGACACCTGTCTGGTGTGTGGGTATCTGCTATATTTTATATATGTTCCCTGCCTCTCTATAGCCACATCCCACCCCTCTGTAGCCAGGGAGGCAGGGAAGATATTATAGCATGGACCAGAGGAACTAAAACGAGGCTCTCTCCCTTGCTGAGATGGTATTCCAGCTTTATTCCAGGGATTGCATGGGGAAAGAGAGAGAAAATTGGTAACACGCTCCTTTTTGAAGTCAGGGGAAGGGGAAGGGTTACATTCTTACAACCAATAAGGAAAATTGGGGAGGAAGAGATGAGGGGGGAAGCTAACATTCTGTATTTCAGGGGTAATCTTGGGTTATAGCACTTTTCTAAATGCATTACAACAGGTGTCACACGGCACATGGCACGCTCAGGTGTGGGACAGGGAGCACACCCGCAGGTGCAGGTGAGCTCATGCATGTGAGCCTTTAGGAGCACGCATGCACAGGTATGTGTGCTAAATGCAATCTGTGTGGGCTGCTCCCAAACTAGTCCATGCATGGCAGGGGGGGTTTCTCTCCAGGAAATGTAAGAAAAAAACCCTTTCATGTGCAGGTTCACACACGAGCGTGTATATGCAAAACCAGGCAAGTATCTGCTGTACACTCTCACCCCCAGTGTGGGGACAAACCCCGTACAGCTCAAAGCAGTAGAAAAACCAAAAAGGCACCAAGAGAGGCTTGGCTTCTCCAGCCTGCGCTCAGGGCCATGCACTGCAGCCCCTGCACAGCCCTCCCTGCCCCAAACCCTTCTCCCCAATCTCATGGCTTAGCCCCTTCCCTCTTCCCAGAGCTCAGCACAGCCAGAGCACAGATTCCCCCACGGGATAGTGTGTTCTGAGAGAGCAGAGGCTCAGAAAACCTAAGCAGGAACGGCAGTATCCTTTGTGTATCATGAGCCTGGGCTCCTGCCAAATTCCTCTGCACCCACTGCCTCTATTAAATGCGTCAATCATTTCTTGGCAATCCAAGCCCCAGAGAAGAGTTGAGAGGCAACTTCAGGCAGTTCAGTCGCTTTCATTAAAAGGTAAAAATACACGCTGAGCAGGAGCTGGGAGCAGGACTGAGCTCTATCTGCAGAGAGCAGGGCTGCCAGACCCTCCCTGCTGGGGAAGAGGCAGCAAACAACAGAGCTTCCCATGGTCACAGGCTCTGCCAGCCTGTGAAATCCCCACAATGGCCACTCTTCAAGGACAGTTGCAGATCCCTGCATGTGGATCTAGGTCTTGGGTGCCTGGGAAAGCAGAGAAAGAGTGTCAAGGTGCAGGGGATGTGCGAGGGAACACCCCTGCATGGCTCCCCTGGTGCAGCTGGGACTGGGGTGATGACCTGGCACCGCACCCCTGGGACAGCAGAAGGTGCTGCCTGCAGCACAGCCACCAGCTCCTGCCAGCCAGCACAGGGCTGGAGTGCAACTGGAAGCCAGCTCTGGGGTGAACCCTGGGGAGAAACTGGGGGCTCCATTCCCCACCCCCAGCTGCAGTGGCCAGGATGCTGGGTGGGAAGGTGCCCGTGCTGCAGGCTGGCACCAGGGTGCAGCAGGGCTCTTGGGAATAGAACAGGAAAGTCCAGGTGACTCAAACATTCCTGGCACGGAGCACGGGCCAGCTGAGCACAGTGGGAGAGAGGAGGACAAACAGGCAGGGACCCACGGGAGGAGTCTAGGCAGAGAACTGTGGAGCTCAAGAGTGGGGATGAGGGGCCTGGGGACACCATCAGAAGTGGTCACCAGGAGGGGCCAGGCCACCAGGTGGTGGTGGTGGGTCTGGGGACAGTGAGAAGAGGAGCCACATTGTGCATGGACACCGGTGTCCCCAGAGGCTCCCCTGCCAGGAGCTGCTCTGCTCAGGCCACTCTGCCTGCTTGGCCACATGCACAGGGCTCCCGAGAGTCACTGCATGCCTGTGCCACTCCCATTCAGGCAGCTCTGTCTCCCTGCCTGCTGCTCTGTTCCTTCCCTTTGCCTCTGCCTCTTCATGCAGTTGCTTTGATCTGCACTCCAGAGGCTCAGTGTTAAAAATTAATGTTTCATGGATGTTGCTGCCCATGGCTTGAAAAATGGCTTTCTTTTTCCCTCAGGTGGTGGCTCACACCAGCTCCTGAAGGACTGTTCTGCTCCAAGTTAAAAAGACAGGCCAAAACCTCCTGTGTTCCTCATGCTTTGGTTTAGGGCAGGATGGGACCTGCTCCTGCCCTGCAGAGCTGTGCTGGAGGGGGAAGCTGGGACTGCATCCTGGTGCCCAGGCCATCCCAGCAGGCTCTGCCAGTCCCCAGAGCAGCCCTGCCCTCCTGCCTGTGCCCCACCAGCCCTGCCTGCTCCACCAGGGCTCACCTCTGCTGCCTCCACTGCTCCGGGGAAAAGGGGCCGTGGGCTGGGGGCTCATTCCCCTGAGATGAGCAGAAGGACCAGAGCCAGGTGCAGTGTGTTGTGCCCTCCATGCTCTCTCAGAGGGGCTTTCTCCCTTTCTAGAAGTTTCTCTACACCCAGGTTCCAGCAGTTGGAGGAGAGCACTGGTTCTCCGAGCTGCTGGCAGAGAGCAGCAGCGATTCCCCCAGCACCGCCAGCACCCTTTTCTCCCCTCCAAGCCTTGTCCAGGCTTTGCTTGTGGTGCCAAGGGCTGGCAGGGCTGCTGTCCCGTCTCTCTGGCCTCTCCCAGTTTGGGAGGCTGCTCGGTGCTGCCTTGGCCAGGCGCTGAGCCGCGGCCAGGTTGGCAGCCTGGGAACGGTCCCTCTTGTGTCCTGCTGGCTGCTTGGGAGGGAAGGGATGCAGCGCCCGGGGCAGCAGGGTGGGTGCAGCAGGAAGTCAGGCCTGCCAAGCTGGGTGTGTAGCATGTGGGGATGCTTGTCTGGGCTCCCGAAGCATTTTCCAAACACTTTAATTATAGTGATTTATATGGCAAAAGTGTGGGGGCGAGAGCTTGGGAAAGGCATTAGCAGGTTTGTTCTGAGGGCTCTAATCAGAGGTAGGCGATGGGGAGAGGGAGGGGACAGCACTGGGGCTGTACCTTGAACCGCGGCGTCAGGACAGGTTTGAAGGATGCAAAACTTCCCAGCTGTGCCAGGGATGTTCTGAGGGCATCCCTGAGGCCTTAATGCTCCTCTGGGAACAGCTCTGGCATCAGGAGTACCATCAAATGTCCTGTGCCTGTCCCTGGTGCTGCTCCTGAGCCAGCCCAGCCCCCTGCCCCAGCACTCACCAGGCTCAGCTCTGACCAGCCCCAGCACCACCTGTGCACCACCTGTGGAGGCAGAGCAGGTACATGAGGCCACAGATGAACATGGCACACAAATGGCTTTGCTGCAGTCACCAGAAAATGTCCAACAATTTAACAGCAACTCGGTGTTCTCGTTGGTGTTATCTTGAAAATTTGGAGCATCAAGAGAAGCACACTCATGGGCACACACACAGCTCCCTGCAGCCCCAGCCAATGAAGAGACCCCTGGCACTGCACAGGGACAGGAGCTCCTCAAGCCCAGGAGTTCAGCAGCCAGGGGAATGCTACAGGGCAGCTGTGCTTGCTCCGAAATCTCAGCCCCCTCCAAGCCTGCCTCGCTCTGAGAACACTCCTACAGAGTCCTAACTGCACCAGGCAAAGGGAGAGGAACACTGGGCTGCTGTCAGACTGGTGGCACCACGGGCACAGCACGGGGCTGCTGATCTGAGCCCTGGCACTGCAGCTCTGACCCCTCTGAGCCACCACGGATGCAGCCCCGGCAGCGTGGCCGCAGCACGTGTCACCGCCGCTGCAATCCTACTTTTTGGCCTGTTTTCTGATAAATAACCTTTTCCTGTCCTTTTTGACAGTGATGTTTATTGATGTCTGACATCCCTCAGAGCCAGGTCTGGCCTCAGAGAGCCCCACACACCCCATGGCCATGGAGCAGGGCAGAGCGGCACAGGCAGCTCTGCTTCTCTCAGATGCCCACAGCCTCCCTAGAGCAGTCGCTCCCAGATGTGTCAGGCTGGGCGCTAGCTGAGTCTCCTGGTGGGAACAGAGTGAAAATAGCGATTTAAATAACCCTACCTCGGCCTCCTGGGGGCTGCTCCTGTCAGGGACAGCGGTGCTGGGTGGCCTCTCCCAGGAGACGCTCAGCAGAGGGCTTCACACCCCAGCTCCCGCCCAGGGCACACAAACCTCTCTGCACTACCTGGGAATAATTTGCTGATGGGGGATCCATGATCACTGAGCTCACCTTATCACTTCATTGAATCTAATTGATTGAGGAGCTAAAAGCAGCCTTGGCTTGATGGTGCTGGGGAGCAGGGCAGCGTGCTGAACCCTTAAAAGCATTGGCATCACGGGCAGACACTCGCTCTCCTAAAGCCTCTCACACCTTCTGATGATTGGGAACCAGCAGCAGGGCAGTTCCAGGGGATATTATTTCATACTTCAAGCTCGCACAACCAACCTCTTATTCTTGCCCTTCTGCCCTCAGTGGGCAGGCTCTGCTCCCACAGAGATTTCAGGGGAAGGAAGTGTGCATCTGCGGGGTGATGTGGGGGCAGCCTGGCTCTTAAGTGGTCTAACCACGAGCCCACACTGCTGGGAACGGAGCCCAGACCTGCTGCCCAAACACAAGCTTCTGTGTAGCAGCAGCTGCATCCAGGGCTGCTCGTGAACCTGCATCCCCTGAGCAGTGCTAGAGATGGGAAGATGCAGGAGCATCCCTGTCACAGCTGTGCCCTACGAGGGAAGTTCGACAGGCACTGAGGTCCCTCCAGGTGCAGGAAAGACAGGGAGGGAAGCAATGGGCACCTTTGCCCATGCCTGAGCTGAGAGCAGGCAGGGCAGCCAGCTGAAATCCCTGGATGAAGCTGGCACACAACACTGTCTGAGGCTGCTGGGGCATCTCCACTCCAAATAACAGCACGAGCTCCACAAACTGCTTTTCTGCTCTGATCCTGAATGTGGGATAGCACAGGGGACAGGGATCTCTCCTGGGACTCTGTTTACAATGCCCCTGCCCAGACATGCTCAGCCTTGGCTCACCTTGCACTGGTCTCTCTGATTTGATTGTATTTTCTAGGAATTCAAGACTGGCATCCCTACAAAAGGCAGTGCATACTTTATTAACTATGCTGCTTTCCTGTCCACTAATTAAAATCAAACTATATCTGATGCACACGACATACTTTGTAGTGAAAGAAATCTCCTTTCCCAATCTGCTCTCTGAAGCAATTTATTTAGCCCACTGAGCTGAAAAGAGTACAGCCCTGCAAAGACCCCAGGGATGCTGAGGACCCAGCTGGCTGGAACTTCTCCTGGGCTCACCTTTTTGGTTTCATTGCAGGCTAGAGCCAGGGTCCCCCAGGGCTGAGGGGAAGAGCAAGGGAGAGGCTCGTGGGAAGGTGAGCAGCAGCAGCCACGGGCTCCTTTTTGGGTGCATCTGTCTCCTCTGCCACGGGCAGCACAGCTGGCACCAGCATGTTTGGCTGCCTGGGGAACAGGAGAGGACGAGTTCCCTCACAGGAGGGTCCCAGCAGGGCCAGCCCCCCAGCAGCCCCACAGGATGCACCCACAAATGCCTCAGAGCCTCTGGCTCAGGCAGGGCTCGCACAGGTCCCTCTGTCCAGCAGCACTGGCAGATCCTTCTGCCCACACGCACTAAAATGCAGGTGCTGGGTCCCCAGAAAAGAGCACAAGGCTCAGCATGGAGCAAGTCACACAGTAAAGAGGCTCAGGAGAGAGGGGCCAGCCCCTGCCCTGCGTCTCCTCAGTGAAGCCACCACTCTCAGCTTTTTTTCCTTAGAGGAAGGGTAAAGTTTCTGCAAAAAGACAAGACTTCCCCTGTGGTCCTTGTGCTGGTGCTGGCAGGAGCCATGTTTGGAGTAATACATCATCAGTGGAAGGTACCTAATGATGTATTGCCCTAATACATCACCATAGCAACAGCACTCTAATGATGTATTATTCTAATGTGCTACCCAAGTGCCCGTTCCTGAGGATGATGTATGGCCAGGGTGGCTGTGCTCTGCCAAGCCCAGATGCAGCAAACCTCTCCTGACTGCCAAAAACCTCCAGGAGCATTGCCTGCTGCATGGGATGCACCACTGGCTGTTTGCTCCCACCTTTGAGGGCAGAGGTGCTGCCTTGCTACCCAAAGGTGGGGGAGATCCCGAACTCGGTGACCACCAGAGTTCTCTGCCATGACTGTCGTCCCTTTCCTCCCCTCCCCACAGCCAAGCTACAGTGTCACTTGTGGAGTTCTGAAAGACAATTTTAAAAGCATTCCTTCCCTGGCATTTGGAAAATCCAGAAGGGGAAGTGACAGGCTGGTTTGTGTATTTCTCCAGCCCCTTCCAAGGTATTAAGGCCACTCAGTGCTCTGGGTTTGATCATTAACAATGAAAATACCAGCTGGAATTCTCCTGCTGCCTGTGACAGGGACAGCATTGTTTCCAATTCACACTATCTTTTTGACCATTCAAATGCCATCAATTCAGTCACCCCAATGCGTAGGACAGTTATCTGAAATGTTTTCCCAAACAGCTTAGTGACTATAGAGCAACAATTCATGGCATTGCTTGGGGACATCTGTGCAAAGCAACGCTCAGTAAAGAGCTCGTGGCCAGCTGAATGCTCCCTGTGTGGACTTCAGATTCCAGAGAGGAGCAGGGAAGCTGGCAGACAGAGAGACTGAATGAATGGCAGGAGAAATCATTTCATCTATGCAAATCCATGCCAAGCTCTCAGTGCAGCTGCTGTCAGTGGGGAGCTCTGCCCCTCTGCACTGACATGGAAGATTTTATTGAGCACTGAGACGCCCTCTCTGCCAGACCAGCAGCTGCTCACTGTGCAGGGGCTGCAGCCTCTGGTGCCCTCCACAAGCATCCAGGTGAACCCTCCACAGCAGAAGCAGGGCCCAGTGCAGGTTCTGTGGGATTTCTCTCTGCTCTGAGATTCCCAAGCCTTAGAAGCCCCTGGAAAATGGAAGTTTGTGGCACCCATGGCTTATTCCATCACAGAGGAGCAGAAGCTCAGCCTTTATCAACACAGGCTGCCCAGGGCAGCAGTGGAGTCACCATCCCTGCAGGTTGTGGGGACAATGCAGCAGGAGTTCTGCTGGCTCACTCTTCTCCCACCCTGTCACTGGGGCCAGCAGCCACACCTGGGAATCCCCAGATCATTCAGGTCACTGTGAAGTGCCCAGAGCTGAGGGGACAAGGTGCTTCAGAGACCCAAACTGGTGGTACCCCAGAGGGGGATCCCCTGGCACACACCACAACCCCAGTCTGGCCAGAGCAGAGCTTCAGATATTAAGCCTGCTGTCTCCCCAGGGCTGTGTCACACTTCCCTCAGCTGCACCTCTCAGTGTGGGTGTAGAGGGATGCAGGAGGCCTCCCCTCCCTGGGCTGCCTTTGCAAGGCTCCCGTGCTGCACCTGGGCAGATTCCAATCATCTCTCAACCTTCCAGCAGTGACAAATTACAGGATCTTCAGCAGGGAAAAAAAAAAGTGAAACAAAGTGACCAAAAAAGGAATGATTGTATTATCAATAATGTTTCCAGTGGCTGATGGATGAGGACACCCAAATGATTTTTAAGATTTCAGTAGAAATCTTTTTAAAGATGGCAGCACAAAGGCGAAATGTTTATTAGTCCAGGGTCTCCTGAGAAAATCCTCCAGGGATGTGCACAGCCACACCAGGTGTGGGCCAAATGTGTGCTCAGCATCATGCAGCCCATGTAACAGCAGATGAGACAGGATCTTTTCCTCATTCCTGCAGAGACAGGAGTGATCCTGAGAGTGTTCCAAGAGGGATGAACAGACAGACACAGTGCTCAGTGGGACCCCTGCTGCCCTTTTCCTTCCCAGGGCTCAGTGCAAATGCTTCCTAAACACTCTGGGAACAAACAGCTTTTTGAAAGCTGCCCTAAAAGCCCTCTGTTTTCACTAACATCTAGAGTAGGGAACATCAAGAAAAAGATCACCTCCTAATTCTTTGGGGAACTGAATTTGCAGAACAGGCATCCTGTCTTAAACATTCCCCTCAAAAGGCAGGCACAGCTCTTGCCCTGTGCAGGGTAGGATATTCAGCTGATGGTTTTTTGATGCCACATATCCAGCACAGCCTTGGAAATGCTCTTGTGCTGGAAACATATTAGACAACATTGTCATGTACTGAAAATTGGCAAATTTCCAGGCTGGGGTTTCAAGGGATAATTTGTAGATTGAATGTTAATGAATATTATTGTTGTTATCTTGCAAGGCTATGCTGGCTTCACTCTGTTGCCCATTGCACATCTTGATTTTTCCTTTTTTTACCCCTATAACAAGCAGCATAGGCAATTCCAGCACAGCTGATAAGGAAGGCAGTTGAAGACACATGGGAAAAGGTGATTCTTTCTGTCTTTATGTCACTGCCTCCCCAAACTGCTGCTTCCAACATGTGCTGACACAGGATTGTTGTTTTGAATCCTCTCTGTCCTTCCTGCAAACTCACCCAGCCTCAGTAGTGCTGCCCCAGCCATGGCACGTGGAGGTTAGGAGCAGGCATCAAGGGGATCCTCAGCAGCATAAATCTTCTTTTATCTCCATGGGGAAAGAGGCATGGAGGGGAAATACTGCCATTTCTTCAGCCCTGCACTGCCCTCAGAGCTTTGCTGCCAGGAGCCTTTTTTGTGCAGAACACCAGAGCAGCATCTCACCTGTGGTCACTCCTGCAGCGGGTGCTCCCCTGGCAGTGCCTCCCTGCCCTCCCCACGGCCAGCCTGGCCCCAGGGGCCACTCACAACGTGCTGCAGCCCACCATGATTTATGTGGCACTTGTACAATTGATGTGCTTTGTGCCTGGGGACAGTTAAATGGTAGCTCTGTCATTAGTTTAAGCAGAGGTTAAAGGTGATCAATAACAAGGGTTTCACGCCCAATTGATCACCCCTTGCTATTTATTTCTGCCTTTTGCTTTCCATTCCACAGTGCTTTTAGAAATAGTAATTAAAGACATAACAAGTGTTCCGCTAGGCAGAATATCAAACGCTCCAGATATTGATTCAATTCTCTACCTTTTAATGACATTGACCTGTGCCTGTCCCCAACACCAGCAAGGCTGGGCCAGCCTGCAAGGCCAGGGCTGGGGAGCTGAGAGCCCTGGAGAGGCAGAGCAGAAGGTGGAGAACAGCGAGTGCTCTGGGACAGGCATCTTTTAGCTTTTAGTCACCCTCTAAGCCTCCGTGCCCATCCTGCCAGCACAGACCTGGGCTCAGCAAGGGAAGCAGGACCCGAGGTCAGGTTTGGCATTTTTCATCCCTTTGCTCCCAAATGCTCTGACACCCAAGCCCACGTCATGGGAAACAGCATCATGAGAACTGTCCTGAGCACTGAGCATTCCCAAGCTCCTGGCACCTCCAGCGCTGCAGAGGACACAGAGGCAGACAGGATGTGGACTTAATCCCAAAGAAGAGAAATCCAGAGCTGCACCCTGACCCCCACCTGGCAGGAATGAGGACAGGGGACAATGTCCAACACCCCAGCATGCCATTGCTCCTCCAGAGAGCTCTGCCAGGTCCATGCCACAGGCCATATGAGTAAAAATAACCCCGCGCCGTTGTGAGTCAGCCGGGAGCGACGACACGGCCGACGGGGAGCGTTCTAACAGTGGGTAATGCCCTTCCACAGCACTTATCCTCATCACAAAACAGCCCGTCCTGCTCTCCACAGCCCTGGGCAGCAGGGAGCACTTTTACCAGATCAGGGATGTACCCACACGGCTGGAAGAAGGACAGCGATGTTTGGTCCCTGCAGCACAGCTCTGCCCAGCACACCCGAATGCTCCTCCCAGCAGAGGGACTGAGAGATCCCTCTGCATCTCACACTGCTGCAGCTCCTTTTGCTGAGGTGGCTCAGCAATCCATGTAAATTAACCCTTGCAACTTAATGTCATCTTTTATGGCATCACTTCATGAGGAGTAAGAATGCTGGGGGAAAAAAATCCTAAAGGTTTCTCATAGTTCTTAAGAAAGTGAACTGGGAGTAAAATCCAGGAGCTCTGATAGAATTTTAGAGGAAATCCAGTATTGTAGTAGATCTCATAATCACCCTTGTGTACTAGAACTCCCTCACTGCCCATCCTGTTGGTTTGTAACCAGGTTAGTCTTAAACATGACTGAAAAAACATCTCCAATTTAAAACTAGTTATTTATTTAAAACATCTCCAAACATAAAGATATCAAATGCAATAGCCTGACTCTTTATCCTACAAATCACTGCAGAAGATGCAAATGTGTAAATTCATTTCCTAGAGTTTTGTCTGGCTACAAATTTATGATCCAGCATAATCTCAGTCGCATAGCCTTTAGTATGACTGAGAGGTACTAATACACAGTGAGCTCTAGGTAATAAAAACCACAGGACAGATTTTCTCAAAAAAACCCTTCAAGACCAAACAAAAAAAACCCAAAAAAAGTACAGTAAAATCTAAAGATGTCCATTTGCCCACTGGCTCTCTCATACCTTCTACTGATTGCTGACTGCAGAGCTGCCATTTCCACGGAGCATCCAACACCTCTTGTGCATATAAGTGATATTTGCAAGAAGATTTTTGTGCACTTGTTCATTGATTTACTCTGAAGGACACGGCTCTTTGGGGTGCAGCTCCTGAGACAGAGCTGAGCAGCTTCAGTGAGCCATCCACCTTAAACATGCTGACAGAACAGCCAGCCTGGAAACATTCTGTAGGAAATACTGCTCTGTGGCTGTGGTAGCTGCTGAGAGTTTTGGCCCTAGAGAATCTGGTACAGCAATGGAAAGCAGATTGATTGCCCCTGTGGAGCTGAGAGAAGCCAATGTCCACAAGGAAACAGCTCCTGGATGCTGCTGGTGCTGCACAAACGCCTCGATCAGGCAGAACGCTCCAGAGGAAAGGTGAGAAAAAGGAAAATAAAGAAACATCTTTGAAGTGTGGCATGAAAAGCATCCTCTGCTGCAGCAAGTGCTCTCAGCAGCGTATGAGCCAGGGAAACAACACAACCTTTGCAAGGCTTACATGAAATAACGCTCAATTTGCCCCAAAATAAAGTGCTATCAAGGAATATGAAATATTCATAAGGTCTGTTCTAACATGCACATTACATGGTGTGTGCAGCATCACATGCTTTAACACAGCCTTTGCAATCTCGCAATGCCCGCGCACAGTGCAGACACTGGGTCCTGTCAGCCCAAACTGGAACCACGGGGGGAACTTCTACTTCCTTCAAGGACAGAGGAGAACACCTGAGGAAGTGCAGCCGTACACATGTGCACAGCTGCACTCACAACAAATCACAAGTGGGAGCAAAGCTGGATGCCCATAAATCAGCCTGGCAAAAACCTGGCAATGGTGGTTCCCATGAGAAGCTTTAACCAGCTCCTTCTCTGGGTGTTTCCTCTGTAGGCACAGACGTTCAGAATGGGGATGCTGCTGGTGGAAGCCTGCAGAAAACCTGTTCTCTGGAGCTGCCCCTTTCAGGAAGGTCCACTGGTCGTCCCTGAGCAGCAATATAAAACTCAGCAAGACCAGGCACCGTCATCTATGGACATTTAGCATTTCAAAACGAAACCAAAGCATGCCCCACACCACCTCAGCTTGCTCCTGCCCCTGCTGGGGCTGATCTGCTCAAGGAGAAGAGGACAGCGGGCTCTGGCAGCAGGCAGAGCCCACACAGGAGCCGCAGCCACTGAGTGCCCGTCCTCACACACGGGCAAGCACTGGCTCCCAGTCAGCAGCCAGGACGTGCTCGTTTCAAACAACCCAACTGTAAGAAAAACACAAGGCAGCTAAGGAGAAGTAATTCCAGAGTTGTGGAGTTCTGCCCTGGGGCAGGACCCAAGTCTGCTTCCAGTACCTGTGAAATGACAACTCTGAGCTGTCCTGGGACTGATCCAGCTCCAAACAACCAACGGTAGAATTGGCATAAAATTAGAATATATGCAAATATTAGCACAGAATTACAAGATTTGCTTAACCTGATGGTATTGAAATCTCTCCTTCTAGGGGAGAGAGCAATCAGGAGTAGGAAGAATTGGGAATAAGACTCTATGGTGGTAATGCTGATGCTCTGAATTTTCATGTAAAGAGATTATATAGTATTTCAGCTGCTGCCTTAGCTCATTAGGAGCCAGTTGCATCGCAGGACTGTTCTGGGATCAGGCACAGCTCTGGCTGGGCAGCCATCAGAAGAGACCAGATTCAGTGGAAAGCATAAGATGAACATGGCATTACTAATTACGAGTGACTGTGCCTCGCCAGGCAAACTGCTGTGCTGTAGTCACTTCTGCAGTTGTTATACAGCAAGAATTCCCTGCTCCTGCAAGTGGCAGCAATAATAGTCTAAGACAAGAAACCTGGAAGAAATTGGATACTGGAACACTACGAACTTCTCCTAAGCATGCAAGAAAGGTGATCAGGAGCTGTCCACCTTTTTACAAGGGAAAAAGTGATACCCCACTGAATATCGCCTGCCTTACAGAAAACAGCAATGTCTTAAAATTACCAATAACCTATTTATAAGATGACAGCATTTGGGAAGCACAGCTGCCCTCCCATGTCCCTGGAGCACACAGACAGGCTCTTTGCCCGAGCAAGGGTGGCACAGCACAGCTCAGGCACATGAGAAGGGCTGAGCCTCACCAGGGCTGGCCAAAGCCCCCTTGGTCACCACCTCAGCTCTCCTCAACAGTCTGAGATGTGAACGCTGGGTCATCACCAGCCCCTCTGGACTGTGGGCAAGGCAAGCAGATCACCCCAGTCCCTGGTGATGGATGGCATCTGCCCCAAGTGCAGCGAGCCCGGTGCCACCATAGAACCAAGCAGAGCTCTGAAGGGCATCTGCTGGGCCAGGCACTGCTCAGCAGCAGAGTGCTCCAGGCTTAGAGCAAAGATTTCCCATCAGCACCAACCTAAACCCCTCTCTAAACTGCACTGGCAGTGCTTCTGTACCTTATCTACACTTCTTACTTTGTTTGTTGACTATTTACTTTGAGCATTGTTAAGTAAGTATTTGTACATCTGCTTTTCTTTAATGTAGCGACACCACAGTCCTACCTTTTCTTGCTTTACTACTGATGTAGTAGTATGATGTCACACTTTCACCTTAGTGAGAAACAACCACCAAAAAAAATAAAACGTCTCCCTCCAGTAATTGCTATTTAATCCCTGACCAGGAAAACTAACAAGTTATTCTGAGATAGGCAAACCTTTGGGGCATTTGATTTTTAGAACAGCTGAGCACTGCGGCACTGCAGAAAGGAAATACACCAAGAGTATTTTATTTTTGCTGCTCAACAGCACGAAAGAGCTAATGCAGCGGGGCTGCCAGCGCCTTATCCAATCTGACACACCGAACAACCCAAGGGTGCTCATCCTCCCCAGCACTCACAGCACATCTCATCCATTAGTAGAACGCAATGTGAAAACTGACCCTTCCCTTCTGAGTATCAATACAAATCCTGTTTGCCATCCAGGTTAGTTCAGAATGAAGAGGCTACTGAAATGTCTCCTACTATAGAAAATCAGCACAATTAAACATTCAATGCAAACGAGTTTGTTTTCTTTAAGAAACAAGCAAACAAAAAAACCCCTCTTTTGTTCAGTTTTGATTTTGTTTCTTCTTCCCTTAAAGCCTGGCTGTCACACAGAAATTCTTAAGCAAAGGCTGCAATTACAGCACGACAAAACACTAAAAACAATGGTACATGTGTGGGGAACACACAAGGTAACAGCTAAGGACAGATTTTCTCAGATTTGGAAATTAATTTAAATGTTGTCATGATACATCGACTCAAACCCTTAAATCCTCCTCCTCCTTTACTTTTTTACTGGAGTGTATCATCTAAGCTACTACACCTGCTTAGTTATTTAGAAATTAGCAAATATTCAGTAAAAACAGCAAAACTTTTTGAATTCAGAATCTCTACAACAGCCCTATCATTCCCTGCTCTTCTATAAAAACTAGTCTCATTATAAAAAAGGAAGCTAAGTCTGTAGCAAAAGCTGACAGAACACACACTGCACACTAAACCCTTTAAATGAGATTTCATAAAATGCTCTTCATGCCAAGGGAAGTTATTAATACCCTAACCCACAGCATTCACTAGCTTGTTTGTATCACAAAGTGAACCATTTCTTTACAGAGTATTTGAGGAAGTAACTACTCAAAGTGACTTTATTTTTAAATCTCAAAAACCAGTTTACTAGAATTTTGAATGAGTACTTGATAATCTTGTATTAGCTGATGGAGAATAGCTACATTATAAGAAACATTGAAAATGCAGTAAGTTGTAACATTATCAATGGGAAATGTGACATTGCTTAGACAAGTAAAATACACCCCCACCAAAGGCAAAAAATGCAACAAAATCAAACTGCAATGAAGACAAGAATTTTCAAGTATAAATTTTCAAGAGTAAGTTACATTTGGCATGTTAGAAATTTTTATATATACTAAAAAGAATTATACACGAATTGCAATGCAGTGCTTTCGCTAGAAAATCCCCTTTAAAGCTTCTGTTTTCACAGCACATAATTCGTACTGAATAAAGTGGGGAAAACATCCAGTGCCAGATGTCTGAGAACATCAGTAAATTCTCTGCCAACTAAAAAGGAAGAATTTGGTCCTTTACTACCAGATTTCGATCAAGTATTTAATCAGTGCAAGAGCTCTCTGTACGGGAACATATTTCAAAAGTTCTCCCAACACACAAACACTGCAGGAATCCAAGGACCTGCAAAGGCAAACAATCCTCACATGCGACTTTTCTTGGTGCTGCAAGAGAAGGTTTAAAGTAGAGATGCAGGATCATTCTTCCAAGAACTGAGAATGCAAAAACTCTGTTTTCAGCCTTTCTTGGCATAACCATAAAACATTCGGGCATGAAACCACCAAAAGGAAAGCTGTTGACATCAGAAAAAGCGAGATTGTGGTTTGAGTAGAAGGGAATCTACTCAGCAACACCGGTGTTCATGTATTCACCCCGCGATACGCGGGGAGGAAAGTTGCGTGCGGGCTGTTTTCTGTTCACACCGGGCTCTCGGAGCTACGTTCGCATCGGTAAAACACGGCGGGAGGTGCGGGGAGCACGGCAGCGCATCCACGCAGGGAAGCGGCTCGCCCGAAAGTGCCTCACCGGGCGGGCAAACTCCGCCGGGCACCGCGGCCACCGGGAACGGAGCTCCCCGGGGCTCCCCGGGGCACCGGGAACGGAGCTCCCGCAGGGGACCTCGGCCAAGGCAGCACCACCGGCCCCGACGGCCGCGCTCCCCCGGCCGCGCTCCGAGCCTGCAAAGACGACACGAGACCGGTTCCTGGGTAAATGGTTTATGTAAGTAATAAAATATTTACTATAACATAAATAGAAACGTACCCTCGCAGTCTACATTGGTTTTGCAATAAGAGATACAAACAAAAACCGAAACCCCAGGGAATGGACCGGACTGAACCCACCAACGGGAGGGTGCGAGCTCCGCGCACGGTTAGAAATAAATAGAGACGGGCCGGGAAATGGTTTCGAAGCGTCCCCCCGGGCGGGCCGGGCCGGGCAGAGCGGGAGGGGCCGAGCCGGGGGCGCCGCCGCCTCCCGGCCGCGCGAGGAAGGGAATAAATTAGAGATCGCAAACCTTTGGCTACTGCTGCGGCGGCCGCTGCGGCTCCGGCGGGCGAATAAATAGAGCGCGGGGCGCGGAGCGGGCGGCCGGGCCAGTCTGAGAATAAATTAAAACGCGTCCCCCGCTGCCCGCGCCCGCCGCGCCGCCGTCGGGGCCGCGGGGGTCCGGGCAGTCACTGCACGGCACCGGGCAGCGCGTGGTGCAGCGGCGAAGTGTCCGCCTGTGCGTAAACGTCCTCCATGGGGGGATGCGGGACCCCGGCCGGCGTCATCCGCTTCTCCTTCTGCCGCCGGTTGCAGAACCAGACCCGCACCACCTCTTTCTCCAGCTGCAGGGAGTCCGCCAGGGAGGTGATCTCGTGCGCCGAGGGCTTGGGGCACTTGAGGAAGTGGTTCTCCAGGGCGCCCTTGACGCCCACCTCGATGGACGTCCGCTTCTTGCGCTTCCGGCCCTGCGCCGCAATCTTGTCCAGGTTGGTGGGGCTGCCCGTGCTGGAGTCCGTCTCCTCCAGCCACTTGTTGAGCAGCGGCTTCAGCTTACACATGTTCTTGAAGCTCAGCTGCAGCGCCTCGAACCGGCAGATGGTGGTCTGCGAGAAGACGTTCCCGTACAGGGTGCCCAGCGCCAGCCCCACATCGGCCTGCGTGAAGCCCAGCTTGATCCGCCGCTGCTTGAACTGTTTGGCGAACTGCTCCAGGTCGTCGGAGCTGGGCGCGTCCTCGTCCGAAGGCTCGGGCGGCCCCAGCGGCGGCGGCGATCCCGCCAGCTCGTGGCCTCCCGCCTCCTCGGCGCCCAGCGGGTCTCGCAGCCCGTGGTGCAGCGCCGGCGCCGGTGGGCCCAGCATCCCGTTGAGGCCCGCGTAGGGCTGCGCGTAGAGCAGCGGCTGCCCCGACGGCGGTGACATGGGCGGCAGGTGGTGCGCACCGCCCTGCGCCCAGCCGCCCGCCGCGCCGCCCGCCGCCGGCTGGTGCACCAGGTGCGGGCGGTGAGGGAGGGCGGCGGCGGCCAGCTCTTCGCGGGGGCCCGGCGGGCCGCCCTTGGCGTGCTCGGCGGGCGGAAGGTGCGCGCCCCCGCCGCCCCCACCGCTGCCCCAGTCCGTGCCGGCGCTGGGCAGCCACTGGTGGTGCGCCAGCCCGACGGCGTGCCCGGCGGCGGGGGCCAGACCCTGCAGGTACTCGTGGTGCATCATCTTCTGCACCTCGCGGTACGTGGTGCCCTGGTGCAGGCGGTCGCCGTCGGGGTGCATGAGCGCGGCGGAGCGCGGCAGGTACTGCGCGGCGGCGGCCATCGCGTGTGCGCCGCGCCGCCCGCGCCGCGCTTTAGAGCCGCGCGCCGGGGCGCGGGACCGCCGCGCGCCCGCCCCGCCCCCGCGCCCCATTGGCCCCCCCCCCCCCGCCGGGGGGGCGCCGCGCCCCGCCCCAAGGCGCGGCCGCCGGGGGGCGCCGCCCCGCGCTCCCCGCTCGCCATTGGCCGGCGGCGGGCGGGCGCCGCCCACGGGATTGGCCGGCGGGGGCGGGGGGCGGGGCGGCCCGCGGCGGGGCGCCCGCTGATTGGAGGTGCGCGGTTCATTCATGCCGAGCTGCCGGCGGCCGCATGGGCCCCGCGCCCGCTGCGTTTCGGCTGCTGCGAGGCAGGTGGGGAGCGCTGGCTCCTGCAGCCGCTGTGCGGGGGTGGCCGCTGCTGCTTCGGCACCGGACTGCCTGGTCATCAAGACCAACTTGAGACGGTAAAAGTCGTGATTAAGATTTTTGGTAAACTTGGAACCCGGAAAGGCGGGACCTCCTTCCTAAACGCTCTATGGGATAGAGCGGCAAGGGCCAAGAAATGAGGATCTGAGATTGTTCGGGCGTCATGGGAAATGTGGGTCTTGGATGCTGCCTCAGAGGCAAGTCTCTGAGCCGGTTTGAGGGTTGGCACAGGATAAAGGGTGGAGGAACTTGTGGGAAAAGACAATGACAACAAGAAACAGACATGTCTGGCAGTGCTGGGAGTGGGGCAAGGGATGTCTTGTTAAGCCAGCTCTAGACTTCATCTGGGGCTTGAGGCCCAAAGTGAATCAGGGTGGGCACCAGGAACATTCATCACTTCTAAAAATTAATCTCTGTCTCTGTGCTCCATCTGTAAGATGGGAGCAGAGACAGTGACCTTTGCCAAGGGCTTGGGTGAACAATGAACCGTCAGATCAATATGTGTACGAGTGTAACATGTCAATGGCCGCACACAGATGCCCTGCACTCTCCTCAGCTGGGCAGGGTGGCTTGCAGCTGTTAAGGACATTGACTGCAGCCTCCTGGAAGGCTTTTTGTGAGGTGTGGCACGTCCCTTCCCTGTGTGTTGGAGGCACTTTGTCATTTTGATGTACCAAAGCTCTGGCTTGGACCCGAGTCCTCCAGCCCTGCGTGCTGGGACTATTGGAGCCCGCAGACAGAAGAACCAGTTCTGGGTTTGGGGGGGCCAAGCAGGGCAACACCCCACACTGGCACACGTGCAGCACGGTGCAGTGCCCACCTCTGCCTCCACTGGCACCTTGTCCTGGGCAGGGGTGGCCCTGTGGGCTGTGACAGTGCCATGGGCTGCAAGTGCTGCCCACATCCACCCTGTGACCACCGATTTGGTGCACACTGACCCTCATCCCGGTTCAGCCAGCTCTGGGGCAGCTGGCTGGGTGGGATCACGCAGGGCTGGAGAGGTCCCTCTCCTCCAGGCTTGCAGTGGCAACACCCGGCCCCACAGGAACTGCTCCTACTTTTCAGCAGCCCAGGGCCAAGCCTGCAGCCACAGGGCTGGTGCTGGTCTATGGTGAGAGCTCAGCATCCCGTCAGGGATCATCCTCATCAGGCCTGGGGAGCTGCTGGGCCTTGTTTTGCTGAATCATGGGAAGAGCAGCTATGAGAGTGACACACCTTGCTGCTGGCAGTCTCTGCTATCCACTGTCTTTGGGGACAAGTTTAGGACTGCACACGTGCAGTTTTTGCTGTGGAATTACATGTAATTAGGTCCTTTCACTGAAACCAGTGTCTCTTTTCAGGTATACAGCCCTAGAGAAAGGCTGGACTTTGTAGGAGAGACGTGTTCCAATAGATCATGGAACATATTTCATTAGGACAATAATTTATCCTTCTTATTTTCCTGAGGAATCCTTTGCCCACACTGCATGTAATGAATAGAGGCCTTTCAAATGATTCAGTGCCATGCTGTAAAATATCATACTTAGTTAAGCGTTTTCTGTGTATTTTTTCTGACCTAGACTCATATTCATGTCAACTCTCCATGATGCAGTGCTATAATATTAAAATTTTTGGTAGCCAATTGCTTTTGATATTTATATCCATTTTTAAGGGAATCACAATGAATAAATGTGCCGAGCTTTAACTTTATGCAAAATAAGCTGTGTATAAATCAGTAAATCATTAATAGAATGAATCATTTCCAAAGGCTGAAGACCGGATTGCATTTCAAACTTTCATCTGTTCTGTGTTTCAGAAATTATCCAAGGAGAAAACACGTTGTGTGTGATAACTAAGGTCCCCACCACAGACTGTTTACACAGTAGTGCTGGTTTATGTTTGATCAAATGATCTTTGTAAACCGAGGCATTGTGCACCAATTGTGCTTTGGCCCTGTAGTGCTTAATAGAAGTAGAATTTAAAAACTGAGAACAGCAAACAGCAGTGGAAGATGCGAAATTCCCATTTAACTCCTCCCTCAGTGATTCCCAGCTCCAGAAGTCAGAGGCAGGTGGCAAAGTTCTCTCTTTTATTAAACAACATGAAGGAGATAAAAGCAAAGGAGAGGGTGCTGACCCTAAGTGAAGAGGACAGGAAGGATTAAGATGCCTGTATAACCACTAACTTCAAGTGCCAGGCCTGCAAATTTGCCTTCCTGGTATCCCTGTCCCCACTTAGGGCTGGGACTGAGGAGTTGTACAGCTTCAAAGACCCTGCCAAGATTTCATTATGTTGAAAGTGTCTTCCCATTTTTCTTTAAATATTTTTTATTGTATCTATTCTTATTTTTACATAGCTTTTCAGAGCCATACCATCCAGCAACTCCCTGTAGGAGGGCATCCAGGTTTCCTAGCAAAAGCTAGTTCCTTCATTAAGCCTTGCCAGGGATATTGGCATGCAGTCCATTCCCTCTTCAAGGAATAAACAACCCCACGGGCAATGTTCGATATGATTCATTCTCTGTGTGACTGTGACAGCATCAGAACCTGCCTAATGCAGCTGGATCTGAGGCTGGTGGGAGGACTGAAATAACGAGGAGGCTCAGCACGGAGGGAGCAGAGCTGGGGCTGCTGTGCACAGCCAGGGACCTGCTGGCGATGCAGCACGTGCTCCGCTCCCCTGAGCAGCCCCAGGGAACGGGGAGCCTCAGCATTGCTTGGGAATGGTCTGTGAGGAGGAGCTGGGTCGTGTCAGGACATCTGGGCACTGGGAAACTGCCTCACAGCTGGGCCTCCTGCACTGAGGGAACAGCCGCTGCTCCTGTCTGGGCCCATCTCAGACACCAGTTGGAACAACTGGATCAAACACTGGAGCAGGGGCTCTGCACCATTTCTACATCAAGGAAAAACACCAGCATTACCAGCTGAGAGGGGGCCAGGAGTCAATTCTCCAAGTAGAATCTGCCTGTAAGTGTGAAACTGCCCTGAGAAGAGGCAGCATTTCCCAGAATTTTTATCATGTTGCCTAAATGTCTTTCATCTAGGGCATCTAAGACCACAGAAATTTTAACAACTTTTTATACCTTTTGGCAAAATCTTATTTTTGCTTTGCTCATCTAAATGTGCAGAATTCTTAATTTGGTGAGTGACAGTTAACAAGTTAGTGGCTGGGACAACAGTGAATTTAGCCACAAAACTAGAGAGGAAGGGAACTAGAGAATAAATTACAGAAAACAGTTAATACAAATGTGCGAGGTATGCTCACTATGATTAGGCTGCAGTCATATACAGTCCTGTAATTATTTGAAAATTGTCCAGAAGTTCTCATGAGACCAAAATGAATGCAAAAAATGCTGTTTTAATCTTTTATTGAATCAATGAAATTTAGATTAGGCAGTCACTAAATTCCTGTTTACACAACAGACCTTAATGGCTCCAAAGGAAGCGCTCAAATGTAGTCAACAAATAATCCCTATTTATGAAAGCCCCATAATATGCATTTACATAATCCCCACTTTAAAAAGCTATATCAGCTCTAAAGTTCTTCAGCTCACAGATATGCCCCAGGGGATTAAAAGTAATAAACAAAACAAAGGGAAAAAGATGTACACACACATCCACCAACATGCACCACAGCCTTCAGGATTATCACACGCAGGAGGTGGCAGGGGTAACCCACCAGCTCTCCTCACCCCACTGCACCTCCAGCAGGGTTTGTGCATGTGCACAGCTGTGAATCCATGCACATCTCCACCAGTGGCTCTGCATGACTTGGAGTACATGTGTGGTGCTGCAGTGGCTTTATGGCTCTCCTGGCTTTCCTGTATTCTCCACAAATACAGTATTGGTTCATCCTGTATGCCCAGGAAATACCACCATGAAACAAACAGTTTTGCTCATGTTTTAAGGTGTATGTAGCAGCTTTAGAAAGCAGCTGATAGGACACAGAACTGGTGGGTTGTGCACTTTATTCGTACTCAAGATGACTGGACAGTTGCTGATATTCCCGTATGACGGACGTGGCATTTTGCTGTCGAGGTGCTGTCCTTGAGATAAGAGGTATGAATGTTAATGTTGCTGAAGGGTTTGAATTTTAAAAAAGCTGTTCTTTACTGTGGTCTTTACTGTGTTCTTTACTGTGGGAAACAAGCTGCTTCTGAAAAGCTGGTTATTCAGAAGTGTGAATTTTGGAGACTGATTTCTTTCCTTCTGTAATTTTACCTTGTCTTTGCAGCTACCCATTGCTTAGGAATAAAATGTTATGAGTCTTGTCCGGTGAAGCCTGATTCTGAAATTCTGGTGGCTGGGTAAAATCTGAATTAGACTCAGTGAAAGTAAGAAAGGGAAAATAAAATTAATTTCCAGATGTAGAGAAATGCGTTTGCTGCCTGTCCATTCTGAATTCTCTGTGTGTCTTTTGCTTCACACCTCTTGATTAGCACTTAAAGTATAAATGAGAACACAGCAGCACATGAATATTGGTATTTACCCTCAGTGAATGCCAGCATTCAAGTGCTGTGGAGTTTTGTGTGGACAAAACTCATCCCTGCCCAGAGGTCCCGTTTGGTCATCCAGCTGTGCCGGTGCTGCATGCAGAAACGAGAGCGATAGCTGGTGTGCAGCTGCATGCCCTGGCCTCTTCCCATCTGGCCCAGCCCTTCTCCAAAAGCTAAATGGGGATTTTCTGCTTTGCTGGGGTAGGGCAGGGTCCAGTGTCCCCTCTTCTCCTTTACTGCTGCTGTCCCTGCCCACCTCCCCTGGAGAGCTCTGCTGCCTTCATGCCGGGGAAGTCTCTCCTATCTCTGCATAATGGGCAGAAAAAATCTTCACCTCAAGCCCAGATTCATTCCTGAGTCAGGTCAGGGGTAACAGGAGGGTTTAGCACCAGGCTGCACCAGCTGCCCGAGGCACTAAGTGTTTCTTCCCAAAATAACACAGGAAGTTGGTAATTTCACTCTGTGTGTTCCCAGCTCAGTTCCACCTTAATAATGAAGCTTTTTGGTTTCCATTTAATGAGGATCTTTGCAGTTTACATAAAGCAACCACATGAATAAATAGTCAGTTTAGAACAGATAAGACCTGGGGGTGAGTTTGGTGGGGGTTCACCAAGAAAGATTATGCATTTAGCAGATAGATGTGTCTATGGTTGTGGCATCACTTGATCTTGTCAATCCAGTATCAACTCAAACATGGAGAAGAAGCATCTGTTATTTTACTGGAGTGCAGTAACAGCATCTCAGGCATCCCCACACCTGCACCTGATCAGACTCAGGAGCTCTCTTGTGCTTGTTCCTCTGCAGCCAGCACAGCAAAGACTGACTGCTGAGGATGGGGAATTGTACAGAGAATGGTTCATTTTTACATTTCCAAATCATATTCGCTGTAGGACATGAGTGTTCCACTCCACATTGGTTACTCTAATGATGCACAGTTCCAGAGCTGTCTGTCCATATTGACAGCCCATACTTCCCAGGTTGGCTTCCCAAACTGAGATGTTTTGAGAAATGTACAGATACAGAGAAACAGGGAGGCAGAAATCTTCTTTGTGGCAAGGCTGAGGTGCAAGTGTTGGGAGAGGAAGGGATGAATCCCTGTAATTTTGTTGTTACTACAAATTGTGCCATGTTTAAACTCTCCACCTCAGGCTTTTATCTGCTATATTTGTGCTAATCCATATATTTATGCTTTGCCAGTATGGATTTAAAGTGGTATAATTCAGGTTATTGTCAAGACCAAGAGTCCTTCTTATCTTCTGCCTGAACTGTCACAGTGTCATAATTGTTTCACTTTTGGTGACTTTTCATCAGCCCCTTTGTGATAACTGAGGCAGAAGGTGAGTTCAGAAGGAAGGAAAATATAAATTTTTAATGAAATTAACTTCTCAGGTGATGATGTGCTTCTGGAGAACAGGAATCAGGCACCAGCCTTCAGATAACTCTGCTTCCCCCTGCCCTCACCCCAGCACACGGAGTACCCCACAAACCTGGCTCTTCTCACAGTGAACAGGGACCTGGGATTCAGCTGTAGAGAGCTGCTGGTGGCTCTTTAGTGGTCCCACTCTCCAGAGAAATGGAAGTGGTGAGCAGCTGGGGTAGAAGATAATGCCTGGGACAGCATCTCACTAAGTGCTCTTTTGTAATGATGATGCCACCAAAATATTTCATTTCTTCATCTCTTTTTGAGCCAACCTCAATGATGAAAATATCAAACCTAGCCAGTTCTGAGGCTCATCTTTGACCAAGTCACCCAGTAACTTCTCTTCATGTGTTGCTTCTCAGCATTTCTGCCCTCTCTTTGGCCATTTCGTTAATCATTTAAATACTTCTGTTAACCTGTACTTCCTTCAGTCCCATAGAGAGCACTTGTGGGGGGTGAGCACCTTGGAAACATCCAAATATAGCTGGATGTGTAGGCTCTTACCTGGAAGACAGTGTTTTCTTGTGCAAACAAACAGCACTGAACTGGGTGGGAGGAGCAGGTGCTGTAAGGGATAAACCTTTCCAGCCACACTGCTGGATGAAATCACGCTGCTGCTGCTGGGCCAGGAGGAGCTGAGGATGAGGAGGCTGCTCAGTGCTCAGGGTGTTCCATCTGTGAGTCACAACTCTACAGGAGTCTCACCAGCCCCTTGGCCAGACAGGCTTTGCCTTCATTAACTCTTTCCTGTAGGAGACATAGAAGCCAATTAATTACAACTTAGGCTTTATTCCATTAAACTCCTCTAAGCTCCAGGGGAAGAGCCTTAAGATTCTACTCTGATCCTGTTTCCACTGACGCCTGTAAAGTCTCTCCACAGACTTGGGTGGGAAGAGACATTAATTCCATGCTTGCTTTCAGCCTGGAGCATGGCCACTGCCAGGAGGGCCGTGCCTCCGAATGCAGCCCCTCTTCCCAATCAGCACCTGCTGCAGGGAGATGCAGTCTTCAGAGAATTTCTGCTTGTTCCAGGGACAACAGAACAAGTGGCCAGCCAGTGTAGTTACCATCAAAACCTTTCTCCCCTGCTTGATCTCAGACTTCCATTCTGCTGCTCCCTGTAAAGACAAACCCTGAGCTGTTCACCTTTCCAGCTGAAGTGACTTTAGTTAAATGAATTTTCAAAGAGGGATGATCACATCTGAAATGACAGATCTCACACAGTGTTGCTTTTAGAAGAGAAATCTTCACAAGCAGAGACTGTTGCAGCTCCACAAAGCTGTCAAGTGGGGAAGTCTTAGAAAAGAACTGTTCCTCACCTCCTTTTCATAAACTATTTGTGCTTCAAAGGCAGCAGAGGACTGAACGTAGGCTGTGTCCCCCTGGACTGTGTTGTTGAGGAGGCAGGAATGGTTCCTGCTGTGTTCCAGGAACAAGTACCATTCCCTAGTGCAGCTCCACAGATGTGTCTTTGCACGGGTTCTGAGGCTGTAAGCCATTGTGCAGCCAGTTCTTTATTCACGAGCAGATTGCTTGGGGATTTGGTGTGGAACAGGTACAAAGTGATGAAAGAAGTGATATTATTTACACAGCATATGAAAATGCAACTGTTCTGTGTGCAGTTTTGGTCACTGCAATGTAAAATAATGTAAAATAGTAAAATTTGTAAAAATAATGTAAAATAGTGAGATGTTAAGGAGTGTCCAAAGGCAACAAAGAAGATGAAGGCTCTTGAGGGGAAGCTGTGTCAGGAGCAACTGAAGTCACTTGGTCTGTTCAGCTGGAGAAGAGGGGACTGAGGGGAGACTTATCACAGTTACAGCTTTCTGTGAGGAGAAAAGGAGGGGCAGGTACTGGTATCTCTGGTGACCGGTGACAGGACCTGAGGGAATGGCCTGAAGTTGTGTCAGGGGAAGTTTTGGTTGGATATTAGGAAAAGGTTCTGCCCCAGAGGGTGGTTGGGCACTGGAACAGGCTCCTCAGGGCAGTGGTTACAGCACTAAGCCTGTCAGAGTTCAAGAAGTGTTTGGGCAACACTCTCAGGCACATGGTGTGACTCTTGGGGATGTGCAGGGCCAGGAGCTGGAATCAATGATCCTTGTGGGTCCCTTCAAGTCAGCATATTCTGTTATTCTGTGATTGTGGATGTAGGACAGCAGAGTTCAAAGTCAAATTTCTCTTTGTTCCTGTGTGTTGCAAGTAGCTTACTGGCATGGGCCCAGGACTTCTCAGACAGGTTGCAGGATTGTCTCAGCCAAGCTCTGATCAGTGCCACAACTTGTATTTCTTGTATTTTGTTTAACTGTAGTGTGGGACATCAAACTCCCACTGCAGTCAGCAGGCCCTCAGGATCTGGTCTTTCTCTCCAGCCATGGTGCAATGATGGGTCATCTCTTCACTCGGACTGCTGTTCTGAACCCTTTTCTTCCCACTTATTTGGGTCAACATTTCCTGCAACCTTCTCAACCAAATTCTGAGCAGCAGCATGGAAGACTTGCTTTCCACCTGCTGTAGTTGGCAGCTTGGATGTGTCCCAGTCTGTGATTGTCAGGAAGTGCTGATGATGACAACACAGCCTTCCCAGTGGGAATGGTCCTCCACTTGCTTTTCAGACACCTGTGTACCCCAGGAATCGTGGGTTCAGGGGCTGTGCCTGTTCCTGAGAGCACAGTGAGCACTGCGCTGTTGACAGCTGCACCCCACTCTTGGCAAGCTTGGACCATGGGCAGGTTTAGACACCTGTTACAGTTCTTATCTGGGCGAGGCGAGGCTCACAGAACGGTCCTACAGACCTTTCAGCTGCCTCAGACACAACAGCTGTTTGTTCCTGTGTCAGCACTGGCGGTGGGTGGAGCACCATGGACATTATTAGAAGAATTTTCTTTCCATACCAGGCAGCGAAACTGACTTTTGCTAGAATGTGTTTTCTTTCAAATTCCTATCCTGAGATCCTCAAGTCACGTAACTCAAAGGTGGAACATCAGCAACTGCACTGGTGTGGGAGCTCATATAGCCCCTCTGCATCGCTGCAGAGCTGCAACTGCTCCCCCAACACAATGCAGTATTTTCATTAGATACCTGACCTCTGGTTCTGATTAAATAACTTGTATAATTAGATTGAGACATCTGCTTATCCCTGGGGGAAGAAATCCCTTTCAGCACTGGACTAAGTCTGATTTGGTTAATTACCTTAGCAGTACTGTATTAATACATAGGTTCTTGATGGCAAGGAGCTGTGGTGTTAGGTCTGTTCCTCCTTGCTTTCACAATACTATAGTAAGAGTATTGTATTACTATATTTTATAGATTATATAATAATATTTATATAAGATATAAATATATATAATATGTATGGTATATGTATATATATTTATATACAATATGTGTAATCATATATATTTTTATATATTATATAGATAACTATATATTTTTAATATATTTATATATAATACATATGTAATATTATATATATGTAATATTATATATATGATATATTTATACACAATCTATAATCCTATCTAGTATATTTATACATTATGCATTATATGTATCTATAGTTTATAGATTACATATTACATATAAATATATATTTCTATAATATATATTATTATATATTATATATATTTTATATATATTTACTATTGTCATAATAATACTATTGTAAGAGCCCAATATTTCCCTCCTCTTTTCACTCATGCCAACACTCTCCTTCACTTTACTCTTTAAGTATTCCCTGTTTCACCTGCCTGTGAATACAGTTTCCAGGTTCTTTGTTGTACACATGAGGATAATCTATTCCCAGTGGCTGCTCAAAGCAAGGTATCCTGTGGTACTTGTGAGTAATTAAGATTCTCAGGGTTCTTTAGCAATGTGAATTTCTCTCAGTGATTACCACTGGCACTGCTGTTTTCCAGTTCACCCTCCAGAAGCAGAGCAGTCCATGTGCACATGGACAAGGTGGAAAGTGGAGGGAGCAATGTGGGAATGCACTTGGATTTGCAGGTTTGGTTTGGTTTTTTTTTTTCCTCTGACACCTGCAAGGTTGAACATCTGTGGGCAACTGCAAGATACTCAGATTCTGTCCTTTGCTCAAGCCTGACCAAAAGTGAACAAACACATGCTGAAAAAGATGCAACTGAGATTTGTATCCAGAAATCCTCAGAAGAGGCAGGAGCTCTGGGGCAGAGCTCTGTCCTGCTGACAGTGACCAGGGGCCAAGGCCCTCCCTGCACACCCACCAGTCTGAGCACCCCAAAATCTCAGCTGATTATTCAAACTGATCTGAGGGCCCAAAAGCACTTCTGGCAGTGCTGAGAGATGAAACATGAATGTTATGCAATAGAATAGTTTTCCATCCACAGATGGAAATACCTAGTAAAGTATAAATCATCTATTTGATAACCGAGCTGTTGTGGAACTAGAGTTTCTGACTTCGCAGGGAAAATTCAATTCTCAGAACCAATAGCATTTACTATTTATATGACTTGCCAGCCTATCTAAAGGCTCATCCTTTTCAGAATGCTCTACAGGTAGCCAGAAGGTGCTTTCAGAAAGAATTGTCCAGATGCTCTTCAAAGTAAAAAAAATATATTTAGTGCAGAATTTAATTGTAACACTAAATCTGGGATTTTTAGAAATAAAGGTACTCGGGGTGGAAATCATGGGTGAGGAGAGGGACAGGAATATAACATCAAATGCCTACAGGAGGTCAGAGGACAAATACTCTGTCCAGCAGCAGAGGTGTAGGGAGAATTGGTCAGGACAGCACAAAGCTCGCCCCAGTGCCTCTCCAGAATAGTCCCAGGGCCTGACAGCTTGCAGAGATCTCCCATGACAGAAGTGAGATTTGTTATTCAATAGCCACTAGCCTTTTTTAACCCTTCCATAACTTTGGTTTATTTATTTTTTTTCTATTTATGTAAGCCTTCGGCATGCACAGCATTCTGCAGCAAAGAATTCTGCAGATAAATGACACTGTGCAAAGAGCCACCTTCTTCTTCTGTTGGAAGAACCAGAAGCAGTGAACAAGTCACCTCTGGGTGATCTTTGTGTTACTCACAATTCCAGAGACTGCTCACAGTCGTGCAGTCACATCTTCTCACGCTGAGGAATCACAGTCTGTGGAGCTGTGCCTGCTGTGGAATCTGTTCTATACCCCACATCAACCTTGCTGCACATTTCTGAATATTTTTTGGTGAACAAATATTCTTTGTCAATTAGGAGAGAGAAAGAATTGAACAGTTTAACTGGATTTTGGTGATTTGTGTTCCCAAGACTACTGGGTCTCCCAAAGCAGCAGCCAGGGCAGAAGTACCTCTCAGGGGTCGAAACTGCTGTGGGGCAAACACATTCCATTTGAAAATACCTGAAGGCAGCAAAACTGAACAGTCTGGTTTTTGTTACCATCTAAACCAGCCCTTCGCTGGGCAAATGGTATCAATAAGCTTTCTCCCATTCCTCCTGAACAAGCCAGAGGGGAGGTGGGCAGGCACTGTGGAGGAGGCAGAAGCAGCAGCAGTGTTCATCACAGTCCCCTCAGCACAGAGTCCAAGGACTGCTCTCTCTCCTGCCACACCAGCTCCAGTTTGTGCCGAGGAACTTTTTGCCTCTTTTTTTTAGGTCGGGAGGCAAGTCCAGGTTGGATTTTATCCTGGGTACTTTTCATTTCTTGTAACTTTCACATGGAAGCATGAAATATAGCCAGATACATTTCAAGCAAGGCAATGGATTACCTTGTACCGACATGCAGGCCCAAGGTGTCCATTATTTATAGACCTCATTTTCTTGTAGCAAATTTGCATAGATGAGCTCCCAGAGGATGACAGGCCAGAGCTGTGAGGCTCACGAGTCAGTGTGGTTACAGGGAGCGGGGTAATCCAGCAGCCAGGCATCACTTCATGTTATGTTGCACCAAGACTGAACCAACCTGGCCACAGGTCGTGGAAGAGTATTGAAAAAAAAAAGGGGCAGTGGAAAATTTTGCCAGGAAACAGAGACTGCTGAGTTCTGGAGGCGATGTGTCGTGATTCCTCACATCACTTTTGTGTTATGACTGCTTAGCAAGTCCAGTGACCACATCCAGATCTGGCAGTGCTGTGCAGCCACAGTGTTTGGGGGATTCAGGCCCTGTCAGGGGGCTGAGGTCTCATCTTGTCACTTGGAGTAACTTTCAGCTTGAGAGAAACTTCTTTGTGAGAAGCTACACAAACACTCCTATACCAGGCTGGAAACACGCTGCCAGGTGTCAGCTGGGTGGATTGCTGCTGTTGTCACCAAATGAATTAAAGTATTGATCTGCCAGGAGCCAGAATGTCAAGGGAGACTTGTTTCCCTCTCTGGTGGCTGCTCAGAAATGGTCCTCTGGGGATGAGGCTTAGCAGTGCATGTGGTAGGAGAAGGGTCCATCTGCTCCCATCTGCAGCTCAGCTCTGAAGGCAGGGAGCCACCCGTGTAAGGCAGAAGGGATCACAGTGTTTGCCTGTTCCTGAGAGGAAAGTGTCACAGAAGCCATATGTAGCTCATGAGAAGGGGTCAGTGGCTGATGTTCCCTCCTGAGAGTTTCTGCAGGGACAACACGCTGCTGGGAGGGGAGTGAAGGGCTGGCACAAGCCGTGCTGTGCTGGCATTCCTGCTCCTGAGAGGGTTCCCCAGGGTGGGAGCCCTCCTGTCCCTGCTCCCTGCACAGCCCTGCAGCTGCAGGTGGCACAGGAGCCAGCCCCGCCACCAGGGAGAGGCTGAGCAATGTTAGATCCAATTGCACAAAGCTGCATCATGTACCACAAAACCAGATTTGCTTAGCTAATCCTCTGATTGATTTGAAGGCCTCACTGAGAGTAAAAGACTATTAAGAGATTTGTGCTGGCGGCACCTCCCAGCACAGGAACCAACTCCCCTCCAGTGCACCTGATGTTTCCTGGCCCTGGCCTGAGACCCTTCCCAGCAAAGATCAGCCCTTGGCTCCCCCACTGAAATTCTATCAACTTTCTCCTTGCTGAAGCTCTCTCTGGAAGATGAACACTCATGCACAGAGGCCTCATGGGGTGCCAAGTCCCAGTGCAGCTCTCCAGGCACCGGCTGCAGTTGAGCATCCCATAGAGACCCCCTCTCTGCTGTGGAATGCTGACCCCTTGTCCTGCCACTGAGGGGGCACAGGGTCTCTCATCACAGCCCTCAGGAATTTCAGCCCAGTGTGCTTGGCTGTTTCCCCTATAATTGTCCTCTTGATCTTTGAATCTCGTTGTTAGAAATTCCCTTCCCCATCTCACAGAGCGTTAATGTTGCCTTGTGCTCAGTCTGGCAGAAGCCCTGCAACACTCCTTATTGTTCCCTGTTTCCCTGCTTCAACATCCCCAGCCCAGTTTGGATGGGGTACAACGTGCTGAGTGTGCAGACCTGAAACACTTGCTCTTGCCTTTGACTACTCATGTGCCTGCCTGTTTTTCCCAGCACCTGCCTCCTCATGTCCAGATTCAAACTCCAGATAATGTAGCCTGGCTAGCCTCCTGGGCAGGGCTGTGTATGCTGGGAGAAATGCTGGCCTTGAATATTGGGTGTGAGTCTGTGGGATTCCTCAGATACTTTCTGCCACTGGGATTGTCTGGAAGATGCTGAAGTCAGACTCTCCGTTCCAGATATCTCAAGTTTGCAGCAGAAGTTATGCCCAGTGCCTGGCAGGCCACTGTCCCAGCCATGGTGCACCGAGGCACAAGCAACCATGTCACAGAAGCTCTCCAAGGTGACTTTTTAAGTCGCTCTGATTACTGCTCCACTCCAGACTTTGCCTACAGCTTGCTGAGCCTCAGCAGGAAGAGCCACACAGCAGAGACCATCTCCAGCACAGGCTGGTGCTGGGCACAGATGGCACTGAGTAGAATCTAGGCATGCTTGGCTGTGGTGGACTGATCCTGAGACACAGAGAAAAAACAGATCCCAGCCCTCTCTCTGGTGCTGGTCCCAGTCTGGCTTATGAGGCTCTGAGTGGAGCAGGGAGATGCAGACTCCTGGATTTCCTCTCTTGGTTCTGCTACAGCTGCAGATGTGGAAGTTTTGGACTGCACCCATGTAGTCCTGAGCATCACCACCCAGTCTACTCACCAGGCACAAACGAAAAACAAAAAATGGTGCTGCAAAGCTCCAGCAGGTCAGGGACATGAAGCTTTGTGTCAATCAGATGCTGCTGCCAGGTGCACTCTGTGCTGCAGCAACCTCTCAGCCATGTGTGCCAGGTGATGCTCGTCCCAGTCCCAGGGCACACCTGTGCACAGTGCAAGAGACCCACCACAGACTGCAAGCTGAGCCAGCTGAAAAGGAGGTTTTTAACAGCACCTTGAAAGAGGATGAAAAACTCACGGGAGGGCTCGTAAAGTGCCAGAGGCAAATTAAAAGATCCCAAACCAAGACGTGATTCTAAAGAACCAAACTCTTTTTCTGGCTCCAGTGCCACTTTTTTTCCCTGCTACAGGACTGAGAATATCTCAGATCTGGTAGCTTTTGCTGAAAGAGCAGCGCACATACTGAAGAGCACAGAATGGGAATGAAGGTCTGGTAACATTCCCAGAACCAGGAATGCTCCAGCACAAGCATTGGAGAGTTTTTCAATGAGCACATGAAGCAACTTTGCTGCTTGTGAGGATGCTTAGGAAAGGAAGAAGCAGGAGATTGCAAACCATCTCATGCTGGTATCAGTTGCACGTTACACAGTGAGTAAACAGTGTGAAATACCTGTGTAACAGGGGCTTATATTGAAAGTAGGCTGTGCCAAGCAATTCCAAAATACTGTTTACCTGAGACAACAACTTTGTAGTTGCTTGGATTAATTTTTATTGCAATAAAACAGTTGATATAATGCTGCATAACGAGCTTCAAGCAGGGAACTTGGAGCACAGTTCCTAAGGGGCAGAGCAGAAGGGGCTGGTGAGCAGATGGGAGCCCAGGGTCATCACCAGGGGCTGCCTGCCCTGGGAACTGGCATTGCCAAGCCAGCAGTGGGGTGCAAACTGAACCCACAGAGGGTCCAGTTCACAGGCACATCCATCTTGTGGGGCAGAGATGGACAGCAGGATTCTATGAGCCTCTCACTTCAAAAGGTTGGTGGCCATGACAGGCAGAGAATCTGCTGGGATCACACCAGCTGCCTTGTTCCTGCTTTGGAAAATGCCATGAGAATTGGGAAGCTGCAAGACAGGAATGTGGGCAGAGACCTGACGGATCCCTGTAGCTCAGCTGAGCAAAGCCCTGTTAATAACCTGAAACCCCCGAGGGAGGGAGGGACAGCCAGTTCTGGTTTTGCTTAACCAGGGTCTCCTGCCATTACAACATTATAATATCAAAGAACTTTGTGTTGAGAACTAGATACAACAGCAAGTGCACCCCCAAAAGGACCAGTCCTTAAGATCTCAGTGGAGTTTGCTGCAGGAGGGTAGAATTTAAGTCTCAGTCTGGAGAAACAAAGACTCAGAGGACAGGATCAGTCCCTAATTACCTCGCAGTTAATGTGAATATGAGGGAGGATGAGGAGAGGGAGGGGCAGGAGACACAAGCATGAGAAGCACTGATGTGGAGCTAGGGAAGGGAAAGTTTAGGCTGGATGCAAGGGGGGAGAAAAAAGGCCTTAAAAATGACTGATGTAAGACATTCCTACAGGCAGCAGGCCTAAAATATAGTCACAGGTAATACTTACATAAAGTCAGATGCAGTTTGAGTAGGGAAGGTGCCATGAATGATTCAGTGAAGGACCTGGCTCAGAGTTCTGGCAGGACCCAGCTGTCCATCCCAGTCCCCCCTTGTCAGTCATTGCTGGTGGCTTCCAGACAGCCCTGGGCACTCTGTGTCTCTATTGGGAAAAATCTGATCGTGTAATCAAGGCATCATCCAAGGCATCACTTTCAGCCAGAATTCTTTGGACATTTAACATGCTAATATTTAAAATAGAACAGAGATTATTTAGAAAACACTCCAGAAGACTAACTCTCTCTTTTCCCAGGGAAAGAGTATTTGCAGCAAGCACCAGGTGCTGCTGTGATTTAATCTAAGTTACGAGACTCCTGTTGGAGCGATTACTCTCCATAAATCATGCTCAGTCTCACATCCCCTCCATCATATCAAGGTACCCCTCCATGAACACATCCAGTTAGACATCCACTCCATTGATCAAGTTCACTCAGACTTCCACTCAGCCCATCCCAGCCAGCCTCCTGCTGCATTATTCTTCAGTGTCCACAGACCTTTACAGTTTTTATTTCCAACAACCTCAGACTTGCAAACAGAAGGTGGTTCCTAGACATGATGGATGAAATAACATAGAACAAATCCTATGACCCAAACCTCAAGTAACAAAAGATATGCTAAAATAAAAAATGATAATATAGAAGCTTTTGAGCAATTAGGAATAACCTTATTAATAATTTGAATATTTTCCAATGAATTGTCTAGCCTATCTCTCATGAGACTAACTTCAAACAGTTTGAGAATTAGAACTTGGCTGCACTTGTTATAGATGGAGCCAGACAACAAGAACAAGCAAACCAAATGGTAACATAAATTTCAGTGAAAACATGATTGTACTCTGTTAGTGAACTAATGGTTTTGGCCGAGAATATACATTTACCAGACCGTCCCTTTGTATGTAATGAGTCAAATCCAATTTCCTATCATCAAACTTTTAGATGGCTGCAAAGAAAAATGTTTAATTGAGTTGAACTTTTACACTGAATTTTTAAGTTTTGCTGATTGTGGACTGTTACACTGACCAGGTTGCTCCCCTAGTCTGAGGTGTTACTTCTGCATTTCAGGAATTAAGCGAGAGGCACATCTGGCAAACAGGTTATTTTGAAGGAGACTACACAGAAATAATTGAAGGAATTAGAAGCTGGCCTAAAATCTCTGATCCAGGATCTGGGAAGCAGTGCTTCCATATTTATTTAACAGTGAGAATGTGTCAGTTTGGTCAAAATCATGGAAGTTCTAATAATCTCAAGGTTACACTTATAGTTGTGGTAGGCTTTAATGAGAAGCACTCTGTCCCATGGGAGATGAACTAGTGGTTCCAGCCACAGCAGTCTGATAAAAACTCCCACTAACAATAAATATCTAATCTTTCCACCTGACCTTGTACTTGGCTACTTCCTAAAAGAACTGTCTAAAGTCAGGAGAACCTGCTTTGGACCCACAGCTCAACCTTTGAGTTTCGGGAGTGGGCTGTCCACAGCTGAGGAGAGTCTTCTGATTCCTTCCCACCAAAAATCTTGTTTATTGTAGCCTCAGATGAATCTTTCCTATAACTGTGGTTAACCTCTTCCTATAGTTAGGCTTCTTATGATTCACCTATGCTAAGTATTTTGCAATTAAACTCCCCCATAGAGCAAACCAAGCCTTTATTACAGCTGCAGAAGGCTTCTTTGTCTGGCTGAACCGGGTCTTCTGCTTTTGTTCCCATGACTTTTTCCTAACAAGTTTGCAGGCTCTCATCCCTGGATTGCTGCTGGGACCATAAACTTTCATGAGATGGTTTTAAAGTACAGACAGAAAAGGTGGTGGTGGTGAGGGTCTTTCAGTCTGCTTCATACAGGTCTCTATTCTTTGAGGTTAGAAATTTGTTCTCTGGTGAAAAACAATGATTTTATGAGATGGGCGAATCACACATTTTCCTCTAGCAAAATGAGCCCCCAAAAAAGAGCAAGGTACGTATCTCAGGGTGTGGCTAAAGTCACAAGCAACTGGCAGAAAAAGGACATCTATCACAGTGAAAACGAATCTGTGCCATGCCAACAGCTCCAAAAACAAATGCAGGAAAATAAGGTCTAAAATATTATATCACAGTGATAGACACTTCTGAGTAAAAAATCAGTATTGAAAATATCTAATTATTGGTGAAAACTATTAGCAAAACATTTTATGTTCTGAAAGACTACTCACAGTTCAGTAACAATCCCCCAGCTTTTCTATGTGAGGGCTTAAAAGCTTTTCAATAAATTGAGGGGAAGAAAAGAATGGTTTACTTCTAAGTCTAAGCCAAAGTTTGCTGTGTAGTTAAAAAGAGTAAATGAACTTGTGGATGTGACTCCTCTGTTTCCTTCTCACACAGTGTCTTCTACACTTGAACGACAGAGCACAGCACCTGAACACGAAGGCTTCATGTTTTATTAATGGTGTCCAATTCATTTCCTGTTTTCATGCTGATAACCTACTGAGGGAGAGGAAGGGAACTCAGGTGGCAAGACCTCAGATCCATTTTTCTTATACCCATGAACAGTTCACAAGTGGGTATTTCACTAGAAAAATCTCTTTATTGCATGTATTACTGCATTCTCTGGGAAGCTTCACTCGGACGGCTTCTCTGCTGCTGGCATACACCTCTGAAAGAATAAATGTTTTCAAGGCAAGTTCTCTTCAAGGTGAAAGCTTTCAGGTTTTAGTTCAGTCAGTGCCCAGTAGTTATTTTCACTACTGTCCTTTCCACAGGACTTAACCTCATAATACACCACATTACTACCCTGCAGAAATCTTGTCAAACAAAATTCACATTAGCAATACTGTCCTGAGTTTCTAGAAATTCCAGTTTATCTCCCATTAAGACATACCAACACAGTGGTCAGCCCAGTAGATATTCACAGAGATTTTTCAACTAAAATAATGTTCCTAGTCCTGCAGAATGCTCAAGAAACATTCCTAGTCCTGCATCACTGTTCAAGAAAGAATCCCCATTTCTCAAGCTGGTAATACAACAAAGTCCTGGGTCTCATGAAACACTCCTGCAGTTAACATAAAATAAATTCAGAGAAGAAAAACTGAAATTCCCCAGTGATTCTTGTACTGGCCAGAGATGCCCCTGTTTGTCTCAGTGCTTCTCATTCCCTCAGAGCAGCAAATGTTTTAACAGCAATGACTTGCCTCCAAGCAGCTGCTTCCTATAGCACCCCTTGGCCACTTTCCCAACAAGAAGAAATCTCTTTTCTGTGAGCTGCCAGTGTGGTCATGCTCCGTGGCCAGGGGTGGGCTGCACCACTGAACTCCTGGGGTTTCTTTTAGGACATTTTTCTTTGGAAGATAAGCAGAACTGCAATGAGATTGTAACCTCCATTCTGTTGGCAGGCGGGAGTGTGCCTGGAGGGGCAAGTGCAGGTGTGTGGTCTTGGGTGTGGGGAAGAAAGGAGAAGGGTGGTGACCTGAATGTTGGAGCGGAGTTCAGAGCAGACTTTTTTTGGCTTCCTTTTTGTGTTTGGTTTTTTTTTTTTTTGTGGGTTTTTTTTTTTTTTTTTTCCTCATGTTGGGAACCCCAAGTATGCAAATGCAGGAGTTCCCTGTCCTAGCAGAAGTGCAATGAAAGCACACCAGTGAGGTGTCCCCTTCTACTTTAGGAACCTCCTGGCTGTGGACAGCCACACTTAGGCCTTCCTCTGAAACCACAAGGACTAGAAATAGCATTTTTTTTCAATAATGGAATTATTAAAAAATAATAATTATATTACATGAGAATGAGGATTCTCATGTAAGTGAGGACTTTGTAAGTGAGGACTTGTGGAGCTAGAACATACAAGACTCTCCAAATGCTGCAATAATAGTTTTAAAATATGAAAACTGGCACTTAAATATGCAACTTAAAATATGAAAACAGTGATTTTCCTGGTATAAACATTTCCTGCTATAAACATTGAGCTTGGACCTAATATACACAAACCTGTATGTCCCACTTGAGACTCGTGCTCAATTTTAATGTGTCTCAATTCTACAGACCTGGGCATCCAGGGCTGAAAGAGAGAACTGAGAGCACTCTTAAACAGCAGACAAATTTTTTTACATGTTGCCAATCTCCAGTGACAGAGATTCCATATGTTTTCATGTTTTCTATTTAGTCATTTTTCCTGCTCATTTCCAGATGCACAGCAGCTGGAAAAAGTCACCCAGATTTCACTGAAGCACTGGCTTCTCTTCAGTGGAGTGTACGAATTACTTTGTGCCTTCAAATGACCCTCATGCTTGGGCATCTGAGTACAGAATTTGATTTATTTTTTTTCAAAAGCGAAATGAAAGTTTAGATTGAATTTTCAAGCCACGAAACTGAAGTGTTAGGCAGTGCAAAGCATTAGGGAAGCTGCCACTCCTGAAGGTCTGACTGGGCACAAAGACAAGAAGCCACATTCGCATCCCTAGCACTAAGATATCTGTTGCAGATAAAAGTTTGTGAGTGGTTGGCTCACCCAACCCAGCTGGCATTGCTGGCAGTTTTGTTCTCTTTTTGAGGTTTTACTTCCCCATAGATGTGCATGGCACTGTATTTAAATATACTGTAAATACTGTAGGTATTGACTCCCTGTACACACTACCTGTGAGTGTGCTTGTACTTTAACATCTGAAAACAATGATGTTCTTTGTGGAGGCAGCACATGTAATAATAAATAAATAAATAAAAATAAAAATAAAAATAAAAATAATAATAATAATAATAATAATAATAATAATAATAATAATAAATAATCCTAATCAGTGGGAGAGGTTTTCTGACTGTGGGGAAAAAATTAATCAGTTTGAAATCACTGACCTTTCTTTACAGTCATCTGCCACTTTGAATACTGATTATTCTCATGTTGGGCTGTAAGAGCATGGATATTTACCACTGAAAAGAGAAGAGCCACCAACTCTCAAGGCATCACCAGGCTCTGCAGACAGGTATTGTCATAGGGTGGCATGTTATTTAAGAACTCCTTAAATGCAAGTTACTGTACATTCTTGGCAGCAGACCACATAAAATTTCCCTTCAGATGTTGATGGGCTAAAAAAAAAAAAAAAGAGAAAGAAAAAAAGAAAAATATGAAAATCATCTTATCATTTACAATGCAAATCTTGGAATGAAAGTTAGTAAATTAAACTAGAGATTCACCTAAATTAAGCTGGCATTCTATTCTGGTGCTTCAAACTCTGAAAACATTGCTGGCTGACAAAACAAGCCCTGGAATGATTAGCAAAACCCTCCTTCAGAGGCAGCAGACAAGCAATCCCTTTGAACCTTCACAGCACATCATAAACGCTCAGCAGAGTTACAGTGTGGCAGTCCCAGTGCTATCAATTATTTACCCTTTTTCTGTTTACCTTCAGGCAGCAAGTAATTATTTTTAAATATTAATTTAGTTGTGTCATGTACAGTTTGTGGTTTAGCCCTGAGATCTGAGATACAGAAAAGCAAACTGCATCTCAAATCACATTTAGCTGGTGACGCATTGATAGCCAGATCCCCACTTCAGCTACTCAGCTTCTCCCATCATTAGAAACAGAACTCTGCTCATTGCAGGAAAGTGAAAGCAATTTTCATAATAGGAAAGGACACTTTTTTTGGTAGCCTAAAAGTCTCAGAAATTTAAAAATCTATTTTATTCTAAAAAGTTGTTCTTTTTCAGTTGAAGACTTTTTTTTCTCTCCCCCTTTTTGTTTCCCTCAGATATTTCCCCAGAGTGTTTATTTTTCTTTATCCTCAGCTAATTTAGGCTACAAAGAAGTTTGCTGTTGTTTCTGCAGCCCCAAGAGGAAAAGGTCTTGGAGACAAGGCTCACCTTCCTGCACTGAAATCACCACTTTTTGGAACCTGAAGAGAGGATGCTTCTTGTCAGCTCATATGAATGCCTCTCCATAGGGGACTGGTTCTTTCTTTTTAAAAGTTTATAGTAGAAAAACAAATACTCATTTCGATGTCTCTTCAGGAAGGCACAGATGAGTCCTCAGAGAGATCAATGCTGGTTCCACTGATGACAGCAAGATTGGGCTCTTCCTGAGGAAAAACATTTTGGTATTTTCGAGTAGTTTGGTTTGCCCCTCTGCACTTTCAGCTTTTCCTTAGTGTAAGGTCTTGCAAAAAGCCTTGATTTTAGCTGTTTCTGGGACAGAATCAAGGAGAACTGTAACTCTGACAGTCAAACTCGTGTAATGTCACACTTGTGTTCTGGTGGCACTCGTCAGCCTTGTCACCCATTGCCCACCCTGCTCTAGGTTCTACATGATTCTCTCAACACCAGAAGCAGCTCCTGACAAAGAGCAGTCACAGTTTGAACTGAGATGCTGCAGTGAGAAACAAAAATGAGAAAAAACAAAAGATTCAGGAATGAACAAAGATGTAAACACCACTCCAGTGAAGGAATGTTTGTAAAATTACCCAGTAAATATCATTGTTTCAGGAAAAAACACCTGTGTTGAGACTGAAGTGTCACAAAAGTAGTCATCAAACCTGCAGCAAAATCCTGAAAACGGAAGCTGAAATTTAGTGTTAACTATTAATTGCAAATATTCTTGAAATATTAAAAGATCAGTTGTAGAATTCACTTCAGCCACATGTGGTAAACAGTGTGGGCTTGTCACAACCTGTACTTTATTTTGCCTGTCTCTAGATGCCTCCACAACAACATGACACAAACTGATGGAACAGAGTGAGGCTTCTGATCCTTATTTAATTAATGAACTTCCATAACTTCTACCTGATCCATGGGCACCGTGTCAGTGTTTGCAAATATCTCTGAGCCAGGGAAATAACTCTAATTTTTTTGGCTTGCCTCCCATTTCTCTCAGAAACTGCAATGACCAAATGCTGCCTGGGCAAATGCCAAGTTTCTCTTAGTCTTGGTGAAGACATTTAGATCACATCATTTAACTAAATCACTTGTCCCAGGTGGATGAGGATAACAGCTGAAGAACCAATTTTTGTGTTAAGGGTAATGATGGTGAGTCTCTTCTCACCCTGTTCCTGAAGCAGGCAGCAAACCACAGATTCCAAAAGCCAATCAGTTCTTTGAAAAGTACGAGCTGAAGCTGAAGCACCATGGACCAGGTCTGGAAACAGCAAGAAGGATGAAATACCACTCCTGTGCCATTCCTGAGTGCAACACACCTTACTGCACTGCCTGCAGTGTCAGGGCAGCACTCAGACACCCTGCCTTTATCAATTCAGCTTCTGTAGGAGCTTGACAAGACCCAAACATCCCTAACATCCCAATTCAGACCTCAGCCTAGCTCTCTTCACAGAAGTGAATCTCACCATGTGTTAGTGTGATGTCATTGTGAAGCAAATGGCAATTCCTGTGATGCTTTCCACATTTTACGTGGTCAACTGCTACGTTTTGACGCAACTTTCTGCAGGCTATTCAAGCACACGTAGGTGGAAAAACCTTTGTGCCCAAGAGCCCCTCAATTTCTTTGAATTTTAAGGGTTATTCACACACTTAAAGCTTTTCTGCTGTGTGTGAAATCGGCTGGTACCCGAGGCAGAGGAGGGCTGAGGAGGAGGAGGAGGGGTGAAGAGGAGAAGGAAGCTGAGGAGGAGAAGGGTGAGGAAGAGGAGGGTGAGGAGGAGGAAGGCTGAGGAGGAGGAAGAGGCTGAGGAGGAGAAGGCTGAGGAGGAGAAGGAAGGCTGAGGAGGAGGAGGAGAAGGCTGAGGAAGGAGGCTGAGGAGGAGGAGGAAGGCTGAGGAGGAGGAGGAAGGCTGAGGAGGAGGAGGAGGAAGGCTGAGGAGGAAGGCTGAGGAGGAGGAGGAAGGCTGAGGAGGAGGAGGAGGAGGAAGGCTGAGGAGGAGGAGGAGGAAGGCTGAGGAGGAGGAGGAGGAAGGCTGAGGAGGAGGAGGAAGGCTGAGGAGGAGGAGGAGGAAGGCTGAGGAGGAGGAGGAAGGCTGAGGAGGAGGAGGAGGAAGGCTGAGGAGGAGGAGGAGGAAGGCTGAGGAGGAGGAAGGCCGAGCGCAGGGGCAGCCGGGCCGGGCAGAGGCGCTGCTGGCGCTGTCCGCGGTGCTGAAGCCGACCCAGCTCGGTTCCCAGCCCGGTTCCCTACCCGGTTCCCAGCCCGGGGGTCCCTGCCCGGGGGTCCCAGCCCGGTTCCCAGCCCGGTTTCCAGCCCGGTTCCCTTCCCGGTTCCCAGCCCGGTTCCCTGCCCGGGGGTCCCTGCCCCGCTCGGGGAGTTGGGGTGCACCACAGCCCTCGGGGGATCTCGGGGAGAGCGAACCCTGCCGGGGCTTGGGTCAGAGTGAGCGCTCTGGGGTTTTGCTCCAGATGAATTCTGATTCCCACAGATGATTCTGAGGGACGATCAGAGCAGCCAAGAAAACAGTGACATGCAGAAATGATAAAATTGCAGTGAAACGTCTGTTGACATTGATTTTGAGCCTGCGGGCAGAGATGAATGATTGAAACACTAGGCTTGTTAAAGCTAGAATGCTTTTGATTTCTCTTCTCTGTGCTGAACAAGATTTAGCTGGAGGGAAGTTAACAATCAGCTAATTGACATTGAATTAAGCATGAAATGCAGTATAACCACTTTTCTTCTGAAATACTCTTCAACAATGTTTTAACAAGGCTTTTAATTATTGATTATTGCTTATAACACACAGTAGATCATTTATTTGTTTTTAAATCTCATGTCCTTCAAAGGTATCAGCTTGAGTACTCTGTAGTTCACCTTTCTGTTAATAGAAAACAAATAATCAAAGCAAAACTGGAACTTCTTTCTGGCAAAACACATCAGTTATCTGGGTCAGGTTAAGGAGCAGATATTCCATAATAATTTTTGGAAGTCCACTGTATCCTTCAGCAAAGACAGGGAAATTGAGAGAGAACTATGGGTGCACTTACGGAGAATCTGCTGAACTGGTCCTGCCTTTGGGACATGTTGTGGTTCAGCCTTGGCAGGAGGCTCAGCACCATGCCACAGCTTACTCACTTTGCCACAGTGAGATGGCAGAAACAACCACAAGAGTAAAAATGTGAGAACTCGTGTGTTGAGATAATGACAACTTAATAGGTAAAGCAAAAACTGCATGGGCAAAACCAAACCAGGAATTCATTCACCCCTTCCCATGGGCAGGTATTGTCAATCCCCAGGACAGCAGGACTCTGGCACACCTCATAGGGACCTGGGAACACAAACACCATGTGATAGATTGGCATTTAAGAAAACAAGGAGAAACACCTAAAGAAGTTAAAACTGCTGGCGGCTGATGGGAGTTTCTCTCCTGGCCAACAGCTGGCCACTTCTAAGAATTGACAGCAGTTTTGACTATTGAAAAGTGAGATCAACCTGTGAACACCACCTTAAGACCTAAGCCTGGGAATTTCTTGGTCTCTTTGTTTCCTGGCTGTGAAAGGTAACTGAGCTCCAGCTGGCTTCCCATTCCCTGCCCAGCCTATGTGGCCCGGGCAGGGGCTGGGCTGGGCCCAGCAGCTCCTGGCCAGGAGATGGGGCCTGCAGGGCTTGCCCTGGGCTCTGGCCAGGCCAGGCCGGTCCCTGGCTCGGCTGCAGTTTTTGCTGTGACTGAATTCACCAGAGACTGCCGAGTAAGGAAAGAAAAAAGCTCTTGACCTGCATTGGGCTGAGACAGTGACCACACTCTCCAGAGCAGCCATGAAGAATCTTCCATCGCAGACAGCTCCAGCCGCTGCTCCAGCAGAGATCACAGAACCATCTACAAAGCCTGGGCAAGATTTTAACCCTTTCATTACCCAGATGAGATTTGCAGATTAATCCTTTTTTTCCAGAGAGAGAAAGAGAGAGTAATCAACATGTAAAGAGACTTTATAAACTATTAGAGACAGTAAAGAATTAAGCTTCAGAAGAGGTAGAGAATAAGGAGATGCTTTAATAAGCTGAAATATTTTTCTATTAAAGCTATGGAGATGGACAATAGTGTTCTGAAAACTCCTTTAATTCATGACAGAGGATATTGGGAGGAGTAGAGTAGTTCAAAGTGTGGGTTTTGAGCAAAAAGTAAAGTGATTGTGATACAGTGAGGTGCTGGAACAGAGAAGGAAAAGTAATAGTTGAAGATTTGTAGCTTTGTAGAAGCAAAGAGAAAACCTCTGTTTCCAGAGAGGCTCACAGAGACAGATGAAGAGAACTTTTGCCTTTGAATAACTCATCCTTAAAAATGACATCCCTAGACTCATGACCCATAACACACCTCAGAGTGATGTGAAATGGGAGGAGAGAACTGGTGGCAGATTTCCTGGCAGCTGGCATCAGAGAAATAGAAAGCTATAACAGAAATAGTTTTCTTGTGAGAAACTCCATAGATTAGCAGAAGAAGACTTCTGTTTCTCTACAAAGACTGGTGAAAAGACTCTAGCAGGAATTGGGACTGTTTTAAACACCAAAGTTCCGAAGTTTTTTGTCTCTATGTTGTCATGTGAACAAGGAAGTGGTTGGGTAGTGGGGGATAAAGGGGTTTTCTGTAGGTTTATTGTGGTGTTCTTATTCTTGTAGTTTTGTTAATAATCTTTCTTTATTCCTTTCAAGTTTTAAGCCTGTTTTTCTCTTGTTCTAATCCATATCTCATAGCAAGAAATAAGTAAGTTTTCTAGTAATTTTTTTAGTTGCTGCTTTAAAACCACAACATTTATTTGGTGCATTGGCCGGGAAACTAAATTAGCAAATCTAAACCACTACACACCATTTCTCTGAATGTCCCCCCTTCTTCCTTCTTCCCCACAGCTTTTATTGCAGAGCATGATGTTGTATATTATGGAATATCTCTTTGGTCAGTTGGGGTCAGCTGTGCCCCCTCTCAGCTTCTCCTCCAGCCTCTTCACAAGGGAGGAGCTGTCTGAGAGGCAGAAAAGGCCTTGATGCTGTGTAAGCAATATTTGGCAATAACTAAAGCATCATTGTGTTATCAGCATTCTTTTCATCTCAACTGCAAAAGGCTGCACCATATGAGCTACTAGGAAGAAAATAACTCTAGTCCCACCAAAACTGGTACAGAACAGAAATAACACTTGAAGAACTATCACATGCATGAACAAAAAAAAGAGAAATGCTCATTTGCTGCATCTGAGAACCAGGAATTTTACTGAGAGCAGTGGGCACAATCATCTCCAGGGCAGCTGCATATGCTGCAAGTCAGGCAGGGCACAGTTACTGCTCAGCACACACTGGGGTAGAGAGATGGCAAAATCTGTGTTGTTGCTTGCTGAGGAGAATGTGAGAGCCCGAGGCTCCTCAGTGAATTATACTGAATGCATCAGTACAATAATCAGGAGGGCATTAGTAAAAACCAACTACAAGAAACGACAGATTTTTGTGTGTTTTATAAGAGCTTGCTATTGTGGCAGTGGACATCACTCCTTAAGGTAGCTGCTGTCTTATGGGTGAGATGTTCTCATTTCCTTAGAGAGGCACAGCTGCTTGGGAAAACCAGTGTCTTCAAAGAGACCTCTGCCCTGTCAGCAACTTTAAGATAGTGGTCCTTCCATCTCTTATCTTCTTGGTCTTGTTTATCCAAAAATCCTCCCTTGACACTGAGATATCGAATGTTGGTCACCGTAGGAGCATGCTCATTGCCGCTATCAACACCAAAACTTTTTGTAACGTGGAAGTCCCAAGAGCTTTGATGCTGGCAGCTGCTTGGCTGCAAGGAGCAGGCTGCAGCCAGCAGGGCTGAGCCAGATGGGGCCTTGTGGGAGCAATCTGTCACTGAGCACAGAAAGGTGAGTGTGCACACAACAGCAGCTGAAAGTGCTGGTGGGAATTTCTCTCCCAGCTCACTATAAATGGGACAAAGAAAATCTTTCCAGTGGCTCTCAATATATCTAGCAGATTGCACTGCCTATGGACTTTAACTCTCTGAGGGGCAATCTGTGACACTGTGGTCCCTTTCTGTTCTCCAGTGCTGCACTGCTTTCCTGCTATGCTCATCAATAGCCAGGAAATAAGTTTAAGGTTTGGTTTCTTGTTTTTTTTAAATCAAACCTAAGTTGTAGAGCACAATTTATCAAGTAAGAAACACAGCCTAGAGGGAGTGTAGTGCTGAAAAAGGGAGAGAGACAGCATTACTTCAAGCTCTGAGTTCACACAAAGCATTCCCATTCAGCAGGTGTAGACATCAGAATAAATAGCCTTCTGGCAATCTTCCAGATGGCCTAAAACTCCCGGCATATTTAGCTTGATTACCTTAGATTTTTTTCAGGCTTGCTGTCTCTGCACTTACTTGTTCTACATCCCTTGCCAGCTAAAGAGAACCAGCTGTGTCTGGCCTATTGTGTGAACATCTGGTTCTGACTGTCATATCCAGCTGTGAGTCTTCTGCAACACAATTCCATTACCTACTAGTATAGACAAGTGCAAAATAATCAACATTGGAAGAAACGATTTTTAACTACTCATTCACAGAAAAGGGGGTCTAATTAACTTGTGGCTTCTCAAAACCATGTCCAAGCACAAATGACCAAACCAGGCAGAATATTGGGCAGGTAGTCTAAGGTGCAGCAGCCAGACACAGTTATGTACTGAAAGGATGTTATTTCCTCGTCAAATTACTGTTTTCATCTTTAATCTGCTCCAGCCTATTTTGCTGGATGTCATGTAGGTGCATATCCTAGTTTGCAGTAATTGCTATTATAGTCACCAGTGACATGCTGCCTTTCTGAATCCTGAGCCCAGTCTCAGGCACTTTAATACCAAAGCCTCAAGGAAGCATGTGAATGAAGAGAAGAGCTGGAGACACAAGTTCATATTCCACAGGCAAGCCTAGGAGACCCAGGCAGGCTGGGCAGGTGAGAAGTGTTTCAATTGTTTGTACAAAGTGGCTGCTGCTGCTTCTACACCTTAACAGAGAGCCATGGGCTCTGTGCAGGAGGAGAAAGAGGGAGAGGGGAATTTCACACATGTAGGTGCCAGTGGTATTACATGTGCTCACTGGAATAATTGGTCTGGGCCAGACTGCTCTCAGCTGTTCCCCAGTGAGGACAGGTATTAATTTGGAAGGAAGAAGAGGAAAGAGGAGAGCAAGAATATTGATATTCCTGCATGCCTTTGGCTCTGTTGAAGGGGCAGCCAGTTTTCTAATCCACTCAGCTCATGGGTGTAATTCATAGCACACAGAGCCCACACTGCCACAGGAGAATCTAGAAAACATTCCCACGACAATATAAACCTGGAAAAAACAAATGCTTACCAAAGCACCCTGTAAGGAAGATGGAACAGATACCTTGTGCCTCACATACAATTGCTAAGCACATAGTAGGATAAAACATCAACCTGTGTATCTGCATTGCAAGAACTTAATTTTATGCCACACTTTCATTTCAGCTGCTGATCCTGGTACAACTACCACATCCTGTCTCTACCCAAGTATACCCATGGTATTGGTATGAGCTGTTCCATATTCTCTGGAAGCCAATCACTGTGAGAGATGCTCCATTATCTCCTCCATTCTCTCCTCAGATAAGCACACACTGTCCTGCACGTTATGGTGGTGTTTGGCCTCAGTGTTCCTGCACCAGCAGGATGCTCAGACAGAGCTGGAGGCAGTGCTGCTTGTACCTGCCCTTCCAGCTGTAGCACTGTTTCTCTCCTGGGGGAAAATTACAGGTTCTTCTCAAAGAGGATTAGTTCTCATTTCCCATACATCTCTCAGCTACTCATGGAGGCTGCTGGTCTCATGGGGAAAGTGTTCCTAACACACCACTGCTCACTGTTCAGTTTGGCTGATGGAACTATGGGTTCCACAGATTCCTCCATCCCCCATTCTCCTATTCTGGATGCATTTACTTGTCAAGACCGGGGAATGTAATTAGAGGGAACAGGTCCCAGGATGCCTCTCCCACTTCTGGCAGCTGACAGAAGGTGTGAGCTCAGCCCAGCTGAATTCCACAGCTCAGTCACACCCTTTGGAAACTCTGCAGTACATCCATTGTACCAATAGGTCCCAGTGCCAGCCACAGTGACCACCTACAATACCAGGTCATGGAGCTGGAAAGGACAGAAGTCCTATTTTATATTCCTCGAAGAAGAGCCTCCTTCACTTGCAATCACTGGCACTTCCATTTCTCCCTGCCTGTTAGCAGTAAAACACTGACTGGAGTCCCACCCTCTCCAGTGTTTTCTTTTGGATGAAGGGGTTTTAAGGCAGGCTCGGACAGCTGAAGGCTTCCCCTGTCAATTTTTTGGCTGGCTCTTTTTGTTTCTAAGGGAAGCTTTCAGACCACACTGAGATGGTCTCCTGCACTAATCTTTCCTGGTAGCCCAACAGGTTCCCATTGTATCAGTTACTCTCAATATTAATATTAGAGTAGTTACATATAACATAGGAAAAAGGACCACAAATGGATCTGAGAGCAGTATGTGTTTCAATAAGTTACAACATTGTGAGTTGCTTTTACTTTCACAGGTTTTCTGCCAAGTGGGAATTTTCCCTGAAGGCAATTTCAAAAACCTTCTCAGCCTCTAGGAAACTATTTGTTTGGCACAGTTAACTTAGGAGCTCTTAAAATTTTGTCAAACACATCAAACCAAATGGCCCCCAGGTAAAGATCTTGCATAGCAAGTTTCAACCCACACAAACTTCTAGTGCTAGCATGTGAACCCCTGGAAACACAGGCCTACAAAGGACACTGCAAGCAGAGGGGGACCTGTTAAGGCTTTGATTTTCAATCAAAAATGAGCAGAAGTAGTTTCCTTTACTTCAGCAGAGCTAGTGCACTGGTTGTGTGGCACCTGCTTATCAATTTGTTTTGAATTTTGCTGTAAGTCTTTGAGGCCAAGACTGTCAGTCCTTGTTACAAAGTCCTTTATGAAATGGGGACCTCATCCTGCCTGGAAGCTGCTTTAATATGGTTCATCATCATAACCAGCCTCAAGGCCTGGCTGGCTGTCCTCCTCTCCCCCCAGGTTTTATAAAGTGGTGAGCAATCTTTCTGCATATACCTTCCCAGAACTCTATCTCGTGGTGCAACAAACACATCCACTGTTCTCAACAGGCTCTGCAGGAGGCTCTGGGTAGAGGATGTCCAGTGCTGCTGGGAAGAAGGCTCACTTCCAGAGGATGCTGATGCAGAATGAATTCTTGCACACCCAGCCTCTGTACCAGGCCACATTCAACACAGATGAGAATACTGTGATCAAACCTGATGAAATGAATTTCTATAGATGCTACGTATAATCCAAGGTGAAAGTTCTGGTTTTTAATTATGCAGAAAAATGGAAGTAAATGATGAATTACTCAAGACACAAGTGTGTCTTTATGTAAGCTGGTGCCCTTGACACTTGCAGATTTCTTTGTCATATTTACAGTGCAGTGTGAGCTCAGGTAAATCCAAGGACAAAGATAATGCAGAAACACAGCACCATGTCATGGCCTCGCCAATGTCCATGCGTGTCTTCTTTTACTGTACCTAATAAAGCTCAAATGACAAAAGGTGACATACTGTATGTGTTTTATCTCATTATTAATTAAGCATATTTATCTCTTAAATCAGATGTGACTTGCACCACAACATCAGTAATTAAATTAAATATTGATGTGTGGTGGTTGTGTGCTGAGGCTGGACGGGTAAGTGGAATTGCCATATCTAATTAACATCGTGCAGAAGTAGCCCCATTAGGTTTCCTAGTTAAATCTCAAAATAGTAATAGTAACAAAAGTGTAACAACACTTAACACTAATTAATAGGAGCCTCATCAGGTTTGATGAATATCTTCCCCCTCTTTTGAAGGCTGTTGACTAGACTTTTTTTATATTATTGTGAGGCTGTGGACTATTTAGAACTGGTAACTCTACTGTGCTTTACCTTCAAGTTTGTGAGGCAAGGCTGCTTATTTGCTCCTTTGAAGAAGCAGCCCCTAAAATGACCCTCCCTGCCAATATTTCAGGAAGGGATCAGCCTTCCCTCTCCTCAGGAGTGCACTGCATGTGCATAAGTCTGTGTCTGCCTGGAGAACACACTTGCCCCATCTCAAACATGCCGGCTTGGGTGGTACCCTGTGTTTTGAAGTGTTGCTTTCTGCCTTGATATACAGAGCAGTTTCTCCTTGGAGAAAGCTACAAGGATTTATTTTGTTTTTATTTAACACTCATTAAAGTCCAGTGCCTTATAAGCAGTTCAGTGATGGTATCACAATTCTGATTACCATTCTACTGCACGTAGAACTGAGAATACAAAATTACTCCACCTGGAATTAGATACAGGTTCCAGAAAGGATTTCAGGTTGAAGTCCAACAATATCAGTACTTGCAAAACATAATCCAAACAGTAGTTTTTACATAGTCTGGGTAAGTTACATCATTTGAAGTGATTAATACTCATATTCATTTAACTACTACAGATGTTATTCTCAGCTGTAACAAAAAAAACATCAAGCGAGGCTGTTCCCCAAGTTGTATTTTACAAACTATTTCAAAGCCTGCCATCCTTCTCAAGAGTCAGAGAAAATAATTTTCCAATATCAAGAATCGTTTTGCTACTCTTAGAAGTAAATGCAGATACAAGGCATCATGTTTGACCAAGCATCTCAGGGCTGCTGCAATATCATCTTGAGCTTCCAGCAATAAGAAGAGAGTCAAACACCAATTTTCTTCCCTTCTTTGTGATCACAGCATATCTTGTCTGGTTTAAAGATGTATTATTATTCTCTATAATGAAATGGTACAAGCAAAATTTCTTATTCCATTACCACCATGTCTATTTGCCCTTCTTGCTGCTGTTTCTTCCGCAAAAGTTCTCCTCTTCAATTTTATTTACTTTCCCACCTGTGCGCAGAGCAAGTCACACTTTGGATTTTGAAATGGTGTAAAAATCTGATTAAGAAAAATTTAGATTTTGACTTGAACATGCTAATCCAACAACACAGAACTGAGCTGGATCAGAAGAAGAATAAGTGGAAAAACAGAAGAAACACACACCTGTGTCTGTATGCAGACAGACTGATCATTTAAAAATTAACAAATATTACTGGAAATGGAAACAATCAGAATTTGTCTTGATCTTAACATCTTCAAGTGATTTCCAGGATCAGCTGGTTAAGTAACCCAGACATGATCATTTGGCTATGCAAGTATCTGATTAAAAGAATCTGCATCTGCTGGGAGCCCAGGCTCACCTGAGCTCATGGACAGACTTTTACAATGTGTGGCTCTTACAAACACAGGTCTTCCACCCCCACCACCACAGGACACTTCAACGTAAACCATCAGCCAGCAGCAACCAGTTTTTGCCCAGCATCTCAGACTTTTACTTCCATCACTTCATCTGTGCTGCATATCATGGTCTTGTCTGGTCACTTGGCCTGGCAGAGGGTGCCAGGCACTGCAGACAGACTGAGGAGGAGCCAGGCTATTTCAACCCTCAAAAATGGTTGCATAGAAAAGGCTTTTTGGTCCTTCCTGGAATCCAGTTGGCAAGAGGAGTCTGAAGGGAAATAGAAGATGCGAGACCTCATTTTGGCAGATACTGCTCCGCAGGCACCCAGCCGGTGGGGAGAGACTTCTTTTGGTCAGGCCCAAATGCTTCCTGGGCCGGTTTAACAGGTATAAGAAAGCTTAGAAGTTCTCTACATGCAGATAATAAATGCAAATGTTACCTGTGACAAGTGCAAACATATTGCTCATGTTATAGTGAAGTAGCAGAACAAGCTCTCTTATTTTTTTTTTCCAGAGCAGATTCATACCTGCTTAGAGGATGAATCTCCCAAAGCACTTTGGGATGCAATTTTGGCTGCTCTTTTCCTAATACACTAAGGGCCAAATGAATTATCCCTTTTTCTAACCAATGAGGCTGCGTGTGAGATTTACTGATATTCCAAGCACTGTCTTAAATGAATTTTTAGAAGCATGTGCAGTAGCTAAGTAGCAAACATTACCATTCTTTAAACATCTGTGTTCATTGCTTGAGGAACTTGACCTTCATTTTGTATTTAGGAATTTTTTTCTTCTCTACTACACAGCCATATTCTTGATTGAATTGTGAGTATTAATATATTATAATAATTCAAATGTACCAACAGATTTTTGGCTAGTTCTCCTTGAAGGACGTATTTTTCTTTATTAAGATCCAGAGGAATTCCAAAACAGAGCTAAAGGTGGATCCATTGGAAATAATCTCCTACAAGCCAAATCTTGAGACACATAAAGTGAAACAAACTTCACCATGCATGTGTGAAATCATATTGTTTTTCAGTTTCTCATCTTTCACCCTTTATATTTTTATTTATGAATATGTTACATACTTAAAATATTTTAAAGGTACATTGTTTTAATGTGCTGTGTATGGGTACTGTTACCTTACTCATCCAAATCCAAGCCACAGTCATAACTAAGAATTCTCCCTGTACTAACAGATATTTCCCTCTGAGATAAGCTTCCTGCCAAGAACTCTCATTTTATGATTGATTTTGGCCCAGTGAGGCAGAATTGCCCTTTGCTCCTGGCTGCCAGTGGACACACGTATCTTTGGTGCTGCTGTAGGAATGCACGACCCTTGCTCATGCTTGGCTTCTCAGGGCCATGGCCAGCAGCTCACACAAACCACACTGCATACCCTCACAAGACTATTTTGCCCATTGTAGTGATTCATGATGTGGAATACAGATATTTCATCATTCCAGTGGTCACTGCTGATGGTATTAATCTTGAAGAGGGCACAAGAACAACTTAAAAAGGAGAGGATGTGGTGAAGATCAAGCCTGGTCCATAAAGGAGAGGAGTTTGTGGCAGAGGAGCAACGGAGATGAGAAATTACTTTCATGAAAAAACTCCCATTTCAAACCAGCTCAGGACCCTGACATATTGCCAGACAGGTCTGCTCCCTAAAAATGTCAGCACCAGCCTCTGCCAGAGCTTGCCAGCTCCTCCATCCTTTCCCCCTGTTCCCATGCCCACTCACTCATTCCAGTAACGTTGAGCTCTCGTTTCCCTCTCCAAACCAAATAAACGTTGATAGCAGTGTAACCATCCAGATTTCATGCTTTTAAATAGCACATGCTGTATTCAATGAATTTCAAAGACACGCTAAACCCAAATTACTGCTATCCATGGATCTTGAGAAGCTTTTATAAATGGCTGCATTACAGTGTAGTACAAAGCAGTGATTTCCATAATGCTTGTCTAATGTATAGAGCATTTTACATAGAACAGGTCCTGTTTCATCTTGAAATGCTTTTTAATTAATTCAATTCATTAATACTGCTTGTCATGGATAAACTCTTGAGACTTAACAAAAACTTTACTTCAGCAGTTGTCAACACATTTCATTAAAACATATGTTTTTGAATGCTTTCTGATAACATCACTATTCTTCATATGCAGAGTGCAGTACTTAAATGTATTAAACAGAAGAAGGGGGCTAACAAAAATCTTTGTATTGACAATGCTGCATTTGGACATGAGAAATGGGTGGGCAATCTGGGTCTCATTCTTTTCATGAGCCCTAAATTAACCAAAGTGAAACCTGCTCCACAGTGTATGTGGAGCATTCTGTTCATAGAATCCAGGAATCCAGGTTTAAGTTGGAAACAACCTTAAAGATCATTCAGTTCCAACCCCCAGTTCCAATGTCCTACCAGACCAAGCTGCTTCAAACCTGGGATGGGGCTTCCACAACCTCTTTGTGAAACCTATTCCAGTGTCAATGAAAGGTGCACCTGCCCATGGCAGCAGTGCCTGGCTGGATGATCTTCAAAGGTCCCTTCCAACACAAACCATGGTTCAACAAAGAATATAAGAACATTATTGTTCTAGAGGAAATTAAGGAAGGCTTGTTATGGACTCTGATTTGTAGCAATCTGTATTTGGACTGACCCAGGGATGTGTCCATCAGGAGGAAGAGAAATGTTCTCTCCATAATCCTACAAGGCAGCCCAAATGCTTTCAAGCTCTGTCTCCATCTCAAAAGACATTTCCCTTTTGTTTTTTCACCTCTGAGATACCTGGTGACACAGCAGCACAGGAAAGAAAGTGCTGTTCCCCCCATGCAACCAAAGTCTTGTAATCCTTACAACAAATTCCATAGAGGCAAACTGTCCAAGACAGAGTGACAGCCATAAATTACTATTCAAGAGTTCAGAACATTTAACATTTAAACTGCATACCTGGACAGTGTGATGCCTTATGATCTGCACGTCATTAACCATAGGAATACTCTGCTCTGAATAAGGAGGAGAGAGCGGGATCACACTGAATGTTATGTCCTGGATCATAGACAAGCCTTCCCTCAAACAGATCAAACCTGCCCTAAAACTCCTCCTGGCAATCCATGTCTGTGTCTGCTCTGCATGGAAATGCACTGGACAAGGAACAAGACTGGAAAACTGGCCTTCTCTTGATGTATGAACTACAGAAACACCTTTATTTTAAACAACAGGGGAAAAAAAGTCAAAACTCAGGGTTTATTTGTTTTGAAGGCCAAATTCTGTCCCAGGAGGGATTTGCTAAATGGCTGAATAATGTAAAATATTGAAAACTCTTTCTATAACATTTCCACTGATAATTTAGTGTGCCCTGCTTACATCCCAGGCCTTGCTGTCAATCTGTATTTTAAGACATCTTTCTGTCTTGCTGGCTGTGGTCTCTAATGCTTTTTAATGCTGTCTCCTGTGTGTGTTTTGTGTAGTGGAATACTTTACAAATCAAAATGTTATTGGGGAATAAGCCTATGATCTCCTGTGTAACATTTCCTGGCTCTACTGCACACACATCTATTGTTCGATATTGAATTGGTCCCAAGAAGCATCAGAGCATGTGAAAGCTGCTATGAATTTTGCAAAGTGGCTTCAGGGCAGTAGAGCACGACAGGGCACGTCAGAAGAATAAAGTGCAAAATCTGAAAGTCCAAATTTAGGAGTCTCAGTCAATATTGAAGACTAAGAATAAGCAAATGCCCTTGGTAATAGGTTTTGTCCTTTTATTTTGTGACATTCCTAGTACAGTTGAAAGAAGCATGCTTAGCCAGGATACAAAATAAACCAAATTATTAAATAGATTTATGTGTAATTAAACTGCTATACTTTACTTCATACTACATGTGATTGATTTTGTCAGCCCTTTCCCCCTTTCACAGTGTTGCATTCCCCTTCTATTCATTCATTTTCACCTCTCTTACAGTGTGCCTTCTATTTCCTCCTCGGGGATCTGGGCTGTTGTGGAAGGAGGAATGCATTTCTATTGGAGCTAGCTTGATTGTGATCACTCCTAGTCAACTTTGTGCAGTGTTTTTTTCATAGAGATATCAAAACATAACTGCCCAAACTGGCAACATTCCATTGAAAGAAGGCTGACTGAACATGCTTTTATCACTGCTAATCTACAAGATTTCCCTCAAAAATTCCAATAGAGGTTTCAATGAACTCTCACATAGGTGCTTCCCCAGAGACTGCTCCAACCATCGGGCTCCTCTGGCCAGGTGGTTTTTGGCCAGGGGCAGGCATGCCGTTGTTCTTGGCATTGCCCCTCTTTGTTGTGAATGACATCCTGGTCACACTCCCAGAAGAAGCAGGATCCTTTTCTACATACTACTGTTTTTTTGCTTGTTTCCTTCTTCCAAAGCCACAGAGTACTATGAGAGTAAACTGAATGTTTGGTTAAGCTGAATTAATTGTATGCTTACAATAATAATAATAATTATGTATTAAGAAACTTATAAAGAAAATACTAGAGTATATACAGTAAGTTTCTGTTTTGCTGAGACCATTTTTTTTTGAGAAAAATTACCTGTGTCACCCCAATCTACTTAAGTTTGTACAAAACAGTAACATGTGGAAACAAAAAGTAACCGGGAATTCTTCATTTAAAATTCCCCGAAATGAACCGAAGTTGCCATGTTTACTGAGAGACAGAATTCCTCAAGGACACTGTTCAGAGAATTACACTGATAAAACAGATATGAATTATAGAGAGAAGCATATGTGTGGGGAAAAAAAGAATCTTTTATGTGTAACTAAGCACAAGAAATGGTAAAAAATAAAAACCAGTAACAAGAAACTATTTCCAAATTTGTTATGTATGCATAGAGCATATAGCCTAATGCAAAGTTATATGTTGCAGTTATTTAATATCTTTCTTCAAAGGTTTTGTTAATACATCAATGACTGAACATCTAAAGGGGAAAACATATTTCTCTTTATAGTTTTAGATAATTGTCCCTGCAAAAAACCCAAACCTTTAATTACAGCTCAAACGAAGAAAGCTTGATTTGTGTGCTGTGCCCAAATGCTGAGGAGTCGGATGTAAAATATTTGTAATATTTAGGGAACCCTGAGTTTTACATAAAAGTAAACAGCATTGCCTGAAGGCACAATTTCCAGCAACACAATAAAATGTGCAGTGAATTTATGGCGGCCATCCATTAGCTCTTACCAAGGCAACGTCGCCCATATCTGTCGTCCATCATTATAATAGAGGGTTAATGCACCGAATTTACATAAAAAAGTCATATTGTCTGCATGAATTATTTACACTCTCAGCTGTTTTTACAGCTTGGTTTCAAGCTGGATTCTGGGAGAGATTCAGCCAGTAAATTACTCTGTGGAGACCTCACTGTATAACTACAAACAGAGCCTGCAAAGAAAAGAAAAGGGGAATGTACAAGCCAGTGGTTGTAATGGGAGAAGAAGCTGTGGCTTTCCTTTTGCTTGCACAGGAAGAAAAGGAGGGCAGAGAAGCTCACCAGAAAAGTTCTGTACATGCAACTACGCATCAGCATCTCCTCCCAGCTGCACACATCGATGTGATTCTGTTGTAGATATGTTTAATTCCCAGGCATAAATTCACAGATCAGCACATTCTGCCTTTGCAAAATGATATGCTGTTGAAAAAAGCACATCTCACACAACATCCTCCCCCCATCCCCATCCTGATCTATTCATTGTGCAGCAGCACCAATGGGCACAACTGGGCGTGGGTTGCCTCAGGACACGGGAACATCATCCCTGTCCTGCTACAAGGACAACAACAAGACATGCCTGTTATGTTCTTAGAATGATGTGGAAATTTTCTTGGATAAGCAATGATATCCAGTAAGCTCTGTACCGTGATTATTTGATGGCAGCCACTAAATGTCACCTGAAACTATTAAAGCCACAGGGTCATGGAGGGTTTATCATTACTAGGAAATCCACTTTCTCCTTGAAAAATAAAAAAATGGACTCTCAAATGTTATTTTAGGATTTATTTGAAGTAGCTTGTTTCCAACTCATTCTATAGTTGATCAAAGCTGGGATGATCCAATCCAGACTTACTAAGAACTTCCACAATATTTACCTGGCTTCTCACCGTGCTATTCCCCAGTAATCAAGTCTCACAGTTACCATGGCAACTGGCATTACCTGATCCAAAGGTGTTAACTGCAATATCTCCTCCAGAGTGTCACACATTTGGCATGATGTTCTAGATCAGGAAACAGCCTCCAAACTGAGGCAGGACAGTGTCCCTGACTCTGTTAAGTCACCTCTGCCCCTTCCCCAGTGCCTGTATTGCCCAGAAGAGAATCCTGTTGTGTGGTCCCACAGCTCCAATAACCATGTTTCCCTTGAGGATGCTGAGAGTCAGACTTTGTGAGCCAGTCACACTCTGAGAAAGTTCTGTACAACAGCATGTGGCACCACCAAATCACAAGTAGACTGGACCAGGATTGGTAATTCTTCCTCCTGATTGTTTACACCCTTTAAATATTTGTGGACTTATGCACCATGCTGCAGGTGAGCCAAGCTATACATATTTATCTCACTTAATCTTCCCTCTTAAATCAATCTTTCCAGTCAATCTCTTCACTCTCTAATTATTTTTGCTGCTCTTCTCTGAACTCCCTCCAATGTGTCAATCAATACCTTCTTGGTAATGAAGTGCTCTGTAAAGAGCACAGTATTCTAGAGGCAGCTGCATACAGTGCAACAATGCAGCCAGTATGGATTTTCAGTCTTCACAGGAAGGTTGATCTCCTGGTAAGGGCACCAGACTAGGATTGTGAAGACCTGGGCTCGTGTTCTTACTCTGAGGGACTCTTTGTGTGACTTTGGGCTGGTAATTTAGTCTCTTCTTTAATTAAGCATCTATAAACACTCTGTATTGTTTGGTACACACCAACAGTGAAATTAGATGGTGTGTGTGGCAGAATAAGGACCTGGCTGTGTAGACTGGAAACCTGAATACCCAACCAAATAGCAATCTTCTAGTGGAGCTCCTTCACTATTGACATGGAAGGACATGTAGCTCTTCCCTGGTACAGTGCTGTTAAACACCACCACACACCAGTGGCTTGCCAGTTTTTGTTTATGAGGCTTGTAGCATTTGCTATATTGTGACCATATCATTTTGTTTTACTTTTAGCCAGTCTCATTTATTGCATATTCACTCAAACATCAGGACCAGTTTCTGATGCATCTTCAGGAAGAAAAAGGTAATTTGAAATCTGCAAACTTCTGTTTCCCGATGGCTGAGTTGCAGATTCCCTTTATTAGGCACAGTGGGATGCAAAATAGAGTCTTAACACAGCTCTGAGTACAGTCCTGTGCTCCAATATTGGGTCTACAGGGGGCTCTGGAGGTTGATCTGCTGCCTCAAGGCACAGCACAACAACAGCCTGATAAAGAGTTCAGCCACTGCATGCCTCATTTCCCACATCTCACACCTTGCACAGGTGACTTCCCCAGCACAAGCACAGAAGCTGACTTGGGTTGATCACTCAGTAAGAAAGCAGCACTAGACTCTCTGAAATGGTTCACCCTGTTATTTTTCCATAAACTGCATAAACACTGCATACCATGAAGTAAATATAGGGACATGTAATTAATGCATGATCAAAACTTGTCTAACTAAATTGTTTTAAGATTTTTTTATGAATCTCATGCTCTTTTCCTTTCTCTTTTAGAAGAGAAGGTTAGGAATATCAGAAAGCAAAGATGTCTGAGAACTGCAGTTATGATTCATCAAGCTTCCAGAAATGCATTATAATGTACTATAGGCTGTAAGACTAAAAATTATTCCCCATTGAAATGGTATTCACACAGCTTTTGCTGTACTGAAGCGTACATCGTAATATAATCATAATAACTAAAGTAAGTTTCCCTTGGGGATTATACCTCTGTGTGATTTAATCCTTAAATTTGTTTTGCTTTCATCCCCAGGAGAAGAGAGATTTCAGTTATAAAGTATTCTTCCTAGAAATATCAGACACTGCACATGCATTCATAATCTGCACTTACATTTACAAAGCTTGGGCCAGGAGGTAAGCAGAATTAGGAGCATAAGTGTTACCATTTTGTTTAAAGAAACATGGTTTGTTTTTCAAAAAAAGAAGGGCACAGCCAGGGATGAGTCCTGTTTATCCTGGGAAGTTCCCCACAGGACTCTCCCTTCATGTGACAGAGGAAATTATTTGCTTTCAAGAGAAGGCTGTCACTCAGAGTGCCTGAAAACAGAGATCAGAGAGAAAGGATTTTCCATTATAAATAAATAAGGTGTGGGATGAAGTGGGAACTTGCTGTAAAAACTTACTGAATTTCTGTGTAATTATGGGTCTTAGCTCATGCTTTAAAAGACAGTGTGGACACTTAAGAGGTTGGGTCACAGTGACTTTCTTATCACAAAATGTGAGAAGAAAAAGCAGTTGTCAGCATATTGATAATGCAAGTCAAAATATGATCTATCTATTCTGTTAAGACTGTTCTTAAACACAGTAGCTCTTTGCTGAGTGATTTTACCCAAGAACAGTAATTTTGCCAACACATTACTCATTATTCAGTCACCAGCACGTCATGCTTTTCTGAACAAGTTTGCTCCCAACATATTTCTAGAACATTAAGCGGAATGTATGTTCTTCAGCTGGCATACAGTGTGTTCACCTTTAAAAATAAATTATATGTATTTTATATATATTATAACATATATTATATATTATATATATTTTTATATATATAATAGATATGTTATATTGTATTTATATATATTTTATATACAATATATATGTATACACACACACTTTCAAAAAGATATTCCTAAAGCACAGACAAATTAGATCACAAGTCAAGGCTTATCTACCAACAACCTTCTCCAATAGGAAAATACAGGGAAAGTTTGCATTATGTTGCAGCTTTCTCACCTTTTGGGAAAATTACTAAAATAATTTTCTTCACATGACAGTCCAGGGAAACTGCTCCAAGTACTAATTTGAGAAATACAATTCTTAATTAGCCACTTTCAGTAGACAGTAAACCACTACACTCTTTTTTGAAACATCTACTAGGGAACAAAACAATGTAGTCATCTAGTGGAAATAATGAATGCCCTGCCATTTGAGCAATTTAAAAATAGCCTGAGAAAAAAAAAAAGGGGGGAAAAAAAAAAGAGAGACAGAAAGACCCAGTTTGAATCATAAATACACTATTAAAGATGAATTACATATGCAGCTGGTGTGCATAGCTAGGTACAGGCATCAGCTGCAGCTGATGTGTAACATATCCCAGGCAGCAGAGACAGCGTTTCACACAATCAACTTGTTTCAGATGAGGATGCCTGAAGAAAACGTAGCAGCAATGGTCACAGGATAAATGTCCCCTTGATTTTTAAAGACTCATTTGTTTATACTACACCTTCAAAATCAATACCCAACTGCTAAGATATTCTATTGTAAACAATGCCAGGCAAAACCACTCTCATGATCTCTGAAGTCAGGACATAAAGGAACTCCCCCCAGCTTTCTTTTCCTTTTTATTTGGCTGTCTAGCATCAGAAGGAAGAGAAAGCTTGAGGGCTCTGCCGTTGTTTTTGCCTCTCTCAAAAGCGCCCCTGACTCTCCAGGTTGGATATCAAAGCTGTGCCAAGAGCTTGTGAAGCCCTGGAAGAAGGAAGTCACAGCATGAAAATAAGTCCTAGCTGGTTTCTCCAGGACAGTAAATCATATTGTATGTGTAGGAACATCAAACCAAGCTTGTGTTTCTACTTCCTCATCGTGATGAGGTTACAGTTAAGCAAGATGGAATTTTCTGACATGAAAATCACCTGGCAGAAAGTCAGCTGTATACAAATATGCATGGACTCCTCCGACCCCTATGTGTGCAATGCCTTGCAGGGGAGCAGGTATCTGTCCAGCAATCACAAACTCCCTAAGGGCCACTGGCAGAGCTGAAAAGCTCAGACAGATTTTGCTAAAGCTTTGTGGGACTTACTTAAGGGAGGCAAAGCAAAGGACAAATGCCTTCTTGTTAGAGTGCATTAAGGCAGGTTCTTGCACAGATTGCTCATCACCGCCTGCTGCATTTGCAGCAATGCATTGGTGTAATTGCATCCTTTCCTGGTTTGAAATGTGGCAGTCTGGGAGCACATCACCCAAGCTCTGGGGTCTAACATCACCTTAAAAACCTCTACAGCATTTTTATATATTTCTGGGCTGTCTTAGAATTTGCTGCTTGGAGGATGTGTTTCAGTTTGGAGACAAGTTTAGGAGAAAAACACTCATTCCAGAGTATTTAATCTAAAAAACTGGGTTCCAACAATCCCTTTCCACCAATAAGAAATGAATACTAGTGGATGGAAGTGAAAAAAACCCAACTGTTTATTGACAGAATGCCCACACAGCATGGGAAAAAAAATAAAATAAATGCTAGATATTGAACTGTCAGACCACACCTCCCTACCCCTGTACACACACTAGAACAAAAAACCAAAATGCCAGGGAAAATGAAAAAGCCAAAACTCCCAGCCATGTGCTGGGGAGAAAGATGGTGCTGGCTCCTGTCTCAGGGAGTAAAAAAAACCCAGAAAAACCTAAAGGCTCACACAGCAGCTCTGGCAAACAGATGGGAACCTAGTGAACCTCTGGTCCCCTCTTCACAACAGATGAAGCAGATGGGTTTGTTGTGCTTTTCTCTCACTGGCTTGGCTTTTTCTGAGACTTAAAGCCAAAATGGAGAGGCCCCCTTGCTTTTCCAAGTTTCTCTGACCTTGGACCAAAACCAAGCCGTCCAGTTCACTTTGAAAAAGCTGCCGAGAGATTGCTGCTGCAGCCTCTCCAAGGCCAGGGAAAAAAACCTTCTTGCCTAAGCTAACAAAAAACCAAGCTAGTCAAGCAAAAAAACCCCAGACCACACGGCACGCTGGATACCTCAGGAGTGAAGCTTTGAAAAACCTGAGCCCCCCTGCCCCAGACACACCTTCAAGCTACAGAAACCAATTTTTTGGGATAAAGGAGACAATCAGGGACTAAACTAATCACCATGAAACCACCCCAAGACAGGATGTCATTTTGTGATACTGTCTCAGGGTACATATATTTAATAACACGGGTATAATGTCACACTCTTGCTGTAGGACATGAAATGATTCACATGGACACGGCTCAATGTATGATAGGGAAAAAGAGACTTTTATTTTTAAAATAAATTTTACTTTTAAAATTTAACTTTTTAAAGTACTTTTTACTTTACTTTTTAAATTTAACTTTTGTTTTTGTGACTCCAGTATTTATAGATTCTCGACAATGACCAGGGATTTGGTAGTCAGGTTACCACCTTCCCAATCACACTAGTCGTGAGGAATGTCCATCAAAAGACATTTCTCTGAAAGAATGTATAAACATCTGTATTTATAGTTACTTTTCTAGGAAAGTGGCTAGAAACTATGAAAACAAGATCAGAAGGTTTAATTTTCAGGGCGACATCACACCAAGACACTGCCTTTGGCAATCTGCAAAAAATGACCCGAGATGAGAGGATATTGAGCCACAGGTGCACAGCAGCAGTCAATATGACTGAAACCATCGATGTGCAATGGCAGTTCTCTTGGTGGCTGGATGGTAAGAGCTTTCCCCAACTCCAAGCTGCTGCTGCTGCTCTTTGCGGCCAAGAGTGAAAGCTCCCAGCAGAGACTGCCCCTCCACCCTGACCACCAGTGTGAGCACTTGCCAAGGGCCCTGCTGTAGCCCGGAGCCACACAGGGCACACCCATCTCCAGAGCAGGACTCAGGTTTGTGCACACCAAGGAACAATGCCACACTGCCAGCCACCTGCAACCTAATGGTCTAAAGCAGCAGGACTGCCCAGGAGCAGCTGCTGCTTCACCCACTCTTATTGCTTCTCCTCAGTCAACACATAGTAGGAATCCTCAAATAAAAACCTCAGGTTTTTTTTTAGCAAATATTGCTAATCAATTTTAAACTGAAAGATGCTACAGAAATGCTAAATGTGAGTCGCATCTTTAAAGCAGAAATTAAGGAAACTTTAAAATAAGTTGTGATGCAATCTTATAGTAATTTGGAGAGAAAGTTTCTCTTCTAGCATTTCTGGAATTCTTCAATTCCAGAATCAGTTTTGCCAGCACCACTCCCCACCTGGTTTGTCTTTGTGACAAGGGTTCTCAGGTTCAACAAATACTTCAGTGGAGAACTAAACCCCAGGTCTGGTTACAGCCATAGCTTTGAGGAAATTACTCTCTTTCTATAATCGGTTGTGGGGCTATTCTGAGGTGATGCACAGTATGAAGTTACTACACTTTAGCTGTATTATTAATAGCACAGCTCTATTGATCCCATAAAACTTTCTCTAAGTATAGGGTGATGTGAATTAATAGCTTTTACCTAGTGCTAGGGGGCATGCAGACACGCTATAAATTAGACAGTCCCTGACCCAAAGTGCTCACAAACCAGATTAGAACAAGATGCAGCAGGTGGAGGAGACGGACTCGCGGGGAGGGAGGAGGAGGAAGTGGAAAGGCGAGCAGCATTACACATGAAGAACTCTCTGCTCAGCAACAGCCAGGCATTGCCAGCTGGCAGGGAGCTGCAGGCATCAAAGATGAGTCTACTGAGGGCCTTAATGAAGGTTAAGGAAGTGACGGTTTTAAGGGAGTTTCCCTTATGTATGTACAAGAAATAGCCTGTGGGTAGAGCATGTGGTGCTTGGCAGTGAAGCAGACTAGTAGGCAGCTCTGTCCTCCCAGGGGCTGGGTGCTACTGCTGGTCTACTGGGTCAAGAAAATAAGCTTGTGCAGTGTACCTGACTGTCTTCCATTCACTCAGATACTCCTTTCTGTCTGAATTTCTACCTGGAAGATAGTGAAATAGTCTTTAGAGGTGCTAATGATGTCATTATAAAAACACACAAAAGACATCTCGGCATTTCAAGATAAATTCAAGCCAAGTGCACTGCCAACATGCCACACTCCATGGTTCCCCTTTGAAATAAATGGCTTTATGCACTTCAAAGAGGGCTTTGTTTCACTTGTTTAGCACAAGATGCAAATACCTTGTCAGACTGAGCAGAAGAGAAAATGCACTTTGCACATGGGGAGCAGGAATATCCAAGCAGACACTCTAATGAGAATGATCTCTGGTTGGGGAGCCACAGCAGGTAGAGGGGGACTAGATTTCTTCTATCTAGTTTATTCCATTTTTAATTAAAATTGCTTTCAAAATTGAACCACCTTGCAACAAGAACAGCAGAGATATTTAAGTATTTTCTGAAAGAACTTCCCTTGCGCATATAAACCCAGACAAGGAGAACATAGAAATGGGAGCATGGCCATGACACAATCTTGATATTTTTATGCTTCTAGAAAAGACTAACATGTTTTTAACAACTGACACATGGGAAAAGATCTTCTAATACTCCCTTGATAAAGGGTGACATGTTTGTTCCCCTTCCAAGTGTTCCAGGAGAGGTAACAGCACCTGGCCTGAATTTGGGGTAAGCTACCCTAGCAGAGAATTTGTGTCCCTGCTGCTGAGAGGGTTCAAATTCTGCTCAGGCCCCTCACAGCAGCTCTTGGGTAGAAATACCTCTCACATCTCCTGGGCCTCCCATCTCAACTCAAGATACAGCTGAGGTAGATCACATCAAATCTGTGCCAGAGAGAGGATTATTTAGTCTGGCAAAAATTAACCATTACCTCAGAGCTCTACAATTAGCTTAAGCGGTGTTTCTGAAAAGCTGACTGATCAGCTTGCTCATTAGCAAGCATGCTTGCCCCTCATCAGGAATTACTCTCTGAGCCGAGGTCTCGGCCTTGACCACACAGAACTGCAAATACAAATTAGCTTTGATGCTGACCATAGCAGGGAGAGGTGGCAGGACAGACCCTTTAGAGGACACAATACACTGGAGGCTGCTCTTCCCTGGCTCTCCTTTGGGGTGGATGGCAGGAAAACCAGACAAAATTCACCTTGTTCCTTATTTCTCACAGGTACTGAGAAGTTAAGTTCCTTAAGTTCCTTAAAAAGAAAAAAGTTTTAAGTTCCTTAAAAAAGGAAGAAGATTGTTCTGTTCTGACTCTGGACCTGTTTCAGCAGAGGTTGTCCCAAGTTGGGAATTAGAATCATATAGTAGTGTGATAATATGATAACTCGCCTAATATTTAGGGGAGTTCCACAGTGGAGACCCTTGAGTAGGAGATGTTTTTGAATAGCAGCTGATGAACCTAATGCAGAAAAGAAAGAAGAAAATGGTACACATTTGAGCAGGATATCCACTAACACAAAGGAAAGTTGGAGGCTGGTTTTCCCTTTACTTGCCAGTTCTGCAGGGCACGTAAGAGAGATCAAGATCGAGACACTTCACAGCTGGAAGAAGTTACGCCATCCTGAAATTGATTTACTCCTGATCTGGCATCTGTTCCAGCCACATACTCTTGTCAGGGGTCTCTCCACCACAAGGCAGGTATTTGAAATTATTAACTTTCCTGAGCAAAGCAGAGTAGCTTGCAGGATTCCAAAAATTTTAATCTGGGGCTGTCTGAAGAGAGACTGAAGGGGTTGAGGCCTTTCATCTTAAATTTAATAAGGTAGTGGCTAGGGTTGGCACTGCCTATCCTCTTTACTCTCCAGGCATTTCACTCCACACCTACAATTTACCAAAGCTGTTCAACAGGCTTCACTTTTCCCAGGCACACAGGTGGTATAACTGAGAGGACAGAGAAAAAGAACTTGGTATTGTTTTGGAAACACTCCCAGTCCAAACACCAGTTTCATTCCCCAGCTGCCCTCCCGGTGATGTAATGGCCACTGCAGATGAACTCAGTGTCCAGAGCCTCTTGGAGCACCACGCCTGGGCTGCCCTCACCTCACCTGCACTCAGGCTCAGGAGTGTTCTGACAGCAACAACTTCCCTCCACCTGCTCCTACTTGGCACCCCTGTCACTTCTATCCCTAAACAGGACAGGGAAGCTCTCGTGTATTCCTTCCCAGACATTATCTGGCTCAGCACAGCGATGACAGAACTGACTAAAGCTCTATTATGAAATATGGAAACATTTCAAACCTCCTGTTCCAATGCACACTTTAATGTGTGCATTATAGCTGCTGCAAGGAGTCTGTTTATCCTAATAGAGTTCTTTATTTATTGGTTCATCCAAAAATAAAATTATGGAAATGGTTTTAAAGAGAAAAATATGTTTAATGTGTCTGTCTCTGCAGCCCTTTTCTTGGTACTGGAGGGAAGGGCTGTGAGTCTGGCACACTGTGGGAGGCTCAATAGCTGCACTTCAGTGCAGCTGCCAGAAAGGATATACTCAAATATAGAACTAAACCTTAACATTTCACCATACTTCTTCCAGCCAAAAGCTTTCTGTACATAATCCTGTGTGGCAGGTAAATGCTGCAAGTCAAGTTCCTGAGTCTGTATCTGGTGACTTACAGAGAGCCCCCAGAAACTTCCATTTCCTATTCACAACATCCATACAAAATAACCTCAGAGGATAATCCAGAGAGAAATGGGATCTAAATCCTGCTTGGTCAAAGTATCACTTGGCAGTTGATGTGAATGAAACATAGCTTTTTTTCTCTGTTCCTTTATATAAATTTTTAAGTCCTTGTAATGGATGCTGAAAGGTGCATCAGGTGCCAGCCTGACAACTCAGGATCTACAGTTGTCTCTTTGCCCACAGGGCAAACAGCTTCTATGAACTATTTCTCAAAATTCACACCCTTAATTGCAATTCTAGACATTGTTAATCTCACAATTGTTCTGTAACACAATCAGCTTAAAGTGGAATGGCTGAGACCTCAAAGTTTATTTATAAATAACAGCAGATGAGAAATTTGCATCAGAATGGTAAGAGGGTGATGTTGCTGTTGCTCATTTACTCAAAGCCATGTCAAAAGGATTTATACAGCTGCCTAAAGACTTCTTCATTTTCTATTTCCTTTTACCTGTAAGCCAAGTCCTGGCCTAGAAAGACAGAGGTTCCCTCAAACAGGAGAGAGCACTGACAGGGGGAGTGCAGGAATTCCAGGTTCCCAACTGGAACCTCCCATCAGGAGGCTGAGGCCAGCTGCAGGCTTGTCAAGTGGATGCTCACTGCAGCAGTAGGTAATTTATGAATATTTGGCTCCCTGATGTGTATTTCTTGAATAAATAAGGTTGTGGCCTGTATCAGTGGGGAAAAAAAAAATAAGGGGGAAGGAAAAGTTCCTACTGTATATTCTGAAAGATAGCATGACCTTGAGGACAATTTATTTCAAGAGGAAAAGCACAGTCAGACTTCTCACAGAGTGCTCAAAGAAGCAGCCCCTGCTCATTCCCCAAATATATTCAGAACGGAGGCAAGCACCTCTTACTGCAATTCAAGGCTGCCTGAGTTTTCACCTGTAGATACGCAGATAAACTTATATCATCGGCTTCCAGGTTTCTGTGGGCTGGGATGTCAGCAACAGCTACAGTGATTTAGTGCAGCAGCTCCAAATGGATTAAATCAGAGTAATTTGAATTTTACCCAGGCTTGTCATATAAATCTCAGAAACCACTGTCTTGCATAAAAACTTCCTCTCGACACTCCTGAAGAGTCATGACATAAACCAAAAATTGGTTGAAAATGAGAAACAAAGATTTTTAGCATGGAAAACAGAGGCAGCACAAACAGCACATTGGGCTGAAAAATCTTACTTGCTTTATGGTAGCAATTTTTTGTGTTTTATGAAGTATATTTTTTCCCATTTTTTATATATTATCATGAATCTTACTGTATATTTTTTTTTAAATGAAGTCAGTTTTAATTTGAGTGATTTTCACTCAAATGGAATATTCTTTAAATGTTTCACTCTTCAAAAAGAATGCTACTACATAACAGTCTGGAATATTTTAGTAAATATGATACCACTAGAATGTTCTCTATGTGCACAATCAAATATCCTTTCTATTTAAGAACCTCCTTCTAAGAGTGGCATAGCAAAAACAAATTTTCTACCAGCTTCACTGATGTCACATTTTGGGTTCTATCTTGAGTGATACAAATGATCTGTGATTTTATTGTCCCCAGAATTTAACTATACCTTGCATTTATTTGAGGACTGCCTATGTAAGGATATTTGAATAAACTCAGTAAAAGGACTCTTACTGTTTATTTAAAAACAAATTAAAATTGCTCAGAACAATAATGTATCTGATGAATGATGAACTTCATTTGTGTAGGATTTAGGCAGAGAGAAAGCTCTATCTGCAAGTTGTTCCATGTTCCTAATGACATTACAACACCCTCTGTGGATTACATTTACTCTCTGGTCCACATGTAAAGCTGCCATTTGCCTCACTGAGTCACATGTCATCATTCCTGATCCCAGTTCTCTGTAAGTTACTAGACATCAAAGGATTCCAGCTCCCAATGCTTCCTGAAAAGGCATTTTAGCTTCACTTTTGCAAGTATTGAACATGGACTAAAGACCTTTTTTCCTGTAAAAGCTCATACTCACTAAAGGACTGCAAAAACTTTGTAAACGTAAGTCAAATACATCGAAGAAAACCCTTTTTTTTCCCCAGGTATCTGTAACTTTTTCCCCAGCAGCATTTACTCAACTTCCATTTTCTGTGAAAAAATTAAAAAAAAAAAACCAACCCAAAAACCAAAACTCTTTTTGCTTAGTTAATTCTACAATTATTATTGTAACAATAACTACTATTGTATTCAGACCAGGCAGCTGCTGCAGCTGCTACCTTTGAGGAATGAACGAGAGCATTCTAGGATTCATTTCTTCTGACTTTTCCACCAGGAACAAGCAGGGCAGAAGCTCCTCACAGCAAGGCCATGTTTCTGTCAGGTCTGTCACAAGCTGAGCAGTGACTGCTGCCAAGATGCTCTCAAAAACAGGGGAGGCAGCGACCACCTCACACCAACCCTCTCTGGGGAGAGCACGATGAGCAGCAGACCCTACAACAGCCATGTAAGTTAAATTAAGTTAAGCCATATGAATTTATGAAGTGTTGTCCCTGGGCAGAACCTCTGCAGCTTGGACATTGGACAAAGCTTGACTAAGCAGAGTTTTCCAGAGATTGTTGTGACCACTCTGCCCCGCTCATGCAGGCTGGACCCACCCACCTGCCACTTTAGTCTGTGGTTTTCTTCTGAATCCCAAAAGAGTTAACAGCTCACAGCACAGCCTAGCCAGTCTCAGGACAAATAAGACTACTAAATGTAGATGATTTTATTTCAGTGAGACCAACTGGGGGGAAGAAACTCAGGTGCAGACTTGACTTAATTTCATGGTGAAGGCAAGTCCTGAGCAGAATGATGGCCAGGTGCAGGTGTTTCCTTTATTTCACCCCTTCCAGGAGGCTCTTCAGAGGCTCCCTGCACTTAAACTGACTTCAGAAGGTCAGCAAGGCAGTGAGCACACATCAGGTGTTTGCTTACAGTGCATATGAACCGAAATAATCATGTATTCTCTTTTCTTTGGTTTTTGAGGTGGATATGACAGTACCTGGCTGAGATACTCATCTGTCTACCTAACAATCAGAAATACCTTATAAAATATGTCTGAAATTAATCCATTGTGAAAGTGAGAAGGGAAAACATAAAATACCCTCATTAATTCATATGTACATACACCAAACTTTACATAACATATGGAGTAGTTGGAAAGATGCCTGCAGGTCTAATTGCATTTCTGTGTGAAGAGTATTTACACACTCTCATCTCTGTTTTCTCCATTCATTTTAGTAATTACATGTAGAGAAGCAGCTAACACACTTGTAATTAAAACCAGCAGTGGAGGATTTTTAGGTGTTTTAATACAAGAGAATTGACACAGAAAGCAAGCAGAGCTAGGAGTGGATTGCTACAGTTGTATAGAACAATGCAAGGCCCAGGAAGAGCCAGTGCTGGAGTGCCCACAAGGTACTCATGAGGACATGGATGTGTGCAGGCAGTGGCAATCGAAGTCCAGACTCTACACACTCTCCACATTCAGTGTTTGCTAAAAAGTATTCGATCACAAGACCTGGAACTCTATCCTGCTGCTGGAAACCTCTTGTTTCTGATCACCAGGCTCAGGATTTAAAACAAGTTGCTTCATACAATTCATGTTGTTTCATTTTTTATCCATTTCATTTGGAATTTTATTGGCAAAGGCTATAACAGTTATTTCAGTTTGGTGGGTGGAGTTCCTATGAAACTCCAGATCTTTTCATTTAGATGATGAATATTCACAACTCCAGCAATCTGAACCAGGCAGATTTTGTTGCCCTTTCTTTCCTTTCCCTACTATCCAAGCTGTGTACAATGTTATGTGTCATGTGCAAATGATATTTTCACAGAATATTCTGAGTTCTCTTTCATTTTAAAATGAAAACTGGACAATATCTAAGCTCAATCTATGAGGTCCTGAACTGAGCTAAAGGATAGCATGCTTGCAGCTCAAGCACCAGAAACTCACACAAGTCTGATGGCAGAAAATGGGAACAGTAATTGAGTAGTCAAATCTTTCCCTGAGAGCTTTCAATGTAGTCCAGGAACTAATTTTTATAAATGTGTTTTCTCATACAATTTACAAAAAAACCCAAAAAACAAAGACCCAAAACCAAACCAATTTTTATTCTGGGCTTTTTGTATGGCCACCTGAGCAGCTTTGCAGCTTCCTGCAAACTAAACAGGCTTCAGGGAAAGACCTAAATCCTCATTAATACTCAGTATTCTTTTAGCAAAAACAGAAGCATTCATTTCAGAAGAGACATACTTGACCAATACATGACCAAGACCATAGTGAGACATTAATATATGAGTTTAATTCTCATTATTCTACTCTGATTTGATTGGTAGTAAATGAAACTCAATGCCTCAAGCTGAGACAGTTTTACCTACAACAGTAATTGCTGAACAACCTCTCTCTGTCTTTAGCTCAACCCATGAGCTCTTCATTATATTTTCTCTCCCCTACCCAGCTGAGGAGGGGAGTGATGGAGTGGCTTTGATGGGCACCTGGCATCCAACCTGCTTCAATCCATCACAATACTTGGCAATTTTAGAAAAAGAAAAAAAAAACCCAAAACCAACCAACCCAAAAAAAAAAAAAAAGAAGAGCGGGACAGGGAGAAAATGGAGCAAAAAATGAAGAGTGTGGCCCATGGCTGTGGCACCACTCTGCACACATGCAGCCATACACGTAGGGGCAGGCAGCAGCATCTTCCCAAGCTCATCCCTGCCATGTGCCAGCAGCCAGCTCTCAGCAGATTCCCAGATAGCGCCTGGAAAACCGGGTTTCAATCCAGCTGTGGGCAAACTGCCTGCTCCCCGTGGCCCTGCACTCTCCTGGGGATGGAGGGATGGAGGGTGGAGGGATGGAGGAAGGGAGGGAGGGAGGAAGGGAGGAGGGAAGGCAGGAAGGCAGGAAGGCAGGAAGGAAGGCAGGAAGGCAGGCAGGAAGGCAGGCAGGCAGGAAGGAAGGAAGGAAGGAAGGAAGGAAGGAAGGAAGGAAGGAAGGAAGGAAGGAAGCAAGGAAGGAAGGAAGGAAGGAAGGAAGGAAGGAAGGAAGGAAGGAAGGAAGGAAGGAAGGAAGGCAGGCAGGCAGGAAGGAAGCAAGGAAGGAAGGAAGGAAGGCAGGAAGGAAGGCAGGAAGGCAGGCAGGCAGGAAGGCAGGAAGGAAGGCAGGAAGGCAGGAAGGCAGGAAGGCAGGCAGGAAGGAAGGCAGGAAGGAAGGCAGGAAGGAAGGCAGGAAGGCAGGAAGGCAGGCAAGCAGGAAGGAAGGAAGGCAGGAAGGCAGGAAGGCAGGAAGGAAGGAAGGAAGGAAGGAAGGAAGGAAGGAAGGAAGGAAGGCCCCACAGCTCCCAGGCCTTAGAAACTTCTGCTGTTTTATGACAATGGAGTTGCTGTTATGCTGTTAAAGGAGAAGTCTTGTTGGAGCAGAGGACAGAGATGAGCTCTGCCCAAGGCAGCAGGCAGAGAAGCAGTCGCAGGTCTCTCCTATGATTTCTCCAGTGCACCCTCCCCCTCCCAGGTGACACATCAAAGGCAGATGAGGAGATCAGTCCGCAGAGCCTGCCGGAGCCCGCTTGCTCAGCACGGCAAAATTAATTAACAGGGTGGGAGAAAGAGCCGATACGAGTCTGATTCTGTCAGGGAGCATGGCACTGACAAACAGGGAATGCTAATTCAGGAGTTTTTCACTTTCACACCTGCCAAAAAGGGAAACAGGAGCATGATTCAGATTGGAAAACACGAGATTTGGATACCCCTGACGTGTCACATACCACATCTACCACTGCTTCCTGAAAGCCACGAAAACTAACTCGAAAGAACCTCACCCCTGTGATACACACTTGGAAGAAAGCACATCAGTGTTTTTGTTACTGCTGTTTCAGAGAACAAAGCAGTGTTGAGGCCTCACTCAGAACAGCAGAAGCCACAAACAGGGACCTCTTCCCCTGCTATCATTGAGCATCTTACTAGAACAAGATAGGCATAACCAACAAACAATTCAGGAGAAATTAATTCAATTGTAGTTGACATAATAAGCACTAAGACATTAATAGCACTTTTCAATCTACTGAACACTGCAGGGTTGGAGATCTGAGACCCAAGGTAGCAGGAAGAAAAAAGTATGAAATGGTAAACTCTTAAAGTGCAGGATTTCCAGGCATTCAGGTGCTGTAGAGGGGAGTCCCTGGAAATACTCACAAATTAATTAGATTAAAGATGTACAGCCCTCATTCCAGGGGTGTTGTTGCTCTATTATTTTCTCTTGCTCATAATTCAAACAGGAGATGAAGCATCTGAGCCCAATTTGGGACTAATAATTTCTAAATAAAATATAAATATGTCTAGGTTTCATAAATAGAAAGAAGAGCATGACATTATAAATAAGTTTTATTATCTGTGTTATTGTAAAGTTTATCTGTTCAAGCTCCTGCCCTTTGCAGATTGCTCCTATTCGTTATGTATTCAGGTACATTAAAAATTCCTTGGAAAAGGGGTTTTCTTTGTGCAAGAGGTACTCCTGAACTACTGTTTCTGGAGTAATCTGCAGCCCTGAGGCACAGCTCCACTGAGTAAATTGTGAATATTTAGAAAACAGCCATTGTGTTGCATCTACTCTGAGTGGGTTTTTTGGAGCCCATGAGAGGTGCATTACTCTGTGTTCCCCTCTTTTGGTTCCTGATCGTGGATATTCTAATCAAAGCTCTCAAAACTACACCATACACTTAGTCTGAGGAGCTCCATGATACCTTTTAACTTATGTCCAAGGATGTGTAAGAATATTCCAACAGCTGTCAGGTCTCGACCACCTGCACAGAGGCACAGAAACACAAGAAACTGTTCCACTAGTGCAGCGTTTTCTAGGGGCAGGTGAGTGACTATCAGGCTGCATCTGCCCAGTAGTTAAGCAAAGTAGTGCCTGTTTCATCTAGAGTATAAAAGATGCATTGTTCAAGTCAAATGGAATCACATATCAGCAACGTACATTAATAACTGATAACATAAATATCCAGTGCGTTTAATATTATCAAACTAATTATGTGTTGGTTTGCCAGGAATAAAGGTGAGCTTTAAAAATCCCAGATGACACGATTACCACTGAGTAAGACATTCTTGCTCGTCCTGAACACGCACTAAAAGCAGAGGTGACTGAGGCAAGTCACCAGGCTGAAAGCCAACCTTATTTCATGCACTGAATTTGTGATGAAAATTCTAATGAACCCATCTTGACAAGCTAAAGCAGCGCTGCTCTGGCCAGAGGTCTCCAGCTCGCTCTGAGGTAGATGTGAACATATTAACTTGTTAACGGGTCACTCAGCATGTATTCCTTCTAAAGTTAGCATTGCAAAAAATGTTGACTGACACAAAAATTGTGCTGTCCAGATGCAAAAGCAAAAAAAAAATAAAAAAAATTACTTGCCACCCTTACTATAATGGTACTGAGGAAAGAGCTTATTCAACACAGGTACCTGCTCCATTCAGGCAGAGAAGTTCTTCTCTGGGCCTGAAACACCGCATGTACCAACCTCTGTGAGAGAGCTGGTGTTAAATGGGGTCAGAGATACATTTGCTCTGGGGAGAAGAAAGGCTCACTTTGAAGACAGGCTGGTTACCCTGTTTTTCTTCCTACACCACAGCTTTCAAATTGCAGCTAGAACTTGAAGGGAGTTGTTCCCACAGGCTCTCCAGCCCAATGTCTCCACCCAAGAGGCTTGAGTAAATAGCAGAAGCTCTGGATATGAATCAGATGGAAAAGATTCATCCCTCTCTGCTAGGTCTGAGTTCAAAGGCATCCATGGCTGAAAAGCTAAATCAAGATCTCTATCTGTATGTGAGGGCAGGATGGAGCATTCAGTACCAGTGAACTGCTCACCCTTACATGCTCAGATGGAGTGCAGCAGGTTGTATTCTACATTCTACATAACACTGAGAGAGGTGGGGAACTGTGGTTGTTTTGGGAGACTTTCCTCTGTTTCCTGTCTGTTCTTCAGCTTCCTCTAGCTGAGAATCTTGCGCCTGACCTCTCAGTGTCAGTACTCAGCCTCACAGCCAGAGGAAGACCACAGCTGATACAGAATGTGTGACAGAGCAGAGTGCTCAGCCTCAGATCCATGGCACACCTCCTTCTCCTCATTTGTACCAAGACACAGAGCAACCTCTCAGCAGGAGCAGCGTGCATGATCACCGCTCCTGGGCACACGGCACACCTGAGTTCTGTCACATGCAGGTGACATCAACACCAACACAGCCTGCTGCATTACACCCATGGAAAGCCATGAGCAGCTTATGTGTAAATGGCCACAAATGAGAAATGAAAAAGGTGCACAAGGGAAGGATGTGTCCATAGGCAGTGGAGATTCTCAGTGTTAGTGAGGGGCTGAGAGCACAGGTGCCTCTGAGGACAAGTCTGTTCACGTGGGACAGGTCACAGCACCCATGTCTGTGTTCCCTGTATGTGCAGGCATAGCCCTAACCCCTCCCCAGCACAGGTACCCCACTTGTGAGCTGATGCTGGAATACAGCTGGAGCCCACAGCTAGGGTGTGCCTGTACCTCCCTCTGTGAAGTTGTCTGGTTTATTATCTGTAAAACAGAACACCTGGGAAGATGAGCCAAATAGTATTAGATACAATCAGATACTTTCTGTCTTCAGGTGCCACCCATGTGCACACCTTCCCTACCAGCTGTGGAGTGAACCTGCTAACAATTCTATTAATAACGAGCAGGATAAGTAGGTGAACTGGATGAACTTGTGTGAAAGCAAAACCCCAGAGGTAGATTGGGTGTTCTGTTCAAAGCAAACAGATAACTATCCCAGGCTTCAGGCGACTCTCCCCCTTTCCCACCTCCTCCTTTGGGGCATCTCCAGACATGTCCAGGGCGGTGCAGCCTGTTAAACAGACATTTAATTGGCGATGCATACATTTAAAAAAGGGATCACAAAGCCACCAGTGACCCTGCGAAATGCCAAGTGCCAAGACTTCCTCTGAGGACTCTCTCTTGTGTTTGTCTTCACTGTGCATGTCACTGTTGGTACAGGAAAGTACAACTGTTTGTTCCTCAGAGGGCTGTGTCCTCGGCTGCCTGTGAAATCACACGGCAGGGACAGGCTGAGCACAAAGCAGCAAATGCCTACAGCACAGCCTTCTTGCAGGCAGAGCTCACCACTGACCACAGGAGAACACCATGGGAGCCCATTGCCAGGCTCTGCTGATCCATGGAGCCCTCTCTCGCTCCTGATGCAACACCTGAGCTTTGTGTCAGTGCAGGGAAGAGCAAGGGACATACTCTGGATTGCAGGATTTTAAGTCAGTAGCTCTTCCCTCAGCTGGCAAGCTGAGCAATGGAGATGGGAGGCTCTTGGACACAGATTTTTGTGCCCTTGACAATAATAAAAATCTGATGCTTTGAGAGTTATGATTGTCAAGGACTCACAGCTCAGCAGCAGTGTGATGAGCAGGGCACTTCCAGAGAGGCAGAGTGGCTTAGGACCACGAGGACTGAGGAAGGAAAATCTCCTCAGCAAGATTTTGGATACCTTGAGTTTCTGAAATGCATGCTCTTCTCCCCTCTTCAGATCTAATAACAATATGCAGAGGTGCAGGCAGGGCTGGCATTGTGCCTCATATGAAACAGTTCATGTTTTGGGGGTTATAAAATAAAAGGTGTTGTATACTCATACTTGCAGTAGCATTTCTGGGATAAAAAAACCCCTTTCATTCCAATTTTCTGATTTTTCAGAATGCAGATGGATTCAGGCCAAAAAGGATCTCCCACAAATCCAGCTGGGTTCTCAGAGAGGCATTTTTGTGTACTTCTCTATGTGAAATAAAACAGTGTTCATTTCAGATTACTGTGCGTATGGCAGTCTTAGATTCTGGAGTTTTCTGCCTGTCGTTATGGGTAAAGTTTTCAACAGCTTTTAAAACAGCTTCAAGTGGAATTTTGCAGTCAACAGCAAGGATTTTTGGAAGCACGTGTGTAAGGTAAAGGTTCAATTCCTATTGCCATTCAGTGGGGCTTCAGGTGCTCTGCCATTTTGCTGGCTTTCCAGCACCATTCCAAAATCACAGATTGAAGTAATGAAAAATCTTAAACTGATACAATAAATATTATTACTGCTTACTACAGAAATTGGGAGCAAGCAGAGAGAAGAGTGCAAAAATCATAAGACTGTAGATTAAAAGTAAGTTCCTTCGCATTGTGAACTCCCAGAGAACAAAGAAAATGAAGGTAAAACCAGAGGTGAAATTCCTCTGAGAAAAAAGGAAAGGTTAAGAAGCCATGAAGAATATTTCTATGCTATTAGGACAAGAAGACAGGCAGAACCAGCATAAAGACTTGCCAAGGAATCCCTTAATACTCCAGTAAAGCAAACTGTACTTTGATTTCTCCCTTGGGCATGCAGTCCCTATCCTTAACTAACAGCACTTTCACCTGGTGAAAGGTTTGTGTTGCTGCAAGGAGGATGCTGAGCTTGCACAGGGAGGTGTGAGCAAGGCTGACCAGCCTCGGTCCTCACATACCCCCTGTGGTGGCAACAGCACTCAAACTGATTTTTCCACCTACACCAAACCCATGAAATCAGTGTCTCTTCCCAGTGCAGGGTTTAGATTTCCCACTTATGTTAGGAGATGATAGCTTTGGGCTCCATTGTCAGTGTTGTCCTGATTGCACCATTACATCACAACTCAGTGCTCTCAGTGCTAAGTGGTGCCATGGTGCTGTCCTAAGGGATGTTTGTCAGGGTTCAGGAAAAAGAATTCTTTCTTTCTGTGCACCAAAAAATCCTGGAAGCCTTGTGCAATTCTTCTCTTTTGTGAGAATATGATTCACGAATGGCATCTTTCATAAACACATCATGTCCTCCACCTAAAGGTGCTATGTGCTCCAAAAGAGCCAAATATATTAGCATTCTTTAACCATAACTTTTGAAGTCGATATTTGACTACTTTTGCATTTCTTCTAGGTTGTAGTTAGACAACTCCTAATTCTATGGGGAAAGCAAAGACTATAAAATGCCAGAGCTTCACTCTGCTGAAATAACATTAGTGAAATATCAAGTCCTTTATGATGTCATGAGGGATTCCTTAATATGACTATAGCTTCCTAATGACATCATAAAAAACAACTGCAACATCAGAAAACAGCCAAGGGTCATCAATCAGCCCATCCTCTCTCCTACTCACCAGAGGCAGCAGCCCAGCTTGCTCCTATCTGCTTTTTATGAGCAATGCTGTCCTCTGAATAGCACACAGAGAAGAGACTAATAATCATACAAATATCAGGGAGAGCGGTCAATCATCACCTGAAATGTTCAGTACACCTGAGGGAAATTCGGGTGCTGCAGCCTGAAGAATCTGCAAGTTTAGCATGTAGAAGAGACAAGATTACAGCCTTAGAGGTGACCTGCCATTCTCTGGGCAACACAAGTTGCTAATTCAGATTTAATTTTTAAAGTGTGGGGACAACAGGGCCAAAAAATGAATTCTGTGGTTGCTCTCTTTATCCTCTAGCTGTAAGCACAAGCTTTTTCCACATTGCCCAGATAGGCAACTGCATGTTCCATCACCACACCGAAAGAGTTTGCATCTTCTAGCTGAAATGGGTGCTGGTCCAAATGAGATCCAGTGACAGCCAAATCCTCCTCCACTTTTGAAAACACTCATCAGAGTTGGAGCCTCACTATACTCTTTTAGGAACACTTGGAAGCTGTCCAGGGTCGGGGATAACTCAAGGAGTGTTCCAGACTGTCATTAAAAACCCCCTTGTAATGAGAGAGATACTGTGGTTTTGAGGGTCTTGGAGGTGTTTAAAATGGAGCTTCTGCCAGCAGAGCACTGACCATAGAAGGGGTTTTTTTTGGTCAGGTAAGAAGGAGAAAAGATCTTATGCTGCTCCTCACAATTTTACAAATCTTAATGCAGTGAACTCCTGAGTGGGCAGGCTGTTGTGGGCTGTAAAAAATCCCCACTTTTGGAGGTGTTGGGAAGAGGAATTTGTCACAGCTCTAAAATGAACTGAACCTGGAGATTGTATCTTGGCTTAACAGTGAGTGTGCCCTTGAGCTCTCTGTGACTGACCCTTTCAAGGGCACATGGGCTAGAGCCATCTCCAGTTTTGTTTCACCTGCTCCTCTCTCTAAGCAGCTGTGGGGGAAGCCTGTTTTCACAGATGATTTCTGATATCAAAGTTGTGTTTTGGCTTCACTTCAGGGTTCCAGTGTCTCCAGCCAGCCTATGGAGAAGCACACAGCAGCCTTCTCCCCTCCCTTCCATACCCTGCAATTGATGCAGAAAGGATCTCAGGGTCAAAGAACAGAGCAACAGCTCCAAAACTGTCACTCTGGGCCAAGGGAACTTGTACAGTAGTAATGAAAATTTCCCCATTCCTGGGCAAGGGAGCAGCAGCCCCACTGCCTTTTCCTGAGGTTTAGAATTTGTTGCTCTGGGGGGGGCTTGCATCACCTTCCTCGCTCCTTGCAGTGCTCTTGGCTACCAACTGATGAGTCCCTGTCCATGATGAGTGCTGGGCCAGTCATTTCTGTGCACAGATTATCTAACAGATATTAGACCACCCTCCCCTTTGATTTGTTTCTCTCCTAACATGAGGTTAAACCAATTTGTGTATTTTTTAAATGCTGCTGAGGAGGTTGGAGGAGCAAGTCTCTGACACAGGTGTGCAGAATGTGACAGTGGCAGTGACAGGGGCTTGGCTGGTCAGTGCTCTCACCCTCACCAGCATGGCAATTCCTGAAAAAATCAAGTCCAAATCTTGCCTTTTGAAGTCAACATTTGACTACTTTTGCATTTCTTCTAAGTTGTAGTTAGACAACTCCTAATTCTGTGGGGAAAACAAAGACTGTAAAATGCCAGAGCTTCACTCTGCTGAAATAGCATCAGTGAAATATCAAGTCCTTTATGATGTCATGAGAGATTCTTTAATATGACTATAGCCTGCTGAGGCCAACCTGAGGGCAGCTGCTGTGACTTCCATCCTGCTCAGGATGTCCCACGTGGCATTTTGCACAGCGGGCAGCAGGCCACGCTGCGTCCCCACTCTCAGCCCAAGCCACTGCTCCAGTCACAAGCTCCCCAGCTTCTGTCCCAGGAGCAAAGGGTCTCAGTGGAGCTGCTAATCATGGGCTGAACACTGATGAGCCAAGCCTGAGGGACCAGCTGATCCCTAACTACACGCCTTGTCGCTTTATTTTTTCATGCCTTGCCATTTGCATCCTCACGGTTTCATTCTTGTAGGACCAATGCAACTGCTGTCCCATGAAGCCTGGTAAGGCCAAATTCTTCCAGAAGTGCTGCTGCACAGATTGTCTTCCCCAGGGTTTCTTTCAGTTTCTCTTTCTTTTGTTCCAAATAGTAGTCCTGTGCCGAGTGCTGCTGTCAGACAGTTCATTAATTTAAGGACACCAGAGCTCAAGCAGATCATTTACAAGTCAGCATGAAGTACAGAGGAAAGGAGACAGTGCTGCTGGCATCTTTGATAAGCAAGATATTCAATAATTTTAATCTCAGTGTAACTCTGCTATTTCCAAATTATATAATCCCACTCTTGAAAGAGGGTTATTTGAGCAGACTGTCACATTAAATAGACACATTTGCTGCATATGTTAATTGCAGTGGAAAGCTGTTAAGCAAATAAGCTTGTTTCGTCAAAATGTTATTCTTTTAGCAGGTCTGTTCCTTTCATGGATCTCCAATTCACAAGCCATGCTCTTCTAGAATGCACATTTCAGTTTAAGGCAAAGAAATGTGTTCACTGAACTGATCAATTTTTTTATCACACTGACTTTTGTTCGGATTTTAAAGCGTGCTGTGCCACAGAAGTAAATTCTTTTAAACAGGTTTATTTCTACCGTAGGATATCAATAGAAAGGGTTGAATCTGTATGTAAAGAAGGGCTAACAGTGTATTTTCTTAACAGATATTAGCATTAATAAATCCTGCAATGTACTGCCTGACACACCACACTCTAATACTATCCATTTACTAAGTTGTCTTTATCACTTCAGGTAAAAAGCAACTGTGTACCATGTGAGCACACATTGTATTTATTGTTACTATTTCTAATGCAATAAAATCCCCTTAACTGCATGTTATTTTTGAATAAAATCTAGAGGGTTGATCATGTATTTCTGAATCACTGAAAATAGGAATATATATTATATGCTGCTTCTAAACTCACACATTTTAATTTCTTTAGTCAAGCAAAGGAGGGTGAAAAGGAGGAGAAGCCTATGCAAATTGGAATATGCACAATCTTCTGACAATCACTTAGTCTGCATCTTTCTGCTGTGAAATCTGGTAACAGCTGGTTTGCTTTACATGCAAGGTAGGAGCCTCAGCAGTGGAAATAGCAGACTGGAAATGGATTGGTTCTGAAGTGGTCATTGGACTCTTCAGAGAGGCAAAGGATATCAGATTTGCACGTGTAAAACAAAACACTAATTAATGTTTCCAAGCCAAGAGACATTGTGGGGTAGCCAGTGGCAATTTTCAAGGGGAAAAGGAAGTCCTTCCAATAACCTCTGATTTTTAAAAGACAAATCTGATCTTCCTAAGCCAAAATTTGCACATTCAAACTCACGCCCAAATATTAAAAATAAGTAAGAAATGTGAGCGAACACACACCCTAGGATTCTCCATGGGTTCCAAAAAAATTCAGATGTGCAGCACATCCAGACATGTAAGAATTTATTGGCATTCTTACCTGTAACAGCTGCCAAAGCATTCCCAATCCACATTCACCAAAGTGTTGTTCCTCCTGTCTCCTCAGCAAAACTCTCTTAGCTCTGGTTTTTGGTAAACTTATGCATCAATGTCATTTCATTTGCTTATCAGGATCTCAGTTACAATCATGCAGTGCTGTCAACCATATCCTGAAGGGACAGGAGTGCTTGAGGTATGCCTGCAATTGCAATTTACAGGGAAAAAAAATACTGATGATGCATAAAATCTCAAATATAATTTAGTCTCTCCAAGAGTAGCCAGGAAGACCATTCTGACAACAGTAACCATTCCACTAATGTCAGCAGCCCTCACTCTCATGGAGAAGAGCTAAGTGAGGCCAGGTCAAATTCATATGATTATTTTTCAGAGCAGAAACACATTTAAAAAAAGCATATGCAAGCAGTTATAATTTCTCCTTTTGACCATTTCCCTGTATTAACAATGTACATTTCCACTTCATGTAAAAGTCAAGATAAACTGAATATAAAGAAACTACCCAAAGCAATCTCCTTTCACTAGCAATCTGCAGGAAAATGGTTTTTTTTAAGTGCCTTTAAATGAACCACATTGAGAAAATAAAGAACATTATCATCTGCAAAAGCTGTGTGCCTGCTAGGCATACAGTACTTGAGTACAGTATTCATAAAAGGGAAGCATAAACCCCCCTGAACAGCTTTAGGGAGTTCTGGAGCCAAGGCAGAGAGAATAAAAATGGGCTGAACTTGCAGGTGAGGAAGACAGAGACTCAGGAAGATACATGAGCTTCAAAACCTCAGCAAGGCATCTTAACAGGACAGCTCAGTGTGGGCAACCTGTGTGATATCAGACAAGGCATGAAGTGAACTAAGGCACAGTTCTGTTCAGTGAGTCTCTCTGTAGCTGATCTTACCTTAGCTGAAAATATTATATCAAATTTAACAACCTAAATTGCTAATTCCACTGACATATCATGAGAAGGACTGTGAGATTGTTACCCATACTGAGCACTTTCTGCCTCAGGCTACAGAGCTTAATCTAAGCTCATCTTCTCACAACTCCAGGCCTTTCCACTGCAGCCAAGGATTAGTTTATGTTCCCTTGGTGCCCTGCACTATTACCTTAACCAATCTGGGCACAAGTGCTCATGCTTTGACTGTGGGGTTAAACTAAATGCATCTAGAGGTCTCTTCTCATCCAAATTATCCTGTGATTCCAAGGTGGCTGAACACAGATATTCCAGAAAAAGGGATGGACCAATTGGCTGTTCCTTGCTCAAGGAGAAGTTTCCTCATGAACTAAGCTAGTTATCAATGTATATTGATAATAAGTTATATTATCAACTTATTATTACACATTGAAAAGGACTCTGTAATTAGAAGGAAACTAGGAAGAATCTTAACACTAATCAATCATCTAAAATCCCACCAACAATACTACAGTTTACCAGAGTTCATCAGAAGGTGAAGAGAGATCTGAAAAAACAAAGGCATGTGAATAAGGGATAATGCATCTCCAGATGAGGAAAGATCCCACAATGTTAAAATGTGGAAGAGTATCTGAATATGAATTCCTGGTGAGAGGTACATTTTTATTTATAGGAATAATATGTTGCAAAATCTTCTGTATTCTTCAGAACTTGTTTGCAGAGCAGCATGTGAGGCTCAGGATCATTAAAAGTTTCTGCCAGCACTGGAACATCTCCTATTGAGGCACAAAATATAAATTGGTCTGTGACAGGAGGAGAGGCAGCAGGGAGTGAAACAGACTGCTGGGTCTTTGAGGCTCATAGGTCCTGCAGCCTTCCTCTGTTCTTGATGTGTACCAACTTCCTAAAATTCTTTTCTCCTGTGACTTCTCATTAGGTTAAGCTGTTATTTGTGTTCAGAATTAAAGAAGGAAAACTGAATGACAAAACCACAAAATATTTTATGTTCTTGTGCACACACAGGAGTGCAGAGGGTGCCAAGTCCTCTCATCCACCAGCTAAGCAGAACTAAAGCTGGACTGTGACTTTCCTCCAAGATCCCACTTGCACAAACCCTGCCAGCTCTACCTACAAGTAAAAGGCACGATGCTTCACCACAAGAAAGATCAGAGAAACACAGCTGTATACGGATAGCAAGGATTTAAGGTCTACAAATATGTTAGACAGGTATTTTGGGGATTTTTTTCTCTCTGCTGCCACTAAAGGTTATTGCTGACAGTTCCATATGAGAAATTATACTATGTGTAAGGACACCACATGAAATTGCATCACAGCTATGATGGAAATAAAAGCAACTCTTTTTTTTTTTTTTTGATGGAACCCCTTACACAGGATTTCAAGTCATGTCAAAAAATATTGGCAGTTTTAGGTTTTCCTATTGCTCAAACTGGTAGAAATCTAGCCAAACTAAAGAAATCAATGTGGAAGTCTGCTCTGAGAGGCACATTTGCATAGTTGATACATATTATACACCCAAACCCCTTAGTTTGGCTTCTGTGATAGGTAAAACAATAGGACATGTAATTAGTGCTGCCTTCCTTGCTTTTTACTAAGTCAGATCCTCATGTGACTAAATTATTGGATCAAGAGATAACACTCCCTACAACTCCATTGAGAACATCTTCTCCTTGGGAGAACTTCCACTAGAAAGAGTGGAAATGAAAAGTGTGTGTTGTGAGAAGAGAAAATCAATCTGGATGAGCAGTGTTCTGTTTGCAGCCCACAGAACTCTTGTCTGTGGTCTCGAATAAATCACTTATCACTAGGTGTGATAATCCAGCTTCCCACTCCTGCTCACTTTGGGCAAATACAGCACCAACTTGACTTTACCTCAAGGCATTATTGTAATAGAAAATAAGTATTAATATCAATTAATAGTGCTTGGACATGCAAGGCTAACTGTGGCCTGCCTCTGGCTGGCCGGAACGAGTGTTGCAAATTTGCCCACAGGAACTGTAGCTGTGTAAAACTGCCATAACCACCACACACATTTATTGACAACACAGTCATGCAGCAGCAACCTCATCCCTTTTCCACACTGGTAACTTGCTGTCCCAGGTTTGCAAGCTGATTTATCTTCATGCACTTTGTTTTGTGTGTTTGAAAAATGGCAAACACTCTGGTATAAAAGCTCTCTGTTAAAAATATTGGTTTACATCAAACAAAAAACCTCTGAATTCATGCCAAATATAAAGTTGAAATTTTTAATGGAGATATTCATAATTTGTGCATTCAGGTAAAGGCTAAGGACATTCACCTTTTATTGGTGTCTGCAATCAGTATTCACTATATATAAATGGCAAAACCCTGATAAACCTTTATTTATTAGTGAATTGAGATCGAATACAGGCATCTTTTTCAAAGGACTATATAAAATTGTTGATGCTGTCTGCCCTTTTCTCCCTATAAACATTTGTCAATTCACTTGCCGTCTGCTGCTCTGTGTATACACATGCCCAAGCTCATGTTAGCTGAGGTTGCAATACAGCTATGTTAAATAATTTTATCTGATTTGCTGGATGATGGTATTTCTAATGGAAAACAACATGGTAATTTCAGAATGTTACTGATTAGATGAAAATGATATTGCATCAAAGTTACTTCCTTAATTTATTCCGAAAAAAACAAGAAGGATTTCTCTATTAAGATGCTTAATTAAAATCTATCTCTCTCCATACAAAATCTTTACTCCAGGTCCTGTATGTGATGTCTGAAAAGAACAAAGACTGATTAGCATCTTTTACACTCTGCTTTTCTTTTTGTCACTTAGACCTTCATTGCAGCCAATTTTAGTCAGGTTTAGAAGGTCTGAGAGGAAGGGTAAACCTGGCACCTTTCGAAGGAAGAAGACCCACCAGGGAGACCTCTTCAACCACCACAGCCTGATCCTTCCCCTATTCTCAAAGATCATAACTGAGGGGTTTGATTCCCTCAGTCTTGAATCTATAAAAATCACATTTCTATAAGCTCTTTTATTGTTACCCACATAGTCAATAGTGTCATTTTCATTCATATCATTCTGTAGGGAAGTAAGAGGAAGTGCACCAGACAGAACAGAGCTATAAATAAAATTGAGCAACCCTCTTCCAAGTGCAGATTCAACAGCATTCTTTTAAAATCCACAGAAGCACAGCTTGGGAATTAGGGGAAGTTTTTCTACTTTCTGAAGTTCTGAGAGTGGCTTTCATGAGGTGGTCACCCTGATTTTAAGGAATAAAATATGCTTTTGCTTAAAACTGGCTCTATGAGCAGGGTGACGTGGCACGAACACGTTACCTCATGCTTATGAGCAAAGGAACTCAAGAAGCACAGCATTCTTACATACAAAAGATTCCAGTTGGAATTTCTCCTTAATGTGAAAAGTCTAGGTTAAAGATGAAAATCTCACAGCAAATGGACTACCATTGTTTTCTCATGGGCTTGCTGAAAAAAACACATGCATGAGGTCCCTGGGCCATTTTGATGGGCTGATAGAATTCTGCAAATACCAGCTTTATGTAAATATTTTTGGAACAAAACTGGCCAACTGATGCTCTGCCAGAGAGACACACAGGCAGCAGTTTTTATCCATGTCTGCAGCAGCCTCAACGTCACCCAAACTCAGCCACCTCTGCAGTGGAGGGGAGGTGCCAATGCCTCCAAATACAACAGTCAGGATGGGGGTACCTAATGTTGATTTTTATAGATTTTTTTTTTTCTGTTTTCTTCTCTATTTTCTCCATTATATCTTCTGGTTTATATCGAAGTAAGATGTTGTTATCTTGTGTGTAGTGTGAGCGCTGATAACCTTCAGCACAGCTATCCTGGAGAACACTCAGACCTGAGTAATTTGTAGGCTGCACCAGCTGAGTCACAGCCACAGCCTTGCAGCAGCCTCACAGAGGAAGAGGTGTAAGTTATGCACATCATTGTTCCAAACAACAGAAGAAAAAAAAAAAAGGGTTCCTGCAGTCTGAAGCTCCTGCTGGAGCAGTTCTGTGCTCTTTGGAGCAGTTCTGCACTTCCTGGCCACAAGTGAAAGGCTGAGGAAACACAGATATTTCCAATTCAGCATGTCAGAGCACTGATACTACAGAAAAACCTTATAAATCAGAGATGGATTCATTTCAGACAGTGTCTTCTTCTTTGGGGATTCTGGTTGTGCCTTCAATTCTGCCTGACTCTTCTGTTCAAAGTGTCACATGCAGATGTTTTGGTTTTGCAGAAAGTGTCAGTGGGTATCCCCTGATTGTATCCCCTACCATTTTTAATACGAGGGAGGAAATCACTAGCCAAATCCCCAATATGAAGATTTGTACAGCATTCTAAATGCAAAATTAAGGATTGTAAACCACAACGCAGACAGATTTGAAATATAGAGATTGTATTTACACCTGTAATAATAATGACTCCCAATAAATACTGCAGAATAAACAGAAATCTTTCCTGGAAAGCATCCTTAGTCTGGAAAAAGAATCACAGCTTGAGCCCACCCCAGAGAGGTGAGCAGAGGATTAAACCCTTCTTAGGCTCCTGCCTTGCTCCACACACACAAACACAACCACTCCTTTGCCAATCCAGCCACCACCTGATCCTTCTTCTCACCACACTGGCAGAGGAGGTGAATAGTTAATGGCAGTGGTAGGTCCAACTATCTCAAAGAGATAATTATGCTGTTACTTGAACCCTGAGTCTATATACTTTTTCTGTACAACAATCAGATATTAATTCAAGAAACTAGCATGAGTAGCTGCCTAAGGCAATGAGGAGTGATGTTCTTCTTACCATGTTTCAGGCAAAAAGATTAGGAGAAAGGAATTTGAAGAACATGACTGCATATAAGCCCATTTCTGAATGCAGCATCCCACTTTTAAGTGCATGTACTGTGATTTTTGCAGTTAAAATCAAGAAATCAGCTTAAAACAAGCACCTAGTAGAACAGAAAAAAAAAAAGGGCTGAAACACACAGAAGTACAATGATGCCAAGTCAAGAGACTTCAGAACTCTGGCACCAGTTAATTAAATGTTAAAATTAAAAGTAGTAATTTGGTTTTCTAGTTTTTTTTTCTTTTTTGTTTCATAGGGTATCATTATTCTGTTGCAGAAATGGTTTTCTTTTAGCCTCCACGTTGTGTGTGGCAGGTCAGTCTCAGCATGGCTGACAAAATATTTCATCATTTCTATGGAATTTTTTGTGGTTTTCCCCTCCCCCTTCCCCATATTTTTGGCCCTTTAATGCCTCTACTTCCACCTGCAAGAAGCCAGGCACCTGCCTCATATTCCTCAGAATGCTGTGAAAACAAACTCTAGAGAAGGCAGGCCCCTGGCATGGGATACCATGTAAACCATAATACAGACAAATTTGAACTACAGAGATTGTAGTTACACCTATAATTAACAACTTCCAAGAAATATTGCAGAATAAACAGAAATCTTTGATAATAATTTTGTGTCATTATATGAGATTATATGAGATTATATGATTATATGAGATTATATGAGTTGGGTGGATCTTTCTTTGTCCCCCAAACTATTTTGAGCTGAAGATGCACTTCATAAGATGATGTGATGTAGAGGATTAGAGTGTGTTCCAATGTGATTTGGTGTAGGATCCTCCAAGTTTTGCTTCTCATTTTCTTTTGAAAATAATTTCTATTTGTTTTCATTCTGGTTTTGCTTTCTCCAGCCCTGCTGATAAAAGTCACTATTTTTGGGCCAAAAGGATGGTGTTGCTGCACAGGACTCATGAGAGGACTCTTGATTTCCCCCTGAGCATGCAGCACAGAGCAGGGAACGCTGCCGCTGGCATCAGCAGGAGCTGATAAAGTCAAGGAAAAATTATTCTAACAGGACAGGTAGGCCTGGCTTTCTTCTCTGATTTTCCAAATATAAATGGTGAAACAACACTGTGAGTTTTGCATTACTTTTATGAAACTGTCTTCTTCTGAGAAGCTGAGAAGTGCCGTGGGGCACGTCACAAGTGAGGCTCTGAGATGCAGGAGGGGATGGTTTGGTTAATGCACAACAAAAGTAAACAGGGATTTTCTACTCAGGACCACCAGAACTGCAGTACTATCTAGTATTTCTAATATTGCTCAGATTTCCTGTGGGCTTTCATTTCTCCTCATCTGGCATTTGAAAGCAAGAGAGCACAAAAGCAAATTGGCCTTCAGGTGCCAACCAAAGAATTCCAAGGCAAAGAAATAAATACTTGCTCTGGAACAACTCCTTGGAGCTCCATGTTTCTTCCAATAACAGCAAGGGATTTTTTCCTTCTTGATTGCTTTTTGCAACTGAACTTACCAAACAGAAGTTTCCTCAAATGATTCTTGCAGCTAATCTGACAGAAAAATAACCTTGTTGTATTTATTGACAGAGTATTGAAATAAATATTATAGGTCTAGAGGGAATGTTTTGGGTAATTGATCTTTTTTTTTAGGAAACAACAAATGCACTGTATTCTTCTTGGCACATTATGCTGGGAATAATGTGAAAAACATGCTTATGTTGTACAAAGATCATTTCAGAAACAACCTCTCCAAGTCCCCAAGGAGCAGGCACCCTTTTGAATAAATCTGATCTTGAGCAAACAAGCAATTTGCAATTTTAAATGTTTGCAGAATTCTCTTTCTCTGCTTGTTCAGGAATTTAAAAGAAACCTGTTCATGCTTTTATCTGCAGCAGTGAGAAGATGTGAAGCCTGGGAGCAAGTAATTTGTTTCTTAGGGAATGCTTTTGGCTTAAAATCAACTGCTGGTAGTTTAATACCTTTCACTGAATTTTTCGGTATCCTTCACTACTAGCCTTGTAGCCTGCTTTTACTGAGGCTTGTAGTGAGAGCACTGCCCTAGCCAGCCTCCTTACTGCTCATAACTCTGTCTGGAATCAGCCTTTACCTGGCAGAGAGTGGGATGAATGATAAATAAACTAAAATACTTTGGGGGCTAAGGAGGAGAAGGATGGAAAAGTGCTGAGAAGCCTTGATTTGAAGGGAAGAAGTAATTTGAAAAATTATGTATAGGTCTGAAGAAAAGCAGAATTTTCTCAGTTTTGCTAAGTATGGTACTTGGTATGAAAAAGCTTTTCACAAATGCTGAGATGATTAAATGAGACCTGTCTCACTTCAACAGCATAAATCCATGAGCTACCACACACAAATAGCCAAATGGCCTCTTTTGCAAGATTTACAGGCAGCACACCAGTACTCAGTCAGATAACTTCCTAGGGCAGGTTTGCTGACTTCCTCAAGACAATTATTTGAAATAATACAAGATGATAAATGCAAATGTATTTCAGTGCAGTGCCACAAAGCTCCCCAAAACACTGTCACTTTCATTACCCAAACAGCCTTTGAGGACACTATGAGGACATAAAAAGACACTAATTTTTTTAGAGGTTTTAAAACCTGAAATGAAACCTTGGAAGAGAAACAAACAGAAAAACCCTAACCCAAACAACCGAAGGACATTACGGTTACAGGGCATACCACAAGTGGAAGCATGCCACAGAAATGCTACGAGCTGCATCTCAGTTTTATTTATCTTAAGGGTCCCTCACCAAGTCAAAAGCATTGCTGGAATTGTGAGGAAGCTTTCTGTGATCAGAAGACCAATGCCTGGTTTGACCAGAGAGAGAATATGATTATTCTCCTCCCACAGCACCGAGCATGAACCTCATCTGTGCATGGCTCCCAGCTACTGAGCTCTGCCACTGCAAGTAACCTATTCCTTGCCAGGGGTTATATCCCATCTCTTTTCTCTGGACATTATGTACAGAGACTTTGCATGCTACTGAAAAAAGAAACATGTGAAGCCTTCTGGATAGAATTTGTTCATGAAGAGCTACAGTTCTTTTCAGCTCTGTTCACTGTTAAGAGTTTTGCTTTCTTATTGAGCATGCAGACTCAGAATTCCTGCAATAAAGAATTGCTTTATGGAAAACGTTTTGCAGCAATTATGATTTCTTTGCAGCAAGCTGAGTTTTGACTAACTTTGGGTAGTGTGTTATAAGTAGATCAAGCCAGTGCTTTTGATGCAATTTTTCCTAGTGTCATTGTACAAATATTAAAAAAAAAATAAACATTTGTGAAGAAAGGAAAACAAAAAGCATCTTTTTTTGGCAAGGCTGGCCATCATTTGGCTATTAATTACCAACTAGCTGCCTCTCACTGGAGATGCAAAAAATATTCTCAAAGATTTTTGAGGGGTCTTCTAATGGTGCTGGTGAAAATGTTTTGAAAACAATCTGTGAGCAGAGATTCCTTCTGGTGTTTATACACACACAGAGGAACACTATGTATGTCTCAATCACTTCCATTTGAGAGAGCACAATCTCTTTAACTCTGTTACTTGCACTTCTGAATGTGGAGGGCTGTGGATAGGAAGAAAGAGAGAACAGTATAGTCACTGCTCCTAAATCCCTCTTCTGATTTTTGAGTAAATGATCACAGTCTTTCTCCTGGCCACTCTGCAAAGTTGCTTCGTATTTTAACTTGAGCACACACTGACTATCAGTGCATAATGGTAAAAAGTATCCTGTGTAAAACCAGAAATCCTTCAGGATCTGTGCATGACCTTTTAACATCTAGGTTTTCTGGCAGACAGAATAATTCCAGTTGGACAGGACCTGTAAGGAACATCTAGTCCAGCTGTTACCCAGGTTGATAACAGAGGAAAAGGAGAGTGGAAGAATCAACAGACACTCAGGGCTTGCAGCTGCCACCTCGTGGTAATTCTCACCCACATTCTGGAACTACTCAAGCCCCAAAACACTAAACATCCTCCTAAAACTTGAATGTGAAAAGGCAACAACATTCCCTGGCATTCTCTCCTAGAAACACCAATGAGCCAAAATAAACATGTAAGTTACACAAAACCTGCTGCTGCTTTCTGCTTTAAAGGAACCCTCTCGTCATTTCATACATAACAGCAGTTGATGATGACATCCTGGTAATATTTTAGAAAGGAGCTCTTAAAATCTGTGAAAATACGAAATATAGAGACTAAAAGTAATGAAGCAGACTGAGGAATTGTTAAAAGGGGCTCTGTCCTAATATTTGTGTCAGCAGTATCAGTAAATGTGTAGAAGTGCCCATCCCAAGCAAACCACCCACGGCTGCATGTCTGACAGAGACTAACAGCACACACAAGAGAGGGACTGCAATAATCACCAAAATTCTGCTTCTCCTTGACACCTTCTGACCTCTGGTGTAACATCTCTCCCTCAGAAACCTGTCCATTTGTTTTTGCAAATATATGGACTTGGAACTGAGGCGAGAGGGAGCAGAGGGACAGGTCCCACTTGGTGTCAGCTGGCAAAATTCCATGGACTGGCTGGAGATACAAGGGTCTGCAGCAGGTAATAAACTGTATCAGTGTGTGTTCCATACAAAGCATTTGCACTTTGTGTGTTTAAGAAAGATCAATATCTGGGCAACCACATAAATTTAGGTATGTATTTACCCAAGATTTTTCCTTTCTTGCTACTCTGTATCTCAAAGAGAATTCACAAGAGTTGCTCAAATGATTAAAACAAGAGACAACCACTGATACTTTTTTATATTTTGAAAATGAAGCAGGAGGAGGTCAAGGACTTGAGGACAACTCAAATACTTTTTTGCAATACTTTTTCCGATAGTTTTTGGGGCATGTGAATTTCTATTTGCACATGGACTTAATCACACTGCTGCACATTTTGCTTTCTAGAACCTCAGGTAATTGGCACCACAAGGCAGCCCTTTACAATGTAATACCTTATGCTGGGCCACCATACTGTGAGACCACAGAGTTGATAGCTCACCTACCAGGAGCTGACAGACTACACTGAAAATTGAAGGGGGGAAAAAAATAGAAGGAAGGAAAGAAGGAGCAGGAGGGAGACAGATAAATACATTTTTAAAGATAACCTGGAGGCAAATATAATATTTATACTTATTTATCCTCACAGCACAATCATAAGCCCCAAAACATGTCTAATGAGATGGAATTGCAAAATGGCCATGAGTTCTACTTACCTGGCTTCTCAGTGGTCTCTTAGCAGTCACATGGATCTATATTTTTCAACTATGTGACTGCTGCAGGCAAAACTCCTATAAGTAAGAGTGAGAGTCACAGCAAGTCCTTAACTCTCAGTGGTATTCATGCACAAAAATGCCAACCTAGGGAAAATGAATAGACAGAAAGGAAAAAAAAATGCAGGGGCAATTAAGCATTGCAGACAACTGGACTTAACACTTGTTTCACGTTTGCAGGGTATTCTCTGCTCAAATGAACTTCCATTGCCTCCGTTCTTTGAATAGCCTCAGCTCTTCAAGGCTCCATAAAGAAACAGAAACATGAAAAAAACCCAACAAACCATTAAGGTTGGAAAAGATGTCCAAGACCATCGAGGACAACTTTTACCTGAACACCATCATGTCAGCTAAATCACAGCACAAAGTGCCACATCATTTCTTTTCTTGAACACTTCCAGGGATGGGAACTCCACATCTCCTTGAGCAGCCCCTTCCAATGCCTGTCACCACAACCTGGTCAATATTATACCTTCCATCTGTAATTTAGCATATTTTAGCTTTATTTCAAGCCCTTTCAGAAGGTAGCTAATACTTTCTAAAAACTTGTGATTCTTCTACTGATGCAATTTAATTTGCACATTAAAACTAGCTGAGTTAGAACCACTAGAGGTTCTAAGCTGACTAGGTTAACCATGGTATTTCCAGAAGATCGTTCCAGATTCCCAATGTGCTGAAAATATTTCCTTTTGTCAGAATGTTCTGATTCCTATAATCATAGAATTGAGTGGGCTGGAAGTGATATTTCAAGTTCAGCTAGTCCAACCCCTCAGTGATGAGTAGGGACATCCTCAACTCAATGAGGTTGTTCAGAGCCTCAACCTGATCTCATCCAACCCATCCAAACTGGCCTTGAATATTTTCAGGGATGGAAACATTCTCACCTATTGTCAAATGAGTTTCAGGCAGGTTTTATCTTGACAATTCAGATACTCCCTGCAAAGGCAGCTGGTCAGGTGATGGGTGCATTCCCAAAACAAAATTTCAAAGGAGAAAGCAGAGTCAGAAATCGCTTATAGTCCCCAAAACCCGACTTTTCAGGCTGAAATTAGAAGTATGAGTGAAAAAATTAAACCGACAGCTAGAGAAGTTATGACACTTTCAGCTGTTACTGTTTGAATATCAGCAGAAGTGACTATCAAGCCTGATCCTGCCATGACATCTGAAAAGTCCCAAGAGACAACAATCCTGACAAACTCAGAGTCCTGAACACCCTCAGTTCCAGCTGAGACACCCCAGTGCTAAGCACTGGTTCTGCCACAGCAGAACTTGCCTCCACCTCTGCACTAAAGGGTTTATCTGACTTATTTTCCTCATTGCACTCAATCTTTTTTGAAGGTTCAATTATATATACATATATAAATTAATACCTACTAAAGGATTTAGAAGACATTGTGAAGCTACTTTAAAGTATTATATGAATGACTTATTCACATTTATTAGGAATAGACAGCTTGAGATTTTAGAACTAGATCCCCAAGAGGTATCATGTCATAATGCTGCATTCTGAAAAGTTGCATGCTCATCTCCATTCATACTAAGATTACAATTATTTTTCACAACCAGTAAGCTTAATATCTTTAAAACTTTTTCTGACATTGCAGATTTCTCTTTACCACCCAATTATTCAGCATTTTTTAAAAGACCATACAAATAATTTTATCATTTCTCTTTGGAAAGGAACAAAAATGTCCTCTTGCTCTTTGAACACTACGTTTTAGATATTTCTGTAAGCAAACAATAATGATAACAGAACTTACATTGTCTGGAGACAATGTCACAGAGATGATTTGGCATTGGTTTGAATTCCTGTGAGGTGCAAAATGACCTGCCATGTAGTATAAGAGCCTGGAAATAGGTACTCTTCTATAATGCTTGTAATGAAAGAAAAACTTAACCATTTCACGGGATATGTCAAATCAGTGTTTTGCATTTATTTTTGATCTCTTGTAGAAAACAGAGTACTCAAAGTCTGGAGCCAATAATTTAGTTTAATCTGCCTGATTCACTCACTGTGTCTTTCACTTCTAAGACATAATTTCAAATCTAGCCCAGAGCAAACTGACAGAAAATCTTTGTGATCTGAGTCACGGGAAAGGTCACAGTTAAAGAATTTCCTAAGCTTTAGTCTAATTTCAACCACAGCAGCCCATCATGTGGAATAAGTAACAGAGTCACAACACCTACAGCCATGAAATCTCGGTATCCTTGCTCTTCCTCTGTGACATAATGTTCCTGACTGGGTCCCTAAAAATCTTCTAACGAAGAAAATCCACAAAGCTCCCCCACAGACACAAGTCTGCTTGTTTTTAGGCACCTTCCCCCAGGGATGGAGAGCTGGGCAGGGTGGGATGCTGCCGGGTTTCTGTTCCCGGTGTGCTCGGGACGCCCTCCTGGACGTAAATGGTGACATTGCCTCTCGTGTCAGGGGAAATGACCTTTTCAAGCCAGAATGGCTGGCAACTGTGACATAGGCTACATCTCCTCACTGCAGAGTCAGTGACAGTCACTTGACCCTCCTTAGCAGTGAGGGAATGCACTGTCCATGGACAGAGAGAGGAATGTGAAGCCTCTCTGCCTTATGGATTCCTCCCCTACACACACGGAGCCATCCATCTTCAGCTGTGTGCCCCACCAACAGTCATATTTATATACCTGTGGGGGCTGTAAGGAGCTTATTTATTATTTGTTTTCATTTAATGATCTCTGTCATTCTCCCCTAGGAATACCCATATGCACTATGCAAATCCTATTAAGCCCCTGGCAATACTGTGAATGCCATGAGCAGCAATATCTGGTACATCAGCTCTTTGAGAGCAGCTCGGCTCCTGAACCTCCCCTGCACTCCCCCCTCCACCTTCATTTGCTGACAGCGTTATTCCCCTCCCTGACAGCCTTTAGGAGCCAGCAAGGGCTTGCTCCAGGCTTCTGTACCTGCAGCTCCCAAATGGTGGTCCCTGACCCCCCATTTCTGTGGGATGCCAGTCAATCTGTGCTCTGAGAGCTCCTAAGGTCACACCAGAAGAGAAGCAAATCAAACCCTCCCAGCAACCATCTGTAATTTAAGCAACTGCTTGCACTAGATCCTATGGGCATTAAATGACCATATATTCGAGACAAGATGGTGAAAAAAAGAGGTCAACAAATCATAATTAACCTCCATGCTGTGAGAGCATGCATAGTATGGAGAGAAGATGTGAGAATTGGTAAGAATTCCTTCTTTCTAAGCACAGCACTGCAGAAACTTAGGGACAGTAGATTCATCCTGAGAATTAAAAGTGTGTATTTCTTTGCAATTACTTCTATAAACTTGACAATTCACTTACCCTTTCTAAATCACATTTTTGTATCTGTGATGCAGCATAAAAATCATGAGTCACTGTGAAAATCAAAGAATTGCAAACAAAACCATGATCACAGTAAGAATCACTGCTTTTGTTAGGGGAAAAATCTGTTGTTTCTCATAAGCCCTTGTCACAAGCTTTATGGTTCCCAGAGAATGCTAAAAGTCAGGTCTAGCAAGTCAATGCATTATTTTGAAAATACACATTACATTTTGACTTATCCTTCATTATCCTTATGCCTGTCTCCTTTTAGCTCTCTGCATTGCTGCTTTGCTATTCTAGTCCACATGATCTGCACTTTGATTAATTAATTTATTCTGATTATTTAACCTCTTTTTCATTTTTCCATATTCTTCTTCCTTGATTTTTCTTTGGTTATCTCCCTGTCAGACTTTTCTTTGCATCTCTTTCTATTTCTCTCTCAAGCAATGGTTTTTCTTTTCATCCCTACTTCTGCCATTTATTATCTTCATATATGGAAAAAAATATACACTTATACCTCCAGGGAAAATAATCCACAATACAGAGACTCAGTGAGAGGAGAGGAGATCCAAAGAAGCTGCAGTGCTGAAAGACATCTAGCAGAGACAGCAAACTGAAGATTAGATACGGTTTTTGCATTAAGATACAGCTGCAAAAAAGGCTAATGAAATCTTGTCATCATGTGCAGAGGCACCACCTTGTGTTACCAACCAGAGAGATTTAAATCTGGTCTTGTAGGGATTTCCTATTAGCTCACACAGAATACTGTGTTAGGTTGTATGGATATGCTGCCTTGGCAATATGAAGTCCACATAAATACCTGGATAGATGGGTATCATCGATATTCACTGCAGAACTGACAACAGCCTAAAGGGAATTCAACAGTAAAACAAGAAGCTGAAAAGACAACGGCAGAAAAACCCCAAACAATGGAAAATGTTGAATAGCACTCTTAGCTTGGTCAGGAAGGGGTTAAGGAGTTCACAAAAAAAAATTGGCAAATATAAAACATATCTGATTATCAAGGAGGGAGAGATGCTTTTTCACAGCATGCACAATAAGATAAAATGAAAAGAAGATAAATTAGGTTAAGTTTTTCATTAAACTTGAACAGTCAGGTAAGGAAGAGTCATTGTAAGAGTCATCACTTGAGCCTTCAATGGGGCGAGACAGATTTTAATTTATTTTTTTTAAGTGTCCCCAACTCCATGCTGAGGTGTTACATTTCAAATGTTTCTATTAGAAACAGGAACTTCTCATTTACCTTGCAGCCAGATATTAGAACCTTTCTCTAAAATGTTTGAGTCAACAAGTGCCTCCAGTGATCTTCTGGATTCACTCCTGCAGATATCGACACAGGATAAAAACATGGACATTCTCTCCCTTCAGCAGCAGTGATGTTGTTCAAGATGCACTTTTAACCTTGGAACATAATCAGCTTTAGCTGCTACTTGACCATGCTGTAAGTCAGTGTTAATAAAAATATACTATAAATAATTAACAGTAATTTAAATATTCATATGTTGTTGGGGGCAAGGGCTTTTATCAGACAGTTGAAGAAACATTACTGAACCGTGGTGTATTTCACCAAGGTTGACTTAAAACCTAAAAACACTACACTGGTGCATGAAGTAATAAGACATGAGAATGGCCACCAGACAGCTTGTTAATATATAACAACAATATTCTTACTTGATAAACTACAATTTCAGAAATGGTTTATTCGTAGGAGCAACCTTTAAAAAAAATACTGGAATCATTAATTTCATTTACTCATGCTGATATGCATAGATTTTTTTTTTTCCTGTTCTTTCTTTTTTTGTCCAGGAAAGTGGTTTTTCTTCCACAGCATTGGAAATGTCACCTCAAATTGTCACATGAAGTTGGAATAGCTCCTGAGCCAAACGATGCTGTATGTAACTGCAAACACAGACTCCCCCAGGTGACTTTAGGAGCTGTGGTTTCCTCTTCTGTAAGTGCTCAGATATGAGCTTTGCCTCTGGAGCTCAACAGAAAGCCAGTATTGAGCATATGCTGTCCTACCCATATGCACATGTAACTCGATATTAACATGATCCATACCCACAGTGATAACACCAAAGAAAAACCTCTGAGTCTAAATATAGAAGTGATGCTGGAACAAGATCTGTGCATCTCCCTTCACAGGCAGCTTCAGTAAGAGACTCCTCTCCCCAGGTGCAGATGCAATACTGACAATGAACTGGATCCAGTGGTGCTATTAACCCCCTAATATGAAAAGGAAATATAAAAATATTCTTAAGTGCTTTGAAAAACCCACAATGAGCTAATAATTATTTTTTTACAAAAATATGAAATACAGAAAGTAAAATTTTACAGGTATGAAAAGCCAATGTTCCAATAGCATTAGTAATTAATTTGAATTACTCATCTGTAATATTGACTAGTCAAGCTTTATCTCGTTAAATGAATGGTCTGCTGCCTTTCAGTACATATTAAATTTATTTACTAAATTACACGAGACAGACTTAGCAATTAGAGCAAGGAGCCACAGTTAACCAGGCCACCTTGTGAAACCACTGAACACCGGACTTTTATAAATAAAACCAAAGAAACAAAACACTAAGCTCAAAGAAACAACTTCATGCACTGAAAAATATCATTTCATCATACAGTCACAGAGGAGGAGCAGTAATAATTCTAGCCAAGTTTCCAACATGAAATTTTAAGGAAATTAATCCCAAAGAAGTGGTCCAGTGCAGTTCAGAAGCACTGCTCTAGCTCTTGGCATTTGATGGCGCTGTGCTCATGCTCTAGTCCTGCACATGATGCCTCGGGGCTGAACTAAAAGGTCTGAAATTCTCTCCTCACTTCAGAAGGGACTTTATTCACCTCTTCAGAGTACAGCCTATTTGCATTAACAAGGCATTTAAACACCTGCTATAACGCAGGTATGGCCACCTGGTGTCCAAAAATAGGTAAAATGGGATTTGACATCGTTTATCTGTTGGGTATTTCCCTAAAAAAGGACTTCTCCAAGCTTTTCACAGCAGAACTCACCAGGAAGCTTTGGAATTGCTTCTCCCTCACATTCTTTCCACAGTAAGATCCCAAGTGCTGTGACCTGTACAGAACCCAAAATGATATTTGTTGGGGTTCTTCTTCAGGAATGGAGGAAAATCTTTCCTCATCTTTCATTCTTGTTCATACATTTCTGTCATTATTATTTGTTCCAAATCATTCCACTGCTAAAGATCAACTTCATAAAGCAACAGCACACCAAATACCAGGTTTTGGACTTCCTAATCTTTGTTTTGTTTCACACTCTGTGTAGGGAGTGTGTACATCTTCCCTACTCGATGTGAACAGAGTGATCCTATGGTTTGCACAAAGAGATTCAGAACATCCAGATTTCATTCCTGATTTTGCTGATTATTGGGCAAAGTACTAGCTGTTTCAAACAACCTACCAAGTAACAGAGATTTTTAAACTAGCAACTGACAAGGATGAAATTTTTGAAGTGTTTTGATAGGAAAGACCTGAATGACCAGTGCTAGAGAGAGAAAAAAATGCACCACTGCAGGGTAAAAAGAATGACAGCCATATTGATAACAGGAATGTCATTTTTGGTAATAAAAACAAAAACAAGAATGGAGGATTGTGTTACTTCTCTTGAATGGTTATAAGGTATTTGTTGCCAGAGTTTATGTGGGAAGGTCACAGCTATCCTGTCAGGCTTGACTTTCACTGAACTAATTTTTAAAACCTAGGTGGGTTCAAAGATCACTTTTTAAATTCAGGTAGAGTTTTTCCAAATTCATCTCCGGAACCTCTGACACACCCTTTAAGTCACTTTCCTGGTACTCAAAACCACTGTTAAATCTGCCCTCTTGTAATTACTGGGCAGCCACTGCCTCAGGATAAATCTAATAGAGTTTTTGTCACTGTCATATTAAAACTTACCTATCAACTCACTGCACAGCTTTAGCTCTCCCTAAATATGTACCTGGGAGGAAATTTCTGAGTAGCAATTGCATTTTGCAAAATGATTAAAGTTACCAAACATCCATAAAAAGTTGCAGTTGTAGATACCATTTTTAAAGAAGTCTGCTTAATTTATGAGAGGTGGAAGGTTTATTGCCATTTAGAGTCTACAGTGATGCAGCAATTTAACATTTTGCTGAAGCTGTACACAGCTGCTGCCTCATTTATGAATTTTACATGTTTTTAAATTGCCACGTTTGCAACTGGGGGCATCTGCGTGCTGGGAAGGGTGGAGGGAAGCAGCCTCTCCTTATTGTTCACTGCCCTACTGTCAAAATGTCAAGCAGTTCATGTTCCTTCTAACAAGGCTGTGAATCACGCAGTGAGCTCCAACACTTGCTTAAAAACAGAACATCCCTCTCTCTTGTCCTGTCATCAGGCATCACAAGAAGACCCTTGCACTATTTTCTCCACGTGATCCCTTCAGACACTCATTTATTAATAAGATTCCCCCCAACATCTGCAGCTTAAAGTCTCTGTGATGTTGTCAGGTGAAAGGTAATATTCTCACTGTTTACTGCACCTACTGCCTGGTGGGAATTGGCAGCCCTGCAGAACATCAGGCTGTGAGAGCATCTTTCCACATTTAGAGATTTACCCAGCAAAAGCAAAGCCCTTCCAGTCCAAGCCTTTGACTCCTCATCCAGGTCAGCTCCTTCCCCACTGGGAGGAAAATTCACCCTGACCCTTCCACAGACTTGGACAGAGACCTGGGGAGTTTCAATTAAACAGCAATTAAAGCTACCAACACTGTGTTAAAGAAAGACAACTATTAAAATTGAGTCCATGTAAACACTGGATATGGAAAATGGGAAAATACCTGTTTGCAAAAATGTTTTCCTTATTATTTATTGCTTTAGAAGGTTTATTCCCATCTGCAAATTGAGCCATGAGATTGAACATAAAATATCTTGATCACCATCCACATCCCTACAGCTGCTCTCCATGCAGTCTGCAGCTTGTTAACAATTTAGGTTCTGACAAGCAGGAGCACTGCCATGTGCCCATCAGAACTGAACCCTGAAATTTCCAAGTTTACACTATCGCAGCACACAGATCTCCATGCTGAGAGCTGTGCAACAGAATACAGAGCTGCTTTACCTGTCTGCTTATCCTGCTGTCATCAGTAATTCCTTTCTTGTGTTAATTTTTTTTATTTTACCAAGCTAGACTTGTTTATAAGTGAAAACTAATTAAAGACATTTTGATTTTTTTGTCTAAGAAATCCAGCGTCTCCTCCTTAAACCTTTTCCAGTTTAATTGAATTCTATATTGTGTTCACGATGTAATTTTAAAAATCCCTAAAAAAAACTCAGACCAAAACTTAAAAAGCTCTTTTCATTACTTCTGAATTTCTTTTGCAATAGGCAGTGTTTTATCTATGGAGAAAACTGGAGTTCCTGTCAATCGTAATAAAATCCAAATGCTTCTTAATAACTAAAGTCAAAGGGAGCCACAACAATGAGGAGTGAGAGATTAGCAGCAGTAATTATGGACTAATTGAAATAATAACCTATTAACTGGTGTTTTGGCAATTCTTGCAGACACAGGAAGCTGTATGTAACCAAAGCTGGCATTACTAAGCGTATAGATTTTGCCTTAATGAAATCTTTGCTTTGCCAGGAAGAGACCTCACACTTTCTCTTCCTGTGAGAAACTATATGCCAGTGATTAGCATTCTGCATAAGTTTCACAACCAGGGGCACATCTCATGTGAAAAAACTACAAAATAGCTATTTAAAAAAATCACAGCTTTGCTATGCAGCTGTAACAGACACAGGAGTGTAAACTCTTGCTCTGTCAGCAAATTATTTTGTTGTCTTAGTTCATTTCCAGGGTAGGTAGATATCATATTATTAAGATACAGAACATTTAAGTAATTAAATAAATGTTAATAGAGTGAGTATTAACATGTCAGCTTCAAAAAAGCTGCTACAGGGAGTGTTTGCAAAGGTCACCCCTTTTGAGGATGCCCAACAGTGTCAGTGCTTTCCAGTTTACAGCACCGGCTGATTTATTCTGTAAGGGATGCAGTTGCCATTGCAGAGTCCCCTGCAATGCAGAAAACACTTTTGTCACTTGACAGAAACTCAGCATCTGTCTTTCACTCCCCACAAAAGCACGAGGCAGATGTTTGAAGAGCAGGTATGGCAGAATTAGTCCGTAGCCAAATAATTCACTGCAAAACTCTACCTGTGCAAGGCATGGGAGCTGTTCACTAATGCAGCTGATACCAGAAAAGAAAGCCTTGGCAGAATCTAACTCTTCAAAAATAAACAGTCCTTGGAAACAAAATCCAGGGGAAATTTACCCCTAATGTTTACCTCAATAATTCTAGAAAGGGACTGAGCAGCAGCACAAGCTGTCCTGCAGAATATTTGTGCCAGAGCTGACAGTCTTGCAGCCTCAATCTGTAGAATGGAGCAGTATATGATGTAAATGTTGTACATCATAAAAATCAATGGTTCTTTTGCTAAGTGGTCAATATTTATTTAACTTTAGCATTGTTTAATTCAATGTATCAATTAAAGATAGTGTAATGTCTATTTGGTCCCAAGCTGCTGTTTCTGTTTGTCGTTACCTCATCTGTTTGACATCGCTCATGTCTTTAAATCTCTGCTCTTTTGTCCCCTTGCATAACTCAAGGACAGAAGTAATTGACATGAAACTTTTAAAAATTAATTTCACCGCGTATGCCACTAACAGAGAGTGCAAGTCCTCAGAATCATTTATAACTTCATGGTGATTGGCCCTGACAAAACAATACCTTAAAAACTCACAAAAGTAAATTATGGTCCAGGCAAATGGCTGGATGCGAGCTGGGCTCAAGGCTTGGAGCGCAGCCAGGCAAAAACAAAGTAATGCGCTTTTGATATTAATAACAGAGATGATATTGATCCACAAGCCAGTGTCACTTCTGTGCTCAGGCAAGGAGATTGCTTCAGGCATTTAGCCCACTGAAAGCCACTTTCCATGTAGGCCATTTAATTCTGTGAGTCTTTAATTATATGTAATGGAACCTAGTTAAAGGGCCAGATACCTATTTACTCATCTTGGATATGGGCTGTGATTCAGGAAGCTGTCAAAAAGGTATATAACTCAATTCTTAGATTTCAAAAAGCAGCTGTCTTTTTGTATGTTTATTTCATCTGTGTATTTCTTTGGCTCACAGCCTGCTGGGAATTTGTAGGTACATGGACTCAAATTATAGGATGATAGTTTTCAGAAGACCTGAAGCTAATCTTCTAATCTTCTAATCTTTATTTTTTTTTCTTTATTTTTTTTTGGTAAATGTATTTTTTTTCTTCCCCACACCATAAAGGCAGCAATTAGGCAGAGTCAACATCTCATGCTCTCATGCTAAAACAGAGTGCACTAGGAAAGAGCCAGTACAGATCTGCAGTTTGAAAATACCTTTTGACACGTGTGTTTGCACACACCTGAAAATGTACTCCTCGTATTCAAACAAAAGTGATCAGATTTACATAAATGAATTACCTGGCTTAAATCTACTAGAAGAGGTTGTCCCTTAAAATTTTTAGCCCAGAGAAGGATATTGAGGAGTGCCAGGGATTGCTCATATTCATACTATACACTTACCTGCTTAGTATTCAGAAATTTTTAGGGCTACAAGAAGGGGAATGGAGCATATATGGGACTGCATCAAGGGAAAATTTGGGTAAACGGTGATGATGAAAGTCTGCTGCAAAACTGAGCTTCTGATTTGGTTTCTACTTCAAGCTCCAAGCTCAAAAGTAGCAACGATTTATGTATTAAATGCATGAAAATATTTCACAATATCAAGGGCAAGACAAAGGAAATTGGGCAGTCAGCAGCTTCGGACAGCTTGTCTGTTGAGGTGATGCTACATGGAAATCTTTCAGCTCCTCTTCCAGTGTGGAGGGTAAGTCCAGCTCTTGAAGAGAGGGAAAATACAAATCCACCAACTGTTATTTAAGAGACTGAAAGTTACAAATCTTGCCATGTGGTGGTGGTATATTATTGTCCTCCTGCATATTCTTGGGGTCAGAGAGAAGAAGACAGAAACAATCAAGATTTCTGTGAAATAACTAATTGTTTTTGTTGGTCTAATGTCTAATTCAGACATTCAGGGGGTTGCAAGAAAGGGAGTCTGATGATTTGTCTGGAGAGCCCCCCTGCTACCTCTCACAAAATCGATATATTGGTACAAAGTGAGCAAAACACCAAAAGACAAAACATGTCAGAAAACAGTAAAGAACAAAACCACTGTTCTGCAAATGCTGGCAGCCAAGCATCCACAAATGTGCTGTCTGCAGTCAACATTCATTCCATTTAATAAGAGTAGCTGGCAAGGAGAAAGGCAGAAAGGATTTGTTGCTAAGCCAGCATACATGTTTTTGCCCTGTAATTTCTCACATTTCTCCCTTAATTTCTGAAAATAAGCAAGACTGGCCACTTGCCTACTTTGGGTAGAGATATCTGGAATTCTCTCCTGTTTTTTTACTGGGAACCTCCCAAACGAAAGAGTTAACTCACTTTCTATATTAAATATTTACATAAAAATGTTCAGGAAGGTGTGTGTAAATTATAAATAATGTAAAACAGGACTGGTCTCAGTTAGAGCTAAGAGACCCAAATTGTATCATCATAATACATTATTCACATATAATGCATCTATTCTCCTCCATTAGTGTTACTAGAAAAAGCCCCTGAGTGCTTAACTTGAATTTCGAAGAGTGTAATAAATGTGAGATAAACAAATAGCAGTGGGGATGCATCTGTAGTTAAACAAGTGTAAATTAGAGCTCAGCCTAATTTCTCCAAACTACACATAGGACAAACACGATGCTCTCCAGAAACAAGAGATCAGTTACAAGCTGCAAAACAAACCCCAAAAAAACCCCCACAACACATCCAAATTATTTGGTGCAGTTTCCGCTCCATTGCACTCCAGCCTCACCCTCCAAAGATAAAAAATGCTTCGTGGCAATCCAAACAAAAAACTGGATTTTTCTGCTCAGTCTGTGAGCCAAGTTGCAGCAGTGAGGAAACATTTCCAGTCCTGTGACAGGAACTCCAGAGGCAAGGGACTCAGGAAAGCCACCCTTTTTGTGCCCTGTGTTTTCTCTTCAACAAAACAGCACCTTCTCCCTAGATCCCGAAAAATAGCAGCTGCTGAATACTGAGAGCTTGAAAATTGATTATTAATTTCCCACTTGCTCTCTCTGTGGAACAGGACTGCACTCAGCAGCAGTTACTGACTCCTTAAACTGATTTTTCCAGGTGTTTCCTGGAACCTCAAGCTTCTGGGTTTTTTTCACGTGGGTTTGTGTAACTGCAATGTACAGAACTGTTCTGATAATTCTTGGGGCAATTTTTTTTATTTTTTTATTTAATTTTTTGTGTTTTCTTGGAAATGAAGAGTTTCCTGGCCTGGAAAGTGCTTAGAGATCTCAAGGTGAAAAAATTATAGTAGAGAACACAGAATATCCTCATGAATAATTATCAAGCCAGCACATTCAGTCCAGCAGGGCACAGAACACTGCACTGTGGTGCAGAGCTCAGGTTCCTCTCAGTTTATAAACATGATGAAATTATGACATTTATAAACATTGTGAAATCCATCTTGTTGAAATGAGAAAGTCAAGCACTATGTGAATAGTGTTACTGCTGCTCTGCAAGGCTTTTTAAACTAGTTATTCCTGCTAGCTGGTGATGTTTGAGTTTAAGAACTAAGCACTTCTCCCAAAGGCAAAGTTTAAATGACTTTTGTTTGGCAAGGAATTTTCCTGTGAGGATGAGACTTAAAGCAGTGGCTCCATCCTTCTGCTTCCTTCTTTCAGAGCTCAGAGGACCTTTGCTAAAATCCTAAGATTTATTATTAGTGCAAGGAGAACAAGAGTAAAATGGTCATCTGGATAGTGGCACATCTTGAACAAGTAACATTTCCAGAACAAGGCAACTGTCTGAAGAGTGAGTTGGAGGAAAAAAATATTTAGTAAAGAATCTTTAGTGTGAATTTTTAATAGTATTTATAAGTTATTTTGTAAGCAATTATTAGGTCTTGTGCTGAAAAACTGTGCTGTGATGAATGTGCAGTTGCCAAACAGGAATCAAGACATCAGAAGAGTAGAAAATTCAGTAAATTAGAAAAAAAAAATAGTGTCTGAATGCAGCTCTTACTTGCCTGTTGACTCTATTCAGTGTCTACTAGCATGAGTTCTGAGGATGGAAAACACAATGTAGATGATTAATGTCTTTCAGGTATGACAGGATAGGTAAGGGGGGGTTCCCCAATGCTCAGACATGCATCATCTCCACACCTTTCCAAAAAATCTCTTTGATGTCATGTCAAAAATCTTTATATGTCACAGAAAATCCTCAGAGTCAAGAAATGTCTGCAGAAATCCTCAACAAAGTTTTAAGCATTGTTCCCATCTGTACAAAAGAGCAATAGAAATGATATTTTAAAAAGCTAGTAAAGCTTGCCAAAGGGCTACTGAAGAACTATAGGAAGGCATCAGCCTCACCATTGTTTCAGTGCCACCAATTGGTTTTCTAGGTACTTTTAAGTTGTACATTCCTCAGATGACAGGAGTCAGACACATATACATTGCTAAAATACCCAGCACAATGGAAGCCGCATTGCAAGCAGGCCATGTGTATGTTCATATAAATGTTAATATAAATAATAATAGCTCTATGGTATCGCAGGATAAACCCCAGGCAAAGCCTACAGAAAAAAAGGTGAATCGCTCGAAAAAGTGGTCTTCAAAGAGAGAATATTTTTCCCCCAGTAAGGTATTTATTCTCCTCCATTCATTAACATCCAATTAGCTCCTGAGCCCTTTCCCTAGTGCTGAGGGTTGCTTTACAACAAAACAAAACAGTGTTGCAAAACAAAACCACAAAGAGCCCTAACCCCAAACAAACCCCTCAGTGTAATTAATTAATCTAGAAACAGATTCACAGAAAAGCTGCAAGCACAGTCACAGCAGCAGAGAAATCCCCCGAAAAGCTACTGAGACTCAGCAAAGCTGCTGCCAGCCTGTGCAGACAGCGACCATCACACAGATTTACTTTGCAGTCCAAGATCTTTGCAGATCCATGGTTACAGCTTCTTTCTACTCCAGAAGATTTCCCTGGCATTCCTGCATTGACTCAAAAGTGTCCATGAAATTAAAGCACTTATTTGTGCCAACAAGAGACTGAGCATCTGTGTGTAGCTATGAAATATCACCAGAACCTCATTTACTAATAGAGTTTAAATACTCATTTAACAAATTAGGCAGTATTTTCTCTATCAATCATTGTGTTTTCTCAATACATTCTTTGTTGTTTTCTGCACTCTTTATTATGAAATCTTGGTCTCTACCTTATTAAAGAATTTCATAAACAAATTACAAGAATTACTTGTAATAAACAGCCTTATTTAGAAAGATGTAAGGATGACTGTAAAACCACTCTAGTTCTATTATCCTGCCAAAATTCACTAAATTATTTACCAAAGACAATTACATTAAGTGAATTTATAAAGTTGCATAAAATAAAAAGGTGATGAAGAAACAGATTTGAGGCCCTCATATTTGAAGATAATTTCTCCTGAAAAAAGCTAGGTTAATCTCCTAAAAATGTTGAATTTTGCTTATGTTCTCTAATGACACCCATCACTAGCAAATACAGTTTTTTGAGTCCTATTTCCATAAACAATTCACTAGAAACAGAACTAGTTTTTTTAAGCTCAAACACTCCCATGAAATATTTGCATCCCAGCTTCCCACTGGGGAGGGATATTCAATATTCAGATCCTGAATGTTGATTAAAAAGAAATGGTAAAAGAGCTGACTTTTTCCCTAGTTTTGGAAAGTGCTGTGTAAAGAACAGCTTGAAGTGTGAAAAACTGTGTGATTTTCACAATTGCCTCACTGCAAACAGACAAGGATATTAACTACTGGTACAAAGAAAAAGAATATTTTTTCCAAAATTTCCAAAGGAATGACGTTACTTGTGGGTATATTTATATTCTTATTTAATGTGATAGTATCCCTTTAAGTAAACTTGTCACAGAAGATTTATTTTTCTGCCCATTGTCTAAGACTACAGCGTGAGGAGCACAAAAGGTCCAGTGCCCAGGACACAAACCCTGGAGGCTTTGGCTAACAAAGGGGCTGACAAGGAGAGCCTGAGTGACAGTGAGTGAAGTGTTCACCAGATCCTTTTGTTACAGATAGCAGAAATATAAACAACACTTAATTCAAAGAAATTAGGAATTATTTGAGCAGCAAAACTACTGAAATTGCAGTGTCTGAGTGCTGGAAAAGGTGGTGGATATCAACCAATTATTTCCAAATACATTCCCGAATATCTAGAAACAATGACTCAATTTTAAGCTACTTTCATGGAAACTCATTTCATTATTTTCTTACTTTTTTTTATTTTTTTCATCACTCTCTTCTGTTTAATGAATACATGGATTTTGAATATTAGGTGAATAGTCCTTGCAACTGAACACAAAGGGGAAATGATGCAGACAGCATTATGGTCTCGCTTCCTCTTTTTGCATTAGGGTGGAAATGATATGCAGCAGGGATTATGCTTTGTTTAAAGCTGTGCCTCTGTCTCTAAAAGAATATATTATACAAATCTTCTAATGTTGTTGAAATTCCCCAAAACTTGATTTTGTCAGACATAATGTGGCAAGGAGGTTCTTATCCCTACCTTATGCCGAATAAATATCTAATATCAGAGAGTATAACCTTGGAAAAGTATACACCAGGGAATATCCCTCCCGTCAATAATTCATCGTGCTGTTGGTGGGAAGGTGCATTCAGTGAGCCCCTGACTTTATACAGAATACATTAATGCAGCTTGAGGAGTGGGGGGGAAGGAGAGAGCACAGGGGGACCGACTTCCCTTCAGGCCCATTAGGAAAAAAAAACCACCTCGGAATTATTCAAAGTAGCACTCTGCCTACAGAAAGCAAACCGAACGAGGCTCCCTCCTCAGCAATTCCATAATCAGAATTATTTGAGAGGGAGAGTATGTGAAATACAAATCTTTACATGTGCACGTGAGGCAGAGATTTGTCTTACATCTTCCAGCTGTGAGACACAGGCTGAGCTTCGCTGATCCAGCAGTGCCGAGAATCGGGAGGAACACGCTGATGAATGAGGTCCCCACACGTCCACAGATTAATCCTACCAATGATAACTCAAAAATCAATACATTTGGCTTCAGTGATGTTTCCACAGGCAAAAATACAGATGTTATTCAAACGAGTGCAAAATAAATAAGATAATTTTCTGATCGCGTGTATCTGCCTTAAAGATGATTGCAATTTTAACTAAATTTCAATAGAGTTTCAATAAAGTTTGGTGTCTTTTTCAATCCTATTTGCTCTTTTCCAGCAATGGTTTTAATGATTTAGGAACCAGAAGAATAACTAAGAAACCCAACAGTCATTATCTCAAACAATGAAAATTTTTAGTGCAAAATCAATGTTTGTTATAATGAAAATAGATTCCTCAGCTCCTGCAGGGATATGTACTATTTTTTTTTAGCTAAATAGAATGTGATTGCTTATTTTCACCAACGTAATGAACATTTTTATTCAGAAGTAAAAATAAAATATCAGAATTTTTTTACTGTTAAATACATGCTTAAGCACATGTATTTAACCAGAAGCTCCCACCACATGACTGAAGCTGAGCAATCTGGGAATAATTTTCTGTGAACTTTTAGAAGCTTGAGGGAGAAGTACAAAATTTCCAAAAAGTAATGAAAAAGCTCACTCTGGGGAAAAATTTGTTCTGTTCAGATGGTTGACCAAACACTTAATTTGTTATGCGAAATGAACCAAATTCAAAACCTAATAAAAACATATTAAGCAGGTTTAATTAAGTAAAAAAAACAAACAATCCCTTCTTTCATACCAACATATCAAAACTTTTTTCAATGCCAAGGAAATTATTATTATCATGATTTTGATCATTTCAATGTATGTATTTATGGTTATTTTTAATCTCTGAACATTAGGAAAAGCATTCACATTAATACTTCAGAGATATGTTCTATTAGAAGTCCAAATGATCTCAAAGAATGCATGGGAACTCAGAGGATTTTATGCTTCATTGTATTTCTCCCTAGTTCTCTTCGGCTTGGTTTTCATGCAATGCCTAAAAGGTATAAAAACTAGAACATTAACAAAGAAGAAAATGAGCAGCAAACCTGCCAATACCCTTTAAAATTATTTCTTTGAGTAACAGGTGAAGAAAAAGTTCTCACTGTAATAGAACTACAAGTGCAGCAGATCAGGATGCTCACAGTGAGAGGTTTGGGGTCTGTGAAGGTTCAATTTACACCAATTATTTAGTACTGCTATCTTGAATAATACACCTTTTTTTTGGCATCTGCAATCTCTAAGGGTGATTTTTGCAGGAATGAGGTGACAAAATTTATCATTCAGGCATCTCTGCATAGGAAGAATTACTTGCAGCGATACAAATGTTTAAGAAAAATTTTGTCCCTCTTGACAGGGTGCCCAGGAAGGTTTTGAGACCCTTGGGCAGCAAACCCAGTCAAAGCAGGGGGACCTAGAAGGGCTGCTCTGGGCAGTGTCCAGTCAGCCTTTATCCTTGTCCTCTTTTATGTTACATAATTTCATCTGTCCATGAGGCACAGCACTGCTTGAAACTATGATATCTTTGGAAGTTCTAACTGCAGAAAGTCCTCAGCATAACTGGTGTGAAAATCTGCAAATCCTACTGCTCAACAAAACCTGAAGAGAACGTGTGTGCTTATCCCAGACTGTGCAGAGGCTGTATCCATATGCAGAATTGCTTCTGGATTTCTGTGCTCCTCTGGAGCAATGGAATTTCTGAACCACTTCAGCCTCAGCTGCAAGCCAGTCACTGAATGATGAAGACTCAACAACTAGAATTATACAAAAAGTTTCCACAAGGATGATTTTCCCTTTTTGTGATTTGATAAAGCTCTACCTTTCCTTCTTTGTAATGATCATTTTCCTTGGACATCAGAAAAGTGGAACTTTATGTGGATGACTTGTTGTTGAAAAACAAATTGAAATCCAGAGACATTTTTAAGAGTTCTATGAGCAAGAAACTCTTACTGGGAACTATTTTGTGCTTGTCTAGTAAAACACAACATTAATTTTATGTCAGCCAATAATTTCAGTAACAGATAAACTTTACAGGTCAAACTTGATGGTTTGTTCTTGAGACTGATAAAACACTAGAAAAAGTATTTTCAAGGAAAAGTGTTATTTAGGTATGGTTTTCAGCAGATCATCATCTGCTCATAGGTATGATTCAGACACAAGTAAAAATTAAATTCTTAAATTACTCACTGTGATGTTTTTTTTTTTTCATTTTCAAAGTAACCATGCTTGATATTAAATAGAAAACTGTAATTTTTGCCTACTAATGGCAGAATTCAGGTCATTAAAATAATATATAGCTAACCAAGAAATGGAGTTATGCAGGAACTTTCCCTAATTTACATGTTCTTTGCAATGATACATGCACATTATAAAACCTGTACACATTTGTACAAGCTGTTCCATTGTGGTGCATGCTTGTGTATGTCCTACTGAAACAACTTTCATAATTGAAAATCATTTTATTTACAGCATACAAGTTATCAGTGTTGCACTGTATCTGCCTTAATTATTAGGTGAAGCATATGAAATAGTTAAATGTCTCTGCCATATAACAAATTTGTTAATAAATGACATATAAAGAAGGGAGTCACAGACTTATTCAGTGTTTCAGAAAACTTACAGAAATGTTCCTAAGGAGTTGCTGATTCCTGACTCAATACCTAAAGCACCTTAAGAGAAAGGATTTCTTAGAAATGCTTCAGGTGGGGCTACTTTAATTGAACGGTTTTTCCCAATATTATTCATCTTTGGTGTTGAAATCACCCATTTCAGTAAGAAATGGGACAAACCAAGAGTTATAAGCAGGAGTCATATTTGCAATCCAATTCATGAATATATTCACTTCGCAGGTAATACTGAGGCAGTTTTCCAACAGAACTTGGAACAAACATGCATAACAAAAACTGAGCTTTCCTGAAACCTTTAGTGTGGTTTCTCTTTCTTCTCTTCTTTCTTTCTCTTTAGAATTGAGGAGTTTGGAAATCCATAGTGCATCTTTTCCAATATGCAGGTTATTTGCTGCCAGCTGAAGGCCCAATCAGCATACATAAACCTTGCCCCTAAGCAGTCTGTATTGCTTTATACAGAGATCAGGATTGCTTTGAATTACACATGCAATCAGAACATTTCATAGGGCAAATTGTGGTCATTTTGACAACTATACAGCGAGCTTAATTCCAGTCCAAATATACATGATATTCAGAAATACAATGAGGTAATTTAACATTTTAAAAGGGCAGTATATGGTATAAATTAGTAGAAAAATCATGACACTTACAAACTTGTTCTAAAGATGTATTGTTCCTTTTTCTTTAGAAATAAAACCCCACCCCCACAAAAGAAAAACCAACATCACACCACTCCCAACCCACCCATTTCTATTAAGAATAAATTAGCCACCTAAGAAGAATTCCGCTGATATACAATTCATACCGGAAATCTATTTTATACTCAGGAAAGGAAGGCAGAGAAAAGAGGGAAGGAAAGTAGGAGGAAGAGAATTATCAACACTGTTTTCAGCACAAATCCAAAATATAGTCACATACAAGATACTGAGAAGAAAATTAACTTTACCTCAGCGAAAACCAGCACACATAAATGTTGGATCAGTAAGAGATGCCAGAGAAGAATATGTAAGATAGGACATATTGATTCCTAGGACTTACCATGTCCTTTAGCAATGCTAAAGCTGCTCTCAACTGCACAACTCTCATATGAGAAACATCAATTGTTTTTCATTAATTTCTGCTACAGTCTGTCACTTATCCAGTGTCTCCTTTCAATTAAAGGTTTGTGTTGAAACACATAAAACTTGTATAAAACTTGTTCTCTGGAACTGAAAAATGTTCACATTTTGATTGATAGTGACATCATCACTATAGTCTGATTTATCACTCATCACTTTATGCTCCTGCCAAAAAGGGTTAAAAGCCATCCCTTTCCAAACATTTACTACCTGACCTTTTCACAGCTACCCTGACAAATTTTTAGATTTCTGTGTTCCTTAAAATGTACCATAATAGTAGCTGGAATCTTCTAATTTCTTTAAACCGTGTCTTCCCAATTATTTATTTAAGAGCTGTGTAGATAAGCTCTCCATTCTCACCTAGATCAGTGATAAGAGAGGAAATGGCCTTTTTAGAGTGCCTCTGCTTTTTAAAGCAGATAGAAATAATAAGGTTGACAAAGAAAAAAGGAAAATTAGGCATTATGAGGGTAATAACTTAGAAAGTGTCAGATTCAGAATAATTGAATCCAATGACATTTAATGCTATGGAAAACAATAGCAGCAGCCCAGCCGCCCATCTGATTCATGTCTAGTTCATGTTTAACAAAACAAGGCTAAGGGTCATGCAGTCATGAGTCCCATAAATAACCTGTTAATGGGATTTCCAAACAAGCTGTCCTCAAAATGGTTTTTTGTCTCACAGAAAGAATATTAAAATGCAAATGGATTCGGGCTGTGTCCTCATAAACAACCATGTTCATTTAACCTCTGACCTCGACGTTTAACTGCCCATTCCAGCAATTTGTATGGTATTAGCCACAGCATGCCTCTCCAAAGTGCTAACATTGAGAAGAGAGGACTAAATGAATAGGTTACTATCTGTGATGCCCAGTTAACCAAGTCAAACTGACTTCAGAGGCATAAAGATATTATTTTCAAACCTTCCTTTAGTTAGTTGACATATTTTTTTGCTACAGGGAAAAGAAGGTGCCAAGAAAGGTGCTCTGAAACATTATTGATTGCACAGTGCCATGTGCCAGCTCAGCAGAACATCAGCTGGAGAGTTTTGGCAGAAACTGCCAGAAGTCACCTACCTTCACCTGCCTGCTCCCCTTGAGCAGCTGCCAGGACCCCTTGGTGAAGCACTTTGTATTCTACAATTCCCTGTCCAAATTTTCTTGATCCTTTTCTGTAGCAGGATGTTCCAGCCATTCGTTCCCTGCAGCATCTTCAGCCACGTGTTTAGAAGAACGTGGCTCTTTTTCGTGCAATATTAAAAGGAGCCCACCTGCCTGACATGAATAATGAAAAAAAATTGCTCTTTGTTCAAATGCAACCACTTTTCTCCTACCTGATGCTCCCCATGGGCCTCAAGGGGAGACCTACAAATGGCCTAGGGGAGCTTTCCTGACCATGGAGAGTGTCAAATTAAAACAGCAACAAGTGAAATATCCAGTAACAGTTCCCAACTAAAAGTATCATGAAAATCACAGTAAATACCCACTCAAACCAAATTAAAGTATGAAGGTTGCTCTTAACAGCTTGGGTTCAAAAGAAGCAATTAATTCTTTTTTGAAAGCACATGACTTCTGAGAAAAGGGTAAGAGAGCCCTTTGCAGTGAGGGGACTACTTTTTCCAGAGGGAAAGGAGTAGTTGGCATGTCATTTACTCTTGGAGTACTCTTACCTGATTGGGTGGCTATATTTTTTCATCACAGAATTTCTATTCCAAAATACTCACAGCACCTCAGAGTTTATTAGAAATTTGTAAATCTTGGAGAAAACTGCCACAGCTGAGATGGATCTAAAAGTTTCAAAGTTTGCTGCACAACATTGAAGCTGAGGAAACAATCTGAACTAACAGTGCTTAGAAAGGAATGATTATTTTCATGTTTGCTAACACTGGTCCATGCCCAATGGTATTCTCAGTTGATTGTTCACCTGGACTGATTTTTCATATCAGTTTTGGATTTCGTTTTTTCAATAAGTAAATCCCTTCCTGTAAACAGCTTTTCAGGGGCACAGTTTCAGGTATCGCTTATTGCAGGCTTTGTCTTATTTTGATTTGTCTTATTTTGCTCACACTGATTGGCAGTAAAGTCTCTGAATACCAGAGTTTCAGCTCCTAAAACTTTTCTGGATGTGTCCACTTCCTAGTCCAAGAAAACTCCAAGTGATGATTTCTGTCCTAGAAGAGGTGATAACAGGTCTTTTTATCCCATCTCTTATTAACTTGCAATTTTCTTTTTCCACATTAAACTCTGAAGGAAAATAGAGGGCTTAGACTGTTCAGTGACCCTCCCAGCATGGTGTATATCAAAGATTTATGTTTCCTTACCCACACCACTCTGGCTCACAGAGGACCACTCCTTAAAAGTTAAATCTAAGGCCAGAAATGTTAGAACTGCAAACTTTTTTTTTCCTGAACCAGGCTGAAAGCCGAGTCATTAATGCTGCGATCGGTCTAATCCAGAGCATTTGTTGCCGCTAATTATTACGGACAAGCCTCTTTATTGAACCACATCCTTTTATCAACATTAGGATGCATGAGCCGAGGCTGTTGTTTTAAACGCACTCATTAACCACACAAATCAGCCCTGTTGACAGAGCGCTTTTGAATTAAGCATCAGACTGTAGTCATTGGACAAGGAGCAATTTATAATGCCATTAGCAACACTTGCGAAGGTTACAGGCATCAAAAATTGTTCAGCCGTAATTATTCTTAATGGATACAAGGAATAAACTGACGCAGGACAGCTTTTTCATTACCTTTCAATCAAGCCTGATGGCTTTGAGAAATGTACAGTAAATGCATTTTGGGGAGAAATAATGATGTTGCAGCACCTTTCACTGGAAAATGCTCTCAGTTCAGAACTTAACTTTTAATAGCATTAATTTGATATAATTAAAAAATATGATTTGCTTTGAAGATTTTGCAACGAATTGGTCTGGCTGCTGTTTAACCATTTTTCAAGTGTTCATCCCAAACATGAGCAGAGAAAAAGATAAAAATCTTCAGATGCTTGGGATTCTCATGAAAAGCATTAGACCTCGAATTTCCTAAAGCCAGAGTAATGAGGACAGATTTTCAAAGTGAACTCAGAGAGTTATTCACTTAGAGAATGAAAGAAATTTTATGACAAAAAAGCATCAACACATACACAACATTCTCCATAAAATTCAGTCACAGATTCAAAAACAGATGATCACTTTCTCATGGGTAAAATGGTGAAAAAAATATTTAAAAAACCAAAACAAAACAAAAACCAAACCCAAAAAACAAAAACTCAACTTAGTTTTAACCTGAATTTGATGCACTTAAAATCACATTACCCTATTTCTAAAAACAAACACCTTCATAAATCTGTCCTTATTTCATATCCCATCACAGCTGCTATTACCAGTCTTTTCTGTCAGGAATACCTTCTCTTTGCAACAAGTCTTTCCAGCCAGATTGAAGATTTTGGCCAAATGGCCACAATTAATCACATCTGACTCGAGTCTTAAAACTAATCAGAAGGTCTTCTTTGTCACTACATGTACTTTAGCTCATAGGTTTCCATGTTTTTACTCTGAGATCTCTTCACTATTTTTTCTTTATACTTGTGCAGATCAAAGAATAGAGATAATTAAGAAAATTAAGAGAAGGCAAGAATGTGCTTTAGTCGTTCTGTGCTTGTCAGATCACAGGTCAGGATAGAAATGCTGCAGGAACTCTGCTGTTTAAGCAGCCAAACTTTAGCAGCAGCACTGCAGCTGTGTGAGCCACACAGTGATGCCTTAGGATTTGAGCTTTTCTATTTTTCAGATCCTTTATTGCTTTAGTGTATAACTCTAAGGTCCATATAAAATGTTAGTTACTGTCTTCACATTGTGGTCAGGCAGAACAATCCCTCTCTGGGCCTGAAACTCAAGGACATCTCACTGCCTCAAGCCCCAAGAGATGGAAACAATGAATTGTAGGGGGGAACTTGGAGTAAATTACTTCATTATCTGATGCTGTAATTGGAGAATTAACCCTGATATGTCAATGGACCAAGCTTATAGTTGTCTGAAAAACTTGTGACCATCTTCCAGCTTGGGTGCAGCCTCTGGGAGGCTTTTTAACTACCCGAGATGAATTTGTTGAAGGCCTTTAATAAATACCCACTTTATTCTCTTAATCTTGTCTAGGCTTTGTTCTAGGCAGCCACTCCAAGGCATCAACAGAGCAACAGAAAGTAGATGCTTTTAAAATATTTGTGTGCAGAGTTGCTGAGAGCGGAGAACATCTGACACAAAGCTGATGAGAGGAAATAACACATAACTTCCCTTTCAGTCAGGAGTGGCAAAGACCAAAAGTTGAAATTAAATTTGAAATTGGTGGGTGCCAATGCAAATTATAAAACAAAGCAGGATGTAAGATTGCACCAGAATGGGAATTCAAGGGTGACTTCATATACAAGTAAATTCCAGCAGTAGTTGCATCAAGTTTTATCACACCATTTGTGCTATTTTATGCTGTGTTTAATCATAAATACTAGGACCAAATAATTAAACATAGTAATATTCCCTAAAAGAAAATATTTCTAGCATGCACACTTGAAAACAACAGAAAACAATGGGTGCAAATATGGGCAATTCAAAAAAACCAGAAAGCAAACAAGATATCTAAAGTTGATGTATTTTAAAAAATACATATATTCCCAAGAAATCTTAGGATTTTGTTATCTAGTGTATAACATTAAAGCCAAAAAGTTACCACTGCAATCACCCCTGCAATGCTCTACAATAGTAGTGGTGGCTACAAAACAGATACAAAAGCTATACCTACCTGCGCCTGTTAAAGCCACTGCTTTACTAAAGGTTAACAGCACAGGAAAATTATTCAGGGGAAGCTCTGACTTCTCCTTCAGTTCTTCTTACTGTTGTTTTACTCATAAAATCATAATCTTCAGCATCTACATTGTTCTAATGTAAAGATGCACTGGAGGTGAGAAGAGGTAATGCTCATATTCAGGGATTTACAGAATGAGGAAGAAGAAACAAGCAGAACATGGATCCACACTGGAGAAGGATAAATTGCTCAGAATCTAATAAAATCTAATAAAATGTGTTTTGCTTGGTTGATGTGTATGATGGTATCAGAGCCCCAGCCCAGGCTTCAGAGCACTTTGAGGGGACAAATCCATCCCTCCTTTGATCTTCTCCTTCCCCATGCTGGTATTATCCCACACTTACCCAACTCACTCCCAAATTCTCAATTTTATTTCCCCTAGGCTGCGAAATCTAAGGTTTATACTCAGCCCAATGAGCCTCTTTTCTGATGCCACACATGCTTTCACTGATTACTTCTCTAAGAATTCTTTCTGTAAGAGATAGATGAATTTCCAAGAGCAACACTGAAATTAGACTGAAATCTTGCTGCATGTATCATTAAAAGACTAACAATGATCTTTGCTTTTTTTCCTCTATTTTTAGAACAACCCATCCCACTTTTTAATGACTGACCTTGAAATTATTCCTCAAGGACTTTATGAGAGTTTGTTTGTTTCCTTTTTTCAGATGTCAGACTTTGTGCAGCACAGTTCCAATCACATACACAAATACTACAATTCTGACACTTAGCACCATGGTCAGGCAGCTGTCCCTCTGCTACAAAATCATGTAACTAAAAACATACACTTAATGGCATTAAATCAAGGGAGAGGGAGCAAAATTCTCCATTTTTTTTGCTATACACACATGCTTACATACTTATATATACTATCAAAATGAAATCTTGATGAATGAACCATTAGCTCTACCACCCTCACTTTGCATCTGGGTTGCAGATTGATGACAGCTTGGAATGGACCTTAATACACATAAAAAAACCCAATGTATCTGCCCCACAAAGCTGTAGGGAAGAGCATGACAACTTTGGTCAGATATCACGCTTCTACTCAAGTTTGAATAAAATCTGCAGAATCCAAGACCACATTCTGCAGGTTAAGTAGGTCCCTGCAAAGATGTACCCACATAGAGTCACCAAAAAGTTTGGGATGGAAGGGACCTTAAAGCTCATCCAGTTCCATCCCTTGCCATGGGCAGGGACACCTTCCACTGCCCCAGGCTGCTCCCAGCCCATCCAACCTGGCCTTGGACACCTCCAGGGATCCAGGGGCAGCCCCAGCTGCTCTGGGCACCTGTGCCAGTGCCTCCCTCCCCTCACAGGGAAGAATTTCTTCCCAATATCTGAAATCATCTGTCAGTTGAAGCCATTCCTCCTTGTCCTCTACTACATGCTCTTGTAAATAATCTCTCTCCTCATCTTTCTTGTAGGTTTCCTTCAGGAACTTCATGTACCTTAGGTACATGAACCTGACTTTCAGCTCTGTAGTCAACAATGACTTTGTTCTTTTAAAATAAGGACATTCCAAAGACTGATACAGAATTTTTAAAATCCATATTGATAGTGATTTAAATCATCAAGTCTAGAGGATTCATCATGTGTTCATCTTCACTAGACAGATCTCTTATACCTAGCCTCTTTTCCAGCCTCACTTTGCTGCCTGAAAAACAAAGCAGCTGCTGCCCATCTCTCTTTTGCATCTTAATTAAAAGAAAAGTATTGAACACAGAGCATCAGGATTACTTTGAAAATTGCCCTGGTTGAGTTTGTTTGGTAAAACTGAAGATGACCCTCAGTGGAAGAGCCAAATGGTTTTTAATTTAGGAAGCTCAGGTTTATGTACAACTTTTTAAAGATTCCTTCTTTTAATAAAATAGATTATGTAGTCCAATTGCAGTAATAATGTAATATCTGATTCTAATGTTATCTTTGGCTTCTAACAATGGATGGGCTAGAGGTCCTGCTCCAGTCTATCAGAAGAATGTAATGACCATTAAAAGGCAAGCAAAGATTTGTATCGCTCAGTTGTTCAGTGTCATTGTTCCAGTCTCCACAGTGGAGAAACAGCACATTTCTTTTAAGTAAAATATTGCTGGGAACTCACTGCTTCAGCAATTACCTCTGAAACACATTGTTTTCTCAAAGCCATTAACATGTCAGATCATGGCAGTGCTTGACATTCAAACACGCCTTGGAGGGCTGCAATTCAATTTAAGGATCACCTCCTCTGAGCAGGCTAACCTGCAAATTTCACAAAATCTGAGAGAAATTCTCAGGGTGCATTTTGATCATGCTGCTTCCTAAATTAAAAACAAAACTGTAAGTGTTAAACATCTTTAACAAGGCATTAAACCTCAGCCATAATCTAAGAGGGGTCCCTTAATGAGTAATGACATATGTTGTGAAGGCAGTTATCTCCTAATGTTCGGCGCTCAAGCAGTACAATGGAATGGCACAGTGTGCAGAAGGGATGTATCATCACTAATGAGAGGATAATTTGAAGCTCCTCTTCTGAGAACCCCAGAGGAGACTTTCCATTGCTGCAGGATGGAGAAAGGATGCAATGCTCCTTCTTATCACACACTTCAAAGAAGAATGGGAAGTGACAACGTGATAGAGCAAAAGCTGAGACGGAAACAGAAAATGGGCTTGGGCACTGGGAGACTCCCTGAAAGGGTTATCTTCCTTTGCTCCCCCAAAATCTTGGTGCAAAGTACTCTTATCTCCTGACTCTTTTCCACCCAGCTGACCACGAAGGGCATACTAGACATTGCTGTCCTACAGGGGAGCGTGGCACAGGTGTGGGGCTCCTGGGAACACACAACACCCTGCAAAAGGAGCTGAGGTCAGGGGGGAGCCCAAGATGTGATGGACGAGAGCTGTGTTCAAAGGCAGAAGAAGAATCCAAAGCCTCCTCACAAAAAAAAAAAAAAGGTAAAAATAGAAAACTCTTCAACCAAAGATAACAAACATTCAAACCCAAAGCTGCCTGATTTTATGTACCCATGCAAAATCGTCATTCCCTGCCCAGCATCTTTTTTACTTTGCTGGTTTTTTTGATTGATTGTTTTCTTTTTTTTTTTTAAAGACCTATCTTCAGCGATTTAATAGGAAAACTGCTGAAGACCACTTGTAAATGCTTCTTGGGTTACTGAAAAAGCCTCGATTTGGTGACAGAGTAGTATTTAATAATCATCGATATGAAATGCGTAGCTCAGCCCTCCTCCCTTGACCCTTCCCCTCATGTAAAGACATCTGCAAATTAAGTGAATAACAATCAATTTGAGATGTTGCCATTTGCTGAAGCAGGCATTACTGGTTTCTACCTGCATCTAAATCAAGAGAACTGCTTCCAGAGACAGTGATGACTTGACATTACATTGCAAAAATTATGAAAAGTATTTGGTGAACCTGTATTGTGCTTACTAGACTGCAGCTGTTAAAATTATAAATCTGCAGCACTTGGAGCTCTGTAAAGAAGGTCTTTTAGATGCAGCCCAGCTAGTCTAATAGCCTGTCCCTGTCAGTGGGCAATAGTTTATTCCTAAGGAGGAATGTTTACTATCTGGTGATTCTTTGCCCAAATTTATCCCTACCTTCTAATATTTTAGTAGCTGTGGGGATTCTTGAGCCCAAGGTCATGTGGGAAGAAGTTCTACAGAACTCTTGATTTTGTACATGGTGAATTCCCCTTCCTGCAGTGCCCTGCAGATTGCTCATGGACAGGATCAGCACACAGGATCAGTCTTTTTAAGCTGCTGCCTCTGCTGATGCCTCTTCTGGGCTCACTCAGTCATTTCTCACACAAAAGCAGAGCAAGGCCCCTCTCTAGCACTGGTATCATACACTGGCTCATTCCCAGTTCCACCAGGTGCTTTTTAGGCAGGGTCTTTAAAACTGTGTAATATTTTCTGTGTTGGAGGCCATAGAATTTGTTATGACACCCTTTTCCACTTTGCTATTTCCTTCCCAACCATTTCAAGCATTCAAATTCCCTTTTTTTGGCAACTGCCAATTACCAATTTGGCATTTCACAGATGCTAAGATAGCTTCAACATCTCATCCTTGGCAACAGCAAACAGCTCAGAGCACAACACTTTTAATGTGGAGTTAAGATAATCCTCTCTTTTTAAAATGCATCACTTCAAAACTTAAATATTAAAAAACTTAAGAAACTTAAACTTGCAAGTTTAAGTTAAAAAACTTAAACTTTCAATACCTAGAATTTGAGGTGATTACATGAAATTCAGACTCCAAACTCATATTATTGAGCAAAAGGTTTTTGCCTCTGTTTTTTTCTCTTTTACTTTTGGGATTTTTTTTCCCTCTGGTCACCTGATTCCCCAGTTTCCTAGATGACTGCCCTACTTTAAGCAAGGAAGAGGAACCTCTTCTTTTCACCGTGGTGTACAGCCTTCACTCCCCTCCCAAGTGCAGAAACAGCAGGGGGGCTTAAACACTCATGGGGGCAGAAAAAATGACAAGAAAACCATCTTTGTTCCAGGAATACGGCATGAGGTCACGTTACTATGGCAGCATGAACCATTTCCCCTCTTTCTAGCTAGTAGAACTTTGCCCATAGTTTATTCCCTGGGAAGCCTAATCCAGAGTTCAGGCTGGGGGTGGGGAGAGTGGGTTTAGAGGTCAACAGCAATGTGACAATAGCCTAGTCAAGAGAAAAGAAAGCGATGATATAGAAGAACCAAAGAGTCGGTTCACCAATCGCTGGGGGCTGGCTCACACAGAGAGGTTAGAATTCATCCCCTCACTTTAGCCCAAAGTTCCTGATTTAGCTGTTCTGTGCTCAGCATACAGAAAGCCTGAATGATGAACAATAAAGATGCCAGTAGAGCAAACAGTTACAGATGAGAAGGCAGTGTTGACAGGAAAACTGTGCAGTATGTGCCCAGTAAATACAATAAATACAATAGTAAATACAATAGTATTTACTAGTAAAATTACTGCTGTATTTACAGGCATCTTAGACTAATGCTGTTATTTTTCCTGCTTCATTCCTTACAGTTGTGAATAGCATACAGGATAGAACTTCTCCACACAGAGGCTGCAAGCAGAGAAGTGGAGTTTCTGAATAAACGTGTATGTATGCATGCACCCATGTGTGTGTAAATGCTCCCATAAAAAGGGGACAGGCATAGACTCTAAAATATTATAAAAGAGCAAGAGGTAAAATTTATATGTGAGTTAACTAACTTCATAATCCTTGTGAAAAAGAAAGAGTTGTGATTGGTTTTCTTTCACTTGGAAGTCCAGGGAAAAAGAAAAGACAGACAAGTAAAGAAATTCACTACTAAAACTGGCAAGAACTAAGATTTGTGAGATCAAGATTCTCAAGTTTCACTGGTCTCTACACTACCATCCTAAGAAATATTTATAAGGAAATCTGGAATTCCAACAGCAGCACAGAAGTTGCAAATGACTCAGGAAGAACAACATGTAAGATACCAAAGTGAACTGTTTTCTAAATATGCACAGGCATTATTAGCTCAGTTGATCAGAACATGGTGTAACAATGCCAAGGATGTGAGTTTGATCCCCATATGGGCCATTCACTTAAGACCTATGTGACACTTGTGGGTCCCTTCTAACTCTGAATATTCCATGACTATTTTACAGAGCTTCTCTGATTATTAGTCCAAACCAAAAGATTTACTTTTCTCTTAAACAGGGACACAAATATTTTCATCATCCTAGGTCTGGAATATCTTTTTAAATCCAGCAGCATGTCACTGAACACTTGAAATGATGGAAAGAATTCTACCAATACCCCAAATATGTGAGAACACCATAATGGCATATCCTTAACTAACTATCCATGGGCAGTGCTCTATTTCTGGACAAGGGGGAATTGCCTTTACATTACACTAAAAAGCATTTCCAATTAAGGAGGAAAGTAATGTAAGACAAATTAAATACACTAAAGAGCTGCTGTTGAAACGCACTATGTTTATTAAGATAAGACACTGTAGAACTGTCCACTTATGGTACAACAGTGATTTAAAACACCACTCTGGTCTCACTGAAGCTCAGGTACTTCATTTAGGTCTTTCAGCAGCTCTCATTACAAGGACTTCTCCTACCCCTCCTCCAATATTATTCCTTTGATGTGTGACAATGAGGCTCATGTACATGAAGGTATCCATTGCATGGCTTGAATTAAGCCATTTAACCTCCACTGAAATCCCATTGAGAAAAATCAATCCATACTCAGCTTTATACTACAGAAACTAAACCATGATTGGTACCTGAGTTAGACAGCCTTAAATTATATCAGGGACATCTACATTGGACTGTAATAATTTCTGAGACTGCAGGGTAGACATCTGTAGCCTCTGGAGAATTACTGTCAAGGCCTCAAGAAAAACCTGTCCAATGCTCTTCCGTGGCAGATTAATGCAATGAGGGATTTTCCCAGAGAGAAAGCTGCAGGTGTGTAAACTGACATAGTTCCTGGAAAAACCTAACATGCACACCTTATTTCCCTATCTGTAATGTGAGGACTGACTAGTCCTGTCCTATTAGAAAGAGAGTTGGCAACTAGAGAGGCTTCCAGGCATTATTCCTCTTGCCACGCACAAGGTAGGATGATATGGGATGAAAGGATCTTGCAGCCTATTCCACAGGAAACACCACAGTTACAAAGGGAAATGGAAATACAACCCTGTTTGGCACTTCAGAACAGATTTTGTCATTTGCAGCTCAGTTGCAGTCATGGACATATGCTAAATGCATAACAGAAGGATCAAATTGGCCAAAACACTCTCTGACTAAATTTAAAATCTCTGTCTGGTCAAGACATAAACTAAAGATAAATGATGTAGGTCTGGAACCAAATTATCTTCAGAAGGATCAGATTTATTTACTGAACATGCAGGTGCCGAGAAGTCAAGGAAGCATTTATTGATTAGCCATCGACAGTACTGTGACAGTACTGTGTGACAGTACTGTGTACTGACAGTACTGTGTACTGACAGTACTGCCCAAGTGCACCATATTATTGAATATGTTTACTTGGTCAATGTGCATCTCTAAGCTACTGTCTCCTGCAAGTGAACAGTATAATGGCTTTTAGAGAGAAGCAGGACTGGAGAATATAAAGACATAAAAAGTCTCCCTGACAAAGGGCCCAGGGCAGCCGTGTTCAATTCCTAAACTGAGAGAAGCAGAGATAATCCACTAATCCTGAATGGAGTAGCATAGATCATGCCTGCCACCCAAGCACCAGGAAGGATTTCTGTACAAGAAAAGAAGCACCTTTCCCTTTGACATCAGAGGTCATGGGTGTTATGTGACATTGTCTGGGAGCAGTACTCCTTTTCATCTTGATCATTCTTTCCCATTGCAGGATGAGTCTGCTGTTTTCTGACATGGATTTACTTTCAGTTTCTCTCTAATTTTGAGGAATACAGGATTTAGAGAAAACAAAGCAGTTTGGTACTCTAAGAGCCTGCTTTCAGCTTTTTGTTGCATTCTGAAGTCATTTTGCTACTTTGTATTTTAATAAGTAAATTATGCCAAACTGATCCGTTCTTAAGGATGGGTAGAGCATACCCCTTACCTAAAGGTGTGTTAAGCAGCTGAGGTAAGAACCTGCTTTAGCTGTTGTTCTAAGTCCAACAAAATCTTCAAATACTCTGCTAGGTTTGACGTAATTAATGCAGAAATCCCTTTTTCTAGTGGGCACTTCTCAGTCTCATTTCTGTGCTATAGTCCCACACAGGCTTAGTTACACAGTAATATTAAGTGTTTTATTTGGAAGTCAAAACTTTATATTCCAAGGCAATTGTCTGCATTTCTCGGGTGTCCTGAGTCATTACTCACCTGTAAAAGGTTATAGCAGGTGTATTCTAATGAATTGGGACTTAAGCAAAACTGTCAGATGGGGCAGATTCACGGAATCATAGAAAAATGGAATGACTTGGCTTGGAAGGGACCCCCAGAGATGGTTTAGTTTCAACTTCCCCTTTCCACAGGCAGGGACACCTTCCACCATCCCAGACTGCCCCAAGCCCTGTCCAACCTGCCCTTGGGCACTTCCAGGGATGGGGCAGCAACAGTTTCTCTCTGACCAAAGAACTTTTTCACAACATCTAATTCAAATCTCTTTTTTTATTTGCTTTAAAACCATTCTCAATTGTTCTGTCACTATCTGCCCATGTCAAAAGTTGCTCTCCCTCCTCTCACAAGCCCTGTTTAAGTCCTGGCAGGGTGTGATGAGTTCTTCCCAGAGCCTTCTCTTCTCCAGGCTGAACATCCCTAGCTATCTCAGCCTGTCTTCATGGTAGAGATGCTCCAGCTCTCTGATCATCTTTGGGGCCCTCATCAAAGACTTAGAAATATTTTTATTAGCAGTAAGAACCTTTTTTCTGGGAAAATAGCTTGGCTTTTATTTTATTTTCTTAAAAAAAAGGTTATCCTTGCTTTCACCACCTGCAGATGGTCCTGGCAACTGACCAAGAGTCTGAGGGTTGCATTTAATTTGCATAAATCAGAGCTGATTACAGTTACTTTCCTCATTAATACACTGAGTACTGATTAATAATCGGCAATACACAGAATGTACCGATGTGTTTGCCAGGGACTGAATGCAGCTCGATGCCAGACATGTTTCTAAAAACAAAACTCCTGCTCCACACACAAAGGACAACCAATCTGCATCACAATGCAGTCTTTGTTCTGAAAGGAAGAGAAAGTCCTGAGAATTTCTGTAGTTCCTGCTGGTCGTATCTTCATTTTAAACCCTGCTGGGAGGGTGCAGAGATGTGAGCTACTTTCATGGCTCCCGTCTCACTCCATACAGATGCTCCAAGCAAAACACCACAGCCCTTACTGCTGCAGCAGCTGGTCCTGTCAATGCCTTGGGATTTTAGCTTTTATATTTTTCATATTTGTAACCCTGCCATTCTTTAGTGTGTAACTCCAAACTCCACACACAGTGTGAGCTGCTGCTTTCCCATTTGGGTCAGACACAGCAATTCCTCTCCAGGCCTGGCAATCAAGGACACCTCACTGCCTCAGGCTCTGAGAGATGGAAACAAAAGGGAGTTGGGGGCAGCAAACTTGGGGTAAATGACTTCATTACCTGAAGCTGGAATTGGGAGATTCACCCCAATATGCAAATGGCCCAAACTTATAAAAGTGTGAAACCCCTGACCCGTGGTCCATTTTGGGTGCAGCCCCTGGAGGGCTCTGTCTGCCTGAAATATCCCTCAACAAACAGAACTGCTTTTTATTCCCTTAATTTTGTCTGGCCTCTGTTTTTAGGGAGCCCCAAAATGGCATCACTGTCACCCACATCTTCTGCACCAGCAGCTGAGTTCATTCAACAAGAAAAACACAGTCAAGAGGAGTGAACTGTTACCTTCTTGCCTGTACAGAGAAGATGCAAGGAGCACATTCAACACAGAACATCTCTCATCTCATTATGATAATATACATCATCTACCAGCATATTTATTGCTTACATAGATGTGAGATTTTTACATGAAAAATTGATTTATCTATTGGATAATTAGTAAACTTCAATAATTGCAGAAACCTCTTAGCAATCAGTTGACATTTAATTAACATGCAATAACTGTCTTATTAAATCTCCATTAAATACCTGTTAGAGTTAATTAAAACCCATGATTTCATGATTCCTGAGGAAACCACATTATAGTTAAACAATAAGCTGCCTGGAACAGAGTTGCTTGCTTACGTCTGCTGCAATGAGTTGCTCTAGTTTAAGGGAAGGACAACCCTATATTTCAGATTCTAACACTTTGAGGTTATGCAAAGACATGGTATGAAAAATATGAATGAAAAAACATGAAATGTTCCAAGATTTTCATCTGGACTCAGTGGCAAACCTTTTTTATCTTAGACATGTGTGTGAAATTCTGCCCCAAGCATGTCCCAAGTCAATAATGGCTCTTGTGTTCCAAGAAATCTTTAAAAACCATGATAAATTTTTGTGTAGAGGGACAAATTAATAGTCCACCGTATTCTTTTGTATGTTATTCTAATAAGGTTATTTGGAACTTTGGTCTAAATATGTTCTCTTATCCCCTGACATCTATTTTGCTGGCTTCTGCTAAGGTAGAAGCATCTTCTCCTGTATCATCAGATTTGATTAAAAGATTGGATTATCCAGAAAACTTTAGGCAAAATAAATTATACTTGGGTTTTTCTTCTACTCAGCCCACTCAAAGATGTTAATGAAATAAAAAACCCAACCAACCAAGAAAATCCTAGTTTTTTCCTCTTGTAAGAGACAAAAATGCAAACATTTAGCACAGCTTTTTGATCTGTGGTACGTGAACGACTTCAAGCAAGTACAAGATCCTTTAAAATGGAAATCAAAAGTAGTATCAAGTATAATAGCACTCATATTTGTGCATGTTGCTGCCTAAAGTCAAAGTCAGAATAAAGTCAGTTGACCGAAAATATCACTAATAAGACTTCGGGAATCTACCTCCTTGTGGCTGACCTAGGTTTATAGTATTCAGAACTTCTCTTTTACATACAGGAATTTTCTGAACACCTAAGCATATGTATAAAAGTGAAATCAAATGATTGCCTCAGACATGACAGAACTGCTGAACTAAGAACCATGCACTGTCCTCTATTAAAGGGCATCACCTTGAGAAGATAGAGGTTTGTAAATGTTGCTCTGGAAGTTAGTATTCTCTGCTATTGTCTATTATATATAAATCTATAGAGGTAGAAATAATTATCTTCAAAGATGTTTCCTAATCACCTTTTATGCAACCTTTACAAAACCCAGAAATCAGTACTCTGATTTATCAGAATAGAAACATAGATTTATCCCTATCAAGCTTCTAATGTATCAAAGAAAGGGATCCTGATTTTGAAAATAACAAAACAGGTACTGAAAAGGAAAACAAACCTATAGTCAGAGAGATAATACTGAGTGAGAGTGGCTGTACTCGCAATAATCTAGGGACAGATTCAGTTTATAATGAGAGCACACAATGCATTAGTTGTGAGTTAACTTTAGTCTGAGGTCCCTGAATAATTAACCTGCTTTGTTTCAATTCATTTAAATGTCCACATGCTACTGTTTATGAAATTGGAATGTGTCCTACAAAAAAAAGTCACACTGCTTCCAGAGTTGTACAGAGATCAATAGGAAAAATGTTACTCGTTATGAATCTTGTGATTCAAGTATTTCACTTAGAACAAAAATTAACATTGCCACCTAAAACAAATCTTGAGGGCAAGTATTTAATCTTAATTATAAATAATTGAATGAAATAGAATTCAATAGAATTGAATGAAAATAGTAGAATTTGATATTTTTATATAGACATTATACCCACTTTATTTTCTATAAAAATCTCATATAAACCAGGTTATATTATTTAAATATACATATCATATATATACAAAAGTTGTTTAAAATTCATAAATTATTGCACAGTATCAAATGGCTATTATGTAAAGATTTGAGTGCAGCTAGTAATATTGTAAATCATGGTCACTGGTACTCTGCAACTGAAAAGGTACCATGCATATGTAAACAAGAACTAAAGTATAGAGTATATGTTTACAACTTCAAATTTTCCAGTTGTACCATGAAGGATAGTGAACCTTTCTAGCATTCCACTTTTTGTTATTATCCTCTTATATTTTAAACCATGCCTTTTTAATTCTCCTGTTTTTCTTCGTGGCTGAATCTCTGCAAAGCAAACTTGTCCCCCTAACCATTAGGGAATATTACTACTGCTGGAAATCCACCTGTCATTTTACAAATATTTTTCAAAGGAAGACATAAAAAGGTTGTCTCAGAGAAAGAAAATAACTTAGAAACAAAAATAGTATGCATTTTGCTCCCACTGGGACAAACCAAGTAATATTTACTCTGACATGATAAAAGATCAGAAAGTGTTAGAACTAATGGCTCTGTAAATAGGAAATTCAGAAAAGAGGGATCCTGGTAGAATCACAAGAAAATTGTATCCATTTTCAGCTGGCAATTTTTATGAAACATCCTGATTTTTTAACTCTGTATTTATAGAACTGTGTATGATAGCAGCACCTCTGCCATCAGCATCATCACCTTTTTTATATTATTGCCAGGATTTCTCCTGAAGAAATATCAACAGTTTCCTGCACAGAAACAAATAAGGCAGATTATGCAGAGGTCATTTTCAATGACAGCTACATTTGGGAGAGCAGAGTGAAAGCAAATGCAGCATTGGAAGGAGCCTGCCCTCCAAAGAGAACACAAAAGTGTCTTTCTAAAGCATTCAAGACAGGGAACCTTGGACATTGGACAAGGGGACCAATGGACAAATGCCCATTTCATATTTCATATATTCCTTTCTCTCCAGCAGTGGATCAAAGGCAGGATAAAAATATAGTGAAGACCAAGACTCTGCAGATGGATCAGAAATTATGACAAGTGTGGAATTACCTCCTACACACCTAAGCAAGCTGTTTTCTAGTAAGGAAAAGACAAAGTAGGTTACACCAAAGTAGCTTCTGTTTACAACTTAACATTGTGGCACAGCAGAAAAACAGCCTAAACTAACTAACTAACTAACTAACTAACTAACTAACCAACCTAACTAACTAACTAATCTAACTAACTCCAAGGTGGGAGCATGAGGAAGGTCAAGGGAAGAATGCACTTTAAACAATTGCAGATATTCAATGAGAAGTGGAAAGTTCTGAAATTTTGTCTAATTTATTTGAAGATAAACTCACAGTACCAAGTTTCTGAATATTTTATCCTAAAAGCATCTCTCAGGTAATTATTCTCCATGAAGTACCCTTTTGTGTCATTAACTCCCCTTATTTCTGGCAACTGCACTGATGCTACATGTGCCTTACCCCTGTCTCCAGAGAGAGTGGTGTGAATGTGCCCCCTTCTATGTGGTCAGCTCTTGCTGCCACAGAGTATTTAATTTTGCTCTAGTTAATACACTGTTTAAGAAATGCAAGTTGATTGGAGTCTGAGTTTCTGTCTTTCCTGCAATGTTAGGTAATTAATAAACACATACTTGGAACCAAAACTATATAAATATACAGTTGTGCAAAACTTATAATGCAGTTTTTTACTCATCCTAGATGGACACCAGGTCTTCTCACAACACTTAGAATATAATTAGAATTCAACACTACAGAAAAAAAAATTCCCAGAATAAAACATGCAGAGATTACAATCTAAATACAATATTGTTAGTTGAAAGAAATGAATGTAAGTATTGAATGTTCAAAATTGTGTTGAATTAGATAAGCAAATCCCATGTAGACTTTGTTAATGATTCATAATCAGCTAATAAGCTCATCTCTAGTAGAATAATGATCCATGGACCTGTTAGCTCATTTATCACTATGTTTTACAACACCAGCAAAGAAACTAATTAAATCCCAGCATCATTACACAGAATTCCTTTTAATAGAGATACAATGATGCACTAGAGGCTACAGATTACACTGCAAATTGTACCCAGAGATTCTGGACAGCAAGTTTTAATTAACACCTTAGCAAGAAGCTACCCACTTAAATAATAACTAACTAGGAAACATCTGCACACTCAAAAACATTGAAGGAAGGAGAGAGTAATGAAAGGAGCATGATGTGAAATATGGAAATTGTCTTTTTTTTTCTATCCACAGGAAAAAGCTGTTGCTGTTCACCAACTGCATTCATTATCCAACACAAATGAGAAGGCAGAACTCTGGCTCCAGATCAGTGTTGAAGGTACTGGCAGAAGCAAATAAAAATCTCTGCAGCACCAGCACCAGTGCAGCTGGAGCGTCTCCCAGTATATAGTAAGGATTTACAAAGCACAAGTGAATCCCTTAGAGAAAGAGTACTGCAAGTCTTTACACCATTTTGTTCATTGTGGGAGAGAAAGGTAACTGCCCAGATGAACAGATTTGTGATGTGCAAGCAAAAGAGTAAAAAGAACTTCAGAGACAGCAGAGAACGAAAAAAGATTGAAAGACTGAATAGTCCAACATTGGTATTCAAAGGAAAGATGACTCTAATAATGGGAAAATAACAGAAAGTAGTCATTAGTTTAACTTTTTGCCTTGAACATCCCAACCTAGAGTAAGAGGCACACACAAATTCTGCAGTGAATCTGAGCCAAGAAACAGCCAAGAACATCTTTCAAATGACATCTTGAAATGACAAATCTGAGTTTGAACTGGATCTGTTTTAAAGTTACTTCTCAAAGGCTTTTGCAAGAATCTATTACTTTAGAGTGTAGCATTCAAATAAATTGTCTATCACAGCAACTCCAGCAGAATCACCAACATCTTGTTGATTTTTCTGAGGTTTTTATTGTCTAATGAATTGTAACTGAAGATTCCCGTAGTGACAATTAAAGACTTCAAAGAACTGAAGTTGGTTTTCACATTATTAGGTGGTAAAATGCAGCAATGCTGTAAATACCCATTAGCTATTACAGTTCTCATTAATCCCCAAAACCAACTCATTAGTGTCCTTAGACATGACAGACAAGTACAGCAAATGAGAAAAATCTATCAATATATTCATTGTGTGCAAAATCAGGGCTTCCATCATCATATTCACACAGTTAACAATCAGTTAAATACTCCTTCTGCAAGAAATAAATATAAGAGCATCTAGCTGGAGTGTAGAAATAACCAAGATATCAGATGTTTCAGTTCTACCTTACAATAGGTTCATGTGAAGTTCAGGTTGGTATGAATTGTCACAGTTGTTTAGCCAATGCTAAATTTTATACAACATATTGATTTAACTTAAACTGCTGTAACTTACAGTTATTTCAGAACTGAGGGCTGTCAGTTTGTGGGATTTGCAGGAGGCTTCTGGTTGTGTAAAGAAAACCTCGCCTAAGGGCTAAAGACACATCCAGGCCTGATACAGCCCTGCACTGATGCCTTGGGATTTTAGCTTTTATATTTTTCATATTTGTAACCCTGCCATTCTTTAGTGTGTAACTCCAAACTCCACACACAGTGTGAGCTGCTGCTTTCCCATTTGGGTCAGACACAGCAATTCCTCTCCAGGCCTGGCAATCAAGGACACCTCACTGCCTCAGGCCCCCAGAGATGGAAACAAAAGGGAGTTGGGGGCAGCAAACTTGGGGTGAATGACTTCATTACCTGAAGCTGGAATTGGGAGATTAACCCCCAATATGCAAATGGCCCAAACTTATAAAAGTGTGAAACCCATGACCCGTGGTCCATTTTGGGTGCAGCCCCTGGGGGGCTTTGTCTGCCTGAAATATCCCTGGAGGCCTTTCAATAAATAGAACTACTTTTTATTCCTTTAATTTTGTCTGGCCTTTGTTTTCAGGTTGTCCCAAAAAGGTATCACCACAGTGCCCAGAACACTGCACACTGCTGAAGATGCCAGAGTCAGACCAAAGATCATTTTCCAGCACGAGAAAAGCTCCAACCACTACCAGCCACGTTCTGAGCACAGACACAAACTTTCTCATATGAATATCTCTACTTAGCAGCTGGTTTTCATTCTTCTTTCTCCCATCTTCTCTCTACCTCTGCTTCATGGACTCTTTTGACAAAAGTCTGTAATTAGGTAATTTTCTTGTACATCTGGTACCTTCCACCAATGTCTTTATCTTTTTAACTTTATGCATTCACCTTTTCACAGCTATCTTTCAGAGTTCTCAGTTGAGAGGAAAACTCTTAAGTCTTTTGCTGATGTGCAGTGCAGTCAGAAAAGCAAAACTACTGAATTATACAGAAAGCAAGAGTGCTAATAATAATGCCACTGTTTAAATCAATACCATGGCCTTGCCCAGAATATTGTTTTGTTTTTGTTTGCTCTAGCCCAGAAACAGAACAGGAAAAGAAAGAATTCAAAGATAGGTCACAAAAATGGTGCCAGGCTAGCAGGAATTAACTATAAGGCATAACTGGAATATGGGTCTGCTTAGTTCAGGAGAAAAAAGATCTCATGTAAACTGCATAGGGATTAGAACAAGAATTCCCACTTGCTACATCTGGGAATACAGGCACATGATAAATAAATCTGAAAAGCAAGTAGTACCTTTATTGCAATCATTAAGAAAAACTGGAGGTTGGGGAATAAATGGAATTGCACATAAAATCCAGTAGAGCACAACACAAGAGGTATTGCTGTAGATAAAGAAACATCTTCAAATGAAGGGCTAGTAGCACCTCTGATATGATGACTCAAAAATAATTTAGAGACCATTGCCATGCCAGGCTAAATGATTACTCTAGAGATTTGAGACAGATGTGATTATGGCCTCTAAAACTATTCTAGCTTATTAGTTTTGTAAAGAGTTTGCCAATTCCACAGGTGTAGAAGGCACATTCTGTAACCTTCTTTATAAGGATCCAGACTCTGATCTTCACAGTGCCTCAGGCTGGTACCACTGACAGCACAAACAAGACTTTGCCTCCTGGTTCCCATGATTGCAAGAAATCCACGTGATGGGTGTTTCTGTTCATGTCTGTAAGCTTCTCCTCTGTGTTCAAATGGGAAAGCAGAAATTGGATTTTTGCCATTCTTTGTACAGTGGGATCTATTTTAATTGCATACTGTGGTTTAGAAGACAACTTTTAAAATACCCCCCACGTTTCAGAATGCTCTTCTTTAACTGGATGATCACAATTTCTCCACCTTGTCCACCACATCTTTTTCAACAGCAGGAGTTCTAGCAACACCAGCTTAGCACAGGATGAAAGGTAAGTCCTGAATCAAAAGCAAACATGCAGTCATTCAGAACCACTTTAACACTATGTTCGCCGGCATTAGTAGAAAAAAAATTGCTCAAGCAATACTGTGACCTTACTGCCCCCTATTCTGAAGCTTAGAAAATTGCAACATTCCCTCAACCACACATTTGTCAGGTTGAATGAAAGGTTCAGCAGGGACAGGAAAGAATTTCCCCTGAAAAGGAAATGGCAGTGAAGATATGGTTTTTCTTAGTTCCCTAAAAATTGTCATTCCTACATGCTATCTGTGTTTCCTGATGTAGAGGATGTGGCCACTTTATGCAGGAAGTACTCCAGGGAATACGTTCATTTTTATCCTGAGCAAATCTTTGTAACTGGGGAATAAAGTTAACAACACCCGAACACAACCAGCTAGACAAACCCAAGATGCACAGAGTACATCATTCAAACACTTTCTATCATACTGGGGTATTTTTCTCTTTTTAATGCCTGGAGAATGTATTATATAGTCATTCATACACTAAAGACCTCAGAAAAAGTTCAAAACTTATACATTTTGCCATGTTTGCTTTTCTCTTCCCTGTCCTCCCTGAGTAAATATCTCCTAGCACATCAGCTGCATCTGTCATTTCTTTTTTCTTGTCAGCATCAGTTCACGTGGCCAAAAAGTAATACCTTAGCAGGTGCTGCAGCAGAGGCATCACCTGAGAAATTTAATTGAGAATATACAGGATTATTTCTCTTGAAATACTGAGGGCTATACACTCTTAAAGAATTGAAGGTGCCCAGCTATTTATACAGCAAGGATGGGATTCAAGATTGCAAGGTCTGGATATTCATACACACATCCACATGCTGGATCTGTTTCAATCTGTTTCAATTTCCCAGACAGCTTATTGGGCTCTATCTGGAAACTGATTCATTTATTCTGCTTGTTATTAGATGAAACAGTAACCCCCAATTTAGCTATTGTTTATTCTTTTTATTCTAAGTCAGTTGCTGTAATTCAATTGTTATGAACAGTGTTACCAGAGAAGTATCTCAGCTTTATTGACCATATCCTTTTGAGTGGAAAAAAAGAACCACCAACAAACCAAAGAGCCCTTTCCCCAGAAAAAGAATTAAAGTCTCGTATCCACCTCTTTTGTAACAGAATCCTCAACTTCTAAACAGTGAATGTGAAATAAGTGAACAATCCCAAAACACACACTGGTGTTTGCTCAGCACACAACACCAGGTTGCACAAGTACCAGGAGCAGGAGAATATCTGTAAGAGTCAACAGGTGCATTCAATATTGTGATTATTCAGAATAACTTTGGTATTATGGGCTTATTTCTTTATATTTCCTTTGAGGTACTTCAGATTTCAATATGGCAGTTCTTCAATCCTAGTTTCCTTTTGTCCCGTTCAAATTACACCAAGTGGAATGGTATCAGTATTGTTGATTCTACAGCAGATAATTGGCATAGAAGCTTTACTGATTTCCACAAATCATGGCAGCAACAACTGATTTTACACTCACATAGAACTGTTTTCCATCTTCAAAATTAAATGAATTTTAGCTTTTGAATAAAATGCTTTGCGCTTTTTTTTCACAATATCTGACATAATTTTTAATAGATTAATCCGTTCTCACACTCTCTTCTTCCATCAAAAAAAGTCTTAAATTTTAAGTACTACTCAATCCTAATGCACTAGGCTAATTCAAAATTAAGTGAGTTAATGCCAAGGTGACTTGAATGCTTGTAAGAATGCATAATTGGGGGACTGAACAATTACATTACTTTCCTTTTAGAAGTTTTCTTTGTTTTCTGTTTCAGTTATTCCTCATAAAGCAAATATCCCTCCCCTTCTCTGCTCCCAGGCTCACATATTTTACCTACATTTCCTACACACAAAAATTTCTGTGACAGTTACTCCACGAGAAAGAACTTCCCAAATAAAATAAAGTACAAACAAATTATTTTTCTTATATCAAAACATATTAGGCAGACCTCACAGTCTCTTTGTTGAATTTTGAAGGGGATTTTGGAGGAACAACGAGGCTTAGCTTTTGAGCAAAGGTAATTTTGAAAGGTGGAATCACAGCTTATAAAACTCTCCAGAGAATTTTCCTGATGCAAAGCTAAGAAGACTTTGTGATAATTTCTTAGGAGCTGGCCTCATTCCAAGTTGGATTTTAAACACAGATTATAAGGCAAACACCATCCCCCCCAAGTATTAAGAAAGAAGAAAATAACAGAATGGGGGCTGCAGAAATGGTGTCTACTGTGGGACAAAAACCTGTCAATCAACCAAGTTGACAGGCATCAGAGATTGACAGACAGGCCCTCTCTCTTGACTTCAGTTATCTGGGGGAATGGGAAAAGTGTCTGCAAGAACAAGTTAAATTGCCAAAGTCATTACCAGTCACCAATTACCAAAGAAAAGATAACAAGGTGTATTTTAGAAAAATCGATGCAACAACATGCATTTCAATAGAGTGAGTTTTTGAGAACTTTAGAAAACAAAATGAACTATTTAGGGAATACATGATGGTTTTTTCATAGAATACCAAGCACTTTACTATGCCAGCAGGCTTTGGAGATTCATCACTATTCTCCCTATATTTTGTATGAAGTCCAAAGGTCAACCAACAAATATGTCCCTTTGTCTCTTCTTAGTCTTAACATACAGAAAGAAAGTAATCTCTCTATCCCAATGATTAATTCTAGGTTCTGTGCTTGGAAAAACTAGAGCCCAAACAACATTTTGGCTCCCAAGTGCATTTATTCTAGTTACATGAGAGAATTCTATTATGTGGTAATAAATTACTAAGAAAACACCAAAGGATCTTGATATTTTCTGCCAGATTTGATTCTTTCATTCACCCAGGCTGAAAAAGCCCCTTATGAATTGTGTTGGACCCCCCAGTTAACGACCTTGAGGTGATCAGCTCCGTGTGGCTCTGATCATCAAAGGGAAACCATCTCTGCCACATGGCAATGCAGCTGAACAAATGCCAGAACCAACATCCACTTATCACACTGAAGAATAGGAAGATATCAATCCTGAAAATGCTTTCTACAGATATTTTTCCTCAGTTTTCATTAGACCTTTATTTTGAATGGAACTTAGGTGCAATATAGACTAATTTCCACTAGCCTGTCTGCACAGTGCTTTTGGAGGGGAATTTGATTACAAGGAACACTCTAAAGCAGCCACACTTTAGTTTAGAACATTCAGTAGCTTCCAGCTCCAAGGGGACCCACATTTAGCAGCACATTTCAGACTTTTAGCATAACCTTTGCCAACACTTGAGGCTTATTTGGAGGATCTTCATTTACACTCTTGATCCTCTGCAGGGTCCCTACCCAGGCAGGCTGACATTTCACTTATGTACCTCTGCCTCCCTGCAGAACCCTCTCACCAGGTAATTTGATTGAATCAAAACCATTTCCATACAATTCTAAAACATAACAGACCACAGCAAAAAATGCAAAACCTCCAAAGCAGCTCAAAGCTAATTAATTTCTATTACTAGTGAAAGAAGAACCACTTAACATGCCTTTTCTTATTTAAATTACCATTGACAGCACCTGGGTTTTTTTGTTGTTTTCTTTTTTTACTCTTGGGAACTCCTGTTACAATACTAGTTAAATTCTATATGACTGTAGAATTTATGAAGATAAGGCAATTACCATTACAAAAACAATCCCAGGTTACAATTTATGGTGAAAATAAAAGAGTTATGATGTTCTGCTAAATCATTCCGCGATGCACTACATACTTACTTAAACCTTCTAGTCATGAAAATTTAGGGCTAATTGGTGTCATTGCATTAAGCAATTAATTATTTTGTTTCATTTATGGATACTTCGTCTATATATTGTTAAGCAACAGTGCAACTTAATAAGCAGCAAATGTACAAGCCCTGTAGCAACCATGTAATCAATATAAATGACCAACAGGAGAAAACACAATTCCATAAAGCTTTGATTTCCCCTCACAGCAATGACAGAGTTAAACTTGTGTTCAGAAATAGTTTCTGACAGAGAACTCCAACACTATTGGTTTTGCTGGCAGAGAACAATTTTGAATGTGGCCTCAGTTAGAGGGCACATTTCCTTGGTATTTTGTACCAAAAAAATCATTCCAAGAATTCAACAAAAATTATAAACCATGAAAAATTCTATCTAAAAATTGTGATTGAAGCTTCTGAACTGCAGCATTGCCTTGTCTGGAAAGACCATGCTATACAGAAAGAACAAGGGAATGATCTGTTCTGGACTGGGGACCTACCTGAAGTAGCTCACTTCATTAATATATGCCTGATTATGGCACACAATTTTATATTGTCTTTATTTAGGTGTACAGAGTTTTGCATTTTTCAATACAACCTCCTCTGCCGCCTGCTTTTCAAGTCTATGGCAAAGGAAAACACCCATTATCTCTATAAAATATTTAGATGTTAAGAAGCTGATTTCATAACACTTTTTACTTTAAATTGATTACATTCTACTGGCTGGTTTTGACTTTCCCCATGGTTCAGGCTCACATTTCAAAGCTTCCTGATCTCTCTGTAGGATGTCTCTGTGAATATTTATTAACAAGACTGCAGGAATTACCCTTTATATTAATCATCTTCTGTCAAAAAAATGAAGGCCAGCAAGCAACCCACTCCAACTGTGGAGCAGTCAATAGATTTGCTTTTCTTAATTAATTTAGTAATTTCTAAGTCAACTTTCCCCAGTAGTAATTAATAAGAAGCTTGTCCACTGTTCTTTAATGCAAAGATCACAAAAAAAGAGCCTGTAAGATAGGGAGTCTAGATCAAAGTACAATGTGTCCATCTCTCATGTGCTCAGACAACTAACTTGGGTTAAAATTAATATTTCACAATTGCTATCAATGTACAACTAATTTTAGGAAATGCAATTAAAACAAAAATTTTACCTGTTAATTTCTGCTATTTTTTTTTTCTATTACCACAATGAATACTGTGTGTCCTGCAAATCCAGATGGAAAGGAAGATAAACAAAGGGAATCCAAACAAACAAAACCCTTAAACCCCTCAACTAACATAAAAGATAAGCAATAGATTCACTCTCCAAGATGAGTCTCACAGGGCAGAAGAAGTTAATGTTGGAATTTCAGATTTAATCCATTCCTAAGCAGGAAGAGCAATCACTTTGGCCTTAACCTCAGCTTTGAAAACACTGTTCTGCATACATGCTGTTTCAACATTTCTGGGTTGCAATTCAGCATCAAATAATCAATATTCAAGCCTGTTCCCCTTGCAGCCTTCCTGACACACCAGACTGAATTCCACCTTCTACAAGAGCGCTGACACCATTTGAAATTGAAGAACAAATTTTGCATATCTCCATGTCTCAAAGAACATTTTTATGCAATACAGATGATACGTTATGAATTTTTGCAAGTTCTTGGTATATGCACACCAGTTTCCATTCTTTCAACTGCTGTCGCTGCTTCCTGTGCTACCCAAACAGGAGCAGGAATGCAGTACTGTAAATGCTACACACACACGAAAATTCAGACGCTGATGGAATTCACCATATCAAGAAACATTTGCATGGTTAAAGTAATAGCCTCTGTATTATAGTTTCAGCAGAATTTTAGAATATCTTCTCCACTTTTGATACAGTAGAGCTGCCCCAATCAGAAATCCAAACATTTTCTGCTGTTTAAAAGCTGATTTCTGGTACGATGATAGATATATCATCTTTTTATAGCTGGCATGTACTGGAGGCAATCTGCAAATATAATTCCATGGAAAGGTATTTTATCTTCATTCAGATAAGCTCTCTGCTATCTAGAACATTGCTGTAATGCCTAAACCTCAACTGGGAGTTCATTAGCAAAATTTCTGCATAACAGAAACATAGTTGAAAATATATTTACACAGGTGTAAAAGAGATGGGATTTATCATCTCTGTTTTTTTCAATAAAATTTTCTCCAACATACTCAGAAAATTAACCATAAGAGAGTAAGATTTATTCTGTTTTACTGCAATATCCTACTTCAAAATTTTCAGGACTTTTCATGTCCTCATTTTGTGACAATAGTGCGTTTCCCAGATAAATGCAATTACAAACTGAATGTCCTAATTAAACATGGCAAAAATCAAACTCTACAGGTAGAATCTAGAGAGAGACAGAGAGGTGCAGTGGCAATTATATTTCTGTGTTCATTGAGCACGTAAAGAGCTTGGGAAAAAAATCAACAAGACAAGGCTATCCTGTAGCTTCCTCCAGAGATGTACCCAAGCTGCTTTTTTTGCCCACCCACTTGTTTTTTTCTGGTAGCACTGAAAGCATTTGTGACAGTTTCCTGAACTTTGTGACAAAATGAAACAGATTCTTTTTAGATTAAAACAAAAAAACTGGAGGGACCAAGAACTTTTTGTGCAGGTGCAGCTAAACCTGCACCAGATGTCCCAGTGTGGGTTGGCTCTGGCTCCCACTCAGCTGACTGAAAGGCTCCTCAAAGCCTTTATAAACACCACAGGTCTCTAGACCAGCTGTTGACAACCATCCTCAGCCTTCTTGTGGAGGACAAACACAGCTCAGCCTGGTCATGTGCTGGCAATTACCAGTTTTTCTTGCCACAAACAAAACTTTGACAACATCAATGACTAGTACTGTGGTGTCTGCGGGATATTCAATTTTGTATTCGGCATTTTCTAACATCACAAAAATTCCCATATGTCATTACATTGAGTAGAGAACCACTAAAACTCTTTGCACAGTGGTTCTTAACACAAGGTTTCTGACTACTCTACCTTTTCTCATCCCAGGAGTTCCTGTGCATGTGGATCTGCCCCATGGCTCCCTTCAGCAGTACAGAAATAGTTAAGGTCACAACAGAGTGCTGCTATGTAAAGGAGAAATTTCCCTGTCCTTGCCTAAGTGAATGTCTGGGATTAAACTGACAGCCCACCTTAGTGATGGTGGAATAATTGGTTGTTCAGCTCTGTCCTTGTCAAGCTCTGACAGTTCTGCAGATGTCCTGCTTGGCTCTCCAAAGGTTAGCCTCAGCTGAAGCTGGTGTTCATTAATCATTCCTTCCTGACAGGACTCAGAGCAGCCCACATCTGCCACTCTGTCCCCCTCAATCCCTGATGCACCCAGCTTGTGTGTAATCACTGATGGTTTTCTTAACAGGATACTTGATAAGGGAATATGCATTTTACTGTGAGACTCGTGGTGTTGTCTTCTTTCTTGGTAATTCTTTCAGCAAGGGACGAGTAATAGGAATTTGGTGTCTTTGTTCAAGACAGGCTTGTACAAAATGAGTGAAATGTGGGTGTACAAGTACACAGCATCACATTCTTTTTATAGTGTCTCTGATGCCTTCACACAACAATTTTCAGTCTAGTACCACAACCACACTGAGGAAGGAAGGATGAGGTATTCACTAACCTTGCATGGCTACGTGGTGGCTCCCTACAGCTCCTGACTTGGAAGAAGTAGAAAAAAACCCACCATGAACAGCTGGGGAAAGAAAAGCCTCAATGCACTCTTCTGATCTTGTGATTTTTTTCCAGCCACTGGATCTCCCTGCACTATAACATTTGCTTCACTGTCTGTTTGTGGAGAGTGTGACTGAAAAATTCTGTCAGCAGCTCTGCTTTAACCCAGAACTGGATAATTTTCAGAAGTTCACACAGGACTAATTTCTTTGGAGTATTCTGACTGCTTTTACCAGAACCTCTAAGTGTCACTCATGAGTAGTAAGCACCTGAGAAAAATGGGATAACTATAAAGATAATTCCCAGCAATTTCAAGTATACACCAGAATTTCAAGTGTGCCCCAGAATAAACTGTACATCTAGCAGTTAGACAAAACCATAAATATATTACTGATGACTCTTGAGTAAATTGGAATAACCATCAGCACACAGACTGCCAGTGTATTATAGTTGCCAAGACTGTGCAAGAAATGAAATAATTGCCCACTTCAAAATCTTATTACAAGATTGCCCACCGACTTTTCTTAGCCTGCTGGTGTTCATATGTGAGCATTGCAGGAATCATCATTTCAAATAATTGATTAACTGTCTAGTCTACAAAGTTTAAAAAGGAACAAACAAGGACATTAAGTGATTAGCATTCCTCCATTTAATTTGCAAATCCTGTCTTCACAGCTAAAAAGCCAAATGCCTCGGGCACACAGATCCCAACAAGCTTGACAGTAGAAGGAAGGTGCTACAGAGGCACATAACTGACATGCTGGATTAAAGCAATCAACACATTGACCATTAATCACGACTGAAGGCTTTACAGTGCACTCAGAGAATGGCACTGGGCCTGTTCTGGGAGGTAGCAGCAGTGAGGCTGAATTTCAAACTGCTGAGCCAACCCACCAATGGGATTTGTCACCACAAGCCACTATAGCTGCAGATCTTCAGTTAACTCCAGTAAATCTTGGATTTAGATGAAAAGAGAAAAAACTAATGGACTGCCTTTTGAGTTCCACAATACTGACTTTACTGGGGAAGCCTAAATAATCAAATAATAAATAATCAAACCAAGTCTAAATGATGTACTCATAACCTGAGTCCTCATCATGTATAGCTCCTCTCCCACTGCTCAGCTGACAATACTTTGTGCTGCTGCCTCCAATGGACATCTCCAATTTAACAAAATCTGGAGAGCAGGAGAACCATTTGGTTCTGCAGGACTGAGAGTGCTTGTCAGTCAGAAAGGTGTGTGCTCCATTGCTGAATGGCACAAAACATGTGAAAACAGTGAATTTCCATCAGCCATGTCAATGACTTGATTGTTGGGGACTGCACTAGGACACATAAAAGAAGTATCTAGGATAAGGGATTAAAACACTGAAATGGATGAGGACCACTTCCATTGCTTTATGAATTATTTTCTCATTCCTGTTATCCCTATGCATTACAGTAGTAGCCAGTTAATGAATCACTCAAATGCAAAATAAAAAGCTGGGAAATTACTGCTACTTTGAGAACAATGTGGAAACCAAAGGAACAGATGCAGTAGAATATGGCTACAATTGTGTCTATAATTATTAATCAACAGACAGACTTAAGGTGTTCACTATGATCTATGTGCATGTATAACCAAAAACCTCCCCCAGCCAAGGATGTACAATCTATCTCCCTAGTATTCCTTGAACCTACTCATTCAATCAGTATTAATGACCAAATGATTAAATTAGTAAGATGTTTTTGAGTCAGAAAAACTGCATTTCTGTCATCTTTAGCAAGGATTCTACAGGCTACTAAATTACTTGAGCAGCTGCATTAGATTATCCAGTATTCCAGCACAAAATATTGTCATTTATTCCTGTATTCTCAATGGAAGATACAGAAAATAAGGAACATAATCTCTTGTTTTGAAAACTAGCCTTGTCCCTGTCTTTCTGCTTCCTGTATTTATGCTCGCTCACCTCACTTCACATTCACTTACCAGTAAAATGGTCTTGCAACACTGACATACCTGAAGAAATCCTTTAAATGCTTAGACTTCAGACAAGTAGACATATGTGTACAATGACTTTTTTTATTGTGCTCCCTCTGCTGGCTCTGAAAAAATCACTGGTGGAAAAAACCTGTTTCCAGAACTTCACTGATACCTGTCCTTACCAAAATACAAAACCTGGACATTGAAAATGCCCAAATATTTTGGTTTAAGGTTCCTAAAATGCAGAGGAAAATATTTCTGTGCTTTTCCAAAGAAAAAGAAGGCTTTTCCAAGAGCAAGGTGCTACCTACAGCTTAGGAAAACTACAACCAACCAGGGAAACAACTCTCTCTTGCATAGCAAGTTGTATGGCCATGGAAAAGCAGCATTATGGAAAAGCAGACAGTGGCATTGACAGCAACACAATTAAAATCACTGTATTGCAAGTAAAATATAAAATATTCTCTCTTATGTTCCATATCTACATTTTACCCTTTACCCAGTTTTTCTATCCTCTGAAAATGTGTGCAGGTCTGTAAAAATAAAACACAACACACTAGTATGACAGTTCCAGAGGCAGTGACAACAGCTACTTTTCTCCATATTCTGGCAAGACCTGGCATGTTTAGGCATATACCATGCTGTCACAAAATAAATAACATTTGACCAAAGACGCATTTCAATATAAAATGTTGTATTAGGATCATGAGAATGAGCAAACTTGCCATACTTAAAAAGCTGCTCCCTTGCTGATAAATACAATTAAAATTTTTAAGTCCATTTAGAGAAATCAGGAATATAAAAACCTAAGTACTTCTTTTTGGGGATGTATGGTTTTTTAGCCTTTAGTAAAAATGCCAGTTTCATAGTGCCCTCCTCTTTCCTTCACATTCATTTAGATATACAGAAGGGCACCAGAGTCTTCATGAAGAGCAGTGACATATTTTGGTGATCTTGTACCCTCAAGTGGCCCAAAGCATCAGCTGAGAGAATTCAAATCACATCCAGCTGAACTGCAACACATGAACCCAGTTTCTCAAAAGACACAAACCACAGAGCAGCAGCATCATGTGCATTTTGTGTCAAAAGCAATCCAGTATTGAATAAGTTTCATAAAATATTTTATTATCTCCTCAGCTCCTCCATAAAGGGAAATTCAAGGACAGCAGCCTGATCTGCTTTGGACCATTTCAGAGCAGTGGGTTGGACAGCAACCTTCAGCCTTCTTGCCTGCATTAAACTTTGATTTTACGTTGTATTGAATGTTCAGCCTAGGCTGAGATACTGAGGCCATGAATTTTTGGGACAGTACTGATCCCAGAGTAATGGGATCACTGTTTTTGGTTTTTTCATTGCAATTCGTTATAGATATGGTGATTAAAAGCTGAGAGGATTTGGAATTTTTTACCAATATGCATTGCTAAAAGCTGCAGATCTGCTTCTTGTGTTGAATGACAGATTTTTTTTCTTTCCAGACAAGTCCTCTTGCAAGTTTCGTGTAAGACAGTGTGTTTTTTATAGCTTCTAATATGAGACCTGGTCACTGATTGTCTATGAAAATAAACCTGATCTGACATTCAAAGAGGGATTAGACATAATCCAAATTACAATTTTTTTGGATGGCTATCTAACATCTTGTCTATGTAAAAATGTCATATGTTAAATGGCTTGGAAACCATGACAACACCAGCTCTCTAGAGCTCACACAAGCTCAATCAAGCCATAATCAAGGATTTCCTTACATGATTGTCTATTATCTCCTTCTCAGTCAGAGATGCACATTAAAGGAGTGAAAAGATCAGAGTGGAATCACCAGCTTTAATTACATGCTAGACTAGGCCTGTCTTCCTGGAAGTGCTGTCAAAAAGGATTTGGAGTACCTGTAGGACATTCAGAGCAGTGCACTGTTGATTCTGCACAAACTGTAAAACCAAAATAAAAAAGATTAGCACAAGTCAGGGTTACTGAAAATATTAATATTAAGTTCTACATATTTGATAGAAGAGAAAGTCTATTCAACTCTGTGAACACAGATGCATTCCATGATGCCCATTATGTCCTTCTAATGATGAGAAGGAGAAATTATAGCAAAAGTGAAATGTGCTTACAATGAAGAACAACATTTTAGACTGGATCATTCCTGAGTATATGTGTTAGAAAAAAGGCTTGTTAAAAGAAGTGCAGTCATTTTAAGCCTCTACTAAAGAGAAGTAATTTTTTTTCTTTGTAAGGCTGTTTGAAAAGGCACAACCTTCTTTAGACTTATGCTTTAGGTCCTGAAACAATTCCAGTTAAGAAAGAGATCTACAAATATCTACCTTTTCCTGTGTCCAAAGAGAAAAATAAAAAACCCCACCAGAACCAAAAACAACGAAAACAGGAAAACCAAAACGAAACAAAAACCATACCATGTGATTTTACAGCCAAAGTCTCACAAGAACAAATAAATGAGTATTAACGACAAACAAATGCAAAGAGCATGTGAACTACTCATGGATTTTTCATGAGATGAAAAAGAAATTTGTCAAATTATTTGATTCACTGTAATTATGGCCACTGGCAGGCAGTGAAAGCAACAACTTGGACTGATGATTTCTGAGCTTTTCAGCATATCCTTCCCACGATCTCAAGAAAAAAAGCCTTTCTGTTGGATTTGCAAAGGCACAGGTTTTGTTCAGGCCACAGTCACTGCACTGGACTATGACTCTAAGTCAAAACTTTACTTTTGTCAAAGTCATAGCCTTAGATCCTATATCACCTGGCAAATTTCTTTCTTTCTTTGTAATCTACACTCTGCTCTCCCAATGAAGTAAATATTTCAGCAGGGTTTTGCTCTTTTGGCCACATTGTCATGTAAACAAGTAAAGATTTTATCATTAAAGATAATATATTATTATTATTATTATTATTATTATTATTATTATTATTATTATTACTACTACTACTATCTGCAGCTCTTTTCTGTGCTCGAGTTTCCCAACCTTTTTAGTCGCCCCATCCTCCTGGTTTGTCTGTACCAGGTAGCAGAGCAAGGGACACCAGGACACAATTTCTCTCTTGAAGTGACACCCTGAAAGGCAGCACACTTCCAGATCAAAGTGGCTCACAAACAAGCCCACACCATGATTTGCAAGAAACCAGGAATAAGAAATCAGAGAGGACGGTCTGGCAGCACATGGACCTGACATTTGTCTGTTTCTACATTCTTCCATTTTTTTCCACAATAATGTCCATGCTGGAGAGAATTGAAATTAAAATTTTTTCTTGCTAGGTTATCTACAAATTGCTCCATAAAAAGAACCCATCCTGACACAGGGATTTATGTACCATGAGTACCAGACATAGCCACAAGCTTTCCTGTGTTTATGCACAGAGCTGCCATATGCATAAAGCTGCCCCCAAACTACTTGTGGTATTGAAGTAAAATGAATTTTTTAGCTTCTCCTGAGCTGACTGTAAAAAGCTACCAGACACAAACAAAAATTCCAGTTTCACATCTGATGTTATGGACTCATTGTGATAACAAAATAATTACAACACTTTCTCAACCCATATTTTTTACCTATTAAATGGAGTAAGAATAAAGTGCACATAAAAGGAAAATAAAAAAATATACACTTTCTTTTTACTGGGAACAATCTGTTTTACATATGATATCCTAGGAACTTCACTGAAGGGATCAGATACATGTGGGAATTTTATTTTCAATTCTACAAAACACTAAGCAGTATTTATAATAAATATATAATAAATACTAAGAAGTATTTATTTACAAAAAATCATATAATTCAGGGTAATGATTATTCTGGGTGATTCACTTTGTCTATACTGAAAACCTTAAAACTCAAAATGATTCCAAGAACCACTCAAACACGTCTTTCATCCACATGTGAAAGTCCTTTCTCTTTTAAAGTTTGTGCTTCAGAGGGTGTTTTTTGTCGCTCCAGAAATACTGTGTTAATGTTCAAGACAAAAGTCCCTTTACACTGCAACAAGGCAGACAGACAACAATCCTAGGTCTCACATTTGAGCAAAACGCTGCTATTTTTTTTATGTTTATATGGAAAACAAACTAAACTCCATAAAAGATTACTTCAGTTCTTTCCTTATCCTATGCACCCACTGATTAAATTACTCAATTTTATGATTCTGCTTCCAGAGGTTTTCTCTGTTTTGTGTATTATTCAGTCCTTGAGCCTTAAACTTTTCGTCTACCGAAAACTTGCTCCTCATCTACTTACTCAAAACAAGTAAAAAAGTTTGTTTTTTTTTTTTCCTTCTAGGATTTCCTTTCCATGGGTGCCCTGATGAGATTAGGCATTTGAGGAGGAACAGAAGCTAATTGTTATTTCACATTCCTCTGCCATTTAAATCCCCCGAGGGTGACCAGGGGAACAAGGAGACTTCTGCCCCCAGACCCCACAGAGTGCAGCTGAAGGCACCGTGTGCTCTCCTGCTCCTCTGCAAGGTATTGCACAGCACAAACAATAGCAGAGAACAGAACAACAAATAGAAAAAAACACCACAGGTTTCATATAAAGCCAGAAAATAAAGCCTCTTAAACTAAACAAACTGTGACAAAGTGGACAGAACTGCGAAAATAAAGTTTCTTGATTATCAGGCAGAACATTGGTGACAGCTGAGCTCAGCAGAGTGCAACATTGAGAACATCAACATGGAAAAGAAATAGCTGCTAATAGAAAAATCTGCCCGCCCTGAATATTAACTTAAAGTGTCAAAAATTAGCTTTGTGCGTGCAGACTTAACATTCTACTTAATGGAAAAGCCTCAGAGTTGTTTGGCATGATGACGAGCACATACCTGCAGAGTATTTTTTAAAAAAGAGAGAATAGGCACTGACACTCAGTGATGTTTTTCTGGGAGGGATAATTGGGCTACAGCTAGGCATCTCAAAATATATTCATCCATAAGTGAAAAGTTGAAAGGAAAAAAGGTGTCTGGGAACCTGAATAAATATTTTCATAATTACAAAACATATACCAACAAATAGATCAGCTGCTCCTCTGGGAACATACTGGTAATCCCTGCTACATTTTCCCCCATTTTTAAATAAAAACCTGAACTTTTATCTTATTAGACGATAATTTAACCAAGAGAACTACTACAAAAACTGAACTAAAATAAACCAATGTAATGGTCACCTTGGGTGAAAACCCCCTGACTGACTTCCTGAGGGTTTTATAAGCATCAACTGGAGAAATTTCAAAGCTTTTTATACAGGTAAAGCACTACATTAATTTAGAGAGTTGCATTTCTCACATTGATCAGCTTGTGAAAACGCCCCCAAAGAAACTTCTCAATGCCTACATCAAGCTGATGATCAGGCAGTTCATTGTACAGCTTGTCAGGTTCTCAATGCTACTGCCAAGGCTTTAAACTGACAGGAATCAACCCAAGTCAGAAGCTGCATTCATAAATGTGAGTAAAAAGAAGCAATTTCAGGCAGCATTTGGTTTCTCTGAGAGTGAAGTGACACTGCAGAAATGCATCACAGAATTATTCATTACCCTGGCAAGAACTCTTAGAATGAAACAGGACTGAATATGAGCAGGAAATCTGGTGGTACTGTTATATAAGCAAACTTACTATGGTTTAAATAATGACAGATTCTCTACACTGTGAACTGGGCATGCAAGCAGAGCATGTGTTGGCTACTGAGCACTGATTGTGTTGTCAACAATTTCAATTCTTATCACAATTTCTATGATGATGCCATAGAACATATTATTTTCCTACAGAATATCAACTGAGTAACAATGTTTACTTAGAACACAGTTTGCTAAACCTGCAGCACAGGTGTTCTCGTGGCAGCAGGCTGCATACGAGCTGCAAGATTGCTGGATGTTTTCCCCTAAATTAAACAGTCATTTCCACATAGAAATTTGGGGGTTTGATGCTTGGTTTTAACTAAAGATAAAGTGAAAAATTCACCTCAGTGCTGTAGAGTTCAGTTTTCCAAAGATAAAGCCAATGACAAGAAATGTGTCCCTACTAAAAGCAAAGAGAAGGAAAAATATAGAGAAAAATATTATTAGGTCCCCATTAAGTTTAATTTGAATGGGCCTACAAATTAAGAAAGATCAGGGATTCATAAAAGGGATTGCTATAACTTTCAGGGATGCATCCTTTTAAATTTAAGCCCCAACAAACCTCACCTCTTCTTGTCATACAGGTTCCTACAAACTCTCCCCACACCAATGAGCATCACACCTGCCAGAAAACTCCCTGACTGCAGGAGCATCTCCAGACAAATCCTCCCCAAGAGAGGCTTAGCTTTGGTTAAAATCTGGGCTGCAGGGATGACAAGTTTGCTGGAAGGTGGGCCAAGACTACCCCCAGCACTTTCCTGGCAGCACTACACTGCCTGCTCAGCACCTCCTGTTCTCAGGAGCTGTTCGAGTGGCCAGAGCTGGCAGTAATTGCTGTTGACATTGTTCAGAGCCTTGCCTCGCTGCCAGAGACAAACCTTTCATTCATGAAGAAGTGCTTGTTAGGCCAGTGCTGGACTCCAAACCACTTAATTAAATTCAAAATAAAAAAAAAAAAAGGAAAAAAAAAAAGAAAGAAAAAAAGAAGTTGTTTAGTTCTGGTGGGAAATTTGCACACAAAGGTCGGTGTCTGAGCGTTCCCCCACTATTGTATCTCTCAAACAGTTCTGCAACACCACAGGATCTCTCTCCTCCATCCCTTTCCTTCCAGCCACTGCAGAGGCGGTGGTGACCCTCATTAAAAGCCGGGTTCGTTATGGGATGTTTTCCCCATGATTCACTAACAGGGCTTTTCTCCTCATCAATCAAGGGTTCACAAGTGCTATGCAAGCACTCTCCAAGGGCCGATGGCTTCAAGAATTTCAGAAGTAAAACGTGTAAACAGGTACAGAGAAAAAGCCTCCTTTGAGCAGTTATGTAAACACTCCCAAAGCAATAAAAAACCCTCCAAGATGAAACTGTCAAGTCAGCCTCGTGTTTAATTGAGCTCCCACAGCCCTTTCTGCAGATACCTCCTGAGCATCCCTGGGTCGGCCAGTCTGGAGAGCGATGGCAAACACAGAGTGCAGCGCTCACCAACACTTGGGGCGACTACAAAGATCAACAAACAAAAAGCTTTGTGAAGAGGGCGTCAGGAAATGGAGAAAGAACTGAACACAATACTTGAACAGATCTGGCTTTGCCCTCATCTGGCAATTTTTGGTCTTTGCTTTGGCTTTCATATTAAAATGATTTTTTGTTTTTGTTTGGTTTAGGGTTTTTTTTCTTGTTTGTTTGTTTGTTTTAACATCTACTTAATTTTAATCCTTTGTGGACACCAGCCGTAGGTCTGGTGCACAGAATAACACAAATTAACAGTATTAATAATGGTTATCAGCAGAATTTCAGAGAAAAGCACGTGGAAAGTATCACTAACTGCAAATGTTGCATCTAATATCCCTTTCTCTGTGAATAACAGCAGTCTGTTCTATGCTAACAAATCATCACTGAATCATTTTTCTTTTATATGGCAAGTAATGTTCCAAGTAAAATTACCTGATTCTGTGTGACAGCTACCTTCAGTTGTTTCTACATAATTGTCTACTATAATTCAATATTGATTTACATAAAGCAAAATGTTTATGTCATTATGTGAAACAGAAGAAATTAATAGGAACAATACTGTCATGTTTTTTGAGATTTCATAGAGTCAAATACTGAGAAAAGTTAATTAAGATGGTAAAGCTAAGAGGCAAAGAAAAACTTCAATCAGACTTCAAACCACAATTTACAACAGCCTCTTACTACATGTGCTTATCTTATTGTTTCTATGCTTGCAAAATCCTTAGTATTATCCACAGAAAAATTATTACAGAAAAAAATTACATTAAATAAATTAAATAAATTAATACAATGCAGATAAATACATCTTGTCACACCATTTGAGGTGTCCTTGAGTAAATACCTGAGCGATATTAGCACAGGCACCTTTGATACACTAATAATTTGCAAGTGTCTCTGTTGTCCTACAACCTACAAGATGCTGAACTGAAAACTGCTCTTAACTTGTGATTTCTGCTTATCACAAAAGACATTAGGCCCTACTTGTGTTATCAGCCCTTTAGATTTCAAAACATAAATATTTCAGAATCTTTTGCAGTACAGTTATAAAGCTCCTGTCTCTCAATGACAAATTAAATGGAGCACTGAGCTCTCTTTTTTCAGTGCTCTTCTGGCACCTGTCAACAAAAAAAAAAACAGAGCAGCATTGGAAAATTATTGGGAAAGTATATTTATTGTTGGTCCAGTGCATTTGTGTAAATGCTAAGGTTGATAAGGCTCTCTGAGGTTCTCAGACATTCAAATTTACATCCTGGATTGTGTTTTTCCTTATAAAACAGACATAAAACCATGGTGCTTCTATTTCTTTGTGCTTGTATTCAAAATGTTGTTTAATATTTTCAAAAGTCACCAAATCTGGAATCTTATGTCAAATAAAATCTGAAATAAGTGTGATTAGTCACTGTCTACACTTGAAGTTACTGTTGCTTTTTAAAAACAATTAAAATAGAGAATAGATAATAATGAAACAAGTACTCTTGATGGTTTGGTCCTATCTCCCCTCTTGGCCTTGTTTTATGCCCCATGTAGGAAAACTGGAAGTCTCAAGAGTAAATGAAAGAAATCAGAAATCACATTTTTTTTTACTTTCATTGAACCAGAATAAATAAACAAATGCTTTTTTTTAAGGGAACTGTTTCTTCTATTCCTTTTTATGTAACTCTTTCTGGCTTCACATTTGAACTGTTTATTTTATGAATATTTCAATATAATTCTCATCAGGTTAATTTTCAACTTCCCTAAAACAAATTAGAAGACATAAGGTGTACCCAAACCCAAGGTAATCAGAATCAGAGATCAGAAATTATTTTTAGAATGAATATTTGAGATTACCCTTTTGTAACCTGTGTAAATCAAGGAAATATTTTCAAACAATAAAACTCTGAAAATTATTTTGTATCTCATTTCCCGTATTGTGTGCTACCCAAATTTGTTTTTTACATGCAGAGCCATCATTCAAATCTCAATTCTACTTCATTTTTGTTTGCAGAAAATTCAATACAAAAAATACAATAATATTTTTTAGACAATGAGAACAGAAAAATACCTAGACTTGTGAACCTACACTAGGGTCAACTGCTTACCGTATTGCTCCTACACTTTCTCATAAGAAAACAAGGATTATCCAAAGGTGACTGAAGTCTCCAAAGTCACTTTTAAGTGACATTTCAATAGACCCTTGACCATGTTCCAAGGCAGTGTGTAGGTGAGGTGTTTATTACATTTTGATCAATGGAAAGACTATTAGTCACTCTAATAATTGATTATAGCAGCTCCCTCCACAGGGATATGTGGTAACCTTTGCCACTGAATGTTTTCAAAAGAACAGTTTTGGCTATTTCAAAAGTATGCTTCCATTAAATACCTAGCAAAATGGGCTGCATGTTTCATACTTTGTAAATGAATATTTCAATTTTGAGAACACTAGTTTTCAGATGTTAAGCAAAAAGGAATAAATAGGCTGTATGTGACTCTGCTGCAGAACCAAATCCGGAAAATTTGAATAATGTTCTTCTTTGACTCTTAATTAAAACTGAATAGAGTTTAAATTATTAGTTTATACCTTGCCTTTTTTTACTTATGATTCATTATGTTCAGAAGAGGCTGGAAGCATTAATTTGTCCATCAGTTCGATTCTACATCTCGTCTCAGCTAAGACAGAAAGTACACACACACCCAAAAGATCACTCTGCATTACCACAGGCAAATGAGGCTGTGAACACTCAGGTGTGTTAGGATTTATTGAGGCTATTAATTATAATTCTGAGCCTTATTTCACATAATATAGTATATTACAAAATCAAGGAGGTTTCAATATAGAAACCTCTTTTTAATCAAGATAACAACATAAAAATACACCTCATACTGTAAGATCAATTTCCGATTCACAGATTCAAGAGTTAAAACTAACCACTGTAAAATGGGGTTTTTCTGATGCTGAACTGAAAACACTTGGAAATCTCTGTGAAGAATTTCAATGCTCAGATAATCCTGGAAGGAGCTTTGCACAATCTCATAAAGTGCACAAATGACAATTTGCAACAGCATGTGCAGGCCATGCAGAAAAAGAGCACACAGAAGTGCCAGACTCTAAAAGAGACAAATTTAAACCTTATGCTATTAAAACAAATGTAGTCTGGACAACAGCAGGACTGATGAGAAAAACAGGGTGCAGGATAACTCAAGCCAAATGCAAATTTCAAACCCATCTTTTACTAAAATATAAAGAGAATTTGAATTTTTTTCCTCCTCCTCACTTGCAACTTGCTGTGAAATGTGGATAGAGTTGTACACCTCAAAGGCCAAATGCATTTTGCAGGAGAAAGAGGAGGCCAAAGATACCAAACTGTCCTGAAAAGAACATTTTTGGAGTAAAAATTATTTTGTGTCCACAACAAAATATGTTATTTACAGAGTATACATTTATTTATCATTATTATTATTTTTTTAATACCTCTGTGAATGTCTGAGTGCCTATCTGTCTCTAGGAGGAAAAACAATTCCCTATGACAATTCAGAGAAAGATAAACAGTCCAGCTATAACTCTTGTTATTCAGTTATATTCCTTATATTCCTTATTGTGATTTGCTTTCTGAGGAGTTTGGGAATCTCAAATTGCTAATTACAGCATTTTCATGCAAAAATGGCTTCTTACTTACCCACAGTATATAGAATATATAGTATATATACTATATATATTATTGTATAGTATATAAATAATACTATATATATATATTATATAGTATATATTCCCAGAAACCAGGTAAGATATACCAGATAAGATTATATCTTGAAAATATTTGGCTGGTAGCAACTTCAAAAACAAATATTGTAGTCCTTATAAAACAAAACAAACCCTAAATTGACACATTACTAATAAAAAGCTTTTGCCCATGGCCCTTAAGAATATGATAATTTATTTAAAACAGATACAGTCCTGAAAGTGACCCACTTAAAATTATTAAAAAGATATGGTGTTTATTTTTGCTGTCCATAAAACAAGCAATGGCTTTTGAATATGCAGACTCTTCAGGGTAATTAATGTGATTGGCTTCTACTGGAATACAATCTTCTGTGTTTGAGGGAGTTGAATGCAAAAACTAATCAGGTCGATTTAATATGCTTGTGAAAAAATCATCAGCTTTTTTTTCAGTGCAACTGACAATAATGCTGGTACTAATCTCCTTTTCTGAGAAAATAATTTAAATTTTCTTCAGAAAAGCAGGAAATCTCAAGAGCATGGAGTCAGCCACTGCTGATAAATGTGGGATAATTAACAAGGAAGAAATAAAAGCATGTGTCCATTTATAGTAAGAATAAACATGTTGTTTAATTAACTAGAAGGTTTACAGCATTATGGACAATTATTTGACCAGCACAGCCTCATCAATCCAGCCCAAGTTCCACCAAATGACCTGCAAATATCCAGCCTTAAGGAAAAGATTGAATGCAATTAAATGTGTTATGACATCAGCAATTAAATCAAGCAGGTGTGATCACTTAGCACAGAAATCAATACCTATAAATTGTTGAATGTTTAAATGTGTACATTTCTCTTTTTCAGTGGTTAAAATCTCTCCAGCCACCACAAAATACTACTCCTGATGCTGTTCACATTGCTAGATGTTCTATATTACACAATAGTTTAAATCTCCTTCCAAAATGTAATATTCTACATTACAAGATAGAGAAAAATCCCCCAATTTGAAATAAAACAGGAAAAACCAGAACGAGATATTTGGAACAATAGGGGATTTTGCCCTGTTTGAATGAAAACAATGCAAGAATTTGGCAAAGCTTTTAAAGCTTTTAAATACTAAATAAAAAGTTTTGATTTATTTATGTTCACCCCCCCTCTGTTACTAAAATACAGACAAAAGGAACAGTTTAATACTGGACATGGTTCTTTGTAAGAAATGTGATATATTATTTTGCTTGTGAAGGTGCCAAAATCCTCATTCCCTCCTGATGTACATATTTATTTGATTGTTAGCTGAAAAAAAGTTTAAAACATACTCCAAATGCCCGAAACAATCCCTTAAGAGTCTCAAGCAGAGCAGAAAGGATGGATTAATTCTCAGCTCTGCTAGGTGGAAGAAGACTTAACAACTAAATTCCAGCAAAGGACATCAAGTTTGCTAATAAGAAAATCTGGTGAGAAGAGCGATGAAGTACTGGAAAAGATGGCCAAGAAATCTGACCATCAGTGCTGCTCTTAAAAATGCATTACTCAGGGATAGTTTAAGAGATCATTGAAATACTGAGGGTGGGGGAATAGGTCAGATGTCCTTTAGCAATCCTTTCAGTTTTCTGTTTTATGGTTGGAATGTTTCTTTTTTTGAGCAGTGATGCACACGAAAAGCAGGTAGCAGCTCTCCAGTGGCCTCAAGAAATCCAAAAAAAGCCAGAGGGAAATCCCTCTGGTTAATAAGCACTGCTGGCACCATAAGCAAATAGCCTTGGAGTGGGTTTTTTTACATAAAACTGGTTCCACCTTCAAACCCAGGCTTTGTGCCTCGCCACTTGCACTTAAGGCCTTTGAGATCTTTGTAGTTCAAGGCCAGAGAAATCCACTTTCACCCGGGTTCCTGCGGTGTAACAGTGACACCCAGTGACAAGTTTACACTTTAACTTCCTGGGAGCATCCAGAAAATACCATCCCTCCTCTGTTTCAAAGGAAAAAGCAAAATGAGTTCATCTGTCAGTAACAAATGTCCTTTGTGTGCTTCCTGTGAGAGCTCAGGAAGGAGCTCAGCCTGGGAGGAAAATGCTCTGCCTGCCAATACTTCATTCAAAGACTGAAGCAGCAATGAAATTTCTGGTTTTTCTGTATTTATCCTGGCCTTCTTAGGCTCAGAGCTTTCACAGTTATCTTGGCCCACACAAGCCAAGAACGTGCATCAAGTTTAATCATGGCTGTACCAGTTACCCATCTGAGATTCTGAGATGAAAGTAAAATGAAGGAGTAGAGCATCCCTTTGCCTGGACTACAAGGATTTCTAATCTGTAAGAAGCCCATTATGAATTCTCCCTCCCTCTTTTCTCTTTGAGGATTAAATAAAATCATAAATCCCTACAGACATATGCACTGCAGTTGCAGTAAAGTTCCCTTCCCCAAGATCAAGAATTCTAATAAAAGACATAAATTCTTCTTCAACCTTGAATCACAGTGACAGCTTTTCAGTGCCCAGATCACTGCATGGTTAAAACAGAAAATACTTCACTGAAAACATGTCTAGACCTCACATTATATATCAGGCTGTTGCTTTATTTTGAAGGTAGGTTTATTTGCTTCTTCAATACTTTTTAGCAACATAAAATGGCTGCTAAAGTAAATTGTACAGCACTTTTGGAATGGAGGGAAGCTGTAATTTTTAAAAGCATAAGCAACATGCCATAGATGCTCTCAGGTCTACCTCAGGCCAAACTGCAGAAGTTTATGTTACATATTGAAAACAGTCATTCAGGAGCTGTTCACCTGTAATTAGGTTTTTTTTCCCAAGATACATTTTTATGCATCTGCTTCTCCCTGCCATGAATATTACAAAATAAACTACTCACCTGATATTTCAACATAGCCATTTTCCAGAGTTTCACCGCCTTATGAGCAAAACCAGTTCAGATGTGAAGAATAATACAAGCAGCTCTTGGTGCAAGCCTCCAGCATCAGATGTTGCTGTCCCAAAAAGAAAAGGAATATGGGGTAGATGTACCATTACCTGTTATAATTTCCCACTTCCTAAGAAATGGAAGATGGAAAAGGCTACACTCATTTTTTTGTGTTATCACTGAGGACTCTGTGGCCACTTACAGTTGTATTAAGGAAAGTAGAAATGTGAATGGACTCAAGGACATTATTCAGGAATGCACCATTTATTAAGAGTTACTAAAGACAAAGATGATATTCCAGTCTTAGAAAGTCTCCTGTTCTAGAATCTGGAAGGAGGGAAATAACATGGTGCACTTGCTCTATTTCCAAACTCTTTCTTAACACTGACAACAGAGGCAGGATATTAAGCTTAGGAACCCTTAGGTCTACCCAGTTGTCTAATGACAGCCATAAAAATAAAAGCACATAAAACTAAAAGCTAACCAAAGAATTGCAGAATAAATGAATGATAAAAAAAACCTAACAGTATTCAGTGAAAAGTGTGGCATAATATAAAAATGTACTTTAGTTTACATACACTTTATAGATATTGACGAGGTGGAAAGTGCTTATTATCAGTCAAGAAAAAAATCTGGGAGTTAGCGTGGTTTTATGAAAAAAAAGCTTGCTTAGCAGCAATCTAAAAGGCAAGTGGGAAATTAGGAATTGTAGCAAAAAGAATGAATAACAAGACAAAAAATGCCTCTGACACTTTCTCAGAGTTCTTACCCACGTGTCAGAAAATGGACTTAGAACTGGGGAAGACAAAAACAGCTAATGGAAAATACAGATGGCTTCTAAAATGGCCTGTAAACCTGCAGATGATGGCCAGAGAACAATTACTCACTGAGCTTTCTAACACAAAAGCCAATGATGGAATATTTGAATAGCAGGAGGCAAACTTTGTAAAAGCATTGCACATTCTCTGTGAGGCAGAGCTGCAGCACTCCCTAGCAGAAGATTCCACCCTATGGGCTTTACACAGACACAAAGCACCTGGACAAACTCATGCAAAAAACAATTCCTTTCATACGTCCTCATACTTTTCCCTGGATTTCCAAGACTGGACAGGATGTTGAACTAAATGGAGCTGTAGTCTATAGCCAAGTATGGAGACTCCTGCCACTGAAAGACTTACGACCGTGTTTTCTTCTCCTGTGAAGACTGGCTGCATATTTATGATCTCTTCCACAATGACCAGCAAGCACCTGCATATACAACAGTTACAGAGAGATGTGATGAATGAGCCTTGACAGCAACAAATCAGTCTCATGGAACTACCTTTGCCTCTTAATACGTGTTTTCATGGCATACACAGAGTATCAACAACTGCCATGTGGCACCACTGTCTCTGCACTTAGACTCCCCATAGATGAGTGTGCTGTGAAATGTCTCCACTGGATCAGATTTTGTATTTTATTTTTGTATTTAATTTTTTGCACTGTATTTATTGAGAGGCCTTCAGGTACATTTCAGGCAGACAAAGTCCCCCAGGGGCTGCACCCAAAATGGACCACGGGTCATGGGTTTCACACTTTTATAAGTTTGGGCCATTTGCATATTGGGGTGAATCTCCCAATTCCAGCTCCAGGTAATGAAGTCATTTACCCCAAGTTTGCTGCCCCAACTCCCTTTTGTTTCCATCTCTCAGAGCCTGAGGCAGTGAGGTGTCCTTGATTGCCAGGCCTGGAGAGGAATTGCTGTGTCTGACCCAAATGGGAAAGCAGCAGCTCACACTGTGTGTGGAGTTTGGAGTTACACACTAAAGAATGGCAGGGTTACAAACAGATGAAAAATATAAAAGCTAAAATCCCAAGGCATCAATACTAGGCAGCATTCCAGCATGAGTACATGCAGTCAATGTATTAACCTCTGATTCACATTCCAAGTGTTTAAAACTTAGCTATCTCCAGCTTCACTAAACTCAGCTTCAACAGTTCAGAAAAATTCAAATGGCTGTGAAAAGTCAAAGGCTGTCAGGAAGGAGGAACTCAAGACTGTTGCTTCAGCCAAGCCTTGTTTTGAAATAATCAACATCAGAAGGTGAGGATGGTTTAGCAGGGAAACCAGGTGACAGTCTGGGATGGAGTTCAGCATTTAGATGTACTGACACATCCTGTGTTCACACCTGCACATCTAAGGACTCATTCTGTGCCTGAGAAGGTTAACATGCCTTGGGAGACAACAAGACAGAAATATGGAAAGGGTGGGGTATGGCAACAAATAACTTTTAGACATCTTGCCAAACAGAAATCCAGAGCACTGTTGAATTTTGCAAGCAAGCAAAGTAGGGATTACTTATCTGTTAGTTATTCCACAAAGGGGGTAAAACCTCATAAAACCTTTATGTTTCATGTTCTTATTAGTGAGGCAGATAAACCTAAAACACCTCTGATGGACTTGGAAAAAAGCTGGAATTAGCTGATTCCACATACTCTTTCCTCTCTACTGTACATAATGGGCCTGCTGCCAGTTGCCATTCTAACAAACTAAAGTTTCTCTAAAGAAGGGTAAAAATAATAAAGCCTGGAGTTCAGGCAACTGCCTTGGTGCAGGCATAAGCAAATTAAACTATACCAACATGACAGGCCTTATGTCAGCCTTGGCCTGCATTCCACAGTTCCCCTGCTGAGACCTTGTGGCTGTCAAGTGCTCCTGATCATGCCCCAGTGATCCCAAAACTCTTCAGCTCAGTGGGTGAAACATCCCAATCGCAGTCAGCAGATGTCTAGCACACAGTCAGCACAACGAGACAGCACCGCATTGTTAGCAACAGCAACACAACAATGGCAGCACAGAAGGCGGTAAGCACAACTCTGGCTAGCACAACATTTTGTGCACAAAAAAAAAAACCCAGCAGGATCCTATGAAGACATTTGACATTTTTACCATAGGCAGAAATGCTCCAGTTGTCATAAGTAAGGAGCATTCCTAACGCGGGCTGCAGCAAGAACCCAAAATACTTGTGTTCTTGAGGGAAAAAAACCCAAAGTTTATCCCCAGCTGCATTATCAAGAAGATTAGTGTAGAGCTCTTGAGCTCACAGAACTGGAGACCTTTTGAGGATGCAGAAATATGACTCTATTTCCAAGAAGAAAGCAAGCAAGATCTTGCAATCTACACATATTTCAGAGCAAATAAAAAGTCCGTCAGCCAAAAAGCTAATTTAACATCATTATCTTCGGCCTCCATTTAGTGTTCCCACTTTTTCCAGTATCTCCCCTGCTCTGCTTCTAGCCTGGTCTATCAGCAAATTAAAGAAAGGAAAAAGATTTATATGGTGGCTAAGGGGAAGATTTGGATGGTCCAGATCACATCCTTTACAAATGACTTTACTGATTCATAGGGCCACACAGTATGAAAGGGATCCATGCTTCTGTAGCTCACCTGGAACACTCTGATGCTTTGGGTTCTTCTGTTCTGCAACCCAAAAATCTCCCTTCTAAAAGTTCTTTTTTATTTTGGATTCATGTGGTGGATGACTTCTTCTAAAGTTTGCTTAATACACGGACCACATCCCTACATTCACTACACTTTCAACAGGGGGAAGTTTTTACAGACTCAACATTGAAAATCACAAAGCTCCCAAGTGGTCAGGCAGCTTCCAAACCACACTCCATTTGCTAGGCCTGTGGAACATCCTAAAATCTTCACACATCACACAATACAACACTTAGCAGTGCCCACTTTTTGGAACTAAATGCATCATCTGTCTCAATCATCCCATTTTCTAAATGAACAGCTTCACAGACAGCCACTATATTCTCTCTGATATTCCTGTGGTTTTCTTCTTGTTACTCTCCCCTAGTACTGCAATTCTCTCTTTCATCTATATGCTCTAAATTTCTCTGGCCTTCTCCCAGGGCATATGCAGAGAAAAAAAACCCTGTTGGAGTTTTGCCAGATCTAAATCCATTGACACTTTAAGGAATTCCAACTAACCTCAAATCACACTGAAAAGAATCTCTAATGATGTCTTATTTCTCATTCCTTTTAAGTAGATGAATTTTTCTGGTTTACTGGGGGAGTAAGGCAGATCTAGGTTTTTACAGATTGCTTCATGAATATTTCTTACTACATGCTCCATGTCATTATTCTCCTGAGAATCAATTAGCCCAAATGCTGTTATGACAGTTACAGAAAAAATTGCATTTTTAACTACAATTGATAGTGTTTTGTCTTTTCCCAAGTAATCTTCACAGTAATGCTGAAAATTTCAAACCTAATCAGGTAGTGAAAGAAAATCTCTTTTATGAGAAAGAAATATAGAGTTTTTTAGAAGAAAATACAAGCCTTTTGTTTCTAGATGTACCCTGGTATTTTAAAGGAGTTCAGTTGGATGTATAAGCAAGCAAAAAAGCAGGAAAAGAAGATGCTGAGCAATCATTTTCCATGGAATGTAGCATCACAAATTCACCATGCCTCATTTCGAAAGAGGAATTCCCTCTCAAGTCACAGGAAAAAGGCTGTCCATGTTTAGCAGCAAAGTCACAGAGCACCAACCACGTCTGATGCCAATGCAGACAAAACAGAACTACTCATGGGAAAAAAATGGGTGTCAAGAAAAATAATCAGAGGTCTCTCCTGTAGCATATTTTGGACTTGACTGACATCAGATCTACCAGTTCCTGTGACCAACTGTGTGTGTGTGAGGCTTGCATCACTTCCCCTTGCCTCTCCTAACAAAACTTCTCACTATCACTGCTGACAGATGCACCTAAGTTGGTGTTCTAAAGCCTCAAGTTTTTACACATTTGTGTTTTTTCTCTGTTCATCTGCTGCTTTCTGAACTCTCAAATGAAAAATCTGGACAAGTGGATTAATTAAAATTGGAAGTGGAATTAAAAGTGGAAGACAGGAACGTAGTGATTCAGAGGAAACCTCTGTTTCAAAAAATTATAAAAAGAAAATTTCTATTATATTAAAGACAATTCCATTAAAGAAGACTGCCTATCTCTTGTCACATTCCTTTTTTATCACTTGATTTTCATTGACTCTATGGTCACTCTTAGAACTTTCATTGCATTTAACTTTAGTACTCAAAATTCACAGCAAAAATATTTTTGCAAAGTTAATGTTTTACTGAACCACTTGCTTTTCTGTCATGGCATTATCATGACTTCTGTCGTAGCAGTAATGAAAGAGTTACATTTTAAAAATGTGCAGCCCTATCACTATTGAGTGAACAAAACCAAAGAGCACCAACTTAGCTTGGACAATGGCAATGAAATCACTGTGCAGTTGTAAAAAAAAAACAGAGGTGAGACTGTGTCTGTTATCTGTCTCTAATGCACACTGACAACCAAACACAAACATATTTTCAAGGGTATTTTAAGCACTGCACAGAAAATCTGTGTATCCAGACAGATACAACTGTCTAACAACTAATGTTTTGTCAGCCTCATCCACAATAGCAATTAAGAGTTTCACAGAGTTTATCAGGTGTTAGTCTGTTATCACACAGGCCAAGAGACAAAGCATACATTCCTTACTTTTGACTACATTGCCACACACCTAAAAATGAGGGGGAAAAATTGTCCAAAGAATTGTTAACAAAAAAAAACAACACTGATGGCAACAAGGTTAGAAAATTGCTACAACAGTGATTTACCTTCCCTTCACATCTGGATGATTTGGGTGCTCACTTACCCATTTTGGACACCCTTGCTGTGATGCTTTCGCTCTATCATAATCATTAAAATCTCTTTATGCACCCCTGGAAAAAATTATATAGCAAAAAACACACAGGGAGTTTTTTCTCATCTCCTTCAGTCGGACAAGTGGTTGTGAGGTAACTCCTTGTTCCTGGTATTGCTTAAATATAATATTGAAGATTACACCCAAGCAAAATATTGAAGCAGAATATAACTAGAATGGTAGAACAAAAAGTTATCTATTGTTAAAAAGAGAAACAACCTTCCCTATATTTTTTCCCCAGGCTTTTTAAGAGCTTTGACAATAACTGGTAGCCTTATATTTTGTATTTCAGTCCAGACACAATGGTCAGATTTCCTTCCTGGAAAGAAATTTCACAAAGCAAAAATTCTGCCTTGTGGATGATATCAGTGGCTTTTGTAAAGCCATTTATTATGACATTCAGCTGCATGCACAACATGCAAAGCTCTGCCCTGTGCTATTACTGCTGCAGCACAGTGCCAAAAGTAGCAGCATGAGAATGTGTAGGGCACAATTCATGCCTGGAGACAAATTCAGTGGCCAAAATACCCAGAGTAATCAATCTCATGCTGAATCAGACAAAAGGGTTCCATCACAGCACACTGCTCACTGGAAAGAGAGAAGATGGAAATTAATCTATGAAGGAAAAGCATAAAAGGATTTGAAAATACCCTGGAAAAATCCTTTCCACATAAGAGAGGAACTTCTTCAGTAACTAAGATTTCCACTTCCAATGATTTTCTGGAAATATAATTATCTATAATATACAATTTTAGTAAAATGAGGTCACACTAAAGGCGCTACAAACCAAACTTCCATCATCATGAGCACAAAGAATCCACCAGCTCTGTGTCACTGGTGCTACTGATGTTATGACACAATAGAAATCCAAACAGATTTGCTGAAAAACAATTCAAGATGCTCTTTAGAAGAATGGCAAAACCAAAAGTCCAGTTTAATTTCAAGCCTAGGATCTTAACAAATAGCATTTCTCAAATTTTTGAGTCCTATTTTTAGAAGAAATAGTAAGAATATTTAACTAGATATTAAGAAAACCTTAGAAATATACCCCCAAACACTTTAGGATTCTGATGCCTAGTTTTCTTTAAAACAATATCACCCATGTCAGGCAGCACAATCCCACTCACCATAAAAATTTACACGGTGATAGATGATCTGGAAAGTGGGAACTAAATATGAGGACTTCTCACTCGGATAGATGTCTCTCTCCAAGAGATAAAATATCAAAACAAATTGTCATGTTGTTCATTAAGCACCTTCAGGGAGCTGAAATTCCACGGAAAAAGAAATGACAGCTGTGTGGAAATGACAAAGTTACTGTTTCTTGTTGAACAAATCACTGAAGGACAGTGAATAAAGGAAACTCATGTCAGAGAATTAAAAATGCAGAAGGAAGCAAAACACCTACTACTACCAGCTGATCTATAAACCTAAATTCCAGAATTAGTCTATAATATGGTAAAAAACCCCTTCAAATTATTTAATAAAATGTGATGTAAAAAGCAACATGAAAAAGGACCAACCTATGTGACCAGTGACTGGACTCTAGGGAACAGCATGAAGCTGATTTAGGGGAAGTTTAGGCTGGATGTCAGAAGATTTTCAGCCAAAAAGTGGTGGAGCACTGGAACAGGCTGCCCAGGAAAGGGGTCTCATCACCAGGCCCATCTGAATTCAAAAAGCATTTAGACACTCTCAGGCACATGATTTGGTATTTGGAGTGTTCTGTGAAGGGCCAGGAGTTGAACTTGATGATCCTGATGGGTCTTGTCCTATTTAGGATGTTCTGTTCTATATGCTAAATTATCAAATACCAGCATGTGTATGGTATTGATAAAATGGTGAGGAGAAATACAACAAATACCTGAAGGAAAGAAACAGGCATAGCCAGAGAATTGAGAAAAAACTCCTGAAATTACCTCTAATTTGGAAAAACTCCAGCATAAAATCAGTCTAAAGATGGCAACTAAGAAAATACAATATATATTCCCAGTTTATCCAACTGTGAATCCAGTGAATTCTGGGCTGCAAGATGCAATTTTTAAAAACTTTCTTTCCCCTGTTCAATATACCAAACATAGCTTGTGTGATAGTAGTTACATTTGAATTAATAAATTAAAAGGAGAATGTAATAATGAAGTCTTATCACTGGCACCAAGTGATCAGAACAGAAATCAGAAAAGAAATGCATGAAACTCTGCAGTGGTGATGGTCACTCGATCCCCGAGTGTGAACAGCTACTGCCAGACTTCAGGAAGTGTCTGTCACAACTGATCTATTTTGATGTCCATTATGAAACCCTCCTGGGGTTAAATAATACACAGATACAAGACAGTTTCACCTCCACTGGAAGGGTTTTAAAAATGAAATTAGACATGTTTTTGAGGCAAAATATTTTGCAGTTAACTCCCCAGGTCTGCACATATTCCTACAGAATCTGTGGCCAAAGGAAGCTCCTCTAAACCATTTCCCATCACCTCCTCTGATCTGTCAGATTCAATTGGGCTTTTCTTGCAGCACTACTTGTCCTGGACTGAGAGGATAACAAACAAACAACTCAACTCATCCTTCTATGTTTGTAACTGCAATCTAAAAACCAGTATTTAGTATTTAATCTACTTGCTTAAAGATCAGAACTGTTTCAATATACATTATTCACTACTGCACATTTCAGACTACTGTATCTTGCCTATTTCCAGCATTTGTTTAATACATAAAGTCATTGGGGCTATAGTTTGTTTTTATGTGTTTGTTTTATTTTTAAATAACCTTGCAGTTGGCAGTGAAACAAACTGAATTCTTCTGAATGGAACTGTCCAACAACCTTCTCTCCTCTGAGGGCATTTGTAGGAAGAAAACTGTATTCCAAATAAAATTAACCAAAAAATCTGGAAAAGCAGCTTGCTAGTTTGATATAAAAAGCAGAAGACAAATCCAAACAAAAAGTCTTTGAGACCATACAACCACTTTGCAAAAGTCTTGTTTAAAAAGTATTTTTAAAAACTTAAAAAAAAAAAACCAAACAAAAAGCTATATACAGATACAGTAAAGTTCAAAAAGCAACTGAATTCTCAGGACAAATTGCCCACAAATACTGGTGGAGGAAATGGAAGACACCATGAGGATTTCCATCATAATGGTCACTACTATGGCTCTTCCTTCAGACACTTTCTCTCCTATGGAATGCCAGTAAATGAGGAGACAGAAAATGACATAAGCATGGAAAAAAGAATGGACATGTTCCAGAAGAGCAAACCCATTAGCCTTTCACCCCAGCACTCACAAAGACCTTTAATATGAAGTGGATTTTTGAGTGGTCTCACTTGCTTAAGTCAGAATTGGAAAATTCTTTGGTAATGCCTTTTTCACTTCTCTTTTCGATAGAACACAGAAGTATATGATTTCAACGTTTTCCTTTCTATGCTGCCTCATATTTCTCCTCTACTGAAAATTCTTGGACAGAGTTAGGGCTTACCAGAGATCAGCACTGTTAACACGCTGCCAATAACAGCTCAGCACTATAAATTTCTGCAGCACTAAATGATGTTTTTACACTGATAACAGAATTATCTATTTAAAAAAAACCAAACAAGCAGCACTTCCAAGAATCTACATATTTATTTTCACAGTTGTTACTGTTCCTAACACTCCTCTAGCTCAACCTAGAGAGCTGAACAGCTCAACATGTTTCAGCTGGACCTATAATCACTTTAAAGGGCTTATAACATGGTGCTGGTTATCTTGTACCCCAGCCACCTAGGATGAATGAAAGGAAAGTGATGTTTCAGTGCAGTGAGAGACAATCTGATTTAAAAACCCCTCAGCACTGGCAGTAGAAAGAGGTAACACAGTTAAAGCAGCTGCAGTTTTGCTCAGTTACAGTGTTATGCTCTACTATTGCTCATACCTGTGCCAAAGTATTCTGGAAGCATCGAGAATAGTGCCAAGCTTTAGCTACAAAGAGGGGCAGCAGTCCAGCTTTGCTGCTCCAAGGAGCAGATCACAGATCTGGGACCACTGCACGACACTGACACATCCTCACCCTCCACACAAACAGAAGAAAAGAAGCTGTTTCTTCACACTGATGGATGTTTACAGTCACAGTGGGAGTCATTCTGCTGTCAGGCCACTCTGTGCTGCTCAAACAGCTGTTTGCCTGCCTGTCCTAACAGAAAAGCCATGAACCAGAATGAAATGTGCACCTAAAATTTCCTTTTCTGCAGCCACGCACATACATGTTCCAGTTTCTACTCCTCTGTACCCAAGTGGGATCTGTATTTGATTAAAACCCTGTCCTAAGGACTGGCTCCCTCTAGTGCAAATTGCCAGGAATCTGATTCTGTAATAAACACCCTTCAATCAGTTTTCTTAAATTAAGCATTCTCAGATACCAGATCTCTTGTTTGATATTTCAGTTGTTAACAATATTGCACTGGATAAAACACCTGTGGTCAGCTTTAGTGTTTAATGAAATAAATACAGATTATGTTCAATTAAACAATTTCTACTTCTCAGTAGGGATTTGATGTCTAGAGTTCACTTCCAGCTAGAAAGCACATGTTATTTTAATAAAAATATATGTGCACAAAACTGCAACAGCTGATGGCTGTTAACAAGCCACAGATATGGTGCTTTTGGTGCTACTTTACATGACAGAATCTGCACTCCCAGGGATTTTTTTCATCCTGTTCCAGAACTGGTAGCTCTGCATGCTGGAGAACCTATGCCAGCACATCTGTCAAGAGCTAAAGTTTGAATTCTCTGCTGGAGATTTGAGCATAGCAATTGGATTTCACTTTAACAGGAACCACTTCTGTCCTTGCAGAGAGAGAAAGGCTTCACTCAGTTGTTCTAGAACACAACAGCAAGAATGAACAGAAAACTCCTTTTTTCTCAAGGTATTGGCAAGGTCAAATATTTATTTCTTCCACTCCCAAAAGGCCTTATCTCATATTCCCTTCTACTTATGTTAGCTGCTGATTTGACTGGGGTTTAGTTTTTATTTTACATGCTCACCCTCCCCATTACCTATGTCTCCCAAGACAAAAAGCTTCAAGAATGAGAGTTTCTAGGCAGTCTATGATTTTTTCTCTGTCTCTATAGAAATTATATACTGAAACACATAATAAAGTGAAATATTTCTTCTCTCAGAAGAAGTTTAATGTCATTAACACAAATTCTTCACAGAGCAGTAAGGAATAACAAAGGAAATCTTATTTGTAATAAAATGAAAGTGTAATTCAGGAAAAAAAATGCTCAGAAGTGCCGACCTCAGATGGGGAACTACGATACACCATCCCCCAAGTTCTTTGCAGTAGGGGAAATGTTTGAAACATCCATCTCTAAGTAGTACTGTTAGACACGGGGCATTTATTTCAGGTTTCCAGTAACAGTTCTGTCAGACTCTGCAAGATCTCCCTCTCCAGATTATCTTCAAACATATCTGAGTGAAAGGGCAAACAGAAATTTGAAAGAGATGATTGATTCCTTTGTGGGGGATAGAGTTACCCACTGAGACAGGAACATATATGAATTCTGATTTGCAATCATTTCCACTATTTATGAGGTCACAGGACATGCTCCTGCTGAGCTCAATTTAGCAAGAGCTTTAGCAAGATCAATGCAGAGGGTATTACAATCACATTGACTTGGTGATGTCCAAACTACAACAAATTCATATCTCAAAACTATAAATAGACTGAAAGCTAAACATACTTCTGTACACAACCAGATTAAAAAGCTAAGATGCAAATAGAAATTAAATAATGGCCTTAAAGGTGTCATTAATTATAAATTAAAAAAAAAATTAAGGGATGCAGTTCATGCACTGAGGCATACTGAAGCCAACACCAACTTCAGGTTGTCATGAAATGCCTCAGTTTAAAACAAACAAACAAAACTTCCACCAAGCAGCAACAAAAAACCCCACCTCTCCTTTCTGTCACAGAAAGAAACATTTCAACCATCACCACCCATTTGTCCCAAGTGCACTGAGCACCATCTCACTGAACGGCCTGCACAGAATTTGAATTTCAATCTCCTTTCTTCTTATGAGGATTGTTTGCAATCAGAAGAAAGTCCATGGCTATACATACAGAATGTTCTGGAAGATTGTTTCACTTTAGATTATGTATATCTACACAAGCTGAAGCAAATATACACAAATATTTCATCCCCTTCCTTTTAATTCATCTTTTTTTATTATCCTTTAACTGATGCTTTATGTAAATTAATAAATTTAATGTTCTTCTTTCACCTTCACAGGGATTTAAAATTTGCCGTTTCCTAACTCTAACAATATAGTATTTGAAAGATCTTTAATATGTTGTACATTTCTCTATTTTCTTGTCTGGGAAACGTCCTTAGCTCTTCATATCCCAGACTTTGGCAGAAGCCTGTCCTTAGAAACAGCGACAGCAGTGAAAAAGGAATCAAAGTATTTCACCTAGTTATGTTGGCTTATTCCTTTCTTAAGTGTAGTCTTTGGTTTCACTACACTTAAGTATATTTTATTGGTGTTTGCGATGTGCATTTTAACAGAACTGTGAAAGGTACTGCAGACAAAGTTGAGAACTATTTCTTTTTCGTCCTGGAAAACCAGCCTATAGGAAAAAACCCACTCAGTAATTCAGTTTATCCCTATGTATAAAATAACAGAAGTTGAGGTGCCTGCGCTGTTATTATTTTTTTCCTGATGTTTTTGACACCAGTGTGCTGAGCTTTATGGCATTCACCATTTCAGCACTGGTGAGTTCCCACTAGGTATAGTCGCAATACTCCTTAATATTTTCATTTTGATGTAATTTGTGGCCCCAGCTTTTAAATATCCGCTCTGTAATAATGTTTAATTTCAGGGGTCACTCCGCCAAGGAGTATATTAAAGCCCATAAAACTCATTTCCAAAGCTCAAATATCAAACTGTGATCAGGTTAGGAGGGCAGCATCTGTGAATATTTCATCTTTTATCATGCTGATAATAAGGAGATGACAGAGGCACATTATTACAATGAGAGAATTGCTCATTTCAGCCCTGGCTGCTGGAAGCTGGGGTCTGCAGTGTGCATTACTCAATAAAATCAATTCTTATATGAAAAGCAAGTTTACTGAGCCACCACTGTGTCTTATTTGATTGTAATGAATAATATATGGACCCAAGAGCTTGCTCATCTGGTAGGGAGAGGGAAAGGAAAAGGCTTGAGTTTGAAGGGGCATTTCAGTATAGACAATAATTTATCAAAATTGTATTTTATTGTTCAGAAGCAATGTTATGGGACCTAAGTCTGTTAGACTTATAATTCTGAAAATAAATCTTAAAGTTCCACTAGCACAAAGAAGGATATTAGCCAACATTGAACAGTGTAAAACAATTTCTATCTTGCATTTATTTATGCTCAGCAGATAAAGACCAACTAGCATGACAGTTTAAGGTTTACACAATTTCTGCTGCAATTTCTTGTACTTTCACCTTTTTTTGGGGCCATATTTCACACTGCTCTCTACCTAAAGAAAATTTTGCAAACAAAACCCCCTCTATTTTATCATTTTTAAGATGGTAAAGACACCTGTATGAAAAAGTAATAGCTTCATACCTATTTTGAGAGGGATATAGGAAAAAAGGCTGACATTTGCTTTTCTCTTGGTTCATAATCTATTATTTGTTTTGCTTAAACATATATAGCATATATACCATATATAGCATTTATACCATTTGAAAACAGCTTACTAAGAACTTATGGATTATTTCACAGACTAACACATATATTTTGTCCAAATTTGGTAATTTTAGCTGTTGGTACTGTCCATCTCTCCTGAGCCTGTTTTATTCAAACATTTGTTTCATGACTAAATGTCAGATTGGATAAGCTTCCTATCTTTTCAGCTCTGAACATAAAATAAAATAAATAACTTCCCCCAGATATGAAATACTGCAAAGAAAAATTTCAAAAAACTATTAAACTATCAAATCCCAAGAAGTTTTATGGATATTTAAACATAAAACTCTCTATATATTCTCTTTAATCTTAAATACAAATATTCTATTACTGCCACCATGAGCATTTCCTGTTAGTTCTTCTTTTAAAATAAAATATGATAATAATATAATAATATATAATTTATAATAAAATATATTTTTAAAACTACTTTACAGTCAAGTTTTTTTTCTTACACACTTAAATTTTCACATCACAGGAACCAAACCTATCTTTTACATCACTGAGTGCCAGAAGTACAGTATCCAATGCTATATTTACAAAAGTAGATAATTTGGAAGCTTTTTTCATAGCAGCATCTCTAGTAAAATGTTCACATGCTTCTTATGTATTCAGCCCTTGTCCAGCTATTTTAAATAAGGCAAATATCTTCTGGATTCCCAGTTCCCACACTCTGCAAATACAACAGTTACCTCTGCCACACTTGCACATCAACCTCGAGTGCAAGTTAAGAACTGGATCTATGGAATAAGGATTTTCCAGGCAATTTTTAGTTTTCAGGAAATGTTAAAAGTCGTGATGTTACCTCTTTCTTTTTTTTTTTTTTTTCTCCCTTCTATTTTTAAAAGCATCTCAGCACTAAACTTTTATATTCCCACTACAGGTGAGGCCTGTTTTGAACTGCAGCTTTAAATCAATGCCCTGTAGAAAAATGAGTCTCAGTATAACCACTTATTTATTATTAGCAACAGTATTAAACAGGGCCATTTCTTTTCAGAATTCTGAGAACAAATGGCCATCATTACAAAAATATGACTTTAAATTGTCATTATTACCATGCTGTGATAATGACCTATCATTTTGGCACTTGTAATCCAAGTTGTGTTTCCTCCAATCCCTTGCTGTAAAACATATTTAACTCATTTACATATAAATATTTATTCTGCCATCCTTCATTTCTTCCCCTTTGCTTACACACTACCTAGTTCAGCAGAGATAATGGGGGAGGTTTATTAATTTTAAAATTATTATTATTATCATCATCATCATATTTTAAAACTCTCTCCCCATGTTTTATTTTAGGGGTGAAATTGAGGCAAACTGAAACAACATTCCCAAGTCCAACCTCCCTGTTCAATCATCCAAGAATAAATTCCTTACCATTTTGCTCCTGTTCTTTGAATTCTCCCCTAAAAAGTGTAATCATAGTGACCCCCATTTATGATCAAAATGAAAAAATATAAAAATAATAAAAAGGTAGCTTCACATTGATTCAATTTCAAAAACTTGACCTACAGAATAGCATAATTAGCCATTTGGAATTTTATTCTTATTTTTACCTTTTATTACAGCACAGAAAGATTCATTATTAATCCTCAAAGTAGCACTTACTAGAGAGTATATAACCTTAAATACTTAATTAAAAAGTTCTATTTCCATTTACAGAAGGTATTAGTGTAGTCAGTAACTTTTAAAGGGCTTGTTAATGGTTCATTTATCATCAAAATAAAGTAATACTAGAAGATGCATTTTATTAATTTAAGTGAAGAAATGCACTTATTCAGCTGTAACAGCCAACTTGTAAGTGATACTTGCTTCTTAAAGTAAATTTCTGATATTCAGTGGTTGTAACAGTCCTACTAATGGAATAATAACTAGGTGAATGCCATTAGCACACCTGGGATGAGAGGATGCTCATCTGTGGAGGTTTAGGAATGTTATTCTCCAAAGGGCACTGAAACCATGCCCTGCTCACTCACTTCTCCAGCTCCTTGATGCCTTAAGGTTTCAGCTTTTATATTTTTCAGAGCCTGTGTTAGTGTAGGACTCTGAACTCCATACAGAGTGTTAGTTAACTCTCCTCATATTGTGGTCAGACAAAACAATTCCACCAGGCCTGAGAACCAAGGACACCCTCTGCCTCAGGCCTCAAAAAATACAAACAAAAGTGAATCAGGCAATGGGGAGCAAACTGGGGATATCTGACTTCATTACCTGAAGCTGTAATTGGAAAATTAACTCCTGATATGCAAATAAACCAAACTTATATCTGTCTGAAAAGTTCCTGACCATCTTGGGTGTAGCCTCGGAAGGTCTTAGTTGCCCAAGGTGAATCTATTGAAGGACTTTAATAAATACCCACTTTATTCTCTTAATCTTGTCTAGCCTCTGTTCTAGGCAGCCACTCCAAGGCATCACCATCCTCCTTGCTGTGGTGGACTGGGGAGGAGAATTGGAGGCACCAAAGGTAAAGATCACAGGGTGAGAGAAGAACAATTTACTGGAAACAGCAGTGAGATAAGAAAACAAACAGTAGCAGCCACAGTGTTAATAACAAAAGTGTACAAAGGAGACAGAGTGATCCATAGGCACAATCCTCACCATGGAGCTCAGCCAGCCACTGCCATGCCACCCCAGCTGAGACAAATTCCCAGAAAAGGATGTGATGTGGTACAGAATAACCTCCAGGTCATGGCCATCCCTGCTCCTGGCTACTGCAGAAATTAACCCTGTCCTGGACAGGAGCAGCAGACCACAGCACTGATGACAAAGCAGAAGTTGCAGCCATGTAAAAAGTTCATGGGGAGTTATAGAGAGTGAATTCTTAAATAAAACCAAGAACCCCTTAAAAACCAGCTTTCAAGTACTCTGTTTAATTTAGACTGAAACAGACAGAATTCATTTTACAGATATATGTGTATGCGAAAATCCCACTCCTTGAGTTTTATCCCAATTAGTCTTCATAGTATGAAATTGCATTCACTTTCTTAAAATACATATATAATTTGCACACTTAATTTTCAAACTAAAGGACCCCAGCTCACAGCAAAGAGAAGGGCATACCAGCCCTGGAGATAAGGACTTCACTTCTTGGAATCTCATGCAAAGGGAATATTAATATTACAATAATCTTATGCAAAGGATAAAAGAGAACCCTGGACAAGCAAGAGAATTACAGCCCCATAGCCCCTCCCTCTGTCTTCCACCCTCCTACTGCCTGGTGTCACAGATGAGTAACTGCAGTGGGATCGGCTCCAGGAGATATCCACAGAGGAACACAGAGCTCTGGATGTGGGTACCTGACACAAGAGGTGCAGGGGCAATACTGATGGCTGTTAGAGAGAACTGAAAATTAGCTATCAACATTTGTTGTTGCAATTTTGCATTCTGACACATTTGCTAAAGCTTGGGCCAAAGGTCACACTCCTTACAGAATATGAGGTTTCTTTCTGTTCATTAATTATCACCTATACAGGCATTAAAAAGTACAGTGCAGAGAAAAGAGATGTAGAGTTACAGATAGATAGTTTTTACCTCTTGTACTGGTTTAGATTTGCTAATTTGAGTTTTTCAGCTAATGCACTAAATAATGTGGTGGGTTTTAGTTTTAGCTAAAATCACTATTCATTTTTTGTTGTGAGATATGGATTAGGAGAAGGGTAAAACAGGTTTAAAATTTAAAAGGAATCAAGAAAGTTTATTAATAGGATTAGAATAATAATAAACCAGAATAAAACCACTAGAAACTTTTTCTCCCCTGAAACAAAAATCTTCTAGGCAAGAGGAATTCATTCTGCACACATCAGAGACACGTAATTTTTGAAAGGGTGGGGAGAGGTAAAGGACAAAAAAAGAAACCCCAGCCCAAAACCAAACCAACAAAGGAAAAAAAAAACCAAACAAAACCCAGAACACCACAATGCTCATCTTGGATTCATTATTTGCATTTTCCCTAATACATAGAAGCTGCTGTAGAATAGCTAGGTGTTATTATTCATTACAATTTCCTATTGCACTGTGATAAATGGCACTCAGAGGATGCTTATTACAGTCATTTAAGTAAGAGGTGATTTACCTTAAATAGGTTGTTTCATAGAGCTATGCCTATACAGGCCTGTCACTGCTGTTCCTGTTAGTGCTGGAATAACTAGATTTTAACTGAATGATGACTGCCCTGTGCATGTATCACACTGTATCGTATTTATTGTATCTTGCAAAATAAAACTGTGCTAATTCTACATGCTGTCAAGCTAGAATCTTTTCATTCTGTTTAGAGATTTTCCCCTTTTTTTAGTGCCAAATTTAACAGAGGTTTTTGTTTAAAAGGCAACCATCACTCTCTAGTGACAATATTAGGGAAGACAATCTGCAGGATGTACCAGTCAGTTTCCCATGTATTAAAAGAAGGCTTCTTCCACCTACATATTTCATAATTTGGTACCTTACTTATGCACAAATTCACAGTACTGTCCAGACAGAACAAGGGTTTGGGCAAACACTTGACAGGAGCAATTCCTCTTTGGGACTTTGTCTTCCCTTCCCTGCTGACACAGAATTACAGATATTAAGAGCAGGTATAAGGACATTCTGCTTCAGTTCATATCCATATGACAGACATTTAAGCCTATAAATAGTTTGAATACAATCAATGTAGGTCACTGTTTTGAAAGCACATGTTTAAATTTGAGAAGATAATCTAGTGAGCAAGCAAAACACAATTTCATATTTTCAGTGAAAAACGAATGGAAGGTAAGAATAAAAAAAGTAAAAAGAAAATTAATTCTCCTTTTAAACAAAGAAAGTGCTGCATAACTTTCTTCAACCTGTTCCTAGAATTCTTAAAAAAAAAAACTTAAAGTAGAAACATTTCATCAATGATCACAGATTTAAATTCTCAATGCTGCTTTTCCACCCCAGGTAGCAGAACTTTTCTCAGATTCAAGAATTTCTTATTGTTGTTCCTTTCTGAGTATTAGCATTATTATTTTACAAATATACAGAAGCATTTGCACTATACATGACCTATATAGTTTTGAAAATGAAAGAGTTTCTTTAATGCACTTCTCACAATACTGAGAGCAAATCTCACACAGCTGAATTTTGCTTGATTGTACAACCAGAAGAATACATTTTAAGCAGGATACAGGAAGGTTACAATTTCATTATGCATTACTAGCAACTCAACAATATTTTCCAGTTTGTTTTGTTTAAAAGTAAAAAACCCAAAAGTGAAAACCCAGAGCAAACATGTTAAATTTAGAATTCAGGGCTAAAGCAGTACAGACTACCTGAAGTTAAAGATCTTGCTCCAAGATCTTTATATTGGATTGGGAATTGCATGATGAATTGTTTATTTCTGATGTAAGTAAAGCTATATTTTTTTCAGATTTTGGCATTCAAATGCAGGTGCCAATAAGGTTCAGTTCCAGGGCTACTGAAACTGTTTCACAGTACCAGAAGTCCCTGTGCTACTGGATGATGGGTAAAAACAGCTCTTATAATCCCACTGGTCATCATAATGAAGTCAGAACACAAAAGTTTTTTATCTGATCCTGTAGAACAAAAAAAATCTGGAGATAACCAAGAGTAGCACACAATAGAAAAGGTGAAGCAAAGCTCAACATTTAAAAAAAAAATCTGAGGTACCTGTTGGCAAAATAGCTTTGTACAAACCACCTGCTCTCAGGACAGTACAAAATCATCAATCTAAATGACGATGCTAAAATTGTACCAGTGAGCTATAACAATGAAAGTGGTACTAAGTAAGCAATTTTAAATAAAACAGTAAATGTACTTGTTGATAACAGGAAATAGTGACCCTTGCATTCACATGCCTTGAAATGACTGTCAGAATCAAATCACAGACCCAGTCACAGAAGAATTTTACACCAACTTTGTCCAGCATTTAAAAGAAGTATTTTGAATGGAAAGCACTAGTGAATTAAATTCTAGCTTTCTAACACAAATGGGTAATCCAACAGCCAAAACATATTCTGATGAGAATACATCAGAATTAAGCTTCAACTACTTTTTAAAACAAAGTCTTTTAGATGCTAATGGCCATTGTTTTCTCACTTAGTAAGCAAATTTTTGTGCCACAAAAGGTTAGATGATTGCAAAGATTTAATTGAATGTCTAAAAGAAAGGAAAATGTTTCTTAAAAAAGCTAAGATGGACCTCTTACCCCATTCCTACAGCAAAACGTCCTGTAACAATAGAGATGTGATTTGCTGAAATTAAAAAGCTATTATGGTGGAATTAGGGCTTCAATATTTTTAACAGCTTAAATATGCCTTCCATTTTTAAAGGACATCTGATAACAGATAATTACATTTCATCTTATAGAAACTGAGTTGTTTTCTTAAGGAAAAATACTTTTCTTTTTTTCCATGAAGGTTAAAAACATAGTCATCATTAGTAACAGCAACAGGATTTAGGTGCCTACTTCAGCTTAGAGGACAGATATTAGCATATAAATAGCCATTGGTGGCTGCTTGATTCTACCTATTTTATGTTTCAATGTGGCATCAGAATGCACTTAGCAAGAAACACAGGGGGGCAGTGAGATTTGTGCTCTGAGTTCTGTAATATGGTGGTTCTACAGAAGGGGCATCTCTTGCTATTAAAAAAAATCACCTTTTTATGTTTACTGTATAATTTAAAAACTCTAATTAATGAGTTCTACAGAGCAATATGACGCTGGTAGAAGAAGGTGCATTGGTTTGTGCAGCAGAATATCTCAAAGTAGTGCGTTTTCTATATGATAAATACAACTGTTTATTTATATTTACCTGAAATGTGCCTAAAATTATTTCTGCCTTTTTACTAATGAAAAATATTGGAAAAGCAGGGTGTGGTTATTTCCCTGCCAGCACTACTTTCATGCAATCCATTTTCTCATGGGAGGTAGACAGGGAAGGAGAGCCATGAGCATTTCCCCATCTTCTGTTTCAGACTGACCTTCAAGATTTACTGCTTTAAAATGTTAATCATCACGAGTGACATTTCTTGTGTCACCGAGCAGACTGCAGCAGCAGAGGGAGAAACATCCTTTTTAACAACTTTCCTCATAGCCAAGGAGGGGTTACTGAGGGTAGAGCAGAGGTGAGCAGATGCCAAACACACTTGATGCATTCTTATGAGGGAGGTGAGGAGCAAAACAAACCTTTCCTGAGCCACATCGATGCTTTCAGCCTCCTGCTGCTCCAGGAGCCCCAGGCAAGGTGATGTGACCACTCTGCAACCACCCAGCTCAGGACTGGCACGCTGCTCCTTCCCAATCACCACAAGCAGGTGGGAGGAAATTTGTCTTAGGAGCTGCAACAGGCAATTGCATACAGACAAAAAATTCCATTACCCAGGAAACGACATTAATGTGTAGCAGCTTTAGTGGGAAACAGCATAAAAATAAGATGATCACTGCAAAAAAGTAACTAACTTCTGATACCAAATGGTCTAAAAGCCCTGAAATTTTCAGGGTCCCTCTGTAATCACATGTCATCCAGGATGGAAGAGAGCCATTCTATGATTCTGTGTTCTCCCAGCCAACTGGCAAGAGGACAAGAGGACACAGGATGAACCAGGGGAGGTTTAAGTTGGACCTTAGGAAGAAGTTCTTCACAGAAAGGGTGACTGGGCATTGGAACAGGCTGCCCAGGGAGGTGAGGAGTCCCTGGAGGTGTCCAAAACCAGGCTGCATGTGTGCTCAGTGCCTTGGTTTGCTTGAAAAGGTCATGTTAGGTCACAGATCAGACTCAATGATCTCAAAAGTCTTTTCCAACCCAGCTGATTCTGTGATTCTCTGATTCACACTCTACTGGAGAAGCTACTGGCAGCACCTAAAACTCTACCAGGATCTGGCATCCAGGCAACTGAACCAAACCATTCACGTCTATGTGTTTTGTTTTGAGAAAGGGAACTTTACAAACACATCATGCTATCCTGATATCTCCCATGTCCCAAAACGTTTTTTAAAAGTGGCAACCAGCCAATACTGTGGACAATGCTTTCATGGATGCCAGCTCTGAAGATTCTGCCTGCTAATACTAAGCCTTTCTAATCAAAGCTTAGAATCTTCGTTGCTCACCTACTTTCCTTCTTCATTTTGGCCTCAGGCCAATATTTTCACTTATTAAACAACAAAACAATTAGGTCTACAAGGGGCAAAGTAAAAAACAATTTCTGGCACCACAAGTACCAATATTTGAAATGCTTGCTGAAGAAGTAAAATAAGAGATTTTTAGATTGGGCTGATTAAAATAGTCATTAAAAGTGTTAATGTTTAATTATAAACAAAATATTGGAAGAAATTATATACCAGTCCCATCACTTTCTAAATTACCATCTCACTCTCAGTTAATCAAGTCAAAGAAAGGTCAAAGACCTCTATCTTCTAACAAACACAATTCTTGATTCACTACATTAGTCAAAAATTTTAGATTGCAAAAATCTGATATAACCCTACTATCCTATCTGCATCTTTATAATTTTTAAATATGTTATCTCATCTCCATGACCTTTGCATTACAGTTTATACTGAATAAAGCAGGGCCAACACCTTGCAAATGAAACAGGAACCCTAACCAGGCACTTTCTTCCTGGTTAAAAGAGCTGCTGAAAATAATTATTTTTCAAATTAATATCTACTTCTATGGCTCTTAAGTCACTAAACCAGAAAAAAATATTTTTACAGTAAAGGGAGAAAAACAGAAGGACCCCACAATATATTACTTCTTAAAACAACAGCTCATCATCCCCATATTACAGAGGTTGAAAAACATACCAGAAATCTTATCTGCTAAACAGCACAAGGCTTGTCTGTTATAAATATCAAAATGGTGATGTATTTTTCTTCAAGAAGCTTTGTGAGCTCATTAACAATGTTAATAATTACATTGACAATGTAATTGACACGACATTGGAGACACATTTTTCTCTCCCTCCAAATTTTGAGCCTGCATCGACAGGAGGAGCAGCAGCACAGTTCCTCTCACCAGATTCCCTTTAACAGCTCCACCCAAGGTAGTTTAAGGGACCAAACTAAAGAATCAACCAGAAACACAACAACGAGAAAAACAACATCAGATGCCACTTGGATTTCTCTTTCCCAGACAGATTATTTCTCATGTATAAATATTTCACCCTTTCCAAAAATCTATAATAATTAATACCGTAACTACTTTCATACAGTTTGCTTAAAAATAGGCCTGGCAGTTAGGCAAACATTGGCTTCAGGGGTCAGAAGTGTCAAAGTCCCACAAGAACAAGTGTTGAATGGCAGTAAATATTGTGAGTATGACAATGCTTCTAGATGTTTCTAATGCACAGCTTAAACGAACCATGTTTATTATGTTGGTTTGTGATCTATCCATAGCCACCGAATTAGAGAAGGAAACTGAACAAGGGCACAATAATTCTTTTGCAAGGGAACACACCCTGAGAGGTGTGCACAGATAGCTGAGGTTTTTTCTGTGCCAGAAGAACTCATGGAGGTATAAACAGGGCAGCCATTGTATGCCAGAAATCATACTCCTCTTAGGTGAACTGTGTGCTTTTCCTTATTCTAATGAGACAATCTTTGCTTTCATGGGTGAAACAAACAACAGGAGAAATGTCTTTGATGTGACTCATGCATCTTTATTTTTGACTAAAGCAGCTTTGTTGCAGGCCCCGTCTCTCTCATCTCACAGAAAAATCTAACATGTCTAACCTGAAAGAATAGGGGATTTTAATAGGCACTCCCAGTTCATCTGAGTAAGTAAATAAACGGTTCTTCGTTTACTCTCATGCTGATCACTAAAAAACCTCATTCTGAAGGAGAGCTTTGTTCATTTCCCTTCCTGAAACAGCTGACAAACTACAGACGTCACAACTGATTCTATTATGCAGCCATGCACTTTTTGCAAACATAAGCATTTGAAGAAAAGAAACCTCAGATCAGAAATTTTTTTATTCTCATGTGAAGAGTTACCAAAATATCCTCTCAAAACATTTTTTAAAAAGATTAGAATATTTGTAGACTGCAGCCTCTGTCTGTAAAACCCTTTGATCCATTCTCCAGCTATAAGCAAAAGCACTTACTGCAAGGATATTTCTGAATTCCTGAATTACCTTAAGCAAAACTTAATTACACTCTCTGAACTGTTTGCTTTACTGCCAAATATACTACTTAAAACTGAACTAAACTCTAACCAAAATGGAAAACCCTTCTCTTCAATAAGATCTAACATAGCATCTGTAAAATGAAAGTAATTTTTTTGTAAAAGCAGTGTGCCACTAAGTTACCTTTAGAAACTACAAGTATCTTCATAAAAAAATTAAACATACATAAGCAAAAGCAATAAATTAGCAAATATTTTTGCTAATGCATTTAACATTCTCACATTTTTACTGGTCTATTTACTGTTGTTGTAATCATTTTTACTCTCTTAATGCTTTGTCATTGGTGAAACAGCAAGGTGTAAACATTTCCACATGATCACACACCATGGAAGTCAAGTTTCTTGATTGGAAGCTTGACTGGAAGCTGATTTCTGATGGTGTGGACCTGGCTGCAGAGCTGGAACCTCACCATCTGAGTTCTCAATTCCTGAAACCCCACCTTGCCAAGCATAGATAGGTAACGTTGGATGGAGGTGGTCAGGTGATGCTGCCTTCCCAAAAGGTACCTTCCTTCTTCTCTGCAGAAGGGAAAGTGTCTGGGCAGGCCACAGTCACACTCACAGACACACCACAGAGAGCTGAGCGACAGCAGAGAGCCAGGAAGGGTCTCTGGATGGAGTTCCAGTGGGGTTTATTGCAGCCACACACTGAAGAGGTCCAGGAACAAAGACAGGGAGCCATGGAGGGGCCAGGGATATAAATGGGCTGGAGGGGGTGGAGCTGAGGATCAGCGTCCAATAGGAACAGGGGAAAGTGGTGCATAGGCGGGGCCAGGGACAGGGAGAGCCAATGGGATCACAGGGGCGGAGCTCTGCAGCAAACTGGGGCCAATGGGGAAGCAGGGAAGGGAGAACTTTCTAGAGAAAGGACATATAAGGTAAAAAGGGGAGGGACAGCCCCCAGGCCAGCTGGGTACATAGAACTGGGGTACAGTAATGTGGTGGGGCAAAGAACCAGGGGAAAAACCTTTTCCTTCAATATTTATGTGGGGGAAAACCTTCCTTTTATGCTTTAAGTGCACACCTTAGAGGCCTCTTTCCACACCATCACTGCCTCTGGCTCCAGAGCCTCCACTTAGATTCAATATTGTTTGGTGCCTCAAGGTGGCAAATAATGAAATTCCACTAAAATGCTTTAATGGTTTTCAAATTGATACTTAGCATCTTGAAGAAATAATATCAGAAACAGCTTAATCACAGATATGTTTTAGAAGGGGAAGGTGAAATTTGACCACTTGTTTAGCTGCATTTCAGTTTAAACTGAGACATTTCACTATTCCTGTGATTTTCTTTATCACAGGCTCATTTCCACTCTCCACATGAAATAACTCATTCAACTTAATTTGAGAAAACAGACCAAAGAAATAGACCAATATAAAGAATAACATTAAAATGTGCTTTAAATGGACAAAATCAGAGGAGAAAAAAGCCTTGCAAAGCAAGAGCCAAACTATTGCTCAGCACATCCCATGCTGTCCAAAACATATGAGTGCTACGGCAATATTTCTACAGAGTCATTCATCACATGTAGCTTGGGACTTTAAAATAATAGTAAGAATAGTAATAGTAATAATAATTTTGGTTTGAAATCAAGTCTATACAGAGTTAGGTAATTCAACACTGCTCTGACTGCCGAAAAAAATACCTGTTCTGCTTCTTCCTATTGGGAGGTAATTCAATATTGTATTGCAAAAGCAACCCAGAAACCTATTTCACATTCTGTTGACTGACTGGATGGGAAATGTACTGCCAAGACAGACAAGTCTCCTGAGTGCAAAAACATCTGTAATCATAATTAAACAATAAAGTGCTGGCAGCATCTGTTTCCTCATATCCCTGCAGGGCTTATGTGTAGCATTTGAGGTGATCTCACTATACTGGCCAAAGGGGTTAATTCTTGTACAATGAGAAGGAGAAAAAGTAACACTCTGAGGGGAAAGTATCACTGAGGAAATGTGCATTACTGGATCAATGGCCATTAACTGAAGAACAGATTCCCAGCAGGCTGTTAATGATGAGACAAAGATTACAGCTAGATACATCTTCCTGGTAAGGTCATCGGCACAGAAATAATAATGATGATGAGGCAGCACACACTAGAATGGATGTGTAAACAGAAACAAAGAGAATGCTCTCAGCTGATACTTACTCATTCCACTAAGTATTTTGAGTACAGTGAGTCAAGGATAGCAGTGCGGGGAGATTCTTTCTAACCACGCTTTTAGCAGATGAAGGGTTTTTCCCCCCTTCTCTTTAAAAACTGTCTCTATAGAGGGCTGTGTTGCAAAGCAGTCCATAAAACTTAAGGGGTTTTAAAGGGTCACGTTCACAGGGCCAGACACATGTATTCCATTATAACTGTTGAACTTATAAAAATGTGTCATTTCGAATTGTGAAGATGAAGTATAACACAGTGAGATATGTTTAGTTTCCTAATGCCTTAAGAATATTTTGTTCACTGTATAGTTATCACACACTTATTTCTGCAAGGCATGCTGCTTCTTGTACATGTCAGCTGAAACGACAGCAGCCCGACTCAAAGACAGATGATGAACCTCCTGCTGTGCTGGCAAACAGACACTCAACAAGACTTGACTTTCACTGCTAACAGGCATGGACAGTGAACTTTGCAAATGAAGCCTCAGACTGAAAGAATGTGTCCAAAAAGCCCAAAGCTTCAGTCTCCAAGCTGTAGTCTCTGCCCCTCAGCTTGATCAAAGCAGCTCTCACAGTTGGCCTTGTTCTTTCCGGATCTTTTAATCAAATTGTGAATCAAGGAAAGGTTTGAAATGCGAAAAGGCACACAACTGGACTATTGACAGGCCAAAATTAAACATTCTGGAAAATTAACATGGTTTAATAGAAGGGTAATGTGATTTTCTCCTTAAAATAGAAAACCAAATTTGCTTTAGTTTTGAAATTATTATATCATTATATTGCATAAGAGCTTTTTCTTATAGAAAAATAACTACCATAACTTTGTATGCCGAACATTATTTCACTATAGCAACCCAGAATTTTCTAGTTAATTTACCTAAATAATTACTTGGAATGCAAGCAGGGAGACAACCCAGGACTATCTCCCAGAACAGGATGACAATGATTGTGGACTTATATCTGCATTACTTAAAATAACTGTAGCCTGATGACTGACAAGGCATTCTTAAAACAAAACTAAAGAATACCCAAGAAGCTAAAGCGTGGAAGTTAATTTCAAATGCCAGCAGCCATTCTATCCTTTGGACATGCACTTTCTTGAAGTTTATGGTCATCAAAAAAAAAATCTCATTAATTTTTGGTGCTTTTGAACACTCATATTACATAAGGAAGAACTTTCCTAGCACATTTCTAATGGCATATGGTGAAAGATTTATTCCCAAAAAGCAAACAGGAGAAAGCAGCACAGCATTCTTGATCCTTCAAGGGAGATCTCTATTATGCTTAGTAGCTTTAAGGAAATCTGAGTATGTTCTTTAGTCAAAACTATTCAGTAATCAATGTATAAAATGCTAGAATTTTTTCAGTCAGCAAATTACTGAAATTACTACCATTAAAAGGAAAAAAAAATATACCTCAGTAAATTTTTGTGTCTTCAAGATAATTCAGAGCACAAAATTTAGAGAAACAGTATTAGAATCTGCTATTTACCATAGTGTAAAACAAGAGCAAGTCAGAGGAATCCAGTGTAGATAGTCAAGTGTAAACTGGTTTAGATTTGGGAGTGAATAGAGCCATAGAAGGGCAGAGGGAGAGCAATGACAGTATCTTTCCTTTAAACAGAATTTTATAGCTTTATGAACTACAGTAGTCCTCTGCCTATGCCGAATGATTGCTTTCATCTGTTAATTACTGCAAGCAAATTTGGCAGAAGGATTAAGACACAAAGCTTTCTTCAATTTCATTTTTTAAAAAACCTTACCAAATGAAACCCAGGAAAAAAAAACAAAACCATTGCAAACCAAAAAAGAACCAACCAACCAAAACCCCCCCAAACAAAACAGAAACAAGAAAAAAACATCTCCCAAAAAACTAACAGATAAATAGAAGGAAAACACTCCATTTGTTGCCCCGTTGAAGTAAACTCTATTCTGTAAACTCAGTAATTGGTCTTTCAGCAGCAAATCTTTTATTTTATTTGCTATCCAGAATATTTGGATTGTTAGGATGCTGCCCTTAGGCTTAAATTCATTACTGAAACTGAAACAACATATTTTACAGTTCCAATTAGTGTCCAATTTATACTTTGATGCACTGGTTATAGGATTCCTGAGAAGAAAATACATTGTAAAAGACATCTAATTCAAATTTACCTGATGATTACATAACAAGACTTTAAATAAAAGATGGTCCTTACTAGAGAACACACTTCCTTTTTTAGAAATGATGTATCAGGGGCTTACAGCTCTAATTTATGTGTTATTGATAGGGATTGATACACTTCTTCACCTTTATTCAAGCTGACAAGGTCTAAAATTGGAAGAAAACAAACATTTCATCTATCATAAAAGGTAAAGCAAGAGGTCAGGAACATGGTTGCTTCACAAATTCTGGCATTTTTAAAGGAATTAATAGAATAGAGCCAATTATAGTCTAATTGCTTTCCTTAAATGCCAGGTAGAGTCAATGTGCAAAATACATGAAAATTTTATAGACTTGCTTCTATTTTTTAATTGTTTATATTACATAAACATATATATCATAATTATATAATTATATATTATATATTATAATATAATTATATAATCTATGTTATGTTATAATGTAATGCTATATTATATATTATATTATATATTATATATTATATAATTTTATAATTTTTTATATTTATTTTATTTACTTGCTCTAACCAGTAAAATACAATCTAGTAACTACAAATTATAACTTACTGAACAGGATACCTTCAGTCAGATGCAGATGACACTCTAAATCTCTGCATTTTGCCTGTTCCAAGTTGGGTTGTGTCATATTCCTAAATTCCTCATGTAGATTCATTTTAACTGTCATAAGTGAAAGGGTTTCACCTATTTTCTTAATGTATTATGTTACCTGTAGTCATAGTTTTGTACAGCTTTGGGTTAAGATATTAGCACTCTCCAGCTCAGTTTGACTTCTATCTTTATCTCTAAGATTAATCATAAAATCTCTACTTTCTCTTGCAGAAAGCTAAAGAATAATAAAAGCTCCTGCAAGACAGGACCCCTTCTCATACCAAAGTTTTCAAGGTTTACATGTCTCCAAATCTGAAGACCAAGATGAAGTTTTAAACAAACTGAGGAGAGTTTATATACTCATATAAACCAGTATCTCTTCCACTGTTGGTACTTTTCAGAGTTAGAAATTCATCTTGTTTCTGTGTTCTGGTGCTACTAACAAACAGGTAACAATTTAGGATTGTCCTCTATTTTTCTTGACTTAAAACAAAAATATTGCTATTATTTGGGAAGTCTGAAATTGAGACATTTTAATTTCTACAGATACCTTAATAATTTTGTATTATTATTGTCTTATTATTTTATGCATTAGTTTCATTTCATGTAGCTGAACAGCAGCTGTATTCTTCCCTTAACAATATCATCCCATTTTGAAGTGTTTCAAAAAGCAGCCAAGACAAGAAAATCCAACAATGACAATGTTTAGCCACAGGCAAAAAAAAATTAAACCTATCATTAAATATTAAAATGAATATTTAATCCAAACATCTGGATTTAGGAAAGAAGAAATTACCAAGTCAATTATAAAAAAAACCAAATTTTAATCTATTTACCTGTTGAAGTTGTGACGTTTTAACATTCTGAGGACTTCAAATGACTGCATTCCTACAAAAATGAAAATGTTTGGCTATATCAGATGTACCCAAGAGGTTTTTTATTTTGGTTGAAGCAGAAAATCAGCAAATCAGCAAACACATTTGGGCTACAGGGACAGTGCAATACTGAACACTTGCATCCTGTAATTCCATATGTTCCCAGCAAACACTAAACAAATATTTTGGATAATTTTCTTCCAAAAGAAAGCTTACTTTCCATTTGTGTTGCTTCCCTATAGCAACAGATTAGAAAATTAAAAACCTACATGATAGATCTTCAAAGATGGTGATAAATCTCAAATAATCAGTAAAATTACAAAGAGAAAAAAGATGAACAAAATGTTTTGACAATAAATCCAAAACTATAGAATATTTAAACCAGATTTTAGAAAGAAAAAAATTATAGAGGTTAGGCAAGTTATTTATTTTGCCTTTGGTTTGCTTGTATTTTTGCTGCAAAATTAGGTTTGTTACCTTTGTGTTGCCATAAATACAGACCAAGTAAGTGCCATTGTGTAGCAGATCCATAACAATGCAGAAATGCCAGAAAGTTTGATTCTACCAAACCCTTTAATTTACACTCATAGAACAATTCAAACATAATTTTTAAACTGGCTTCTTTGAAAAATGTATTTCAAAACCATGGCAAGCTCTGCTGCAATCAGACTGATGAACATTTGAGCCCTCAGAATTCCAATCTTTTTTAAGTAAAAGAAAGTGTGAGCATCAAGCACAAATGTTAAGCTTTAACTTTAAAGAACCACACAGAACAACAATCTATTCATTCTTCATTTTGTGAAGAGGAATGAGAAGAAACCAGTGATAGCAAAGGTTTATCAGAGGGAAAAGCAACCAATAAAATTGAGTATAAACAAAAAGCCTTTCCTTGTCACAATTGGCATTTGACATTACCACAACCGTATTCAAACACATTAATAACCCCACGTGTATTTTGTAGAGAAGCTGTTCTAAAATACAGCTTGAAGATGCTTAAATCTGGAGTAAATGAATGCCCACCAATGGGATCACGGTGATTTTGGGAGCCTTTACCTCCAACACTGCAATGGTGGGGCTCTTCCATGTGGAATAGCTCCACTCAGCCTCAGATTTCCTTCCTGACAGGAGCAGCAGCAGAGATTTTAACAGCACAAAATAGCAAGAGAACTGGAAGAGAAAGATGGAAGCTCACCAAGCCTTCCTGCAGACAAACTCTCTACTATGGCTGAATCCATTCTGATTTCCTCTTTTCCTTCCTGAAATCCATTCATTTCCTGTGTCAATCACAATGAACAACCTGTGCATGAAGACTATCTGATCACTTCAAAAAAACCCATGTAAATTGATTCAATTTTTTAAAACTGAAATTTAAAGCATTGTATTTATCACTGTAAGCATAGTGAGGGTTGTTATGAAAAGATCAAAGTTGAAGTTTCTTTCAGTATTTTGTTCATTCTACATTTGAGAGCTTTCTACGCAGCCAGGCAATCCAAAATATAGCTAGGGAAAATGTGGAGAGGGGTTCAAAATGAAAAAGGAAACAGGAATAAAATTCTACATAGAACTCCTCTACTAAGTAGATTTGATTATATATTAGATATTTTGATTAGATATTTGATAAATGAAAGACCTCACCTTAGAGCTTCACAAAACAGTGCAAAAACATCCTCAAAGAACTACTCCAGCATCTGTGGGAATTTGTTGGAGCAGCAATTCTATTCTTTTCTGTGGTCTCATATGCTAGAGGGAAGAAAGTAGGCAATTATGAATGGATCATAGAATTTCTTTTTCTGTGCATGGTAGGGTAAGTCCTACTTCCTGTTAAATGGAAATGCCTTGGCATCTAATGTTTCACAACTTCAATTTTATATAGGGTTTGGATAAACGTATTCTGCTTCTATTAATGGAACTTAGAAGAAAATGAAACAAAACAAAAGAAAACCTAGATAGAATTATATTCTTAAATCTTCCCAAACATTGAAGGCTCTTTGTATTATGAAATGAGATCCACAAAAGATTAATACTATTTGCACCTACTTTCATAGAACAAATAATCTATAATTAGGTAAAATGATGAAATGAAGATGTTAAGCATGCTACAATAAATTTTCTTACATACATCTACCTTACAGAATGCAGGACCTAGTTGGTTTGCCTTTGTTCTTTTTAGTACTATTTTACATTACAAATCATTTCATGCATGGTGTTAAAAAAAACTCCTACAGATTACTATCTCTGTCAAAACCAACCTATATTTCTACTATAATACTGCAAATCTGAAGGAGTAATACCACAATTTAAATTATAAAACATTTCCAAACATTTTTTCTGCATTTGGAAAGACAAAAAAGTGCAACATTGTTACGTTCAAAATTTCAATACAGAAAGTAATGCAATATTTCTCCTTTCCCAACAGACAGAAGACAGATTAATTAGATAGAGATATGTCAGTATGCTGGTCTACACCCTTTCACTCAGCTGCAGATAGGTGAAATCATCTCACTATCTATGGATCTCTACACTACCACTGGAAAAAGAAAAAAACAAACCCTGCAGTTAAGAAAATGACTGGCTAATAATACATTTAAAACCCCACCTGACATGATAAATGAAAAAGAATAAATGTATACAGCTAGTGAAACTTCCAGGGAACAGGGGGAGACTTCAACACTTTTGCTGACAGTGACTTTACTGTCAGTGGCCTGTCTCTCTCGGAGGCAGCTGTCAATCACAGCCCATCCTTCTCTCCCAGAGGAGTTCATTGTGCCTGCAGACAGCTGTGGAATAACTGCTCCTAGGCGTCAGAGCGGCAGATGGAGTGGATCTGTCAATCATTGTCACTAATTATTAACTTCTGTCACTCAGAGCAAGGCAACATATCTCTGCCTGATCCTCTGTGATTTGATCTGCTACGCCACCTCCGAGACAGGCAGTTCAACCTTTCATTATGTGGCACACACGGTGCTCCGCTGGGTCAGCCCTCCTGGCTCCAGCAGGATCCTGCTCCAGCCCCACAACATTGCGGAGAGGAGCTGGCACCAAGGACACGCTCCGGCTTCTAATGCGGCGGTCACTCATTGTCTGTAAACATTTGGAAGACTAGAAATAGCAGTGGTGTAAGTTTGAAGAAAGGGGAGGAAAAATTATCTACATATAAGCCAAGTAACTCAGATTTTTACATGATAAGCTGCCCCCGTAATTTAGTAAAATGTTAATTTTCTTATCTCAAAAGATTTACCCTTAAAAGAGTCACCTGCTTGTAATGGCAATAATTTATAACTACTAATAAATTTAAAGGAGGTAGGACAGACAATAAAGATCATCCCCTCCTTTTTCATTGGCTAAAAAATTACAAGAGATTATAAGCAGTGATTTCTGATTGATCTTATGTTTATCTGCTTTTTATCTCTTGGAATCATGGGCACTTTTATTAAAGTTCAAAGCAACAATTTTGGCCATACTCACTAAAGAAAAAGGATCAATAACTGAAATATATCACTGAAGGAAAAGCATATTCTGTCTTTCTCCACATTTTCAAGTAAGCACTTGATATAGCTCTAGAAATTTTACTTAGCCAAACCCAATGCAGTATCCCAAGGTTCATCAATAACATTTATTATACAGAGTTTATGATATAAAATAAACTATAATATTTTCAGTACTTAGAATTCCATAAGTCCAAGAGACTTCAGACATTTTGATAAAAGTATAAGGCTTCACAATTTTTCTTCAAGCACTTCTGCTTTGGGAAAAAGTCTTATGCACAAAACTATTGAAATAAACAGACCTCTCTGCACCTTAAATTCTCTCTCTCCATTGTTTATTGAATTGGTGAAGTAGTTTATAATACAGAGATGCACTCAGGCATAAAAAGTGGTGTGGGTTTTTTAAGAAGTACCACTGTTATATTCTACTTTATTGTATTCTAATACAAAAAACTGTAAAACTGTGGATATCGAAAAGGGATTGGTACAAGTACAGAAATGGGGACACTTAGGGAAGCACTCCAATTTAAGTTTCCATTGCAATGTTGTGGAAAAATGGATGAAGGCAGTACCTGGGTGCATGTAAGAGTAGAGAAGACAAAAGGAAACTATTCTGTTATTGCAGATTGCATCAATGAATCAAAACAAATGGAACAAAAATAAGTTTTCCTATTTAAAAGGACCAAGTATTACAGAAATAACATCACCGTTACAATAGACTTGAAGAATTCAGTGCTTTATGAAAAAACTTAGCGAATTAATTTCATCATGTGCAAGGATCATCATGGAAAGAAAAGAAAATGCCAAACCTTCTGCAGGCTTTTGAAGCCTGGTCTGAAAAGAAAGGAAGCAGGACTACATGTGTAGGAATTAGGGTGAAAACACAAATGTCCTGCATCAGCACTTTTTAATAGCGCAGGTGATCCATTTTCAGCAGTGCATTATCCACAATCTCTTGGTACTTTGGAGCATTTTCCTTTCCAGACAACCCAATTTAGCTGAGTACAGGGCACATTTAAAAAGTTAATGGGTTCAAGAAGGCATTAATGGTTGAAGTACAGTATAAGTGTGTCCCATTTCCAATGTTATCTGTCTTGAAGTCTCCTAAAATGTTAAACTTAGAGGTTTTAAAAATTCAAGTAGTTCAGAATTGCTAAGATTTTGTTCTCGTCTAAAATTCTATTAACTCTTTTGCACAATACCTCTTAGCCTGACTATCTTAATAATTAGCTATACCAGTTTAAAAAACAAACAAACAAACAAACAACTAACCAAGAAAGTTTAAATCTTAAAGATTTTTCCATACCAAAGGATAGAGATCCTAACCAGCCCCAGGTTTAGTGCTTCTCTCTCTCCCAACAAAAAAAATAAAAAACAACCAGTGAGAAAACAACAAAAAATAGATTTATTTACATATTTACTTTTAAACAGTCATTGCTGTCCTGGTCAGTCTCTTGAAGATCCTTCTCCATTTTTCTCTAAATACTTCTGACTCAAAACCAAATCAAAATTCAAATTGGTAAACAAAATAATAACAAGGAAAATCTGAAAAGGGGAACCATTATTGGAAATGACATAGCAAACTGATATTCCAGATTTATTTATTCACACAAGCCCATTGAAAAGAACATACATTTCGGTGCCTCTAATTATAGGGACTTTTGATAATGTAGAGTTTTCTTTGGTAAACAGGAACAAAAAGAGACCATGAGGCTATTTCTCTTTCTTGTTGTTTAGACCCTGACCATCTGTTGTCATTACAGGTCAAAGAACATTTAATTTCCTTTCATTACCTTTGACAACAAGAATCACTAACAGAATTTTAGTTGAAGAAACTTTTATAAAATATTACAAATCAAATAAATTGCATCTGAACCTCAAAATGCAACACAGTGGAAAACACAATAGTTCTTTATTTTATCAGCTGTCTGGTCATATATAAATCTTCTATAACTAAAACCAAAAGTATTGAGAGTGCTATTTATCCAGAGTTAGCAAAAGGAATTATTTGACAGCTGAAAATGAAAAATCACTAATAAGCATTACAGAGTATTGCAGAGTTTAAACAATGTGATTAAGGAAACTTTTGCAATAATAAGGAGTGTATGTGATTCTATTTTACCTTGCTAAAAAAATTCTTCTGGGATTTCTTACTCTGTTATACAATAACTAAACTGGAGTATTATGTTAAACAAGCCTCACATTCTACCTGTATTCAATATATTTTTAAAACTAAAAAATAAAGTTCTTTCAACTTATTGCCCTTCACTAAAGCATCCATATTTTCTCTCAAATTATTTGCCCAAAGCAGCAAGTAGAGCTGCTTTGAAGGAAAGTCTAAAAGCTCTAACTAATGCTTTGGCCACTTAGATGTTTAGGACATGCACCATTTAAACCATCTTACACAAATCTATTTTTAAGAGATGAAATTAGAAATTCTTCAGAAAGATTGAGTAGAAATTCTAGGGAGGAAATACAGAGAAGAGATGGTGGGAAATAAAACATTTACCATTATCTCCTGCTGAGAGAAGCCAGTAACAAAACAAAACCAAAAGGAACAAACAGATCCTGCAGTGTAATTCTTCATTAAAAAACCCAAAAATTGAAAGAACAGCAGCACAGATAGTAACTATATTGTCTATACTATTCTTTTCATGTTTAGAGAATTAAAACAAATACAAACAGAAATCAATGAAGAAGAATAAGAAGAGCAAAATTTGTCACTTATGTGCTGTGGTCAGCAGTGATTAGAGTCCATCGAGTCACCAAAATATTATCAAGGTACAGAAATTAGATCAGATGGCTGTCACCAAAATGCAAGATTCCACAAGAGCCTCACATCATCTGGAAAACACTATACTTGATGCTGTGTTCCTAAGTTATACTGAATTACAGTTTGTATTTGCATTCAGGATAGTTTTCAAACTGCATTTGTGTTCCTTAATTAAGTTTACTGAGGGCATTATTTGAAAGTATTCACTGATGAACAAAATATTCCAGTAACTGCTGTTACCTGGTGCTATCAATGTGTCATTTGAACCAGCAGCTCCACTACATCCAAAGCAGAGACAATTACTTAAAGTATTTAAAGTCAAAATCCTCAAATTTAAAGTTTTCTATACATTTCTTCTGTTTTTGTATTGAAATCTGCAAATCATTGGCAAGTATTCTGGCCATGCATCTTGCAATTTCTATTTAGCACTCAGTCCAGATACACAAATACTTTCTAGACAAGTACAGTGCTCTGGTAAGTTGCCATTCAAAGCACAATAAAATTTTCAAAGAAAACAAAGTACACTTGGAAATAATGTTTTCCAAACTCCAAACAATTAAATGATTACCCAATACTATCTTAAATACTCAAAGTTCAAAATTGTATTCCTCTGAATCAGCATTTGCTGAATTGCAGACCATGTGGTTCCACAGAGTTATAAAGCAATGATGCAAATTCACAAAAATGCATCCTCCAAATCTAGCTCTTGATTTTGTTCAGATTTTAAACCCAGCCATAAGCAGGTTAAACTCATAGTTCTGTAAAACTGCTCTTTATGTTGAGTAGGTTGTCACAGGAACATGAGTGTGAAATTTTATCCTACATTTCCAATTAATTTCAGTTTATCCTATATTTCAAATTAATTCATTACACAGGCAAACCAAAGTCTCCCACACTCTCTCCTTTACAGTCTCTGGTTTAATCACATTTTAACTTCCAGTGCTGTTCTTCAAACCATTCCTGGATTCAGTATATTTCAAATACAACCAATAGAGAAAATGAGAGAGGAAAATCATGTATCTTGACCACTTGGTTTAGAAAACAATAAACTCAGTCTTGACAGTTTGTGTTTCCAAGCCAGACAATTAAAAATGGTGGGAACCCATAACTGTTGTTCCTAGCATCAGTAAGTTGTATTGCTTTGGTTGTGTACACAAAGAACCACATGTTCTTATCTCAGATCTTCAGAAAAAGGAAATACAGAACTCATAAAAGAACCATTCAGCAATAAATTTATAAGTGGGGCCCATCGCCCTGATTCCCAAATGCTCCACTCAGCTCTGAGTTCCCTGTGTATCAAAATTTCCACTGGCCAACTTCCCAGCACACTTGAATTCCTGCCTATCACTAATGGGTAGAAGTGAACCTTCTCCTTGCTGTATTCTGCACAAAAAAACCCAAAACATTAGGCTGCCTCAGCTGCTTAATGAAGCCAGCCATCGAAATCCTTAACAAAGTGGAATCTTAAGCCCATCATTTTCTTTGGTATTCTCTCTTTGCTGTTTAAAGCAATTTGGTAAACAGGCTGCTGCAGAGCCCAGTTCTGGTCAGTGGGCATTTTTTTTCTATGGTACAATGAACATGAGATATTTAAGACTGGACTCCCCATGTCAACGTAAATGCAAAGACTTTCCAGTAGAATTATTGGGAGAAGGACAGAATATATACTGTGCCATAAAACATATGAGAACCACAATGCTGAAATAGCAGCCTACTGTGAACCCACCTTTTTTGGCTTTCTCAGGCTTCAGTTTTCCCTTCCTGAAGGCCTCCCATGCTTCCATTTAACGTCAGATATTTTTCTCTTTATAAACAGTTACAAATACAGATACCTGGCTAAAAAGGCACAACATGGCAAAGACCATGAAGAAGCTGGAACTCTGTTCAAACTTCAGGATGATTTTAGACATTGCAATAGAGAATCTGAAGCGTTATTAAGTGACCAAGGATGAATTCCTTTATCATTACAAAAGAAGAGTTGTGTGGCAGTCACATTATGCGAAGATGCTGAAACAATCAGAAACAGAAATGAGCACAAGGTAGAAAATTTTTAGAATTAGACTAATATTATAATTCCTGGGCTGTCACTATAATGATGGAGAGAAGCACCACAAGAATATTCATTCTAGTAATGCCTTTCCTAGGCTAATAGAAAAATATTATTCTAATGTTGAAAATGAACATCCTGCCCTGTCCAAATCAGAGAAATAATTTATAAAATAAAATGTCATATTTGCAGCAGTTCCAGAGGGACATTTTCTTATTCCTCAGAGAACTGAAGCTGGTAAAAATGATAATAATTTTTATTATTGCAACAACAACAACAACAACATTTCATACTCAATAAGCAGGGATGCTTTGTGCTCTCACAGAAATGCACGGAACCCGATAGTCCTAATGTTTGATTCTGAATATGTCTGTCAGGAAACAAACGCGAGCCTTCAGCAGCCGCGGCTGCCTGATTAGTTTCACAGTCACTCCAACGAGCTATCAGCTTCCCAGCGTGAAGTTCTCCTGCATCACTGCTCCAAGCCTTTAGGCAAAGGATTCTAATAATGAGTCACAGTGCCGTGACTGAGGCCACACTTCTGCTCTGGTGAGCTGCTTGCTGAGAGGGACTGCATACTCCCTCATTATCATTTTACAGTGCTTCTTTTTTTATTATTATTTATTTTTATTTATTCTTTTGTATTCCTGTTCCTTCCTCCAAATGCTTGGTGCATTGCAGTGAGAGTTCTAAGTGCTACCACCAGGACAGAAGCCATATGTTCATGTTTAATAACCTTCTGGTGTGAGGTAGTCACAAAACTTTAGGCAGAGGATTTTGTGGAAGAAAAAGTTAAGATACAGTCTTCTAGCACATCCTAATAAACAGATGTAGAAATCCTCCTTCCAACCAACAGAGGTTACAGCCTCTGTTACTTTATACATTTCTTTTTTGTTAATGGAATTGTGCGGAATTAAAAATAAAACAAAAAAGGGTGCCTCACTTATTTAAGCTGCACCTTAGCAGCTAGGATAAAAACTAGATTTTTTTATCCCCCTGCCTATTTTCTTATGTACTGTTGGAACAGGAATTCCTTTAGAATTTGATGTATGTTACTGAAACCAAAATGTGGTTGTGTCAGTTACATCTCACACACAGAGTACTACCAATTTTCTGTTTATTAATCATTTGGCAGCATCAACTCAACCAACCTTATTGACAAAACTGACACCAGACTTTAAATATTTCATGCTATTATGCCACTCTAATAAAATGTCCCACTATTTCAGGAAATATCTGGATTACATGTAGAATCATGTGGAGATGATACTATTTTCATCATTCTTCATGTAATTAGAAACCTCTTGTTATTTTAATGTTCTTTACATAAGATCTAGATTTACTTGAGTGCTAGCACACTTTATAATTACTTTTCAAAACAGGAAAAATGACAATAAAAAATGAAATATTTAGAATATGCACATACAGTTCTGTTTGACTGAATCCCCAAGCAAACCAGGAAATAAAGAAATTATTTTAGAGCAGATAGTAAAGGGATAACATGACTAGACTATCATATGAGGAATGTAGATATGCCATCTACATGTTTAAACAGAAAGAAAAGCTACCACCAATCTTCTACAGAGCTACATATTTTTATATATATATGTATGTATGTATGTATATGTATATATACAATTTATCATTCCAGTATCAGATATTAAAAAGGAAATTCAGTGAGAGTAAAAGGTGGGAACTTCAATAAAAGTGCAGTAAACTTTTCCTACTTTATCAAGAGTAACGCATAGTAGCTTCTGTACAGGATTAAAAGGAGGGAATAATGCAAAAGCTGGAAAAGATGTGATCAGCTGGGTATGTCTTCCTATATATGTGAGAAAATGTTGGTCTGAAAGGTGCACAGCTGGATCATGAAATTCCAAGCTTCATTTAAATTCACACTGTCCTTATGGTATTTTCAATTAAGTTTCGAGAAAAGGATATGGTCTTGCTTATCTCTTGGCATTTTGAACAAGCAGATTCTGCAAAAGGCAGAAAAAAAGTGAAAGAATGTGAACAGAGAGTAATTATTGCCCAACTTTTGACTGAAGGACTTGACTGCAGACACAGAAGTAAAAAACTCACTTTTTTTTTTTGTGTTGGAAACATTTTTTCCAAAGACAAGACCTCTTCCAACAACTTTTACATTCATTTACTTTTGACGTGTATGAGGGATTGTCCTCTCTTCAAACCCTGCTGCTTTCACTGTCACTACGCCTGGTGACACTTCATTCACACACACACAGCTGCTCAATGAATAAACCTTCAACGTTCTCCTGCTCCTTGAGTTTTCTGATTTATTTTCTTTTATAATAATCTTCTCAGGTTAGCAAGCATTTCTGAAAGTCAAAACAAATGCAGGTTTTGAAGCTTTTTTAATAATACTACCAAAAAGCTAATAATTTAATAAAGTCAAATGGAAACCTCATGATATTTCCTTCTTAACTTCAAAAGATTCTTATTTGACTTTTGATTTTTTTTAAACTGAACTGGCCAACCAACTGTGTTTTCCAACCTAGTTTATTCTGTAATTCTGTATGCAGGAGAGGCAGATTAAGGCAGCCACTTCCTAATCCAAGCTGCTATCAGCCTGTGCTAATTGTCATTTATGAAAACTGACATAATTCTTTGTGACAGCAGAAGGATGCTTAATAATCTTATGATCAGAAGCATTAACTTATAAGGGAGTCTTTTCCAGAAAGCAATTATTTTAATCAATGCTAAATCAGGTAAGTTATCATCCCTTAATAATTGTCTTTAACAGCAATTAACTGGAGAGTTTCTAAACATCCTCAGATCAGTCAAAAGGAGGGCACTCCCTGCTCAGTGCTGAGAAAATTCCACTTTCGGTAGAAGCAGGAAAAAATATATATGTAAAGACATTTAGAAATAAAAGAAACACAGTGAAAAGTAAATGTCTTCATCACTGTTAGAGGTTAGGTTTTCTTTTTTTTCCTTTCTTTCTCTCAGGGAATTTTCTCCCATTTGTTGCCTCAGAGATGGTGATGGGGACACTTAAGAGAGACAAAGGAAGTGGCCGAGTTGAGGGGAGGCTGCAGCTGGCTCTGGTCTCGGCTCGGGGCTTTCTCTTGGGAAATGCAGAGATCCCGGGGGATTCTGCCTCGCTTTCTCTCGCTCTCCGAACCACAGGAGGAGGAGGAAGAAGAGAATGAAGAGGAGGAGGAGGCGGTGCTGGTGCTGCTGCGGGGAGAATTCGCTGCCACCGAGGAGTTCCGTCCTTTCTGCTCCTCCTTGCTGCGGGTGAGGCTTTGAACACCTGAACAGCCCATCTCTCTGGGAGGGACCCTCACGGCCTGCCCGGGTGCCTCGGGGGAAAGCTGCTGCAGAGTGTTCCCTGTTAATGGCATGTCCTGTCATTGCCCAAGTTGATGCTTTGGTCCCAACAATGCCCTCTCATCCCACGCTGTCAATCCACCCCGAGTCCCCTGTCTATCCTATCTTACGCCCACCACATGCTTGGAATTCCACTTGGGAAATCCCCTAAATTTCGACGTTTGATTAGTCCGTGTGACCAAATTTCCCCTCCTAGCTCCCTCACTGGATGATGATTTTGTGAACCCTGCCTTTTACCCTTCCCAGGATATCTCTGATTAGCTGATGCTCCCTTTGAACCGCCTCCCTATTTCAGCTGTCGCACGCTCGCATTTTCTCTCTTTTGTCCCAAGATTCCCCAGAGCAATAAATCCTCTGTTATCCCATGCAAAACACCTCCCTCTCGTCCTTGGCTCCTCAGAGCGCAGACTGACAGCCAAAAAAGCCGTGGAGAAGTGCTCTAGTGGCACCTGGGGTCGTCCTGCTCCTGGGGTGTGACCTACTCCTGGCATGAAGTGATAGAAACGCGATTTAGGGTTCAGTTTTTTCAGAAGTGGATAATACAATAAGATCTCTAATAAGAGTCTACAACGAATACCATTCACATGACTAAAAGAGATGGAAAAAGGCTTTCAGTGAAAGCAGTACATTTGCACATACAGTGGGAGCATTTGACCTAAATAATGAGAAATAACTGCTAAGGCTAAAAAGCAACAACAGTCCAGTCTACCACTGTAGACTGACCCACTCCCACCCCTGCAGAGAGCATTATCATTCAAAGAGATAAGAATATAGAAGGAAGAGAGTTGTATTTCCCATTCCAAGAGAGGTTTCTGCGTTCCTCGACCTGTCTTTCAAACCAAGACAATCACAATTCAGCAATCTGGGTAATAGATCCGTATGCCTCTCTGTCTAGGTCCCATTGTAAATTGATTTTTTACTTACAGGTAATGATGTCAGCTGAGTAGCAAACACTGGACTCGCTCCTTCCCGCACTAAGCAGCTTATCTAGCAAAATAAATGAAGGACTTCAAGAACCAAAAATTTTAGGGTTTTTTTAACAAGGAAGAACTGAAAACCTCAGGAAGTTTTCACTCCACACTGCTGATGGATGATTCAAGATGTGGTTTTATTAAGCTGCTGTTTGGCAATTATATTATCATTTACATAACTTTTCTTGTGCAATAAATTAGCAGCTTTTTGATAGAATGGAAAGTTTATTAGGAAATATTTTCAGTTCTCTGAAAAAAATTAGTTTCCTATCCAGAAGCAAAAGATATATCAGCTAACAGTGGTTCACAGAAGGTTTTCAATAGTCATATAAGTTTTGTAAATACACAAATGTATAAAAGCTGAGACTAATTAGAGAAACTTTCTCCCTTACAGCTCTACCAGACTCTGTGTAATATTCTTCCAAAGAGAACAAGACAGCCATCTAGAGGGCATGGAAGATAAAATACCTTCACCTCACAGGGGAGCACTGAACAACCAATTCACTCACTGCAAGAATGAAATGGATCCACACTACTTTAACCCAGCAGGCAGTTTAATATTACTTGGTATTTCAACATGAGTCAGTTAATCAATAACCCTGAACCCCAAAAGTGACAGTTCTTTTTCCTTTTAAGATGATAGCTTATACAGAAAGAATGGGTTTTTCTAAACCAAAATGATTTTCACCATATGGCACAGATGTCGAAAAAATTAAAAGCACTGATCCATAATTAGGGATAGACATGGAAGTTCTGTCTTATTTCTTACCTACAGTACTGGACTCATCATTTTTGTCTCTTGTACTGACTCTGGTACAGAAGGAAACAGCACAAAAAGTGGCTAAAGTAGCAATACCTCCTCACAGTATTGAAAACCAGCATTTATCACCATACTGCCCATCAGAGTTCACAAATAATAAGTTTGTGAACCTTCACAGAAAGAAAGAGAAGTGTGATTTCCAAGTAAAGCATCTTTGCAATTAGTTATATCTTGATACCTCAGAGAATAGGATAAATATGAAGACTACAGCACAGTGGGAAAGGATTCTGAATAATTCTTACTGTTTACTCATGGCAGTGAGAAAGCTCTAATAGATTGGCTGTTTTGGTGTTATGAATGAATAAAAATGTGCAGAAGAACCAAATTATCAGTTCAGAATTATCAGAACAAAGTACAGAGAAAAATATTTCTAGAGTTTTGATTCAGATTAGGGAAAGGGAAGATTGTGAAATGAAACAAATCATTAATCAGTAATGTTTTTCTTTCTGTCTGGACCAATCTCCTTTCTGCTAGTTTAATTTTCTAGGTTCCTGATGTATCATAGTGACACTGCAGGCGTCTCTTAAGCCCATTACAGGTACCTGGTTTTGGTTTAATTGCACACAGATAAACACAGAGAAAATTCTCTTACCTCTCTTGTCATTTCCACAATATGGAGTAAAGGCCTTGAGCTGCCACTCAAGAACTGGGGGGAGAAGGGAGTGCATGGAGTGGAGGAATATTTAATTCTGCTATATACCGGTTTAAGAAAAAGTCTGCAGAAGGCTATTCACACTGAGGTACTTAATCCCCTGGATTTCTGGATGAACCTGAGGCATTTCACACCATTCCTTAATGACACCAGCAAGAAAAAGTCTTTGAATTAAACCCAAAAGAGTTCTTTAGAAGATTCTTTACACTGGTCCTCTAATTATGACATCTTCCCTGGTTTTGCAAGTTTCAACTGGCTTTTTTCATCAATGATATAGCTATAAAAAATAAAACACCTCCTCCAGACTAAAGTTTAAAATTTTATTATTAATTTTTATTGGGAAGAAGTTAAACTCCCTCAGGAACCATAAAAGTTGGGGTTTGGATCTATCAGCCAGTAGTGGGTTGCTACAGAGTCACTCAACAATCTGAAAGTGTGTACTTGTACTAGGATGACAAGAGAAAGATAGATATTCCCCATTAATATTTTTTAAAAATAAATTCTTTCATTTTAAATGGTATTCTTTTAGAGGGTCCTCTTTTGTTCTGGTTTTGCCATTGGTTGCTTTTTTCCTTGATCTTTTATCAGTCTTTGAACAGTATTTTAAAAATAGTGTACCATGAACTGAAATGGCAAGCTCAGACCAAGACAGTGTCACAATAATTGTCTGTTTAACATTTAGATCATCCTGCAAAGGGATCAAAACCCATCTGCTCATCACTTAGTAGCTCCAAATTGTAATATAACCTTTGCTCTACACAGTGTCATTTTTCAAGAGCCACTAATGTCAGTATTTATATCAAATAGTATATATAGAAAATGTATCAAAGGATATATGTGTATATGGAGAAATGAGATTTTCCCTTGCTTTCAATGGAAAACAAAATTATCAATATTTCAAAACACTTGCAATTGATAGGCTCATAAATGCAAATATTTCCTCTTTGACTTTCTCTTACAGATTTCAGATAAAGAATAATCAGCAGTCTCAAGAATATCTGAGGGTGGGGGATTTTAAAATAAAAACTATTGTAAAAATCGAAGTCAAGCAACGTGTGGACAGAATGGAAGAAAAAAGCTTCTCTTTTATTTGCCCCTAAGTGACATAAAAACAAGAAATTAACATAATTCCCTTTATCTTTGTTATGTCATAGGGTAAAAGGTTTTAAAAACAGTTTGTTAGCTAGTTACAGATTTAACCATATATTATGAGACAGCAATTTTCACTGCCCATGACTCTCTTCAGCCTCTTGTTGACTGGGGTGTGTCCAGACACCGCTGTTACCCCTCCCAGCTGCGAAATCCTACACTTCCTTGGTTTCACAGAGTTGGTGACTGCCCCAAATCTAATTTGTCACGGTCTTGCTGCAGAGTCTGCCTTCGAGGGAGCTGGCATCTCCTCCAGCTTTACCATCACATGCAAACTTAATCAGTATCCCTTGAAGTTCAGCTTCCAGCTTGTTTATACAGACAGTGCAAGAGAATTTTACCAAATGTAAATCTCAAAAACCCGCCAGTGTTGAGAAAAGTCACCTCTAGAAGGGAGGGGAGGGGAGGGGAGGGGAGGGGAGGTGCGGGAAAGGAAGGTGCGGGAAGGTGCGGGAAGGGAAGGTGCGGGAAGGGAAGGTGCGGGAAGGGAAGGGAAGGTGCGGGAAGGGAAGGTGCGGGAAGGGAAGGGAAGGTGCGGGAAGGGAAGGGAAGGGAAGGGAAGGGAAGGGAAGGGAAGGGAAGGGAAGGGAAGGGAAGGGAAGGGAAGGGAAGGGAAGGGAAGGGAAGGGAAGGGAAGGGAAGGGAAGGGAAGGTGCGGGAAGGGAAGGTGCGGGAAGGGAAGGGAAGGTGCGGGAAGGTGCGGGAAGGTGCGGGAAGGGAAGGTGCGGGAAGGTGCGGGAAGGTGCGGGAAGGTGCGGGAAGGTGCGGGAAGGTGCGGGAAGGGAAGGTGCGGGAAGGTGCGGGAAGGGAAGGTGCGGGAAGGTGCGGGAAGGTGCGGGAAGGTGCGGGAAGGTGCGGGAAGGTGCGGGAAGGTGCGGGAAGGTGCGGGAAGGTGCGGGAAGGGAAGGGAAGGGAAGGTGCGGGAAGGTGCGGGAAGGTGCGGGAAGGGAAGGGAAGGGAAGGGAAGGGAAGGGAAGGGAAGGGAAGGGAAGGGAAGGGAAGGGAAGGGAAGGAAAGGGAAGGGAAGGGAAGGGAAGGGAAGGGAAGGGAAGGGAAGGGAAGGGAAGGGAAGGGAAGGGAAGGGAAGGGAAGGGAAGGGAAGGGAAGGGAAGGGAAAGATGGCCATGTGCCCAGGAACAGTGGAAACCCATTTCTTAAAATCTTCTCGCAGACACGTTACCAGAGCGCCGTCTACCGCGAGCGGGTGCTCCAAGCCCAAAACAAACCCCCCATTCCGCCCCCGAAGGGAACACAAAATCCTTCCTGAACCAGAAAACACCACGCACACACAGCCGCCCGACATCTCCCGACACCGCGCAGCCCCAGCCCCGGCACCTCGGGCCGCCTCAGCTCGGCCGAGTGACCGGCTTTGGCCGCCCGGAGCCCGAACCGGCCCCGAGCCCGCCCGAACCGGCCCCGAGCCCGCCCGAACCGGCCCCGAGCCCGCCCTGAGCCCGCCCCGAGCTCTCCCGGACCCGCCCCAAGCCCGGCCCGCAGCAGCAGGGGCCGAGCTGAGCTGAGCTGAACTACGCAACAAGACACAACGAGGAGGGAGTTTTGGCTGTGTCTTCCAGCCAAGGGATGCGCCTATTTAGACCTTCAGAGATAGGTCTGCCTATCTCTGAAGATGCCCCTTCTTCCCATGCCTGGCCTTTCCCTCCATCCCTCTCCTTTGCTACAGCTGGCGTAGTTTCCAAGGGGAAATTCAGCCAAGCAACAGCAACGCCCGGTGCCCAACAGTGCAAAGCTTTGAAAAGTGCCTTGCAAGGGACTGCTTTATTCTTCAACAGAAAGAAACTTTATTCCTTCTCTGGGCAGATGGGTTACCACTTTGCCTATGCCCTGCCCTGTGAGCACCGTTCTTAAAAGCACACGGCCTCAGTTTGCAAAAAAAGATCGCAGAACACCCACACCACTACAGGTTCAGAGGAGGAAAAACAGAAAAAAAAGGCAGAAAAGTGAAGCCCAAATTGATGGCTTCCTCTACAAGTTCAGTGCTTTTATCGGAGACACTGTGATACTGCCTTCCCTCTTCTCTAATAGGATCTGTCCCTGCAGCAGGTCAGCACAGGAAGGAGAGAAGTTCCTGCAAAAGGAAGAAAACAATCCTTCCTCCTCCCTGGAACCATAAAATTTTCAGAAGCCAAAAACCGTCTCACTAAAGCAGCAACAGGTTATTAACACTCTCCTTGAATAGCAGCATCTGACTTAGTTCAGTAAACTAAAGAAATACTGTACTCCTTGCTAGAGACAAATTTAAATTTTAGAGCTAATATTGTGCAGGTAATATTGAAAATGGAAGTATTATTTTTTGAGATGCCACCATTTACCTTTAGTAGGTGCAACTATCCAAGAAAAGGGTAAATGACCAAAAAACCCACAACAAATCAAAACACAGAAAACCACCACAACATTCACACCAGAAGACAGAAGTTCAGAACACAATCTAAAGCTCTCTATTAATGAAAAGGACAAGTCAGCCCATCATTTGTATGCCTTTACTGTCTAGTGTCATCACCTGAAAACTGAGTATTCAATTCTAAGTCAGCTTTTAATTAAGATGAAAGCTAAGGCCGACTAAATGGGAATGTGGTATTTAACTTTTTTTTAAGTATACCATAAAGATAACATGGCTTTTAAAAGTTTGCTTAACCACACAGGCCTTTATAGACTTTTGTCTATAAAGACAAGCAGAAACAATAGTGTTACAGTTTGACTTTTTGATTTCATTTTATTAGCACAAAATCCTGTAGTGGGTGAAAAGAAAGAGAACATACGCATGTACTGAGAACATGGAAAACTCACTGCACAAATGGGGATTCTTTCTTCCTGTTATTTTGCCAATTACATCTCTTACCTTCAGAATTTGAACTGTGATAGTGCTTGAAAACTACAAAAACCCAATCTTACGAGCCTGCAGCAGTTCCTTAAAAAAAGCTCTGCAGTTCCATTAGCAAAAAGGGGCTCAGCCTAGATTTAAGAGAACAGACCTAGAGCACTTGAATTCCAGTTTCCTGCTGTAAAAAACCCATTTACACAGTATGTGCATACACTCCAATGTTAATGCATGTATATTCATTTTTACATAGATCAATGGAAGTTCATACTATAAGCACAGAAGCAGTCCCATGGTTATTTCTGACCACATAAATACACCACTTGCAGAGATCACTTCAAGTAATTCTTCCTGCAGAAACTTTTATAGTGGGACTTGTAGAGTTGGTCCAATGGCTTTGCAACACCTATACACACACAGGGACAGGTAAAAGGAGGCAAGGTCTTTATGGGCCAGTGGCTGGGCTTCCTGCACAGCAAGGCTGGTGTACAGAATGACATTTGCAGTACTAATACCAATAAATTAAAGAATTTACATATACTGCCCATAGTATGAAAGTCAGCAGAATTTACAAAATCAGAAAAACCACTATTCTAGTCAGATTGCACAGCGACAAACAAGAGGGTGTTTGTCATAGTACAGAATCAATGTACTTTCAAAGTCCAGTACTATTAGTAAATTATGGCACAGTGAACTTAATTGCCATGCACAGATAACACCCTCACGTTTTGCTAGGAATTGTCTTGATTATCAGTCAGAGAGTGGAAAAAGATACACCATCAAAACTCAGTAACTTTGTCTTTTCTTTGCTTGGGAATAGCTGAAAGTGGCTGCTTTATTCCAACAGATGGCAGACATTTCAGTTTAGTTAGCCATGCAGTTGTTTCATGAATAGGATTAATCACACAGATTTATGACATCCATGTTTTTGCAAAAGAGAGCAGGTAGTTTATTTCTGATTTTAATCCTTTCCTTCCATCAAAGAGGACATACCAAGAAGTGTGGTCTGAAAGCAAAGTATCACTATCTCTTAAAATGAAGCTCCAGGTCAGTTCTCTAAACAAACACATGATCACTAGAACAGGGCTCTCTATCCTGCATCCACTTAACAAGCACAGAATTCATGAGAACTATGAGCACACCAGCAAGAACAAGAACTACTTAATGGAATGATTTGTGAGACCAGCCTCAGCAAGCGAAAAGCCTGAGTTTCACAAGCCTTAATAACACCAATTTTGTTTTTGCATGACAGGAGGTAAACTTAAACAAAAGAGAATATTCTACAGATTAATTTAAACAAAAATTTAAAAAATTAAGCAAGTAAGTGACTGTTCAGTGTTTCACACAAAACCCAACTCAATTGTTTGTAAGTTTTGACCAGGCAATCAGTCAGACACAGGCTGTTAAAAGAGGACTCCAAACTGAAAACCTACTGCATTTGCAACACAGCTGAATTCAAACTGGCATTTCTAACTCCACTGGCCTCAAAGTATTTTCACAGTAGTTTCAGTTGCCCAATACAAGTTACAATCTGCTGTTCCACAGTTAGGACCTCTCTCCTCTGAAACATACTTCAGGCTTTCAGACTACTCTTCTCTTGTTCCACAAAACTTTGGAGTGAAGAGCTGACAAGTCTATCCAAGGTCTTTAGCTTTCCTCTAGACTGCATTCCTAGGTGTGCCATTGTGAGTCACTGCTTTCATATTTGAGGTGCTTGATTGATGGTTGCAGATCCTGTGGGAGGCAACACCTACTTCAAAAACTTCATGAATGGCTTTGCGGAAGCAATGAAAATTGTAGTCTATCAAACCTGTCAAGGAGAGGAAAAACTGTGTTCAAATTGGCATATTTATGTAAACAGAGCTTCAAAATCAATATAAAATTTAACCAATAGGTATTCTGCTACTTATTTAGTATGAACTTGGACACTGAAGATTTAGTATATGATGCTAAGTATTTATTTGGACTTATTTATTTTGCTAGTATTTATTTGAACTGTCTGAGTTTGTGATAAAAAGGCACTCATTTGGAATGCAAGGAGTATACTGATGATCAAACAGTAGGTAAAGGAACTACTGATTCCACTAGAACAGATGGTAGAGACACAGCTCACATCAGCTACACAAGTCATTTTGGCAGGAGGACAGTGATTAAAGTGATGATTCACAAATTTGAAAATATGACCTCATTATATCCATCTCCAAGAAATAAAAAAAATTCCTCCTGTAAGAAACTACACAAATTTAGTCACACAAAAATCAAGGTGACTTGAAAAGTCATATTAATATTTTACAGCTGATAAAAAATTATTAGATAAAAGCTTTTCAATGGCAGGGAAGTTCCTACCTTTGCGCTCAAAACTCTCTTCTCTAAGAATGCAAACTAATGCCAAAAACTTTGTTACTTCCTTTAAGTACAGGACTGTTGTGTTATTGAGCTTGATAATTGCCATTGACTCTTTATCATAAGCACTCCCGGTGCCATCTTCTTTTAACCTAAAAAAGAACAAGTTAACACAAGGCATATTCTAATAGGCATACATATTTAACTTCCAAGGCAAATAGCTGTCAAATGCAGTTAGAAGAATATTACACTGAACTAAGCAAGTGGAGAACCTGCAATGCAGGTCTTAATACTATCAGTAAGACCTTAAGTTTCTCAGGAAAGCCAGACCTAAACAGAGCAGAGGCTTTCATTGGATAGTCTTTATAGATATTTTATTAGATTAGACTTTATTAGATACTGTCTATCATAGATGAGCAGAGAAGAACAAGCTACCAGTGTGAATTCTTTTGGTGTCAATGGAGTGCCATCTCAGTGGAATTACTTCTGGTAAATTAATACAAAAGGCTTAATTAGTGAGGCTGGGGCAGAGGATGCAACATGGAGCAGGACACATTTTGGTCTAAAGCTAAACCAGCCTGCATTTACAAGAAGAGATGAGGATGATGTTTTCTATCTCCAAGTTATTAGTGTTAGTTAAATTACTACAGTCACAAATGATGTATCACAAGTTACTTGTAAGCACTCCTGAAAAAAAACCCCAAACCAGTTACACAACCCTGGATCAGGGATGGATCAACCCATCAGGAGACAGACCATTAAATGCTGTGGTACTTTCTTGGTAGCACTGCATGTTCTAGGCTACAATCACTAAGATTAACATAAGTTAAGTTCTAAGGTAAGTTAAGTTCTAAGATAAGTTAGCACTTCTTCAGAACCACTTCAGAAGTCCAGTGGGAAGTATAATCCTGCTGTAAATTGTGAAATATAAGCACTATAAGCATCCCTCGTAGAAAGGAGGAGATGAGTTGAGCTCACAAATGTTATTTTGTTCAGACTGCAGCAAGTCTCAAAATAATGTCACTGCAAGTTACACTTATGGCACGATATTGACCCCAGTTATTTGCAGGTATTTATGTACTTGCATCCACCATGCCAAACAAGACACAGCACTATTCAGATTTTACATGAAACACAATTTCTACAAATGCCAGATAACTGTAGGGCCATGACTGGAGGGAAACAAACCAAGTATAAATGCTGCCAAATCATTTGGATTTATTTTAGTTACTCACAGAACCAATGTGCTCAAAAACAAATTGATAGCATTTTGCTGCATGACAAAGCCAGCACCAAATGCACGTTTGCAGCCTATTCTACACTTTCTGAGGACTTTTTTTTTCCCCTAAGAGTGTTCATCACTTACCCATATATACAGGAAACATCTATCACTACATCAATCATGTCACAGCACAACTCATATGACTGCATGTCCACAGGGGAACTGTCTGTTGCAATGTAGATTTTGCTGACTACATCGAAGAGAAAAGCTTTTTCAATGCCTGAATTCTTCAGAAAGAGAAAGAATTCAGATTAATTTTTAAAATAAATGCATTTTTAAAATCTCATGTAGAATTCATACATTTTCACATTCTTAGTAGCAGAAAATGGTTTAAATATAAGCAATTTAGAGGCTTAAGACAGATTCAAAATTTAGAGCATATATTTTATAAATACAATACCATTGTTGCCATAGTACATATAAACATCACATAGCTGACAAAAATAAAGCTAGGGACTGTTACAATTCTTTTCAGTTTATTATTTAACTAATCATTATTAAGGTTACACTTTACTATGCTTCCAGAATCCATATTCAGCAATTTACCTTTTCTGTGTTTCTATTAACACTAGAAGAGCCATAAGTCACATCCCCCTAAGGGACTGGGCTCAGAGATGAGATATTTCATAGTAATATGCTGACTCTTAAATTTTATGCTTGTAGTATCTTGGCAGTTCAGCTTCTGCATGAAGCATTTGCCATGCAGTTTAACACACAGAGTAGCTAAGTCAGCTTCTGAAGTTAAAAATCCATGGAAAGTACCACATAATGACTATGGAAAATCACAGTGCCATTTGTAACTGAGCACTTTGGTGAACTGCATGTGCTCATACAAAGTTCAGAAGCCTTCTATGGTTCAATTTACCACAAATACACTACTGGCAAAGCTTTTTTTCCTATTTATGCACCTGAAGCATTCCTTATCTCTTCCTAGCTAGTCTGAATAGCCAGGACAGTGTCCTGAGGACATCCACACAATCCTTCTGGCATCAGGATTACACTCCACATCCTCATGGCACTGAGCAAGGTCAACATCCCCTTTATCCACTTGGCCAGGTTATTACAAACAGTCCTCTGCCAAACAAGCATTATATGGTAGCATGGGGTGACATGTCTAAATGCACAGCTCCTCCTGGATAGAAATGCTTTTATCTCTGTTCCACATGCCTGCAACAGCCTCACAGACAGCTTAAATGAAATGGTCTTGTCTCTAGGGTGATATTTTTGTTTGATTAAAAGTAAAGAGCAGCAAATTTCTATGACACTAATTCCATAAGGAATGCAAACACTAAAAGAATAAGGACAAAAGTCTCACAGGTCATATGAAATAAACAGCTAAGTCCAAGGCCAAGTTCATATTACCAAAAAAATCTCTTGCCAGTATTGCTACATTTGCCTTAGCAAAGTAATCAGTATACTCTGCTGGCAGGAAACTTCCATCAGCTGTTATAACCAGGCAAACTACACTTTGTCAATATTTAGAGAAACCCCGCAAAACACACACCAGTACAATTTAGCTGTGGTGAAGAGCTTTTAATATAGAAAACCAGGTCAGCAGAGTACACCTACATGAATGCCACCCAAATCTAGCCAGCCATTTTTAGCAGAAGAACTTGCTTTACCATTCTGCATATTTCATTCAAAGTTCTGTTAGATGAACACTTACTGATATGAAGATATTAAGTAGATTTTCCAGGGTTGGCAGCTGTGGAATGAGCTTCTGTACCACTTTACTGAAGGCTTCAAATATTGAATGGTCATAGATACTGGTCAAATAAAAGCTGAGATGAGGAGAGAGGGCAAAGAAAGAAAAAAGAAAAAGAAGATTCAAGAGTATTTCAGAATTGCAATAGAAATGTTGAAGTTGTTTTCTAACATTCAGACCTGCTATTTTGTTTGGGATGCCTACATCACAAATATGTCTGGACAATGCACAAAGAATCTAAGTTCTGAGCAGCTAGAAGCAGATTTTCCCCATCCTCAAGAGATGAGAGACCAAATTTGAACATTGTTAGAACACACTTAGCCCAGAGAATGCTTATCACAAAGGTGTAAAAATGCTTAATTAGATTTTTTCCAGTCCCATTCCCAGCCTTCCACTTTTTTCACAGTAACATAGTAACTGGCTCCACAAGAATCAAAATAACAACAAAACCAGAGAAAAGATAGCTTGTTTTAAAGGTGTTTGTAGAAGATACCTTAAAAGTGAGCCAAATCTCAAGTAACAGATTAAGCTTTTAGAACCAATGACACTAATCACAGGGAAAAGCCAGCGCAAGTCAGGATTAGAAGGCAGAGAGGTTCCCCTCTCTTTTCCCCGCCCCTCCAGCCGATGTGTGCAAATTTGTTACAAATCTGTTACACTGAATGAGAAAGACTTTCAATTCTCACCTAGTATGGATAAATCTGGGATTGGAATCTGATACAGTAACCTGCCTCTTTTTCAGTCAGCCTAACAGCTGAGGCTTGTCCATAAATTCAGCAGTGTATCTTATTAATATAAATTGGTTCAATATTAAACTACCCAGACCTTGCTCCAGTAGTATTACATCTAAAAGCCTTTAATCTGTATGCATATCAGCAACAGTATGAATCACATATGCCAGAGTCTTTAACTCACCTAAGGTGAAGTTTTTCAAGCCCAGCATCTGTAAGATCATCATTAGCCCTCTGATGAATATCCCTCTGAGTTTCTATTTTATGGTCATCTGATAAACCATCAACTTTATGAATAAAAACTTCAAAGTTCATTTCTGGGTTGACCTTGTAGGCTTTTGAAACTGTAATGTGGAGTCTTGTTAAAGCTTCCATGTAGTCATCCTGTAAATCAGTTTTGGCAGGAGTGAATGACAAAGTTTCTGCCTCATAACTATTCCATTCTGCACAAAGACAAAATATTTCAGTGCAAGAACTTCACTTCTGTAACTAAACAGAGCTATGGGAGAAGAGAATACCTTGATGTGTCATAAATCCAAGAAGCTTAGATTCTTTATGCCAATTAAGTTTCATTAGCTATACAAGGCTCAGCTACACAAAACCTTCAGAGCAAAAGGTGGGTCACACTTCAACTCCAGCACAAGGCAGCAGTGATCTCCAAGATCACATCCAAGATGGTCCTAACAACCAGGTAACCTCCCATGGTGCAATTCCTAGGTTTACTAGAAGCTACCAGATACCCAGTGGTACCAATACTAGAAACTGAGGTCAGAAGTGTGCTGTTATTAGTTGAACTCCAGAGCAGAATAATAGGAGGGATAATTCAGACCATCTAGGTGAGCATGTTCTCACTATTATTACAAAGCATCTAAGTTCAGAGTACGAGCCCTTTTCCACTCTCTCCACCAGTACCGTATGTCCAGTCACTTCATCAAAATAAAACCACACACCAGAAGTCAGATTGCCAATGTATCTCTTCATACACAGCAGAAACCTTATGAACTTATCTAAAAATATAAATTACTGGCCTCTCAATCATTCCTTTTGCACAAAAAGCAAAAATAAAACTTCCTTGTGATTTGTATTTACCTGGGCATCAATAACATATATTAGAGCACCTGTTCCTCTGAAGATCATCTCATAATCAAATGTTGGATCAAAAAAGTCCATCTGTCCAGGAAAATCCCATATTTGGAAGTTTACAAACGAACTGTTGGAAATATCATCCTTGTAGATTTTGTTGGTGCTTTCCAAGAACAGAGTCTCATTGGGAGACATTTTGTGAAACACCACCTGTTAAAAGAACACAAATAATAGTCTAGATTTTACCTTATTAAAAGAAATTAGTGAAAGATTTGTGACTTAAATTCTACAAATAGGTTTATCCATTCTAAAATGTATAGCTTTCTTTTGGTAAATAGACAGCTTCCTGCATTAACTAAGGAAAGTACCTACCCCCTAAAAGAACCAAGCAACTGAACACAGTTGAACATTTTCACAAATCCAAATAACACTACTGGCTGAAGACACAGACATCCAAGTTATTCTTTCTTTCTTTCTTTCTTTCCCTGCAATGCTAGCACTGTGTTTTCAAATTCTATTATATTCAGATCTGATACAAAGTCAGTTAATTAAATAACTGCAAGCTTTTAAGAACCTTTCCTTTCCAGTCTTAGAAATTCCTAAAGGGAACTTCGCTTTTAGTCTGGTGTCAAGTGTTAAAACACAATAAAATCAGATGGTTCCTAAACTACAGAAGGAGAATACAGAAATAACATCTCAGAGATCCAAACAGCTAGGTAGTTTGTCATCTATTCACAACTCCTTTTGAGTAGACAATCACAGAATGGGTAAGCTTGGAAGAGAGTACAGTGGGGTCATTTGATCCACCCTCTCTGGGCAGCCTGTTCCAAGGCTCAGGCATCCACACAGTAAATAAGCAATTCTTCATACGTAGGTGGAACTTCCTGTGAAAGTTCACTAAAGAAAGGATGAAGGATTTCACACTAGTCGGTAAAAACAGTTTAGCTGCAGGATGACAAACATACTCATTGCTAGAACACAAAAAGCCCCACTGGGATTTTAGCCCTTCCTTTTACAGAACCAGCAAAAGCAGCCTGTTGCAAAAACAGTGTCAACAGAGAACACTGTGCTAATGCATCTCAACTAGACAATATCAGAGTTACTCCAAACAATGTACTCCAAATAATGCAGTCACACACTGGGACTGCAAAGAATAAAGGAGTTTCATATACAGCACTTGGTAAACCTAAAAACTTCACAACAGGCACTGTAAACTTGGTAATTTTAGTTTCTTGAAGTGTTTCATACAGTTACAGAAGTCATCCATTAGGGATCTGATGCACAAACTCAACCTGCAAGACAAACAGCTCCACACCCAGTAAACTTTAGTGAGGTTCAAAGTAATACTTCAGCCTAGATTTTTAAGGCTGAGGGAAAGAATTTATTTCCTTGGGCCAAACGTCTTAAGAGGCCATGGTCTAAAGCAGGACATTTGCATGGAGAAGTAAGAATAGTTGTGTATACATAGCAGCTGTATTGCATTCTTCCAGGTTTGCAGCATAGTTTTAAAGTATTCTGAAATTAACATTTCTTTTGGAACTCAGCATCTCCCACAAGAGCAGGACAGAATTAGTAAATTCAATTTAAAGCTGATAAGTGTCTGGGAAGCAACACTGTCACCTCCTTTTTCCTTTTTTCCCAAAATAGCACACTTCATCAGATTGATGTTCTCCACCTGAACTCTTTCCAGTTTCCTATTACATCAGTACAGTAAGTCCAGTTATGCAAGTCTGCACAAAAATTTGTTTATGAACTGAAGTAATCACCACATTCCCAAAATCTATCTACAATTTGCTACTGAATATTCATAGGTTACACCAGCACGGAAAATACTGGTGACCAAATACAATTGACCAAAGGGGAAAAAAGAGTCCCTCCCTAGAACCATGGCTTTTTCTTTTGTGAGAGATCTCTTGTCAATACTGCTCTCAGTAGAAGCATGAAATTATTGAGTAATTCATGTTTTTCACAGAAATTTCTAGATAATCACAAAGCCAATGCTTTCCCCAATACAGTCTTTATCTTTCATATACCCCTATTTTCTGGCAAGGGGATCAATAGCTAGTGCACAGACCGAAGGGTGTGGTCTGGTTATGACCATTTTCAAATTAGAGAGATTTAAGAGCAGATTTAACATTGTTTAATAAGAAATTTCTTGATTAATATTATAGTTTGCTCAGGCAGCATCACAATGAGCTCCTAGGCACCAGAATCACAGCCTCCAATTCCTAAGTAAGATTGGCAAAAGATAAATTCTACGTCCTCTAATTGCATATTCAACATGACATTATTCCTTTCCTATACAACTACTGGAATAGGCCCACAAAGAATTGCAGACTATCAATCCTGGCCATAAAAAAAGTCCAAAAGCTACATCTATAAAGAGACTTGTGATTTCTTAAAATCTATCTCCAATTTGGAGTTACTGTCTTCCTCTAGCTTTTAGGGTTCAGTTTTTTTCAGAAGTGGATAATACAATAAGATCTCTAATAAGAGTCTACAACGAATACCATTCACATGACTAAAAGTGATGGAAAAAGGCTTTCAGTGAAAGCAGTACATTTGCACATACAGTGGGAGCATTTGACCTAAATAATGAGAAATAACTGCTAAGGCTAAAAAGCAACAACAGTCCAGTCTACCACTGTATTTCAGCATAGCACAATGGAAAAGATTTCTCACTAACAGTCTGAAATTAGCTTAGAACTCATTGGTTTACTGCAGTCTATGGATTACCAAGCAGTCTGCACAAGATTGCTAAAAGAAGCAGATGCATACCTGCTACACTGCAATGTCCAAAAAGGCTTCTCTGCACAAAACCTTTATAGAAATCTCTGCAGGTTTTCACACTTGCATCTGAAACAAATTTGAGGCCCTTAAGTCTAGCGCTGACTCACGAATTTCACTAGTAACATCTTCCCATAAAAATACCACCTGAAAAGTTCACAAGAGGGACTGCAAACATAAAATTCGCACTGAGGAGCAAAGATTGTTCTGAGTTCTACAATTCTACTGAGCTACGTGGCAAATGAAAAGTTAGTTTTGTCTTATTTTTATTAAGAAGCACTAGTGACTTCACAAAGCCACCAACAAACCTAAGGCACCGGAACTGTTGTATTTCCTCCCTGACAAGCGACTCTCGGTTAGTCCATCCAGCAAACTAAAGAAAACGAGAGGCTGTCTTTCTACTCGCGCAAAAGCAGAAGTCTCCTTCAAAGCATCAAAGGGCAGCACAACAGCTCCAATCTTCTTCCCAGGGGAAGCACTAGCTAAATACCACACACCTGTACCACGTAAGAAAACACCTCGTGATAAATTTCACACCGGTATCTTCACTTTTTACTTTTGAAGCTTTAAAAGTGAAGAAATACAAGCGCTACGACCTATGCTACACAACCTTCCTCTCTAGGGCAGATTATCAGAGTCCATTCTGGAAAGTAAACGTCTTTAAGCAGGAGGCTCCCGTCGCTCCAACTTCGCCACTTGGGCCCACAATAAAAAGTAGAAATTGCCCGAACAGCAGCACAGCAGGGAGAACCAGCTCGGCGCCGGAGAGGCAGCGCGGCAGGCAGGGGCGGGGAGCCGCCGGCTGCCCCTCACCTTCTGGATGGAAGACTTCCCGCTGCGCCGCAGCCCCATGAGGAGAATCCGCGGCTTGGAGTCCGCCCCGCCCGCGCCGCCGCCAGGCCCGCCCGCGCCGCCCCCGGGCCCACCGGGCCCCGGGCCTCCCTCCAGCTCCGCCTCCTCCTCCTCCTCCCCGTAGCCGAAGTCCTTGGGGAACGAGTCCGCAGCCCCGAAGCTCCCCCCCACCAGCGCCGGCTCCTCGGCTGTGCCTGGCGCGCCCGCCCCGCCGAACTGCAGCGCCATGTCCGCCCGAGCCCGCCGCCCGCCTGCGCCCGTCCCGGGGCCTCCTTCGGCTCGCCCAGCCCAGCCCAGCCCAGCCCAGCCCGCCCCGGCCCAGCCCGGCCCGGATTGGCCGCTGTCAGGCTCCGCGCCGCCGATTGGCCCGACCGGCCAGCGAGGTAGGAAGGCTCCGGTCAGACGACCCGAGTCACCTGACGGCGCCGCCGCACGTGAGCGGGAGGGGCGGGGCGCGCGGCGCTCGGCCCCGGGCGGAACGCGGCCCATCGGAGCCCTGGAGCGGCTCCGGAGAGAGGCCGCACGTCCCGCCCCTCCAGGCGCAAACACAGCCGGCAGCCGGGCCGTAACAAAACGTTACCTTGCGAAGAAATAGTCTTCATTAGACAGTGTCATTAATTTTCTTCTAGCAGCCCTGGTGCAAGCAGGCACTGAGCTGAAGTTTTAACAAATATTTGTTATTTCGTCACAGTCCTAATTTAAGGTTCGCAACATCCAAGTGCTTTCAGAGGGAAGCTAATAAAGTTATGAAAACTGGATGTTTGCGTTACTTCCCTGGCATCCGACAGCTCAAGTCGGGAGTCCATGCCCTGTGATGGCTTGACCAACATCTTGACCTGCCTCGCTACTTCTTTAGCAAAACATGCCAGTCATTTCTTAAAAACACGTTCAGCTGGACAATACCTTTCCCACAGAATTACCCTCTCCCTACTTCCACCTGGTGCAACTTAATGCTCTATCTTACATTCAAGGGAGATTTCATCTGCCCTTTGTTCCAGAGGTTGGGGAATTTTTTTTTGCTTTTCTTGTTTGGCTTTGGTTTGTTGGTTCAGGGCGGTTGTTTCCTAATTAATGCTTTACAGACTTAAAACAGTGTTTTCCCCTCATTTTACCTCTCTTCTGGTCTCAAGTCAATATATACAATAGTAAGGTAAGCAATTACTACGTTCACTAGCCCTTGATTACAATGACTAACAAAGTTCTGATTTATCCTACCACATTTTCAAGATAGTTTAACTTCCTTATTTTTAAGATGGGTTTTGCAGACTAACAGCCAATAAATCTAATACGTAAGACAGCTACTGCATTTCATTTCCCCTTTATTTTTCTTGTCATCAGCTGCCTTTAAAGTACCTAGCTTTAGGGTAGGAAATAAAAGAGTAATAATATTTTAAAGAGCTGCATTTATTTATTTTTTTTTATAAAGGTCTACCTTGCATTTCAGAAGAGTCATGAAACCAATTCAGGGAAAGGGGAGAGGGAACATAGGCAGAATTAATAATCAAAAGTCACACCCACATCCCACCCCACCTGGATTTCATTTTCCCTGTTAGATGAATCAGAAAGCAGAACTCTCCACACTGTAGTCTTACATGTGCTACTCTAATTACACAGGATTTTCATCACAAATAAGAATTTTGTATTATGTTCAGAACTGCACAGGCGATATTTGGATCAACTCTCCAAAGCCTGGTTTCTGAGACAGGAGCAGAGACACAAACTGCATGGGAAGAGGTACACCTCAGGCAAATTCAAGTGTAAGTTCAGTAGGTAGTGGATTTCAACATTGTGCTGTAATCACCACTTAACTATACTTGCTCATTTTATGCCCTTCTGAGTAGTGTCACCCTATCAGCTTCAGCAGAAGTCTCTCCTCAGTGCTGAGTACAAACATAGAAATTAATTTGAAGGTCCTGCTTTAATTTACAGTTGGTCCATCAGTGTCATGTCAGCCCTTTCAGTTAAAAGAAAACAGAGACAAATCAGCAGTTCAACAGAACCATTGACCACGATGTGAGAAGTACATGAAGTTGGCAAGCACAGTAATCTAAATTCATCATAACTGTCCCCTTTTCATCAACACAGAAAGCAAGAACATTGGCCAGTATGCTCTCAGCAGTTGCCACGGCATCTGTATGCTCATGGTGATGTATTCTTTCTTTAAGATGATTAAGTAACAAAGTAGACAATGCAGAGTTCACACACACATACACACAAAAGACCGCATTTCTCAGGAAGCCCTTTATTAAGTCAAGGCAATAAAGGAAAAACTACTGTTATTCACCATGCTTCTCATCTTGAGGAGGTTCATACTGAGCCAGCTGTGGATTTAAAGAAAGGAATTTAGTTAGTCACAATATTTCATGTAACACTCTATATTAAGAAGTAAAGGAAAATGTATGGTCTGGACTTGTTCCATTTACTTCGTGCATTTTCACTCACTCATCTTTATGCAAGGATTTTCAAATCAGGCAAAAAAATAACCCTTCTCCCAAAACACCCACTTCTCACACTGTATAACAATGCAGCCAGCACAAGATGGATTTTTAAATGCACTTTGAAGCACATGTCTTGCCCTTAACTTTTCCCTGTTTCTTATTCCAGCAGTGTTTAAGTACTTTCATCTGAAATAGCAGTTGATAGTGACTGGTGACCTATAAGCTTTCAACTTGAAACTTGATTAAATTAAACACTCAAGTCATTCTCATTGCAATAGTATCCAACCTAATATTTCTTGTAATCATTCTAGTTTCCATTATGCTTTCTGGAGAGTATAGCCTTGGAAACTACACACTTAAACATGACTTTTACTTGTAAAGTTACTACCAAAGAAAGATACTAAGTTGTTCACTTATCCTCAATAGCATTAAAGATAAATTCGAGTTTCAAAAACAGTTCAAGAATTAGGGCCATCTCTCTGAAATATGCTGGTTCAGTTTACTTAGTTAAGATTCCTCCCTTCTGCAAACTGCAGAGTGTGTTAAAAATAAGCAAAGTACATAAAAAAAACCAATAAAAATTAAAAATAATAAACACATAATAAATAAAATACCCATGTGTTCCTTCCTACAAGCAATAGTAGATTGCAGCAATCATTCTGCTACTAACAAGAAGCACTAAAATCACATTTTTTAGTTGTTGTAGATTTTACTACAACAGATAACTAGTACACAACCCAAAGTCAGTATTCTTTTCCATCAAGGACCTAAGTGTTGACTTCCTGTCCTCTTCCCAACACAAACACAACTATCTGGCATTCACTGATGAATGCAGCAGCAGTTCCAAATAAATGCACAGATAAAGGTATGTATTTTATGTTAGAGGACTGCTACAAGAAAATGGCAGTGTCCTCCGTGCATGCTGTGTGAACTTCTACAGTATGTCACAATAATGGGTATTACATTGTAGAGGAAAGAACACGAAAAAACAAAATATGCTAATACTGGAAAAATATGTAAAGGAGTTATTTAAACAATGAAGAACAAAAGTCTTACTTTCCTGCAACAAGCTCCGACTTCTTGAAAAGACTTCTTTAAACAAAGACCCAGATTACTCTGCTCTCATCCGTCTACTTAGTATCAGTTGCATTTTTAAGTCTGCTAAAACAAGTGGCTGGTCTATTGCTATTCTGCCTAAATTCTGTTCTTTGCCATATTTCCAGGTGAAAAATAACAAATGTAGCTGAGGACTCATAATGGGTAACAGTGAAGCAGGAGAATGACTAGGACAGCAAGATGGCACTCTGGACAAGAAATACAAAGGGGTAATGGCCAAGAATCCTTTCTCACAGAACTAAAATGAGGTGGCTGTCTCCCAGTAAAAAACTCAGGGGTATTCACATGTAACAGCCACCATCCTCTTTCAACAAATGCTTGGAAGCCTGTAGCAGCACAGAGGTTACTTGCAGATTAAATATCTCAGGGGTTTCCTTCTTCAGTGTTGTTAGAAAGCTGTTCACACCTCAGAGCTCTCTCAGACAGCCTGCAGACCCATTAAAGAATGGCCCTGCCCTAGCTAGCACTTCAGATTCACTGTTGTTTCAGATAAATACCACTGTCATTTTAGGTAAAAAAAAAAATTATTGTTCCACACGGATCTAAGTGCCTGTGTAAGATCCTGCCATGTGTAAGTCTATGCCAAGTGACACAAAGTAATACATAATATTCCTGCTTCAATTTGCCTTTTGAAAGGCTTTATAATGGATACATTACCTTACTTGTTTTTAAAATGTCCTGAACACATGATCTACATAACAACTTAACAGACAACTTAAACACATCCAGACGAGACTCAATACAACATATTAGACATAATACACTTTCCCTAAATAAACAAAATCCCTAGTTTAACAACATTTTATGTTACATTCTGTAAGAAGCATTCTATAAAAATTAATCATCTTTACTACAATGAATTCTATCAGCATTTCTCAGTCATAAGGCTAAACAGTGCAATGACATCTATCAGTTACTCTAAAGCTCTAAGTATACTAAAATATTTTTCTTATTGTGTAAAATGGAACTATAGAGTAACACCAAGTAGACTTTTACCTTGGTTTTCAGTTTTTTATTTTCTTCCAGCACAGCTTCATATTTTTCTTTCATCTCTGCCACTTCCAAGCGAAGTGCCTCTATTTCCGGATTCTCAGGAGCTGAAGCTCCCAGATGATGCTTCAGAAAACTGATATTTAGATGTTAAGTATTTCTTCAGTTATATAACTACATTTTAGTTTCAACACCTGTGTTGAATTTAACACTGCAGTACACATGGCCAAAATTTCTGTAAACCATTGACATTACTACAGGAAAAAAGTTACCAAAATGAGAGAGCCTTTCATAGCTACAGTCCTTAAAAACAAACATACAAAAACAAGATATCAGTACAAATTCTCATGTGTTACTACCCCCTTCTTTTCTCTTAATTGCAGATTCTTTGAAGAACCGAAAGAAATAAAAAAAAAAAAAAGGAATACCCAAAAATGTAGGCTGCTTAAAAACAGTGAGAAACAAAACAATGCTAGTTCCCCCTTTCTTTGTGTATTTAAAAAAACCCAACCAAAAAAACAACAGAAAAAGGAAGTGCGAAGAAGCAAATTTCAGAAAAAAACCCATTGCCAGTGCAGGTACTCAAATCCAATGCTGCAGGTCTACAACACACTGAAATGGCCTATATCTTAGCTTCAAAATTGCTGACATTTTGAAATACCCAGTTCTCTTCCATCCTGGCAGATTCTCTTAGCTTTTGAAAATGCAATTATTAACCCTAAAAGCCATGTTCTCAATGCAAGGCTTTGAAATGAGCCTATCCAGTTCACACGAGTCAGAAGCAGTACTGTGCATGAAGTCTCAATAAATAAGTCACAGCAAAGAAAAAGGATACTCCAGTGCACTATCTGGTTTCTCTGGCTCTTCATATAAGGCTACCAACACTGCAAATAGAAAATATTCAACAGTTGCAAGAAGTTCACACAACTCTATGTGTTTAAAGCACATACCAGCAGTCAGAAAGCATACAAGTTGCATTTTTTCCATTTAAAAATATTTTCACCTGTATATTTTGACATAAGCAACAAGTCTGCTGTATCAGAGGGAACAGAGCATTCCACCTAGTAACAACTAAAGAGTTTTCTTGATCCCTAACCCCACATAGTCTTTGGCTGTTCTAGCACAGAACACAAAATGGCCTGAAATTCTTTTACATATGCCACATGTATCCTAGTACTAGCTTTTGCCAGTAAGACTGAAATTCTAACTATATTGTTCATAAAACTTCAACTTAAGCTACATCTTTGAACCACAAGACATCAGCAGTTTTATAACTTTCAGCATATAAGCAAACCTCCACTGAGCATCTACAGCTACAAAACTAAATAGCTACTACATGGCTAGGTGACAGTCTTTACAGACGGGGGCTCTAATGGCCAAAACCACCAGACAAAAGCAGCAATATCCCGACGACAAAAATAAAATTACCATATACGTAACAAGATAACTGGAGTCTGTCACATGAATACCCAGAAAGTTCCCAAACATAACCACTCCCTGCTCCCCACAGGGGCCATGTGCTAGTTTCAGATGTCTGAACGACACAGCCGAACTGGTTTTATGCTAAGTATCTCCTAAGTTAAAAGCAAAATTAACCTGCCTCACTGCTTCAAAGACTTGTTCTGCCATCCCATAGGATGGTATTGCAATTGAAAAATCAAATGGTACTCACACACCAGGCCAAGAGTCTTAGTGCAGCAGCTATTCGCTTGACATCCTAGATCTGCTGCTCCCTCTTTAAACAGCATATTTTCAATATTAACAGAATATTATTTTTTTCAATATTAACTGAAATATTAACAGATTTTTGCCACATATTATTCGAAGGTTCTCAGATTTTAGAAGGATTTCAAAGATACCAAGTCACACGTGTCAAGTTTAGCATCATCATTTTCCCAGTTTGATATGGAGAGTCATTATTCCAAAACTTAGTTTCATTCATTTTAGAAGAAACACTAAGCTCCATCCAATAAAAGGTTTTACACAATTAAAGTTTTTTTAAGATAATATTTGTTGTTATTTCATCATAAGCACTGACTTCCTCTGCGGAGCTCTGGCAGAATAACACGAAAACACGAATAACACGAAAAGCACGCATCGAAAGAAAATAAATTAACCGAAAGCACGCACTGAAAGAAGCACTTTGGCCGAAGAAGACAGGTTTCCAACACAGCACGCACGGGGAAAGGACCCTCCTTCCCGTTCTACACGCACCTCTAACAATCGCCCCCCACACGATGAACGTGCGAGGAGAGAACGGTTTGCAGCTCTCGGGGCACATTTCCTGCGGCCCGCTGCCCTCTCCCGGCGTGCACCGCCCCGCCGCGCAGCTCAGACTCCATTTCCAGGCCACGCCGCACCAAGTTTTCCAGGCGAGTTCTTCTGCCGGCCGCCTCGCCGGACTGAGGAGAAAAAGCGATCGGCGAGGCGAGGCGGGAAGCCAATGGAGAGCGGCAAGGCTGCCCGAGGGACGAGCGCGACGCCGCCGTGCAGGGCGGCAGCTGCTCCGCGGGAGCGGGACGCCCTGAGAGGAACGGCACCCGCCCGCAACGCCCACGAAGAGCGCCCGCCGGCCCTTCGGGCGGCACGACGTGAGCCGGAGACTTACCCTTGGTGAGCATGTCTAGCACTCCCGACTTCTCCAAGTACTGGCGGAACTGCTCCCGCTTGGAGTCCGCGGCCTGAGGGAGGACGCCCACAGGTCAGATCGGCGGCGCGCCCCGCCTCGACTGCGGAGGCGGCCCTTTGGCCCAGGCCGGTCCCGCTCTCCGCCGCGGAGGCGGCACGAAGGGCCGGGCCGGTGTCGGTCGGCGGCCCGCCGCTCCGCGCAGTCGGCACAGAGAGCGGCACCGCGCCCACGCCGGCGCGCTCCCCCCTACCTTGTAGTGCGCCATCTAACCCGCACGGCGCCTGCCCCGGCCACGCGCCTGCGCCCTGCGCTTTAACGGCGCGAGCGCTTCCCCACCGTTACCGGAGCGACGGCGCCGCGGCAACGCCCGGGGCCTCGCCCCGCGCGCCAGCCCCGCGCGCCGCCCGCGCTCCCCTCAGCGCGGCCCCGCTCCCCTCAGGCCGTGCTCGCCGTCCCGCTCTCTGTGCTCCCTTCCTTGCGCGGCTCTGGCCCTAGTCCCGCTCTGCCTCGCTCTAGCCGCCGGAGACGGTTCCGGGGCTCACCTCAGCCTGCGAGGGCTGTGCCACACGCGGCCCCGGAGCTCCCCGCGGAGAAGGCGAGCCGTGGCGGCAGGAACCGTCCGGAGCGGAGGGCGGCGGAGCGCGGCCGGCCGTGAGCGGGGCCCGAGCGTCTCGGAGCGGCGGGTGCCGCGGCGTTCGGGCGGAGCGGCGAGCTGTCCTGCTGGTCGCTTTTTGTTTTCCGTAGTAAACCTTCTGGTTTGTGAAATTCAAAATATCTGAGTAATAAATTTCAGTAGCTGCAGCTGACTGAAATCACAGGAGAAAGTTGTAGCAAGCAGCAGCTGCAGAGGTGCCTACCCGAGAGGCTCGGAAGAGCGATACGTGGTGAAATCTTCGCATCGAGAGAAAGGTCTTTTGCCTTAGCCTGTTTGAAAAAAACAGAAGCAGTTATACCTGTTTAATACCTGTTTATTTTTCTAAACGCTGAAAGATAAAATCTATTTATTATAGAAATAAGACTAAAATTAAAAATAAAAAGAGACCAACCAAATTATCTTGCACGTATGATGGCAGGGATTTTTCATACTTTTTTCCATGCTCTTCTGCAAAGTTTAGATTTTTCAGTAGTTACTCTTCATTTAGCAAGGTGCTGTGATGAAACAGAATATTTGGCTCATGTCCAGACATAAAAAAAGTTAATAAAATTCCTTTCATGGCAGCAGAAAAATTGTTTTTAACTTGTCTTGAACAACAAAAATACAAATGCCGTATCCCATACATGAACATCTAAATGCTAACTTTCTATTATTTAAACAGCGGGAACAGAGTGCATTGAATACTAGGCTTTTTATTATGTAGAGATTAAATGCAAAACAGGCATTAGCAGTCATTGCCTGCAGAATCTTACACATCAAGAAATGCAAAAATCAAAGCCACAGCAGCAGCATTAACTTGCCTAAGTCACACTATACATTTATGTATGATCCAGTATATTACACAATTTTAAATTTTACAGTGTAAACACAACTAAATAGGGCTGTATTTATGTATACACATAGAACAATACTAGAAGTGAAAAGGATACTTGCTGGAGAGAAATCTACAACAAATAGTTTTAATAGTTCTAGTGTGTATTACGTGGACAGGACCAAATTAATGTTGCTGCTACAAGCAAAAGAGCCTTATAGGTTTTCTGGCTACTTTTTGCAAGTATCGTGCCTTTTTCAGTCAATCTGAAACATGGTTGCCTGGTAAGCATAATGACAATGCACTTGAAGAATTTAATTATGCTGTAACATCATGATGCTATATCTCACAAATTATTTTTTCAGTACATGTACAGTAAGTCAAATCTGCTAGTAAAAAATACACACAAAAATACCAATGCATTCCAGCTGTGACCACCTCACCAAGTATTTACAGTGTTTCAGTGCTGTGCAACTCAAATAAATGTATTTCATACAGAGAAAACTTGATTACAAATGTATCGTAGTATTTTATTCATATTTTCCTCCTTTATTATTTCAAGATGTTTCATGGAACTTCCTTTACACCATATGGACCTGAACAGCAAGTGGATGAATGTCATAATGTTTTGTTAACCTCATAAAAAGCATAAACACAAATGCTCCTCCTAAAGAGGTAGAAGCTTTGTTTGATTTAAAAGTTTATCAGAATTTGGGGGAGAGACAAACAGAAAAGGAGTACTTTTACTGTTTGATAAACCTTTTTTATGTCTTTTGACACTGTAACTGAAGGCATGAAGGTACTACCATATTTGCTTTTTATGTTCTCTGTTTTTGGTTTTGTCTTTTTTCTGTTTTTCATAGTAAGAATTCTAATTTATGAAATTCAAAATGTCTGACTATTAAATTTCAGTAACTTGCTTTCTGATTTTGCTATTTATTAGTGTTATGAAAAATGTCAAAAGTAAAGCTCACAACATTTCTTTAACTTGTGATGTTCTAAAAATGTAGTGGTGTATTGAACTCTGACAGCATAGTATAAGAAATTCACTTCAATTTTTCTGCTGAGAAAGTCAGTGGTGATACACTGAAAAAAAAGTGTACCATGGAGTCAAAGAATTAGTGATCTGTTATGTAAATGCTTTTTCTCTTCCTTACTTGTAAATAAGAACTCTGTATTGATAAATAAAATCTCTGTATTTACCACAGTTTGAACAGTGGAATATTTTTGACATTCTGCTTTGGGTCAGCTATCAAATGTCTGTTTGAATTCTCAGACTGATTAAGCAGAAACATTTTTACCAATTAATTCTTCTGAGAGCACCAATGGCATCTTTAGTCTAATTTGATTTACTGGTCTTTGTAAAAAATATCATTTGACTGTAAATTTTGTCTTCTACTTTTATTCAATTTAAATAGTATCAGTTGTGATTTTATGCCTGACTTTTTCCTAATATATAGATTGAGAGGATGTATGTTTTCTTTTTTAGCTGGAGTGTAGAAGTTTATACACTGAGGTCTATGCCACACTTTCATTACAAAGTAAGTAAAGAGACTGTTTAAAATTACTTAGCTACTGTTCAAAGGGCTACACAACTTTTCTATCTATGTAACTTGTTGGTTAAAGTTGAATTATTTAGCTACGCTTACACATAGGTCTGGGTTATGTCTCTGTTCAGGAATTACGCCAGCAGTGGTTAGTGCAGCTAATGGTTAATTCACACTATATTTGAAGATCAGTGGGGGCACGCCTACTGCTGGCATTGCTTGACAGTGACTGTTGCCTAGACAGAGAGAAAAGCTTAGGACTGTTCCAGTTTCTGCTTTGTGTAGATTCTGAGCTCACCACCCCCATAGAATCAGAAGTGTCTGGTCGGCTGGAATTTTTTACATTAGCATTGTAAGGAATTTGGGCTTTGTTTACACTGAAACTGCTTTGTCTTCCGTCACTGTTCTTTGGAAGGGAATTTGTTGGTGCTCCTGTGCTCTCAACCATTGCCTGTCTTCTAAAACTGGTATTAGGAAAAGTTGTATCAGGTTGCAATAAAGTTTGAGATGGCATCTCAGCAAAGCTTCTCAAGTACATGTTTGAAGCTGTATCTGCATTCTGAGTAATAAGAAAATGTTTCTCTTCAGCCTCTTCTTGTGCATCATGCATCTCAGTCCAAAGCTCGCCAAGAAAGCCTTCATTATTATTTGTGCTAGCATTTTGAGTGTGATTGTCTAAAGCATTTGTAGCTGGCCTCTTCTTTGGAAATTTGTTTTCCTGATTGCAATGGGTGTAATTACTGCTGCTTTCTGTACGGTTATTTGGCACAGACTGAAACATAGAAGGAGAATTTAAAACTGGGTAGAGCATAGTGTCAGTTTGCTTTTCCATCAAAAAGGTACAACTGCTAAGAGCACAAGGAAGTGTTTTCTGAGGGGTGTTAGATATTCCCAAAGAAGACTGTGGTATCACAGAATATTTCTTAGATTTGTTTATGCAGAAATTGTCAGAGTCATCCTTGTTTTTATTCTGCTCACAGAGTCCCATTTTAATTTTTCGGAATCCTAAGTGGATAATTTCTAGAATATTTAAAAGCAATGAGACAGTCGCTATCGATTGCATGAATAATATAAACACTGTCTTTTCTGTTGGTCTAGATACAAAGCAGTCAACTGTGTTTGGACATGGGTCTCTCTGACATTTATAAAGGGGATCTAAGTGAAAACCATAAAGAAGATACTGCCCAATCATAAAGCAAATTTCCACTGCAGATCTTGTGAAAATATGTATCACATAAGTGCAGAGCAAAGAGCCTCTTAGGGGTGCTTTGTTCAGCTTTCTTTGATCCAATTGCCGGAGTTCTCTCTCCAGTCTTTTACGATTTTCAGTCATTTCTAATTCAGTGCTTTCAAGTTCCATCCTTACCTGAGCTTTCTTTTTTTGCCTCTCTTTTTCTAAGGCTCTTAGTCTGTATAAGGCATGACCCATATACACCAAGGAAGGGGAAGACACAAATATAACTTGCAAGACCCAGTATCTTATGAGAGAGATGGGAAAGGCCTCGTCATAGCACATGTTTCTGCAACCAGGCTGCTCAGTATTGCATATAAATTCTGATTGTTCATCATTCCAAACATTCTCTGTTGCCACTCCAAGGACAAGCATGCGAAATATGAAGAGGATCGTTAGCCAAATCTTTCCAATAATAGTGGAGTGAATGTGGACCTCCTCTAAAATGCCTCCAAGGAAATTCCAGTCTCCCATGGTTATTCTGCCATATTAACACTAAAATGTATGAGAGAAAAAAGTATCAAGCATTGTAAAAGTTGCATTCCTTCCTTAATGCATTATGAAAAAAAACAACTATCTTGTCTCACATTGTAACCATGGGAACATGACCAACTGCTCATTGATAATTAGGAATTATTTTTTCTCATCTGCGAGATGGAGAACTGCATAATCTGCCTGTGTCTACTTTATTATTAGCATCCTGATAAGCACATCACTACAAGCTATTAAACACTCTCAGTCTGCATCAGATCAGTGGAAACTAGAGTGCTTGACTTGTAGCAAGATTTTAAGAACATTATGTGATCTGTTTGAATCATCATCCAATAACAATGTGACAGCCGTACATTTATATTTAGGACACTTATCGAGGTACAGTAATATTTCCTTGTCCTCTTTTATGGATGTTTGAAACCACATGTCAGAGCTGTAATTATGGCAGTCCAATTACTGTTTCACGGAGAAAATTAGTTATATAAAGGAGCTCAAGAGGGAATAAATCATCTCATGAAAATGTCATTATTAATTAAAAAGGCATGTTTAAGCATATAATTTTGTGCAGACATTTGTTTTTTGTTTATGGATGTCAGCAATAAATAAATAGAATGTTGTAATTGGTTCACTTCCTCTGATCAATGATACCTGCAGTTGAAATAGTGAATAGAGTGCCTAAGTGCCAAGCGTTACTATCTTTGGTCACAATACTTTGAGAACTAAATTATTTACATAAAAATTCTTTACCAGCATTTTCCTAAATGACTGTCATCTGAATACAGATAAACTAGTAATAGATGTGTGTAATTGTACATCTCACCTTTCTTTCATATGTTGGTTTCTTCATTAGCAGTCCACTACATTGTGGACAAAATTGTATACATATAGAATTGTAACACAATTTTTCTTATATTTGGGACAAGCAAAACACTTGTAGATTTACCTTTTCATTGTATGTACAGCACAATTCAATAGAATAGTATCTTATTTTGGTATTTTTTAGGAAAAAGATGCTTTAGCATAGCATTTTCTTTTCAAATGGGATTAATTTTCACCCTGTAAAACAGGAGTGCTAACAAGTCAACAGAAGCTGGAATCTTATGGTTGCAATATAGATGTTTATAGAGGAATCTTTATGTTGAGCCTTCTAAACATGAAAATACTTTTGGAAATCAGTATACAAATAGGCAAGTTAGACATTTTTAAAGAGAAACAAAAATAAATGGTAAATTAAAAATAAAACATACCTTTCTTTAAAAGAATGTGTAAAACTAAACATCCACGACGTCCAGTAAAAAGTTACAACCTCTGCCATCTTCCATCTATGTGAGTAAATTGACACATTATGAGCAGTTTATTTTGCTACAGGAGCAAGTGAAAGAGTGTGAGCTTTGCACATGAAATTTATATTTGCTGGGGCTGAAGGGAGGAGAAAATCAATCTATTGTTCAGTCTACTACCGCTCCAAGCATAATTTAACTATGAACGGTAAAAGATTCTCATTTTTAAAAAAAGCTGGAAATAAAAAACCTGCAGCTTTAAGTTCTTTGAGATTATATATCTATAGCACCTTCTAAGTTTTAAGAACAGTCTCAGCCACAGAAAAATAGAATAAAACAGAACTTTCGGACTAAGTTTTCGTTTATGTATCTCAGTAATAACAAATATTCAGCTTGCCTGTGCAAAAGAAGGTAAATTTTCCCAAGCACTATCATTGTAAATGCCTGCAGAGAGTCTTTCCTCCTGCAACAGCTTAGCACCAGAGTCCTGATGTAAAAACAAAACAATGTCTGGAATTTTGGCCCCTCCAAACTCACTCCCTCTTCACAGACAGCATCTCTTATATTCTCTGATTCTGCACTTCTCGTTTATTATCCTGAGGCCATATTACTTGTTATACTGACGTCTTGAAGATACTCCTAAATTTGACAATGGTTTTACTCTATTTTTCCCATCCATATAATTCAGTATTTCTTTTTGGGAGAAAATCATTATAATTCCGTTTTAAATGTCAGACATACTAAAGATGTCATTCTTCTTGATAGTGATACTTACATAGAGACTATAAAAACTGACTAGATGACACAAGTTCCATTTTTAATCCAGACCTTAAGCTACCCATCTGCATTACCTCAGCAGGAAAAACAGAGAATAGGCTGAAATATTTTCTGTTACAAAAGAGCACACAAACTGCCTGGTCTCAAAGAACATTAATGGATGTAATTGTTCATAGGTTACAATCTACTGTTGTTAATTTTTTAGTTTATATTTCTCTCTTTCCTATTCCTTTCTTTACTTCAGATGGATTGTTGTAGCACAGTTGCCCTGTGACTGAGATGAATGCATGGGTTTCTTCTAATGAAGAATATGATTACTTCAGGTAGAAGATTTGATAAAGCTATGCATTATACATCCTCACCTTGTTAACATGTGGCAGAATTAGAAATTAAACCCACAGTTGTACCTATACTCCACAAAGTTACCATTCTCTGTGTCTTCCTAGAGGAGGATAAAACCACTGGAACAGAATGAATGCTCCTAAATTACCTTTTACTAAGTTTAAACATTTTTGGAAGAATAGCAGTGGAAGTTCTACACATCAAAGGCACATAGAATCATAGAATGGCTTGGGTCAGAAGGGACATTAATATGCTGCCTAGTCCAAACCCCGTCCATGGGCAGATTCAGCTTTTGACAGATTTGGTTTCTCAAAGCCCCATCCAAACTGAGTTTGAATGTTTCCAATGATGGGGCATTCACAACTTCTCTAGCGGGCTGTTCCAGTGTCTCATCACCCTCATCCTATATAATGTCTTAGTTTGCTCATATAAAAATTCTCAGAGTAAATACTCTCTTTAAGAATTCCTCTTGGCGCCTGGGGATAGACCACAGCTTGGAAGATGAGATGATGCCTAAAAATTATTTAGGAGAGCTTAAAAATATACTTGATTTTTTTTTTTTTTGAGGTGATCAAACTGTTAAAGTCCATTTTGGATACTGATGGTAAGCTGAGGAAACCCTTTTAAACACTCTAAACATTAAGAAATGTTGGGCAGTGGGGAGGGAAAAGTATCTTATTTTTAAAAAGAGGAGAAAAGAAATAAATATGTTTATTTTGTGTACAAAAATTTTTCTGGAGCCAGCATTATCAGTGCTATGGCCAAGGGCATAGCCTCATTAGACACGCCTGGTATTAATGTGCAAGTCCACTGCTAGGAGCAATATGAATTAAGAAGCACATCTAGCACTATAATGTTCTTTTAGGTGATCCTCATCAGCACTCTGCAAAAGTGTAGTGCTAATTCAAATGTCCTGTAAAGGATGAATAAACTTCCTCTGTTGAGACTCTAAAAAGCTAATCATTATCTTTTAATTTTGGTGCTGAAGATCAGTCAATAGGTCATGTCCGATTTCACGCTTGACAGCTTGCCTGAAAGTACTCAATCATTTTGGCAAGCTAGCAGTCTCCAGCCAGCCATTTCTATGAAGTACTTAAAGCAGAATTCTAAACATGTGTCTTCTCTTGAGTACTTAAAGTATATTTTTCTGTTATTGATATAAAACCCTCTAAGTCTGCTGAAGTGGTCCACAGACACACTCCCACCCCTGCCAGCTCATGCAGAGTTGCTGAAGCTTTGTTTGGAAACCTGAAGTGTTTGGTGAGACTGAACTACCATGGCCGGAGATTTACTTGCTCTGTAAAATCTAAACATTAAAACAGACATGTAACGATCCACACAATGTTCCAGGATGCATTATCTCATTTAAAATGGTACAACAGTTAAATGACAACTTGACAATCCACAAGGGAAAATAAATTCAAGTGCCAACAATAATTTCGTAGTGCTGATGCTGCTTTTTGCCTTAGTTCAGACAGCTTGCAACTCCGACTATTTACAAAAACTGTTTATAACAACATTCAGAATTTAGTCATTTAGTGATGGGGAGACAACTCATTTTTCTTCCAGGTCTAGAAGCTACCTCACTGGCTTTTTATGGCAAATTTTTATGACTATATTGATTTTTCTTAGCTTAGGGTCAAACGTCACAGTAATCCTCCAATCATGGAAATATTCTCTGAAGATCAAGGCCTTTGCATTTCTATACATCAATAATGTGCACTTTATGTGTACAATTGATTTTTATTTTCTACTGTTATATGTCTGACCCACAATGGACAGCTAGATAAGTAGAGGCACAGATACCAGTGATGTGTCCTACACGTTTTCAGGGTAACATGAACTCGCTCCCATAGTTTTCTTTCAGTAGTGAAGATGACCACAAATGATAAACTGCAACAAGAAATTTGGGGCACTGTACTACTCAATGTTGTCTTTATGACTGCCAAATTCAGCAGTGCTGTGTTTGAAGGCACACCAGAGATTACCATATAAAGACTGAAACACATATTCTTCACATTAGTGTATTTTCTGTGCTGCCTTATAAAAAAAAAATAAAAAAGATTCACTTTTTATTGCTAAAATACACATGCAAATCAGTAGGTGCACATTTCTGTTTTCACTTTCACAAGCAAAATTTCTGAAGATGCCCTGGCCTGTATCAGAAAGTTTAAGGGGTTTTTTTTGTTTTTTTCCATTTCTGTCTGTTTTTATCTTAGTTCACTGTTGATATTTTTTCCTAGTTCCTTAGCTTTAAAAATAAAAACTACTTTTATATAGCTTGCTGTCTATTTTCCTCTCTTAATCTCTTGGCTTTAAAATTTTATTTATACATATATACACTGGTACTGTAGCTTTCCATGCCCGTTTTTAGTTCTCTCCTGGCATTGCTCCTCTTTGCATTTTCAAGTTTCTTTCCATGTCTACTTTTTTAGGCTTCTTCTCTATTTTTTTCTTCTTTCCTGCCTATTCTGTTTTCATCTGCTGGGCTCAGTGTGTGTGGTTGGGGCCAGGAGATGGGAGATGGATTTCATCTGTGAGCTGCAGCATCTGGGTTGTACTCACTAGGTGCGAAAGTGGCTGAGCCAAGGATTAAGAAAGGCTGCAGGAAGGGATGGGCTGGGGCAGCAAAAGGTGCAGCCACTAAGGCTGGGGTATATAAATCACAGCCTCTCCTTAGGGTGCTTTGCTGTTCCTTCAGTGGCTGAGAGCTCCTAGGCTGTTTGAGCTTTTTTTGCAGGGATGTTCTGGCATTTAGAGAAGTGGAGCTGCCTGTCTGAGTAAGGCTTCAGGACCAGTCGAGGTTCAGCGGCCCATGTAGTAGAAAGTACACTTGTGACACCCTGCCAGTCAGGATCCTGGAGGGAACTCCCCTGCTGAGTGTCATCCCCCAAAATAAAACCACCAGCCTTGGTGGCCTCAGGGGTCTTCATGGTCTCAGTGGGTCTCATGGTTTCCTGGAACTGGGGGTCCCATGTGTCAGAGACTCCCACCAAAACCAGGCTGAAGCCCCCATCCTAAATGGCCCCCCTAAGTGGGTCAGAAACCTCCCTCAAATGTGGAAGAGATCCCCCCAAAAGGGTAAGACACATGCTCCAATGTCGCTCTATTGGGAACGGCGAGAACAACACAGACTCTCTTGTGAGTTGAACAGGAGAGTTCTTTCTCTCTTAAGGTTTATTACTTCAGATCTTCTTTTATAGACCGATACGTTAAAGTACAGAAAGGTAAAACTTTTATTGGTTAGTGAGCTAACACATCACCATCATTGGTCAGTGGGGTACACCACCCCTTGACCTTCTCTTGCAAGAAAACAAGGAACAGGCAATCAGCACCTGCAAGGCTGTTTTCTATCTCTGAGGATTGTTTTAATTCCTCCTTATGATTTCCCAGGCCACTTTCTCAGGCAAGACTGAGAAAGTTATGCGGCCTGCTATTCCACAGGCACTGTGCTCCCTGCTTCATAGTTAGAATCCATAGGGGTATGGAGGGGAGCAGTGACACCCTGCAAGTTGTGGGTGTATCAGCCACAGCCCGGTGTATCATCCCCCCAGTAAAAACACCAGCCCTGGGGTGCCCACAGACTTCATGGTCTTCGTGGCTCTCATGATCTTCTGGGGCTGGGGAGACAGAGCCCCCATCTAGAACTGGGAAGAGAGCCCCCAAATTGGGCAAAGACCCACACAAAATGATGGGGGGGTGGGTGGGACCCTCGATTGGTGCTGAGGTGCACAAGGAAATAACCCAGGACCTGTGTCCCTTCCCGACACCCCCTCACAGGACCCCGGCCCCCGGCTGACCCCGCCACCTTCACCCATCCATTGGGTCCCACGGGCCCCACCGAAGCCCCGCCCCCCCCCCCCCCCCCGCCCTTTGTCACCCATCGTCAACAGCGACAGCGTTGGCGTTTTGGTGGCGTTTCCCTCCGGGGCGGGGCTTCCTCGCCCAAGTCCCCCCAAAACGGTCCCCGCGCCCGCCCAGGGCCCATTTGCTCCCGGATCCCGCGGGATGCGGCCCCAGAGAGGTATGGGGGGATATGGGGGATGGAGGGGGCGTGATGCGGGCCCTTTGAGACCCGCTTTTAGGGGACGCTGGCCTTTTAAGAACTCTGAGACAGGGTGCTAGCCCTTTAAAATACCTGGGAGAGCCTTTTAAGACTCCATTTTAGGGGATACTGGCCCTTTAAGAGAGCCAAGAAGGGTCTGCTGGCCCTTTAGGAGCCCTGGGAGGAGGAGAGGGGACACTGGCCTCAAGGAGCGGGGGAATTCCCGGGGTCTCCCCGCTGGATTCTCCCCGCGGGGGAGGAGGGGGTTCCCCGGAGAGGAGGGCGGTGCCAGCGGGGGCGGGTGGTGACGCATGGGAATCCCCGTGACGCCACGACAGGGGGATTCCTGCCTCTCTGGGGGAGGGCCCAGGCGTTTGGGGGTCCCGGGGGGCCCGGTTATGACATGGCGGCTTGAGGAGTCTCAGGAGTTCAGGGGGGACCCCGAGGGTCTGGATGAGACGCGGAGATCTGGCGGACGCCCAGATCTGGCGGGGTTCTTGGAGTTTTCAGGGTTCCCCGGCATCCCGGTGACCCCCGAACCCCCCCTCGCACACCCCCAGGTCCCCCCCGCTCCGCTCCGCCCCAGACGGTGAAGCAGCTGCTGAAGGAGCTACGGCAGCAGAAGAGCAGGGAAGGGGCGAGATCCCCGGTGGGTGCCCCCCTCTCCCAGGTGACACCTCCCCCGGGACACCCCCACTCTCCTCGCTGACCCCCTCGCTCTCCCCTCTGCCCCCCAGGTTTTGGCTCTGCCCTCCCCGCGCCCCTCGGATGGTGAGTGACCTCCGATCCCCCAGTTCCTCCCAGATCCCCCCAACACCCCCTATCTCCATGCCCCCCCCCCAATCCCTAGTCCCCCCAATCCTCCATGTGTCCCTCAATTCCCCTCCATGTCCCCCGCATCACCCGGTCTCCCCTCAGGTGCCCTCTGGCCCGGCACCCCCGCAGTGACACCCGGCCTCTGCGGGGTCCCACGCGTGCCGCCCCACGGCAGCCCGGGAGGGGCCCATGGGGGAAGCGTCTCTGGTCTGAGGGACTTCCAGGTGAGTGGCTTGGAGGGGACAGTGGGGCAAGGGGAGAAATGGGGCGTGTAACTGGGAGGTTAAAGGAGGGCGGTATGGTAAATGGAGGGAGAATGGAGGGAATGGGAGGCAAAGGGAGGGAATAGGGGAAATGGGGCGGAGAAGGGGGGGCAAACAACTGGGAGGGGAATGGTGGGGCAATGCCGAGTTAAATGGGGGCAATGGAATGGTTAAGGGAGGCAATGGGAGGGAATGAAGGAAGCAATTGGGGGTAGTGGAGGGGCAACGGGGACAATGGGGGCAGCAATGGAGGGAGATGATTTAGATGGGGACAATGGGGTGGCAGCTGGGGGGCAAGGGAAGGAAAATGGGGGGGTCATTGGGGCAGGATTTGAGGGGCACCTGGAGCCCTGGAGGGGCTGGGACCAAGCCCCTCTCCACCTTGACTGCTGCTTCCCCAAGGCTGCTGCCATCCCTGGCCCTGCCTGGCCCCATCTCCCAGTGCCGTGGGGAGAATTTGGGGCCCCTCAGCTGGGAGGAGAGAACCCAGACCTGTACCCTGAACCCCAGGAACTGGCAGCCGCCCGTGCTGCAATGGGGGGCCGAGATCCCCGGGAGCTGCTGCAGCAGGACGAGGAGGGGGACACGTGAGCAGGGGGAGCCATGGGAGGGCACTGGGGGGTACAGGGGTCATAAGGGGGTACAGAGGTCAAGGGGTCCAGGAGGGGCCAATGGACTAAACTGGAACAAAGGGGGGGCATCAATGGGGGGGGCAATTTAGGGGGTCAATGATGTGAAGGACAGTCAGTGGGGCCCATAGGGGTGCAGTGGAAGGGCAGCGGGGTGAGTGGAGGTCAATGTGGTGTTCAGTGGGGGACAATTGGATAAAATGGGGTCAGTGTGGGTGAGATCACTGTGGGGTAAATAGGAGAATCAATGTGTAGGGCAATGAGGCCAATTGGGAGGCAATCAGGGAATCAGTGGGGCAAGAGCAGTACTGTGAAATTTTCAGGGGCAGTTGTGAGGCATTGAGAGGGGCTGTGGGGTGACAAGCCCTTTGGGGGGGGGGTCTGTGTTCTGGGTGGAACGTGGGGGGCAGGTAGAGGGGTCCCCTCTAACCCCCTCTCCATCCCCAGGCTGCTGCACATACTCTGTGCTGGGGGGCTGTGGGCACTCGCCCGGGCTGCAGCCGAGGCTCTGAGAGACCTGGGGGGACTCGAGGTGCGGGAGCACCTGGGCAAGGTGAGAGGAGGACACACCTGGGGGGCCTGAGGGGGCGTCTGGAGGAGATCAAGGTGCAGGAGCACGTAGGCAAGTTGGGTGGGGAAGCTAGAAGTGCAGGAACACCTGGGAAAGTTGAGGGCATTGGGGGTAAAGAAGGGTTTATAGGGGTAATAAGTGGGTCTTATTGGGGCAATAAGGGGGTGATGGGGGTAAAAAGGCAATAACGGATCAGGGGGTTATGGGGGTAATTGATAATGGGCATGGGGTAGTTAATTCTGGGATAATTAATCATGCAGTTCTGTTACAGCCCAATAACAGGGGGAGTGATGGAGGATAAAGGGATAGTTAATACTGGGGAAAATAGGTGATTAGTGATGGTGTAATTAGAGACAAATAAAGGGGCAATTAATAATAAATAATGAATGAGCAGATGATAAGGGGATGATAAGGGGGGCAGAGCAGAATACCAGGGTGGCAATTTGAGGGTTTGGGGTGGGTGCACCCCAACCATCCCTGACTCCCCCAGATCCCACTGACCTTCCTTTTTCCGTGCAAGAGCCCCCAGACTCCCTTTACCTCCTAGACATCTAACTCCCCTCAGGAGTCAGTCAAGCCCCCTTGACCCCTTCATTCTCTCTCTGACCCCCCCCCATTTTACCCCCCAGACTCCACTGCTGGTGGCAGCAACAGCAGCAGCCCCAGAGATCGTGCGGGACCTGCTTGTCCTGGGGGCCAATCCTGATGCCGCTGACCACGGGGGCCGCACGGCCCTGCACCTGGCTGCAGCCTATGGGCACCCTGAAGTCCTCCAGGTGAGACCCCAACCCCCAAGAGGACTGGGAAACCGTGGGGACCACAAAACCCTCCCAAAGAGGACCCCAAAATGGGTCCAGAAGGGACACAGTTGTCCTGGGAGACCATGGAACTGGCCTAGCGGGGGGTCTGTGGTGTCCAGGGGGACCCCAAATCTTTTCCCTCACCTTCTCAGGCCATGATGTCCTCGGGAGTTCCTGTCAACGTGGAGGCCAGAAATTTTGAGGGTCAGCAAATTTGGTGGGGGCAAGGGTGGTGGAGCGGATTGGGGTGGGTCCTTGGTTTTGGGATGGGGGTGATTCTTGGTCAGTCCTTGTTTGGATGGGCCAGGGAGAGTTCAATTGGTGGACCCCCAAATGGAGGGGGTGGGGGACTCAGGGGTTCCTGCTTTGGGGTATCTGACGAGTCCCCTATTTCAGGATGTCTTGGGAGAGTCCCACTTGAGTTGTACTCAAAACAGAAGGGACTTGGAGGGCCCTGGTTTGAAGGTGACCCTGGAGATCCCCATTTTTTGGTAGCTGGTGGGATTTTGGAATCTTGGTGGGATTCCTGATGGGTGCATCCCTGTTTTGGGGAGATGGGGGTTCTTCAGTTTGGGAGTCTTGGTTGATGGTGGGAGGGTCCCAGGGGGTGTGTCTATACTTTGAGGGTATCCCTAGGAGGGTTCCCAGTTCCAGGAGGCCCTGTTTGGGGGAAGGGCCCTTCCTGACCCCTCTTTGTTCCCCCCCCAAGGCCAGACCCCTCTGCACTGCGCCGTCCTGGCCCACAACGCCTCGCTGCAGGGAGGGTACAACCCCATGGGGGGCTCTGGAGATGGGTCCCCCACTCCCCAGGACCGATTCCGCTGTGTTGAGCTGTTACTGCAGATGGGGGCGGACAGCAGCAGCCAGGTACAGACCACCCAAGGACCCCCAGGTACCCCATAACTCTGCAGGTGTCCCTCAGATCCCCTGAGTTCCCCCCACAGACCTCTGTGTCCCTCAAAGATGACTGTGTCCCACCTCAAGGTCTCTGTGTGCTGGGCAGACCTGAGCTTCTGGCCATTGGGGTACCTTGGGAGGACTGGGGAGGAGTGTGAGACCCCCCACAACACCCATGTGCCCCCCCAAAGACCCCTGTGTCTCCCTCCAAGGTCTCCATGGGCTGGATAGACCTGTGCTCCTGGGCACTGGGATCTCTTGGGGTCCTTTTGGGGAGGTTGAGGAGGTTGTAGCAGGGTGGGACCTCCTGTGGGCTGCCCCCTGACCCCTATCTTGCCTCCAGGACACCAAAAGCAGCCTGACAGCGCTGCACCTGGCTGTGAGGGGAGGCAACCTTGCCCTGGCCCACCTATTGCTGCGTCAGCCTGGCATGGCCCCCCGCCTTGTCAACATGAAGGTTTGAGGGACTTGTGGGGCTGGGAGGAGCTCTGTGGGGGGCTCTGGGTTCCCCCTACGGCTTTGTTGGGCACCTGGGGTCGGGGGACCTCTGTGGGGCTCTTGGGGCTGATTGGAGGGGTCTGTGGAGCTCTTTGGGGTCCCTCTAATGACTTGCAGGGTATGAAGAGGCTCTGTGAGGTTCAGAGGGAACAGGATCAAGAGAGTACTGGTGGCTTTGGGGTGTCTGTGGAGAATCTGTAGGGGCTGGAGGTATCGGCATCAGATCTCAGGGGTCTCTGAGGTACCTCTAGGGGGGCTGCAGGGTGACTTGTGGGTACTCTGAGCCCCCTCACATCTCACAGGCCCACGGGAACACTCCCCTGCACATGGCAGCAGCACTACCTGGCACCCCCAGCCAGGAGCCCCTTGTGAGGCTGCTCCTGGCCTGGGGTGCTGACCCCAGCGCCCGCAACCTGGAGCATGACCTGCCCCAGGGCCTGCTGCCCCCTGGGTCCCCTGGAGACCAGGTGAGACCCCCAGACCACCCTCACACCCAGCACCCCACTTCCTGCCAATGGGGGGAAATGCCTGGAATTGCTCCTGGAACCCCAAAATCCCACCATTTTGCCTCAGATCCCTGCTGCTATGCCCAGAAGTTCTGCTGTTGCACTCCAAAATCCTGCTGCTTTACCCCCAAATTCTGCTGCTCTACCCCCTCATTTTCACAACCCCATCCCCCAAACCGTGGGGTCCCGTTCCAGGACCTTTGGGTGACATCCCCATATTGTGGGGTAGAACCCCGTGTTTTGGGGACCTCCCTGAACCCTCCCTCCCCCACAGCTCCGCCTCCTCCTGAGGAGCCGCCGGGGGTCTCATCGCTCCCCACACACCGCCGAGTGACGTCAGAGGGATGGGGAACTCCTGGATATCAGATGGGGGGACACCCCCATATTGGGGGATTTCCCCCCGCCATGTTAATTTTTCCTGATTTCAATGAAATTGCCCCCAATTTTCTGTGAAATTAGTCTGAACCACATTGGTTTGATGGGGGGAGGAGCACAAAGGGGGTCCAGCTCCCCCTTTACCCCCATAGAGCCCTCCCCCCCAGCCTCATTAATGGGGGCTGCTAATGAGGGGTGTCTCCTCTAAATTGGGGGAGTTGGGGTGGAACATGCCAAATTGGAGGGGAAACCCAAAAACTAAGGGAATTCTGGAATAAAATAAAACTTTCTTAAAATCTGAGTCTTTCAGACAGATGTAAGTTTGTTTTATATCTTTGTCAGACAGATATGTTTGGTTTATTTGCATATCAGGGGTTAATTTTCCAATTACAGCTTCTGGTAATGAAGTCACATACCCCCAGTTTGCTCCCTGCTCCCCAGTTGACTTTTGTTTATACTTTTTGGGGCCTGAGGCAAAGAGTGTCTTTAGTTCTCAGGCCTGGAAGGATTGTTTTGTGTGACCAAAATGTGAAGAGAGCTTGCTAACACTCTATACGGAGTTCAGAGTCCTACACTAACGCAGTACAGGATCTGGAAGATATAAAAGCTAAGAATTGAAGGCGCCGCCAAAGTGGACAGTGCCATGTCTGTCAGTGCACAGCGCCACCTTGTGGCCCTCTCTCTCCCGCCGTCGCTCAGAAGCTCCACCAGGTGGCGCTGTGTGCACACCCAAGGCGGGCCCGTGTGGGCCCGGCTCTGAACGGAGCGCACGGCGAGGACAAGGGAGATCAGACAGGTCATACCTCCATAACTTGGGTCAAAGTTACAAGATGCTTGTATAGCTCGAGTTGTAAGATACCAGTATAACCTGAATCGCAACTTTCTATACCTGTGTAACCTGAATCATAACCTTCTATACAATGCAACTGTCTTGACTTGGCTTACCCCTCTCTTACCTTGCCTTCCTTTACCTTGCTCCTCCATTGATCAGCCTTGCCTTGCCTTCCCTGTCATGGAATGACCCTGTCTGGATACCAGGCCCCCACCGAAGCCTGTCTGTCCCCTCCATGAATGTAAAATGGGGAGAAAATATATGGTTCATGAGTTAAGGACAGAGAGATCTGCTCCGACCCATGGGCCCAGCATCTCATGTCACCAGACACACTGCAAATTCTTAGTAAAAAGCTATTTACCGTCCTCCCTGTTCCCGTATCTGGGCAACAGCCTCTCCAGGACTATCCTAGAGACGCGAACGTTCTGCTGTCAACAACGTGTTGTTAAACGGCATGAAATAACGGCAATCTATGTTAAAAGGCTGACTGTGGCTGGCGTCCAATACCATCTTTCAAGTCCCTTAGTCGTACAGTCGGTCACCTTTATCGCAGAGGGGGCTGAACCTCCCGAGCCGTGCCGATGCCTTTCTCCCGGGGGCCGCCGCCCGCCGGAGCCCTCACGGCCCGGGGGCGGGCCTTGCAGCGCCCGCCGGCCCCGCCCCCTCTGCGCCGAGGGCCGCGTGCGCCAGATCCCCGCCCCGCCCCGCGCGGGCACAGCTGCGCGTCACGTGTGTGAGTCACGTGACGCCGTCCCTGGCCGATGAGGTCAGCGTCGGGTCACGTGACCGGTGCCTACGCGCAGTAGGGCCGGGTGCAGATGGCGGACGCGGAGGCCGAGGCGGCGGCGCGGCCGGAGGTGCCGCGGGTGGTGGCGGCGCTCCGCGCTCGCCTCTGGCAGCTGCAGGCCGAGCTGCGCGAGCAGGAGGTGTCGGAGGCCTCGTCCCGAGCCTACTGCCGAGGCTTCTGCCAGGTAGCATGCGGGCGGGGCGGGCCGCGGCGCGGGCTGCAGGCCGGGTGCGGGCAGCGAGGATGAGGCTGGGGCAGGCACGGGGCTGCCCCCCTGGGCCCTCGCTCTTCCGAAGCTGGCGGTGCGCAGGGCTCGGGGCACCGTGCCCGACCGCCGAGCGGGGCTGTGCACGCCCTGCCGAGGGCGCCCCGTGGGCTCTGCGCCGCCAGCCCGGAGCCGGGGCCGAGGGGACTGCTCGCCTTTGGGCTTTGGCAACGCTTCGGACCGAGGCATCCTGCGGCCCTCGGGTGGGTCTCTGGGACAGGCAGGCCGCACCGCATTTTCTCGGTGCAGTCTTGGCTCCGTTCCGAGACCTCCGGTTGTCTGTGTTTCACTTGTCTCGGGATCAAATCTGTGTATTCTGCCTTGTCTGAGATCTGCCGGGCAGTGCAAGGAGTGCTTGCTGGCCTGTAAGGGCCTACAGTGCCATTAAGTCACTGAATGAGCTGTGGTTTGGATATCCCGTCTTGAAAACTTGCTTAGTGCAACCCAGAGGAAGATCAACAATTTCTGAATCGAGGTCCGAAGGTCCAGAAGAAGAACTGATCTTGATTAAAGTCACAGTGATGGAGATAACTCGTTCTTAAGTAAACTCTTCCAATGGTTAATTAGTTTTTGCTGCCCTTACAGCATTGTCTGCTGTGAGCTCTAAGGTTAAAAAATGGTTATTATGATGCTGGGTTGAACAGTTGTCCCTCTTGAGTCTGAAGAGGTTGTGGGTTTTAAAGTAAGAAATAAAAAATCTGTCTTCTAAACTAGTTCACAACACCAGCTTATAAAGCTATAGTATTTGACTGGTGAATGGCAAAATCAGAAGGAAAAGCTTGCTGGTGTGTCATAAATTATGTGTAAGTGATGTTACCCTTCACAGTCTTCCATTTTGCATCCACAGGTTGTGTGCTTTGCCATACTATTCTGGGAGAATGTTTAGGTCATCACTTACTGAAACAAGAGAATAAGTATATTTACTAGCTTTCAAAATTCTTTCCTCTCAAACTGCAGGGTGCAGCTGCATCCTGCTGTGTTTGTCCCAAATTCAGTGTATGGTAAAGACCTGTGACCTTGCATTGACATGGAGCCTGCTAAAAAGTGTGACTGTGACCATATTTAGGTATTGCAAAAATTGTTTCCAGTGGTGTACAATGTGTCAGGGTATTGACACAAATATTCAGGTAACCCTTAATAGTGGTTGTCAAAATAATCCACATGTCCAGTTTCCCAGATTAGTTTGGTACAGAAGCTTTAGAGATGCTCGATCAGTGGAGTGTGGTGAGAGACGGTTCTGCTACCTAAAAAAGTAAAAAGCAAACAACAACAAAACAAATGAACAAAAAAACCCACAACCCCATCCTAAACCATGTTCCACAAATAATGTAGCCCTCTAGGTCCTTGTGCTATTAATGTAGTCTGGTTTTAAAATACTGTGATAGCACAGATAAAAATGGAAAAAATTGGTTTTGAGTTGTCATTAGTCTGGGACTTTTTGGGTTGTTGTGCCCATAATCCAGGAAATTCAGTGGGCAACATGGAACTGCTGCTCTGTCCTGCAGCAGCTTCAACAAAGTTGATGTTGTGCAGACCACTGTGGATGGGGTGTAATTTTATGTCTGGGTTTCTCCTGACAGGGGATGTTGGTAATAACTTCAATCATTTAAGGTCTACTTATATGTGAAATTTAGAGAGCTCAATTTTGTATTAATTACTTAGAAAGTACTACTGATACCTTGTCATAAAGTTATTAAGCTACAGTAGAATGTGCCTAGAAAGAAGCTAAATTTATCTGGGCTTAAGTTTGATTTTGGGAAGTAGCTGACATAAGGAGAGCTGAAATGTGTTACATTTGCCATCCTGTGACTACAGCTGAGGCAGGGGCCTGGAAGGTGCTGTGTTTTGCTGTGGAAATTACCATGGCTGTCAAGCAGACAATGAACCAGATTAGTGAATTTTCTATGCTTTGAGCTGTTTGAATGTCATTTTACTACTTGTAAACTTGTGCTGCTGTGTGCAGATTTCCAGTAGCTCTTATGGGGACTGATGCTGAATGTCACTATTTCCTTGAAGATCCCTATTTCCAAGCAGGGATCTAGTACTTTTGTCCAGGATAACAAAACAAAGAAACTGTTGAAGCCTAAATAATGGGTTGACTTTATATTCTATAGGCATGAATGCTTTGCACATTCACCTTGGGAAAGACATGTTTTTTGTGGAGAGCAGTATGTACTCAAACAGCCAGATAGAAGGACTAAGGGGACTGTTTGAGGCTGTGCTATCATAAGTAGGAAGAGCAATTATCAGTGGATGTCAAAGCATCCCATCTGCCAGTGCCCAGTAGCTGTTTGCTTTCTGAAATTTTTGAAGATGATATGTTGAGTGCAATCAGATATGGTTAAGAGGACAAGGAACTATTTTTCTTAAAGAGTCTCAAAGCTGTAACAACAGGTCAGGAAGCTTTGTTATCTTCATCTTTAAATTGGGTCTGAACAAAAAAATTATGCTTCTGAGGAAGTGCAGCTAAGCAGGTGTTCTGTCATTCCAGAACATGAAAATCTGTGCAGTGTGGAGGGCTGGTCTGCGTGTTACACATTAGGTGGATGTGGCTTCTGCACTTCTCACCCAGTCAGAAGCCCATCAGATGTGTTACTGGAATCAGGATGGGATGAAGTGTAAGAGTGGGCGTGTGTTAGCAAGACTTTAAGTGCGCTAATGCTCTCCTCACACAGGTAATTACACTATAAGGTAGTAATTGCTTCTAAGTTGTTACTTGAGAATCCCTTAAACATGTAGATTATCTAATTCTGTCAAGTTAATAATTTTTCCATAATAGCTTTTTTATATGGACTGCCAGGAGAAATCTGTAGTGGGCAACTAAACAGTTCTTACTTGAGAAATAGCACAGAGGCTTTGAAGAACTTCTTTAATACAGTTACTACATTTGGCTTATTTGTCAGTGTGCTAATACTAATAACACCATTGTGTTCCAAACTACAGATCCTTGAAGTTTAAGCTATTAATAAGTCTATCACCTTGAATCTGGTTTTTACACTGAAACCATTGTTTATGTATTTGATAAGAAGTTTCTCATAAATGGTTAGTGAATTCCTAATGTTAGCTTGAAGACTTTGATCCCAGTGCTCAGATTGCACTTCAGCAAGGGTGCAGTGTTTACTAGAAAGTGTATTAAATCTTAAATGTATTCTACTGTATTTTATGGTTTACACAGACCAGGTAGTTTATGATGAAAGTGTCTGTCAAAATAATTGAGTACTAAATTTGGCTTTTTAGATTTGTTTTAGCGGATATATTTTTAGAAAAGTGTGGGGACTGGTGGATTTGATCTGTTTCTGTAGTCACTGTAATGGTTGTGTTACTGCTGGCTTTACTAACCAGCTGATTTATGATGGTCATCAGTTGACTCTCTCTGGGGACTGCAGCTTGACAGTTTTTGAATGTGATTTAATGCTCCAAAGCAAGATATGATTTGTGTTACATTATCAAATGCTTCATTAATCTGTTAAACAAGTTTGAAGCCTAGTATTACTCGCCATTCACTACTGCAGCTAATGATCTTTGTGCTGTGCTTAAGGATGATTTCTGCAAACTTCCAATTCCTTGCCCCCTGCTTGTCTTTATAGCTATTAATATTATGTGGGTTTTTGGGAAAGTTTGTAACTTCCATTCACCCAGAAGTTCTATTAATGAATTGTTGGAGAACAACCCACAAAACAGTGGATTACTGATTCTTAGTATTTTTTATAGATTTATTTTTCTTAAGTATAACGTGATTTTGCTAGTCTGCATTGTTTTTAGGCTAGGATTAGTATAGTAATATCACTGATGTAACATTGCATACTGGCCACTTATTTCTTGCTGTGCTGGAGGGTAGGTTTTGTTTTAGAAGTTTTTGGTCATTATTATGACTGCATTTGGTTTTAGCAAGCTTCTAGTAGGGTTTGTTCCATAGCATACTCCTTCCATTCACCATCTGATAGGATCATGTGGGCTTTTTTTAAGGTGTTAAAATAAATTTGTTATGTCAGAGTCCCAACTTTAAGTGATTTGAGAACTGAGATGACCTCATCATCCTTGTAGGACAATTTGACTTGTTTTGAACGGTAGGGTGAAGCACTCTGAATTTTTTTTTTCCCAAGCATTCTTGGCCCTAAGGATTCCAAAAAGCACAGCCTCTTTCATTGGTTTTGTTTTCTTTGCAGCTGGCTTTAATCAAGATTGTTACCTTGTTTAGTCTAGGGAGAGTACCACATGGAGAGGGAGCTGGTGAGTATACAAGCATCACTGCTCTGGAGGTGCAGGAGGGTGTTCAGAGAAGGGCTGTTATTTGTGGAACAAGCAGTCAGAGCTAAGGTGTCCTCAGCTCAGTGCCCTCCTTGCTCTCAAATTGTACTTCATAGCCTATCAGAGCACAGCATGGTAGTGTAGGTATGTTTCAAAAAGTTTGAGATACACTAGTGTTATCCTTGTGTTGATGTGATTTCTATTAAAACTGGCTAAATTTTATACTGCTGCTTTAGTAGTGTGCCCAGGTAATGTGGGATTGCTGTGGTCAAGGAGTAAAATCTAGGGTAATTTTGTATTTGAAAAATGACTATGTAATGGTCTGTTCTGGGTTTTGTATCCCTTTCTTGTGGCTTCATGTTTGCTGTGTGGGTAATGCATGTATCTTTAAAAACACTACACCTGTAGTAATGTTCTTAATTTCAAGTTTCTTTCTATTTTTTCTGCATTCTCTCTAGTAATAAAGATTCTAGTGTTACATACATGGTGCTGTCTCCATGGTAGTTGTACAAAAGGAGTTAAGTGTAGGGCTTCTCCCTGAATTTCCTACTTAATAGCCAATTGCATATAGCTTTCTCCCTAGTAAAAATTCTGATAACTTTATCAAAATAATAAAGCAAATAAAGTAAATAAAAATATATTTCAATAAAAGGGAGAAGTTATGTTCTGAGATTCTATTCTGTTCTATTTCTGAAAAGCTTCCACTTTAAATTCTCCTTCAGAGTAAAAATTTCTCACTTCCAGAATTATTCCACTGTATGTGTTTGATATTGTGTATTGATATTTGTTTTTAAGCAAAAGTGTGTTATAAGAACTTCTAATGATAACTCATTTTGTTTCAGACACTGCTCCAGTATGCTGGCAGTCGGAGTGCATCGGAACATATTTTACCTTTTTTGGAAGTGTATCGAATCTCCATCCAAAGCTTTGCTAATGCAAGACCTTACTTGACTACAGAATGTGAAGATGTTCTTTTGGTACTTGGCAGGCTAGTGCTGTAAGTTTTAAGTTGGTATATTATTTTTTGTTGTTGTTTTAAAGAGAACTGCACTTTATAAATTAAAGGGCAAGCTGTTGAAATAGTTTATTGCTTAATTTGACAACTATCATTGCAGTTTATCTAGTAAATGTCTTTAGTATATTTTTAATCATACCACAAAAATGTATTTGAGCATTTAATTAATTAACATAGATGTGTTCTAAGGCTTTGTTCTTCTGTATCTGGATAATCATGTAGGTATTAGGAAGGTTCTTTCTTAAAACATTCTGCAAGTATGCAAGTTATTTTCTGCAGAAGAAGTTTCAATATTAGACCTTTATGCATAGGTGAATAAACCTGGACTCTTTGCTCTGCAGGTGCAGTTTTGTGTGTCCTGTCCCCTTTAGTGCAGGGGCATTCTGAATGCGTCCCTTGTTGAAAAGGACAAGCTGATTTGTGTTCCTGGCAGTCTGGGTTGTGCTGTAAGATTGCAAAGCAGCCTAGACATGACTTAAAGCACAGCAAATCCTGGAACAGAATAGGGAACAGTTTTACAGCTAAATTGGGATAACCTGCAGTTCCTTAAAATCTGTCCTAAGTGCAAAGCAGCTTTTTGTAATTGAAGAGTGTTGCCTGAGGGCTTTCATGTGCACTGGGATAAAATCATTATAACCTGAGAATGATAAGGTGATGTGCTGGTCATTCCTTGCTAGTGAGGTTTCACCTGAGGAGGATGAAGATCTAGAACCTTGAATATGAAGATCTTCATAGAATAAAAGCAATTCTGTGACAGTTTTTGTTTGTTTTGTTGTTTGGGGTTTTTTTCTTATAAGTCTCTTACTCTTTTTGTGGTCTGAACTCAGGTATTTTCTTTAAGAAGGACTTTAGCAGTGAACTCCTTGATCAAATGCTTTATTTTGTTATGACTTACCATATAAATTAACAGCTCAGAACCAGATTATCTGCAAATGATGCCTTGAAATATTTTCTTTTTAATTGTGAGAAGTATGTGAACTAGGAGTGTTCTTGGGTTTTTTGAAAACATGTGAAATCAGGAGAAGTGTGTCTTAGGTTCTTACTATGGAAACCTAAGATTTTAACTGCTTAATCATTTACCTGATACATGATACAGATTTTTGGCACAATATCTTCATTGCTTTTGCAGGCTGTTCCTTTAAGGCTAGAGTATTATTGTCTTCATTATTAATTAGCTTGTGTATTTTGTTGTTTCCTACTTATGTAATTTTAGAAGTTTGTCTCTTAGTGTCTGTTTGCAGGGCATCTCTTGGAGTATTTTCTACATATTTTGTCACTGTTAGATATGTTGGGGTGTAAATCCCAGTTCTGCATTGAAATTGCTTTTCTCTTGTTGAGAAATATCAGAATATTCTGCTTTTGCTAATGGTTTTTTTCCAGCTTTCAGTGTGCAGAGTTTGTTGTAGCTTGTATAGTGAGAAAATCTTGTGTTTGAGGACAGTAGAAAGGCTGACTTGCTGGAATCTCCTCTTTCTTATAATGATTACATTTGAAAGGAATCTAAAGAATGAGATTCAAGGAGTGAGGTGGAAGATAAGATGAGGTAAATGGCATACCCAACTTAACTCTCCCACGTTTTTTCTTTTTCATCAGTTTCCAAGGGAGTGAGCAAGAAGTTAGAGCAGAGAATTAAAGATAAAAGTTGAGGTTCCATGAGGGAGGAAGACTGCTACTTGTTTAGGGACACAAAACATACCGTTCCCATGCAATTGTGATTTTGGGGTTACCCACAGCTGTCATGCACACTGTGTTTTCAGACTTGAACCTTGATTGGAAATGAAATAAGCAAACTTGCTGTTTCAAAGCAGAAGTGCTCTACTTCCTATTGAAATCCTCTTTCCCTTCCAACATTGATTCTGGAGAAGAGGAAAAGAACTTCCTCCTCCTGACTTCCTTCTCAGCAGGTTGAGCCAATAACAGCCAAGCTCGGTGTACTGTGGTGTTCCCTGCTGAGGTCCTTTGTGCATTCACAGTGCAGCTGACATGAGCAGGGACTGTGCCTCCCACAAGAAACATGATGCTCATGCACTGTGAGATCTTGTTGGTCCACTGTCCAACCTTGGGAAACAAGGAAAGCTTGGACTGATTGCTCTTGTATAGATTGCAGATGTGACAAATGACTGGAGATGTGGGAAACAGCAATGTTCTTTCTGGCCATGGCCATGAAGTGACTTACCTGCTTTGCTCAAGTGGAACTTGGACAGGTTATTCTCACATCCCCAAAGCACAGTGCATTCACCTCACCCCCCAGTATTACTGTTTCAAAGGTACTGCCTCTGTAGGATAATTAATAAAGAATTAGCCATATCAGAGATGTCTTTCATTGACAGTTAGTTAGCTGGCTGTCCTTGTGAATCTCAGGAGACCCTTGAAGCTGGTTATTCACTCAAGCTTCTGTGAGTGATTTATTTCTGAGGCTGCTGTGAAGGGAAAGGTGTCATGTTATCAGTATAAAAATTTTATTTCCATCTGAAAATGGTTTTTATTATTCTAAGATTAATAGATTAAAAAAGAAATAAATATTTGGTCAAAATTCACGTTGTGTTTGCCAGTGATGGCACTGAACTGAAAGGGAATTTGCCACTTCTACTACTTTGAGAAGGTGTTTGTATGGTTTTTTTCAACCCTAAAAAGTGAAAGGAGATTTGAATGCTGTCATGTTTAAGAAGCAAAACTGTATTGAACCAATAAGACCAGTGTGCCTGAAGCTTGGAGCTCTATCTCCCTATGGGATCTGACAGATGTTGGTTTCAGACAGATTTGTGCTGGCATCCCACAGCACTCTGAGCAGTTTGTCTAATAAAGCAGTTCTCAGCCTAACACACTGCTGCAGTTTGATTCTCTAGATTGCATTTACCACTCTGCTGTCTATCATTGAGGGCTAATTCAACTCTTAATAAGCACAGGATAATTCCTGGCAACAAGTGAACGATTCCTGCTGATAATCCAATGTATAATGAGTCATCTTTGTGTCTCTAAGAAGGATTGGGTTGGAAAAGTGTTCTAATGCAATCTGAAGATGAACATGGTTCTGAAAAATTTTAAAAAATTTCTCTGGATGACGTATAAAGTAATTGCAGAAAAACTGTATGCAAATAATATGTTGAATTTTACATAGTTATTTGTTCCAAAATAAGGAAATTTATATTTAGGATACATTTTCTTAAAAGATATATTGAAATTGAGTATTTCAGATGAATAATATTTTTTCTAATAATGAAAACATTCAAGCATCCATTACAGTTTATTTGCAAAAATTGTAATTGAAGTTTGAAATTGAGTTTTGTATAGGTAGGCATTGTGGTGGTACTGGTAGAGTAGGGTTAGAAAGACTTGACTTCATGGCATAACTGTGGTATTTTGGTTTGTGGGCCAGCCATGACATGCAAACTCCATTTAGTTGCATTGCAATAAAGGGGGAATGGGAGTTCAGGGAGGGAGGTGTGGTTTAAAGTATTGTATAATAAAGACCAAAAGAAAGAATTAAGCTAAACGGTGTGTTGTCCCCCTTGGAAGTAGGTAAGTTTTTGTGCACCTGTGTATTTGAATCAATTCTTAAAAAAAAAAATCTTAGTTAATTGACTTGGGATTCTAATTATTTTTCTGCCAAAGAAATTGTGATGGGAATATCCTGGATATTACTATTACAATTGTGCTCTAAGTTGTTTTATGTGGTGGCTTACGTGTCTGGAGCTCCAGATTTCTTATGGAGTGACTTTCAGACCATAGTGTTCTGTGTTGGGACCCTGAGGAAGACTTGCCTTTTGGTTCAGATCAGTCCTGTGTTACTACAACAGACAGTAACTCTAGAGCCATAAATTAAATCCTCTTCTCTTCCTAGACTGTCTCACTCTGTACACATAATGCTTTGAAAATGTAATTGCAGATTTTTTTCACTGACCAAGTAGCAACTGAATGCTTGAGTTTTAGAATAAATGTTTAAAAGCTCACATTGTAATTTTGTTCAACTCTATTATATTACATAACTAATATCATATATATGAAAAATAAATGTTCTAGAAAAAGTAATTCTAGCAGTTGAAAGTGGACACAGGATTGACTAAGTCTGAAAGTGAGGCATGCATCAAAAGACTTTACAAAAGCACATTGATCACGAAGTTTGCAAATGTGTTACTGGGTATAGAGTCTGTGTGATATGGATGAAAACAGACCTCATACCTAGGGATTTTTTTAGTTGTCTGTTTTTTTGGTTTTTTTGCTTGGGGTTTTTTGTTGTTTTGTTGCATTTTTTATTTTTTTTTTTTAGTTTTAGGGTGTTTTGTGTTAAAATAGAGTTAAGGTGTTTTGTAAAGTATTATTAGCAACTACCTGGGTCTAAACATTTGGGCTGGTGAATTAACTTTTACTGTCAAGCTGGAGTACAAGGCAAAACAAAGTCCTGATTATTTTATTAAATTGAGACCTATGACAGTCGGAATATCTGGTGGTCCTGTTGCCAGCTTTTTCATCATCAGCAAAGTCTCATGCCTAATGGTGTGAATAATCTATTTCAAGGAACCAGGTTTGAAAGTGAACTCAAACGTATGAAATGTGGAAAGGATGGTCAGATACTTATTCAATATTCATCCATTTGGTCTTGTTGGTGTGTATGACTGCTGAATCTGGCTAAAAATGGAGTAGGCATAGCATTTGGTAGGTAACTGTTCAATGCATTTATCAGAAGTCAGGAGGAAGTTGGACATTCTTTTTGAGTACTAAGCAAATCTGAAACTCATGTTTGCTTTATGGTCATCTCTTCCATTTCCCCAAGCTCAATTCTGTCTATCATAAGACTGAATGTGTTGTCCTGTCATTCTTCTATTTAATATTTGAGAGAGGATGTTTTGAAGAAAAAGTAGCAAGAGTTGAAACTATCTAACAGTGTAGATGTAGTTTACAGCAGTGATTAAGTGTTTTTTTATAGGTGGCGTCCTAGATTAGTTTTCTTTCCTTGCATTGTCACGATTTATGAAAATGCTTCTGCTGTAAGTCTGTGAATCTCTAGGCAGAGTGTCATGGTTGACACTTTTAGTTTGATTAGGTCTAATTGTTTAGTAGGGTTTTAGGCAATCCATATGCTCTGTACAAGGTTGGATAGCTCCTGTTTGAGAGCAAGATAGCCAGCAGTCCTGCCATGGCAGGTTGCAGTTTGTGCTGTAGGTATTGGAACGCTCCCCCAGTTGGTATCAAAAGCTCATAAGGTGTTTCCAGGTGCTGATGCTCCTCTTCACAGATCTTGTCTGGATCCATTCTTGTGCTGATGCATGTGGCTTCTGTCAAGCTGTTTCTTAGGGGGTTTTTTGTGGCTGTCAGTGCTGAAATGTTGAGTTAAGTGAAGCTGGCTTTCATTCTCCCTCTAGGCAGAGACATACTGGACTGCAGTGAACTTTATTTAGAATGGTCATTAGGTTTCCTTTGAGAAGAAAGAATGGAATTCTGTATTGTAACGTTCCTGAGCTACATTGAATGGACTATCTTGTATGATAAGAGTAGCTGCAATCTTAAATTAGAGGTTGTGTGTAGTGAAAAGGAGCTCTGTTTCCATATGATGAATCATGCCTGATTTACAAGCTGTTTCAGGCCTTTAATTGATTTGCACAATCTAACGTGTTTTATTGTTACTGTCATTGCTTATCTGAATACTAAGTAGTATGTGCCAGAAATGTTATTTGATATAACAAGAGAATGTGTTCAGGTAGCTTGTTTACTTGCCTTTTGCTTTTCCAGGAGTTGTTTTGAGCTACTGCTTTCAATTCCTGAAAGTGAATTGCCACATGAGGTGTGGTTAGGATTCCATCAATCCATTCAGGTAAGTGTTCTGGATTTCTTTTTTGTGATTTACATATTTTTTTTTAAAAAAAAGGCTGCAGTTGTGTTCTTTCTCTTCTACCCTTCCCCTGAGTTCCACTTGTCCTGCATTGCTGTTACCTAGGCAGCAATAATTTCTAAGCAGCAAAAGTCTAACTGCAGCAACTCCCATATTGGGAGTCTGAATGCCCAACAGCATATTTATAACCACACGGTTGATGGCAATTTAAGCACGAGAACCTTAGTAAGTCTTGAGTGAATGATTTGTATGAGAGACAGACTGAGTTAAATTAAGTGATTTAACAGTTCTGAAGCATTGCTTTGATGATAAAAGAGCTTTTGTGGAGGTCTGAGTGGCAGGTTAGTGTCTGTACCTGATTTGAGAGGGATAGAAATGGTAGGACAGGCCTTTAGTCCAGGTGGTTCTTAGAAGTGTTTCTTTACAGATGGTGCTGAAATAAGCTCATACTTCAACATTCCTACAATCAAATCAAGATGGCTAATTTAGACTGTGTAGGAAGTAGAGAAGTGTTCTGGGTTTTAGTCTGGAGGTGGTACCTAGCTGTCTGCAGGAGATGGTGTTCCTAATGGAGCTGAAAGACAGGAGTGGTATTGCTGTATTTGTATTGATGGGCCCTTCCAGGGCCAGGGAGTGCTCTGTTTCTGCTATTGCCTGTTCTGGCTTTAACTGTGACTGGTGAAGTTGGAAGCTAATCTCAGTTATAAGTTACTGAAGTGAAGACCTTGGCAGGAAGTGAGCTTAGACCTTGCAGCTATCTTTATCACAAGACCTTACTCCCCTTTGGCTGGGGATTTTCTCAGTCTCTGAGGCTTGGCTATTGCTGCATTAGCTCTGAAGATGCTGGTACTGAGCTTCTACTTTTGTTTTCCCTGCAGTCAAAGAAACAGGAGGTGTGAAAACTTTGTTTTGTGAACATGAATAAGCCTGTCACTTTAAACTGAGAGAAGCAGTCTAGCAGAGCTTTGTAGTCCTTCTAGTAGTGGAAGGAGCAGAGATGGTCTGTGCTTGAGTAGAGAAACCTCCTTTTCCTGAAATACCATGTAATATTTATTATCATGGGAACCCTAGAAACAGTTGGGTGTGGCATGTACTTGGTAATAGAAATGCAGTAGGTACAGTTTAAATCCTATGGCCTCAGTGGTGAACAGGATGTGTCTTTCATTTTGAGTGCATGGGTCCTGCAATTCCCTTAGTGACTGTAACAGCATAATGGACATTGCAGCACTCCAGAGCCAGGTTTGAAGGTGTAGCAGTTCATTTTGACAATGCCCAGCTATGCTATTTGGCTGTTAGCCAAAGGCTGGGTCTGTGCTTCCAAACCCTGCATTTGTGGGGATGCCACAGATAAGGGTGGTCAGCCACAGTGTCATCTTTTATGTTAGGGTTGACGCAAGACATTGAAACTTAGTGTTTCCAAAGTAGCTCTTTAATTTACTAGTACAGTCATTTAGGGTAAAGAGGAGTGAATCAGAATCACAGAGTACCAGGTTGAAAGGACCTCAAGGATCATCTGGTCGAGACTTTCTTAGACAAAGGCAGGGTCTAGACAAGATAGCCCATCACCCTGCCCAGCTAAATCTTTAAATTGTCCAACATTGGAGAATACACCACTTCCCTGGGAAGATTACTGCAGTGGCTGAATCTTCTCATTATGAAAAATTTTCCTTGGTTGTCCAATCCAATTTCCCCAGGAGTAACTTGTACCCATTACCCCATGTCTTTTCCATGTGAGTTCTTGTAAAAAGGGAGTGTCCATTGATTTTTATAGCTACCCATTAAATATTGGAAGATGATGATAAGGTCTTCCCTAAGCCTTGTGATCTTACCTTACACTAAAAGGCAAATATGTTTGTAACTGAGATGGCCTAGACCTTAAACAAGGTGTTCTCTCATATTTGGAATATTGGAGGGCATATACCATCTTTTTTCATTATGGCAGAGTTACAGTGCAGCTCTAAAAGTTGCTAGCTTTTAACTGGAGAGATCTGCAAGGAGAATTCTTGTTACCAAGTTTAGTAATTTCTATGATGTAACAAATATGTGCATTTCTAGGATTTTGAAATGATTGATGGAACTTTGACACCTCTGTCAATAGAGAGCAGGTTTTCAGTCTCTTTATGCTGAATATGTTGGAAGGGAGCTGTTAAATTCCAGTGGTAGAAGGATGTGATGTCTCGCTCTAAAGAGGGATGGAGCATCCAAGATTTGTAAATGCTTGTGGCCTTACGAATCCACAGAAGTCAGAGGATACACAAAAGCTGTTTTATTAGTAAATTACATGCTTGGCATGGAAATTGGTATGTTAGTGCTTGACCTGCTGTGTAGGCACAGAGAGCAGGTGGGGGTTGGATAGACAGGTATGGTAAGAAGAAAGAGAACAAGAGAGAAAGATATCACCAGTCCTGGTTCCATTGTTGGTCCAGCTGATGGGATCCTGGAGCTACCACCTTGGCTTATTAGGGGTACCATTTTATGGACAGGTTTCTCACTTAGTATGCACATTAGCTACATAGTCCAGTTTTTCAGACCCCTCTCAAAATGGGCCAGGGGGCTTTGGGGGTCTTGGGTGGTCTTGATTCCCCTGCTACCATCCATTCCCACTTCCCAACCTCATTCTTGAACTTGTGCTGGCGTGTGTTGTGCTCATCTCCAGGAGCAAGAACAAGGATGTTTTTCACAGGAAAGTGCTGCCCTACATCCACATGGCCTCTTCTCCAGCCACATTTTGTTCTTTCTCACAGTGTGTTATTACCAACAGTCCTTGGTTATTGGCAATAATCCTTGTGTGTTATTACTGAGAGTCCTTGGTTGGGTCCTCAGCATCTCGTTGGTGTTTGAGACATACATGTGAGCCTTTATCTTCTGGGATTCTACAAAGGCTGGCACAAGCTCAGATCTCTCATCTCAACTTTTAGAACTAAGGGAAAATTCAAGATATGCTTCTGCCAGGAGTTACTAGTATTTGCTTGGCTTTTGTAGTGACTTTTTGAAACTACAGCTTCCAAGTTTAGCACTCATCTAATGCTCCCCATAGTCCAGATTGTGAACTGATTAAACATGGTGGTTTTCTGGAAGCTTGCTGAAGAGAGGTTTGTGGACTTCTACAACAGGTGTTTCTAATGAGATTTTGAAGTAGCTCTCTGGCAGAAGTATGAGAATGCTTGTAGCGTGCTTTGGAGTACAGTAGGAACCCACTTGTCACTGCAGGAGTATGTAAGGCATATGAAGGGCAATAGAGATCTTCAAACAAGAATCACTTGTAGGCTGTCTTGTAGGTTTTAAAGCCTGTGTGTGACTGTGTGATGTGCAGCTCTACAGGCAAATCCAGTAGGAAAGAACTGCAGAATATTATGTTAGCACATGCCCAGGTCTGATGGATGTGAATGTGCTTACTGCTTTCCTAACAAAATGGACATGTGTAGCTTCAGAGGACTATAACTCCCAATATAGGAGGTATTTTTCAGATCTGCCTGCAGTAATTTTTGCTCTGTAACCATCTGTGTGGGTAATGGGAGTCAGTGAAACTTCAAATAAATTTCCATCCCAGGAATGTTAAAGGTGAGAACTTGCATTTCAAAGCATCAAGGTGTGGGGACTGTCCTAGACTTGAAAGTAGAGTGTCAGTGATGTCCAGCTTATATACAAAATGCTGTCAAAATCTTTCTTTGGTGTCTGAACCTGTTTGTTGTGGTATCCTAAATACCAGCAGTCACTACCTGAGTCCAGTTTTCCTCATCCCTGGGCAAGATCAGAGGCAGCTTGGGAAAAGTGAAAACAAGATGTGAGATTCTATGACAGGAGTCTCAGCATGGATTTATTCAGTGGCAGCAAGCAAAAAGATGCAGGCACAAGTGGGGAAATGCTGTAAAATATGAGTGAAAGGATTGGGATAGAATTACAACAGGGCTCTTGATACAAGTAAACTCTTAGTCTGGGGGAGGGACCCAGTGGAGAAGTGCAGTGTGGATTGATATAATCTAGTCAGGTGAAGGAGACATTCAAAGACATCTTTAGTGAGAGCAGAGATGTTGTTCTGGGTATTGAATGTTGGTTGTGTAACAGGGTTGCCTTCAAGCCTTACAAAGAGCATCAATGCTTTATTTAGAAAAACTGTGAGTTGAGGATGAGCATAAGCCAAAAACTTTTGTGAAGCTGTAGTAGATGCTGATCACTCTAAATTGCCAGGACTAGAAAATCCTGATGTCTTCAGTAAACTGTTTCAAGGCTTGTCTTTTCTTTTGAACTTTGTCCATAGGCTCTTACTGTATTATTCTTTCCTGACTTCATTTAGAATGAAATGTTTTATGTCCTGCTCTTTAGAACCTGTTTATGGTGTTGTCCTACCTTAATGAGGTCTGTATACATAGATGTTGCATTAAGCTTCTTCAAAGACTTTTGATGTATTCGTAATACATTTTTGCATATATTCCATTAATATTAGCTTTATATTCTTCAGCAGGTCCAATATGGTTCAGCTAAGCACTGCAGGGAAAGGGAGTAAACTGACAGTGGTTAATTACTTGTGCTACATATGTTGGTGAATTTTATATTTGGTATTTTGGTAGTGATACACTGAATCTCAAACACAGTGCTGACTCAGCAAATTGGCTTGCTTGTATCGAAAGCTCCTTCTTCCTCATCTTCTTAGGTCCTTTCAGCCCTTAATACAGAGGTGCTGAAATGTGACTGATCCCTATAATTGGGCTCTGCTGGCTCTGTACTGCATCCTGAAGCCCTCAGATTAGGGATCAGTTGCTATTGGGAAGACATTGTTTATGTTGGATGTCTGGATCATTGGATGTCATAATCTGAGGGCCAGTGGTATTTTCAGTACCTCACCTGTGTCCAGGTTGTGTGATTTTTAAGGGTTTTTTTGTCAGCCATATTATTCTAGTGGTCATGGCAGATAAGTGAGATGATCTGGCTGTTTCTGTTTCTTTAAGAGGCCATGGCTTCTAGCTCCTCAGTGCTTAGATCAGTAGTTCCACCCCTTTCTAGGGCATAACAGCTGTGCTGAATGCCTTCACAGAGGTCAGTAAAGCTCATGGGCAGTCTTCCAAGTGAAGTTTAAACTGATAGGCTCTTAAATGCTGATGTTTTCTTGTAGTTAGTCTTTGACCTGCTCTACACTTGAGACTGAGAGGTTAATGCTGTAACATTAATGTGAGGAAAGAGACTGCATCACGGATGCTCTGGCAACCTGCTGTTTTAAAAAGACTTAATGCTGTGTGACATGTAGTTGGGAAAGGCCTAAAGCAGAGATTGTTAAAATGGGCTTCTATTGATTTTTTTAGGTAAGATCCAGTAGCTCTTCTACCTGCATACCTGTAGGTGTTTACTTAATCATCCTCAAGACTGAGGATAAAATAATATACATAGACTTCCCATAGGAAATAACTGCCAGTTACAGAAAGTGGGCTGTGGTTAGGTATTTCATGGATGCAATTTTAGATGAGTTTGTTGTTCTCCAGTGATGTTTTTAAAGCTGTCTTGAGGCTACAACTTGAGCATCTTTTGGCAGTACCATTGTGTTAAGCATTGTGTGTCATTCACCTGGCTGGTTCTATTGGCATGCCATTTAGCTCAGTGTAAAATGGAGAATTGATCATTTTAGTTTTAAAAATCAAAACAAACCAAAAAAAATCCTTCTTCTTCCCTGAAGGTCTTTGTGGTGAGTTTTGCTCACTGTTTCAGCTTGCACTGAAAGCAAAGGCTTGAGAGGAGGAACGGCTGTGTGAGTGTAAGATTGCTTAAGTGATGTTCTCAAATGCTTAAACACAGCCTGAAACCTTTGTCAATCACTCAGTGCTGTTAGCTAGGAGCAGTTTGAGTTCTGGTCAAGAGCATGTAAAGTCTGTTGCATCATTAGGCACACCAAAATTACTTCTGACCTTGTGAGTAGCATTGCAGACTCAAGACCAGAAACCAGTCATTGCAAGCATCCTATTTGGCTATCTTTGCATCTGCTAATTAGCACCAACTCCTCTACCAATATCAGCTCCTGGTTTTTGAGGTGGTCTTACCAATAACTCACCCACTAGCTTTACTGCCTTTATAATAATTTTTAGAAGTAGCGTGGTCTTTAATGATTTTAGTTAGCAGGTTGCTGTGAGCTAATTGTTGGAACACGGTTACAACAGTTATCTAAAAATAAAATTAATTTTGGGGCCATATCTACAGAAAGTCTTTGGTACTGCTAAGGAAGATGAGATTTTTAAAGTTGTCAAAACTGCTTGATAGTTGCATTCACCTATGAGACTTTATGGTCCTTAGAAGGTGGAAGCCTGCACTACAGTTCTGCATTTGGAAAGAACTAACGTGTGTTTTTTTGCTCACTTCTAGTGTTGGTTTACTATTTTTCTTGTAGTTGGAAAAATAGGGCAGTAGCACTGACTTCCACAAAGTGTGCTTTCTGACATAGTTTGAAATTTCAGTGTGTTAAATCTGCAGCTCTCTGAAGGTTTCTGTTGCAGCAGAGTTATGGAAGAAAGCTCAGTTACCTGATCCACCTCGTCACTCTGAGTCAGAGGGCTTTCTTAAATCAGGTTGCTTAGCGTCCTGTCTCACAAATATTGTCTTTAAGAAATGGAAAATGCACAAATTTTCATTAGTCCTTTCAAAATGAGATTGTTTACATGTGGAAACACTTCCTGCATACACACTTACAGAATTTCCTTTCATGTGACTCCCTTGCTAGACAGCTCCAACTACTTTCTGGCAACATAGGGAAGATAAAGACAGCTCAAAGATTTTCCTTTTCACCCTCTTTTCTGCAGCTGGTGGTTTTTGCTGGGTGTGCATCACTATGGCAAATGAATTGTACAGGACAGTTGCAAACTAAGTGTTGTATTGCAGTAGAATTTATTTCAAAAATGCCAAATGGGAATAAACATTCCAGGAATCTCTTGGTTATGCTCTGAGACTGTTCAGCACAGCCAGCCTTGTTTACAGTAAGAGCTTACTGCTGACCTACACTTACAGACCCTAGAGTTCTGTGCTGCCAAACTGGAACCCAGCCAGCTGGTCACCAACCTGTTCTGATACTTGGAGTGGTACCATGTGCAGCACTTTAATTTGCCTGTGTTGAGCTTCACTGAGTCCCTGTCAGTGATGTTCTGTGTTGAATGTCCTGGTGGCTGCCTGCCCAACAGTGTCAGCTGCTCTCCTGGTTCTGTATAACCTGTGGGCTGGCAGATAATGCATTTGCTTTGTCCCATTATTCAGACAATAAATGTGTTAAAAATACCATCTCACTGTTGACCCTGAGAAGTGCTACTGAGAGACAGCTGCCAGCTGGGTTCTGTACAGTTTGTTGCAAGCCTTTTAAGTCTGGCTATTGAACGGGTTTTTTTGTCTGCATTTTTGTCCACTTTTCTTTATTTTAATAATTTGGTTTTCAAGATAGTATGGGGGATTGTGAGAATCCTTGCCAAGTATGACTAATATCATCTACAGCTTGTTACCACAGAAGGTAGTCAGATTACTGGATGTAGTTTCCAGGAGAATTTGTCCCATGTTCTTTCAGTCAGGCTATGCTGACTGACCTGTACTTCCAGGGTTTCTTACTCTTGGTGATTTCTTCAAGTCACTAGAAACCTTTCTCCAGTGACTATGACCTTACAGAGCCTAGTACAGGACTTCTGTAATCACCATCAACACTCTTGGCTTCTGTTTGATACCAAGGATGCTAATGTGATTCAGATCTCTTCTGTCATGCTGATTCATGCCTCTTCCCCACCTCCAGCTCTGCCACTGTTGACAGGGACCAGGAAGGCCTGAGTGCAGACCTTGACAGGAAAACGTGAAGCAAAGTTACAGATCCTCTCCAGTGTCTTCTGTTACTCAATGTCCTGTTGAGTTGTTCTCAAGCTTTCCTTGGTCTTCCTTTTCTCAACCAAGTGAGGAAAGCCAGAGATCCACATGTCTGTCAGCTTGGCCCCTAGAGCTTTGCATTTCCTCAGTGTGGTGTGATTTGTGTCCAGGTGTGCAGCAAGCGATGATAGTCTGAGAACAAGCCTTGACAGCTTCTCTGCAATATCACACATCCAAGTTCCTGTCAAGCACCAAACCTTGTGAGACATGGAGGCTGATTAGCAGCTGAGGATTCTGAATGCTTAGATAGGAGTTTATAGTGGTAACTGATAGCTTGCTTTGTTTCCTTTCTCCTTTCCCTTCTGGCCTATTGCATTAAAGGCTGCTTATGGCTGGAAATCCTGTTTATTTTAAAGGTGAGCCAAGACATGATGTTACTTTAATTTCATGACTAGTGTAGGAAGATTAGCCAAACTATGGAGTACAGTAATGTCTGTTATGAATGCATTTCTAGCATCAGGGATACATTTGGTGCTACCTTAGCAGCTTGCACAGAAAGATAGAGAATATGCTCTACTTTTTTTTTTTTGGACATCCCTATGCTGCTTCTGAGATCTGCAGGTCCTTAACACCTTGTGTTGCAGAACACCACCCAGTGTTCTTTCTCCCCCTCTGAGATTTGTGGCTTTCATGGTTCTCCAAGTGAATTGACTGGCTCATCTTCAGTGTTAACACTAAATGTACAATTTTAGACTCTTACCATTTTGCTACTCATTTTGAAAACTATTTAGTCTTCTGAGTTTTTCAATAGCATTATATGCTTTGATATTAAATTATCTTTTGTCTTTTATACAATTCCTGTTATTTCTTTTAATATATACACAAGTACATGGAGAACCATAAAAATTGCAGAAGAGTTACAACTGCAGAATAGGCTTTTTGATTTAAGCCATGTCAGTCGACTCAGCAGTCTGAAACTGGAGTTTTGCAGTAGGATTAGAGAAGTGAAAGGACATAGGACTACTAAAATCCCAAAGCAAACTTGTCAAAGCAGTAATGACTGAGAGGAATAGTGTAAAAGTACTAAAATGTAGTGAAATATTAGGATAGATAATGTAAAATTACATTGGCTTAATTTTTAGCTAAGACTTTTAATGACTTTTTTTTACATTTTATAGGATTCACATGATGCTTTACTGGAATTTGGGAATAACAACCTCCAAATATTGGTGGATATCACAAGGGAAGGGGTATGGAAAAATCCAGTTCTTCTTAAAATTCTATCCCAGCAACCAGTAGAAACTGAGGAAGGTAAGAGTGTGTTTTTAGAGATGATGTGTGGCTGTTCAGAAATTACTTGGGGCAGTTTTGGTGGGTAAGCAGTGATTTGAAGACAGAAGAGAGTTGCATTTTGAATTGTATTGTGCAGTAGTATTCATATGTTGCTAAATAATATTTATTATGAAACTGTCTCACTGGCATTTTGAATAATGTGTCCAATTGTACAACCAATGCATCTTTGCTTGGACTGTACTATCCATCAGTTTGACTATTTTGAAACTCCATTTTGAAAAAGAAGTATTTCTTTTTCCATTAAAAATACAGAAATTTTTCTTCCTGAGGTGGTTTGTTTCTCATAACTCTGTGCTTTTAAATGTTTTCCTGAACTCTTCACAGGGAGGAATTTTCTGTGTCCATACTTTTCAGAGGCATGAAAGGAAGGGCAGTGTGGAGTGTTAATGGCTCTAGATTGGGCGGCACTTTATGTTTAGACTATGGAAATAAGATGTCAACTCAGAAACTGCTGAGGGGTGAGGAAAAGGAGGTGCTAGTGTCACTTTATATAATCTGGTCTTTCTAATGTCTTCTGTTAAATTCTTCCTTTACTCTGATTTTTTTCCCATTAATGGTACCATTAAGTACATGTAGGTATATTATCTGTTCCGTTAACAGTGCACTAGACTGAAGTTTACCTCTGGTAGTCTAAAGTTAAAAATAATACAGAAGGGAAGAAGAGTTTAAAATAAAGTCTTAAAAATTAAAGGAGAACAAAAAGGCATTTTAAGTTTCCTTCCATAGCAGAATCCTTTGTTCTGGCTTTGGGTAGCCTCTCTTTGAGTTGCAGTATGTCAGTATTTTTAATAAATAAATATAAATGTGTTACTGTTATTGAGACAATATGTTGTTCCCTGTGCTAAAAAAAGAGCAGCCAAGTTGGACTTCTGTCTTCATTAGCTTTCATGTCAGGTATTAATACCATGGCAGGAACATTTGAACTGTTGTGATTTAAAATCAGCTGGAAACATTAAGCCCCACTCAGCTGCTCCCTTTTCCCCCACCCCCTCTGGTGAGAGGGAGACAAGGGCTGAGTTAAGAACAATTTGCTTGAAAACAGCAATGAGATAAGAAAATGAACAGTGACAGCAACAATAGCAATAACAGCAGTTTATAAAAGAAGATGATTACATTCAAAAACACTCTCTGAGAAACTCCTACACTATGGCCACAACAACACCCTGCAGCACCACAGACTGGGGACAGAGTGGCTGGACAGTGGGCAGGCAGAAAGGGGCCTGGGGTGCTGACTGAACATGAGCCAGCAGTGGGTCCAGGTGGCCAAGAAGGCCAGTGGCACCTGGCCTGGATCAGGAGTGGTGTGGCCAGCAGGAGCAGTGCCAGCTCTGGGCCCCTCAGTTCAGCAGGGACCTTGTGAAGTTCCAACACGTCCAGAGAAGGGCAACAAGGCTGGTGAAGGAGGAGTGGTTGATGGAGCTGGGGTTGTTTAGCCTGGAGAAAAAGAGGCTATGGGGAAACTTTCACTCTCTACAGCTTCCTGAAAGGAGGGTGTAGGCCAGGTGGGGGTTAGTCTCTTCTCCCAAGGTGACAGAATGAGGCCACAGTCTTAAGCTGCATCAGGGGAAGTGTAGGCTGGACATTAGGAAAAATCTGAAAGAGCCACTGGGCACTGGAATGGTCTGCCCAGGAAGGTGGTGGAGTCACCATCCCTGGAGGTGTTTGCAAACAGGCTGTATGTGGCACTCAGTGCCATGGTTTAGTTTAGAGGTGTGAGGTCATAGGTTGGACTTGATGATCTCAAAGGTCTGTTCCAACATAGTTAATTCTGTGATTCTGTGACATTCATCAGAGCTCTTCTGCGCAGGTGCATTCTTAGTTTGTCTGGAATAGTCCACAGGCATGCCTAGAGTCTGAATGTGACTCCTGTATTACACAAATCTGGCAAAAGCACATTTCTTAAGTGTTAGATATTTTAAGTAAAGGGTACTTCTGCAAAATTGGATATCTGCCTAAAATATTGCTTCTACCATGTGTGCATTTGTGGCAATCTTGGAAAGCTTGGTTTGGTGTTTTTGCTTGCTTTCAGGGTATCGAAGAGCAGATAAACTGAGAAAAGTGGCCTGTGGACATGCAGCATAGCTGCTTAGACATAGCTAGATGATCTTTCTGAGCTGAGTGTGTCCTCTTAGCACTGAAGCAGCATGATTTAGATATTGGTTGAGTGTTTTCAGCTAACAGTGCAGGGAACAGTGAACAGTAGCAGAGCTCAGTGTGATATCAGACATGGAGAAAGACAGTGAGAGCACTATGTGAGAGTGCTGTCCTGTTCTGCTCTATTCTTTTGGTTTGCAGCAAGTACTGTGAAAGTGGTAGATATTAATAGCATTAATTAGTAGTGGAAATTGGAAAATAGGGGGATGGGATGGCAATATTTAATAGCTATAAATACTGTAATTATTCAGTAATTAAATAACTTAGTGTCATTACATTACAGGGGATGGAAGCGATTTTATTTGGTGTTTTTTGGTTTTGGTAGCCTTTTGGAAAACTAAAGTACAGTGAGGAGGTATTGAAGATTTCCAGGGAGTTGTAGGAAAAAACATAAGGCTTTGAAAGATAACAAAGGGCACGAAATTCAGTCTTGTGTAGCTGCTACCTGCTATCCAATAACATTTCAAATAAATCAAAATAATGGATATTGTGAGTCATAAAGCTTTAAAGTCATGCAGGAGAAGAGAAGTAGTCCTGTGAGGAACAAGGGATTGGACTGATAATCCTTATGGGTCCCTTCTACCTCAAGGTATTGTATGATTCTAAGTAGATTGAGGCCATATGTAAAGTTTGCCTTTTTTTCTCAAAAGGCAAGATTTATATTCCAAACTTGTTACCCTACACCCTGGTACAAGGCAAAATGAAAGCTTAAAGAAATCCTGCTCTCTATGCCATTATGACATGGAAAATATTTTGACTCCTAGATTGTGCTGCTAATGTAAGTGGTTTATCTTACTGATATCATCAGAAAAATGTGATTCAGTGACTACAGAAGTTACTGCTGACATACAGACTGATCCATGAAGTTGTATGATAACACGTTATGATTAGTAAAATTCTGATTTTGTTTTACTTCCTTTTCTTTGCTCAGTCCTGTCTTTCCTCTATGCCAGGCAGTCAAATGCTGCTGTGATTTTATTTTGTTTGCAGAAACTCTGAGCAGATGGAATTAGTCTCTTGGCCTTGTGTACGACAGAGTTGGAATTGGTATTAAGCAACTATCTCTAGATGTCTACTAAATTAACATAATCATTTGTCACATTCAGAGACGTATCAAGTAAATACTATTTTCTGTAAGAGATCACTGATGAGTTACGATATTTGTCTTCCTTCTTTCACTTGTATCACTTCTTTGATTTGTATGAAGTTCTGTGCTAGCAAGCTCCATTTGATAGAAGTAGGAGGAATCAAAATGTACTTCCTGCAGGTCCCAGAGGGGATGGCAGCTCTGCTTTTAGGCTTGGGAGTAGGAGCTGCAGTGCAATGGATTTTCAGTTGCCTTAGTCAAACTGCCATTTTATCCTTCAGAACAACAGCAACTTCACAAAGTGTTTTCTTTCAGTTATCTAAAGCTTAGTTTCTTTGAATAGTTTGTATTTCATGCTTTTTGGGGTTTTGTGATGAGTACCTGAAAAGCATTCCTGGTTTTTGCTGCTGTGAGCCAGATGTGAGAGTAGCTCAGTGTGCCTAACTGCAGGTAGTTCATGTTAATGATCATCAGGTGCCTACTTGAGTGAACAATCCTGAAGGTATGTCAGGTTCCCGCCTTTCTTGTTTAGAGTTTTTAATTTTAATTCTGGTTTTTAATGCACTAGCCTGGAAAAGGAACTGATGTCAAATATAAATATAGCTTACCAAATTTGTTCCAGCAAAAGTTTCATAGCAGCTTGGGTTCTGTCTGCTGCTTCTATGGCTGTTAATAAATTGCACTGCCATGTGCTAGGCTGGTTGTTCCTAATTTTTACTGTCAGCTGGTGAGGATTGTTGTTTGGGGCATTGAGGAAAAGGCTTTTAAAAAAATCATTTCAACTTGTGCCTTTTAGGTGACTAAACAATACCAGCATCTTGATGGGACCATAACTGATGCTGTTCAACAGTTGTGACTTCCCACGTAGTTGTGCCTCAGGCAGCTAGCTTTAATACTCTGATTCCAAGACTTCCCCCAACTTTTGTCTTAACAAACATACCCTGAACCAAGGAGATTGGGGTGAGCTGGTTGCTGAGTGCAGATGAATGCCAACAACTTGGTATGTCTGTCTTGAGGAGAGCTGGTTTGTAGAGAGCTGGGATAACCATCCAACACACTGCTACTGTATATATATAATATACAGTATATTATATATGTATATATAATATACAGACCTCAGTGTCAGTTGTGTGTACTTAACGTATGTTACTGCCCTTCAGCACATTGTCCTGTCTTGTTCCACAGGGATTTTCAGCAGGAATGCTCACCCCAGATGCTGTTTCTCTGGAATGTTTATCATAGTGAAGACAGTCTTCTCATGCTCTAGTGCCATGCATGTTTTAGAAAGGTTGTATTCACAATATTGTGGTGTAGCTTAAGTTATCTTTTCACTGCAAGTGTTTTGGGTGAGAGAGGAATCTCTTATTGTTACTTTTTCTCCTGGCTTAAGAGGGTTCTTAAGATATGTGTAGAGCTTGAAACTGCACTGCCCTTTTGGCTAAAAGGTCTGAAAGAGGAAAGGATTGCAGGGTGTCTGCATTGATTTTTATAGAAGCTGTTCTAGTCTTGAGATGTTTAATAGAACACTGTGACAGAACACATAACAGCAGGAGATCTAGGAGGAGAAGGAACAAGAAAGTCTGTTCATGGACATGTATGGAAATGTAACAGATTTAGGACTGAGTACAAAATTAGGTTCTCTAAGGGAAAACAACTCTTCTCGTTTTGCTGTCTGTTCCTCAGGTTTTGTTCCTTTTTCAGGAAAAGGAAATTTTCCACTTTAGAGTAAAGCTAAATGCTAAGATAGATGTCTGACTAGTGACTCATTTCTGAATTTTGCTCCTACCATCATCACTTACATCTGCACGACAGAGGAGCTCAGTTTGTCATTTGCCTCCTTTGCAAAATTTACTCTACACTCCCTTAGGTGTGAAAGAATTGGCCCGAGGGCAGGGACCTGCCAGCCTTGGGCACCGTGTGCTTACTGACTACTCTCAAAGACTGCAGCAAGTTAAGACCCTCTTGTGCATATTGGCAGAGCATCCACCTCCATCAATGTTTCTCTCATTTGTGCTGGAAGATAAAAGTGTAGCTGTTAAATGGAGAATGTTTTATTTGGCTAACTGCAGGTAGTCTTAAAATACTTCCCATGTCTTGACTAGCTGGCTCTGACACATTAGTAAAACTTCATTTATGCAGTTGCCAAGTGCATGTCTAGCTGTGTAAACAAGAGGAATTTAATTCTTAGAGGAGGTAAAAAGCTTTTTACTAGTATGTTCTTTATTCCTCTTATGGACCTGAAAAATGTATTCTGTGAGCCAAGAGGTGTAGAAATAGGGACTTAGAGAATTGCTTTCAATTGCTTATGGGCACTAAAGCCAGCTCCTGCTAGGCCCATGAATAGCAGTTCCACTTGGAGAGGTGACTGATCTGATGCTGGGTAAGCCAGCTTTCCGGGAGTTTTCCCTCAACAGTGATCTCCTGGCCATCTGTTGTGGTAGCAGTCTCTTCCATCAAATACCCATATTGAAGCACTGTTAGCTTGCCTTGATAAGTATTCAAGCACAGTGTCATACAGATGCAATTTTTAAGGCAGAGAGGAGGCTTGTTTCCTAGCAACTGGAGATCTTACTGCAGGCTGCCTCTTGGTCAGGCAGCTCTTTTTGCTTTATCCATTGATGTTCCTTTAATGTGAAGTATCAGCTGGGTCAGGAGTTTAATGTTCAGAGGTTTTTCCTGTAAAAAACAGAAACCATTACCATAGACTTAAATGTTAAAATGATTCTCTAATGGACCACTAAGCTGATTCCTGCAGAATACAAGTTTCACTACAGGCATGTGGTATGTACCTGGCACCTGAAATGAGTTTTCTGTTCAGGTGCACATCATGAGTTTTCATGATGAGTTTCATCAACTAGTGTAGTGTCTGTTAGAACACACTGTTGTTTATTTAATCAATATTTTAAGCGCAGAAAGCATGAAAAGTTTCTTGTTCTGTGTTATGTGCAATCCTCTCTTTTAGAAATTTATATATCATTGGTTTCTTAACTACCCGTTTTGCATAGTAATCAGATGCTGACATAGTGGAAGAGCCATTGAATAGAAATATTTTAAGTTGTTAGTCTAAAACAAGCATTCCTTTTTGACTAAACCAGAGTCTCTTGCAGGCACCAGAGGTAACTGCTTGACTACAGCTGCTGCAGAACAGTTCTAGCATGTGATTTATCAGAATGGCTCATGCATTTCCATGATTTCTTCTATAGCTCATCAGCTTGGTTCATATGCATTACTACACGTAGTATAAGAATGTGTTGAACTGTCTCTCTTAGTTCATAAGAGTCTTTTGAATGACGTACAGATCTGGAGACTCGTATCAAGGCTTTGTCTAGATGTTTATGTTAAGCTGGAAATGGCACCACAGATATTTTGAAGCATGTGATTTCATCGTGTTGGTTTTGCACAGCCTGGTTTTTGGTAGCGGGGGTGAGGCATGGAGGTGGCTTCTGTGAGAAGCTGCTGGAAGCTTCCACCGTGTCCAGCAGAGCCAGTCCCTGATGGCTCTGAAGATGGAACATGCTGCTGGCCAAGGCTGGGCCAGTTAGAGATGATGGTGATGCCTCTGTGATAACATATTTAGGAAGAAAATCAAAACAAAGTGGGAGCAATTTGAATTCCAGCTAAAGAAGAGGAGGAGGTGAGAACATGTGAGGGAAACAACATGGAAACACCAAGATCAGTGGAGGAGGGACAGGAGGTGCTCCAGGGGCCGGAGCTGAGATTCCTTTGCAGTCCATGGTGAAGCAGCCCATGGGGATCCATGGGGGATGCAGAGATCTGCTCACACCCTGTGGAGAAGCCATGCTGGAGCAGGTGGGAGGACTGTTTGCTCATGGGAGAGACTCACATTGCAGCAGTTTTGTCAGGACTGCTGGTCATGATATTGGACCCATGCTGGAGAAGTTCAAGAATTGTCTCCCATGGGAGGGACCCCATGGTCTCACAGGGTAACAACTCCTCTCCCTGAGCAGCAGATGAAAAACCTTGGATGATGAACTGACCCAACCTCCCATGCCCTGTCTCCCTGCACTGTCAGTGGGAAGGAGGGAAGGGTTGGGGGAAAAGGTGTTTTTAAGGGCTTATTTTATTTCTCATTATCCTACCTCTGATTTTGTTAGTAATAAACTCCCTTTGTACCTCTAAGGTGAGCTTGTTTTGCCCTTGGAGTGTTTTCTCTAGGTCCTTAACTCATGACGCCTTCATTACATTTTTCTCTCCTCTGCCCAGCTGTAGCAGGGGAGTGAAAGTGAGCAACTTGTGTGGGTTCCTGGCAATTGGCCAGAGTCAAACCATGACAATCAGCCAAGGCAAAATACATGAACTTTATAAAAGGTTTTGATGCTGTCTCTCACAGCATCTCTGGATTAAATATCCAGGATGCAGCTTGATAAATCCATCGTAGGTTGAGTGAGAAGTGAGCTGATAGGTCAGGTGCAAAGAGTAAATGAGATTGTCAGGCTGGTGAGCAGTCAGTGGTGGGGTTTCTTCAATGTCTTCATAAATTATGTTGGTGCAGAAGTTGAATGTACATGAAATAAATTTGCTGTTAAGGACGCTATGTTAGGATCTGTGATCTCCTTTGAGAGCAGAGGCCTTATAGAGAGGTCCAGATAAACCAGAGAGCTGAGCAGTCACCAACCATATGAGCTTTAACAAGAGTAACTAATGAATTCTCCACCTGGGACACGATAATCCTGGTTACATGGACAAGCTAGGAGATGGAGAGCAGCCCTGTGGAAAGACATCTGGAGGATTTGGGTTGATGGCAACTGGAATATGAGTAAGCAGTGTGCCCTGGCAGCCAGAGAGCTGTGTCCTGGGGTGTATCAGGCACAGCATGGCCAGCCAGTTGAGGGGGAGGTGACTGTCCAACTCTTTCCTGTGCTGAGGTGGCATCACCTTGAATCCTGTTTTGGGTGCTTCAATGCAGAAAGGACATCAGACAGCAGATTGTGACCAAGGTGGGGGGAGGCCTTGAAGCTCCTCCTTATGAGGAGAAGCTGAGGTCACTTGGCTTGTTGAGCCTGGAGAAGAGAATGAAGGGTGACCCCATCACAGCCTGCACCTCCCTCAAGAAAGCCATGAGGAGAAGGAGCTGATCTCCTGTCTCTGGTGACGAGCAGCAGGACAGGAAGACATGGAATGAAGCTGTGTCAGGGTAAGAGCAGGTTAGACATTAGAAAAATGTTCTTCACCCCAAGGGTGGTTGGATTCTGGAACAAGTGGTCACAGCACCAAACCTGCCAGAGTTCAGGGAGCATTTGGCTGCTGTTCTTAGTCATACAGTTTAATTTGAGGTCCTTTGAGAAGCAAGATTTGCAGGTCCCTTCCAACTGAATTCTGTTTCTATGATAAACACCTGGGAAGCTGTGTAGATCTGTGAGGTGTTTAATCCAAATAAATAAATTTTGCTTGCTATTTACAAAAATACTCTTTTAAGTGGTGTATTTACTATTGAATTAGTTCATCAAGTCTCATAATGATTAGTAGTATCTGCTTAAGAGCATAAGCCTAGCATGTCTTAAACACAATTCTTCAAAAGATAATATTCCACAAAGATAATATTTTCACCCTCAAGTTAATTTTGCGTATTTTGGCATTACACAGGATTTTAACAGCTTGGGTGGAAAACTTTACCATTGAAAAGCATGTAATGAATGGCTTGAAATATTTTTTTATTTTTGGAATATAAAACTACAGTTGAAAGGTGATGATTCTGAACTTCAGTTAAACTACTGGTATCTGTCTGGTGTGATCAGTGTCCTTTAGCCATTGCTGTGGCATACCTCTTAATGGTGCATCTTTTGGGAGGGCTGTTTTCTGAGGGGGGTCTGTTTTCTGTATCCCAGCATTCTCTTTCTGCAGAATTTGGGAGAAGAGTCCATTGCTATCGCTTTTATTTGTGCGTAGAGTTTCCTAAGAACGCTGTCCATACACAAATTTGTAAAGAAGTATGAATGCAGTGAGACAATTTCATTTAAGTGTTGCCTGTAAATTGGTCTATTCTCAAACGATTTTTTCTTTTCCTAGCTAATAAATTGATTACACGAGAAGGGCCTTCCTTTCTGCAGATGCGAATAAAACATTTGATGAAGTCGAACTGCATCCCTCAAGCCACTTTCTTGTCAAAATTGTGTGCAGATTCTCCAGAAATTGCAAATGTTTCATCTTTTCGCCAAGCCTACATCACATGTGTGTGTTCAATGTTGCCTAATGAAGACTCCATTAAGGAGGTTAGTAACCTATAGTCCCTTTCTTAATATATATTTATGAAGCATTTTAGAATTTATTTATGTAATACTAAGAACTGAAGCTGAAGAGTGAAACTGTTGCAGCAGAGTTCCATAAGAGGAATAATCTATTGCAGACTGCAGTAGGAAGGAATGTTTGGATGAACTGCTGCTGTGGATATGTATGTATGTATGCTTGATTAGATGTGTTTGAAAGTTTAAAAATTACAACTTCAGTTCCAATAATAAGCAAAATATAATTGGAAAGCTGTCTTTTCTGACTCAAACACTGGTACCAGAGCAATTACTTTTCATCTAGTTGTTCCGACATAAGAAAGGTTTTAACGAAAGAAAAATCACTAAACAAACAAAACACACTTCAGAATTGTTCTTTCTGAACTCTTAACTCGTTTTTAGCAGTCTTCCTGTTACAGTAACAATCATAGCAATGATTTGTGTTCACACATGGCCACTGTTCACACAACTGACTCTTGCCTCTGTTGCCTCTTGATGTCACACAGCTGTTATGGGATCAGTCTCACTTGTACGCATCAGGTGTAGTTTTAAATGTGAGACTTGGACATTGTAAGTAAACCTCAGTGAAACTGGGGGAAGCTTGAGATCCTAAAAAAAATGACTCTCACATCTTCACTTCCTGCATGAATGGCAGAGTGATCATGTTGTACATATAAACTATTTTAAAAACCTTTCCTGTAAATTACTTCTTGTGAAAAAGAAATACTTGGATGGGTGTCTCTTCAGTCTGCACTTTGAGCCAGATTCCCCTTAGTGTGCTGTAGGAGCAGAGTATGTGTTTAACAGCTCACTGCAGACATCATCTGTGCATTGAAAGCTTTGGAGTTGATGGGGAGCTCACAGCATCTTTGATTGGATTGGCTGCTAATGAGAAATGGTAGAGAAATCACATTAAATTCTGTTCCTTTTTCAGTTTACTTTGAGGGTTGTGAAATGTAGCTGTAGCTATTTTACCTTGATATTCAGAAGTCTTTACTTGCCAGTCAAGTATAAAAGTTGGAACACAGATCAATGAATTGAATCAATTAATTGCTTAATTATTTTTTTATGGGAAAACAGCCACAAAGCATCAAAGCAGTATCTTAAAGCAGTAGTTTGACTTAACTGGACCTGTAGCTAAAACTGTGAAAGTATAAAGTCAGTGGTGTTCCAGTGCCAGAAAGTTAACTTTAATAACTGACAGTATGAAGATTTGCATGGCATGTTTCTGTGCATGCTTTGTCGTAGGTGTTGTGTAGTTTGCACTCCTACAGAATTGCTGAAGTCCAAGACTTCAAAAACACTTTCATTTACACCTTTGTTTTAAGAGGCAAGAAATGTGTTGTATCATCATGTTACCTGTCATCTTCCTCAGGTAGAAAGTTGTGAAGTCTAATGAGAAGTGGGAAAAGGGGATGGTGCATTTTTTTGTAAACATACTGAGAATAAAGTGCCTTTTCTTCTTAATTTTCTTTTTCTTTAAGATTGCAAAGGTGGATTGCAAAGAGGTACTAGATATCATATGTAATCTGGAATCTGAGGGACAAGAAAATACTGCATTTATTCTTTGTACAACATATCTTACCCATCAGCTTCAAACAGCAAATGTGTATTGCTCTTGGTAAGTATAAGAGCTTCTGCTTCTGCTAACTGTTCCTCACTGGGTAGAACTGAGCCAATATAGTACAAAAACATGTAGAGAAGGTGGATTTATCCTTTACTTGAGCAGTGCATCAGACTGAAATACTTCCTAGGTAATTACTTATTTTGTCACAAGTTGCTATGCTAATAGAGCAGTTAGACAAAAGTAATGTTTAAACCATTTGAAACTGCACTGACACTATTGGCATGAACTCTGATACTTCTGTGGAGTCATAGATCTGTCAGTGGTGGTGGGTCAGTGCTCTCAGGGTTGGTATTAAACCCCTAGCTTTGTGGTTTCACAAAGCACATTGTCAGTCTGTTCTTCCCTTGGGGATGCTTGGCCCTATGAAAGCCTGGTGCATTTTTTTCACCCAGAGATGTCAGTACCAGGAATGAGCAGATGCAACACCCTGTAACAACTTTTCTCTGCTTCCCCCACAAGAGCCTTTTTATATTTTTATAATTTCTTTAACATCAAGTATTGTAGTACTAGATTTGGCCTGGTTGTGACTGTAAAACTCTGCCCTCTTAACTGTCTGGAGATGCAGAACCTTCTGCGCCTCTGTTTCAGAGTGGTAAACTTGTAGAGCCAAAGCAGAGGGGCTGGTTTCTACCCTGCAGAATCTGGGTTTGTAGTTTTGGCTTTCAAGGTGTGGCTGAATATGTAGTTTTCTTCCATTTAAATCCCCACCTGGATAAAGCTTTACATGGCCAGACGTATCAAGAATACGTTTGGAATTTGGATTCAGTTAGCTGTGGTATTGTTCATTTACTTCATATTTTAAAGCCATTAAAAGAAGTTTTTACAGCACTTCAGTGTCTGCAGGATGATTGACAGTTCAGCCTACTCCAGTCACGTGTACAAATAGGCCAGAAATGTCTTTTTGAGCAAAGAATGCCTTCTAGAAAGAAATGAACCTTTTGGAAGACTCAGGAGGGGAAGTTTCACCACACTTGAAGTCCTAGGGCATGTTTTTCATTAGGGATTTGAGTAGAATTATGTCCGAAGAGGTACAAGGCTAGAATCACCCCCCATGTTCTCTTGTCAAAGAGAGATGCAGCAACTAATATTTTTTTGGGGTAAGTTATATTGTTTGCTTTTGTCCAAAAATAAGAGCTGTATCCCTAGGGTGCAAACGAAGAGGGTCGGACTTTGTATTGTTGGACTGTTGGGACTGGAGACCAGGCTCGAGGATGTCACATTTATTCTTACAGAATAACATTTCTTCTATGTGACAACAAATGTGGATAGATTTTTTTTTGCTTGCATTATGGAGTCTGCACTGAAACTCTTTAGCATTGGAATGCAATTTTCAGGCACTGTAGCTCTAACCTGTAGATTACTCATCTCTGCGTCAGTCTGACTCCCAGGTGAGGCCTGCCTGAGGCTGATGCTGCACAAAACATCATGCAGCTGTAACATGCAACTTGTATTTCAACTTTAAACTTGGTTAGCCTGGGTGACAGGCAGTGATGGCTTGAAGATCCAAATGGTAGCACAGTCCAGCAACATAAATATGTCCCTGCTTACAGAAGATTAGCAGGTTTGTGTCACATCACTATGTCTACACTGTTCTAGTCATTCTGAGGAGGTGCTGGGTCAGACTGTGCTGCCCTGTCCATAGCACAGTTCCCTCTCTGCTGCCATCCTGACAGATTTCTCAAGTTCCAGCTGCCTCCTCTGGGGGTGAGATGGGAGAATGAAGTCTTCTGTCTGCTGGTAACACTGACATTGTAGAGATCTGTAAATTGAAGCTGTAGTGCTGCACCTGGCAGTGCTTGTGCAACAGCACTGGACACAGCCAATGCCACCTGGACCCACTGAGAGCAAAGCTCCAGGGTGCTGGAGCACAGATGGAAGTTTACCTTCTGATGGACTCCTGTATGGTGAAGCTGGTGTAATACTTCTGGGCCATCAGACTGCTTTCTCACTTTGACACTGTATAAGTCAATTTGAAAAGTACAGTTGCTTGAAAGTCAGGATGCCTGGCTGTTGGTGCAGTGCTGTTTCACTGACCTCCAGCTGTGTTCCTGGGGACAGATATGGATGGAACAATTATTTAGCCACAAAGTAGATGAATTCAAGTGGCTGATATGACATAAAACTTATCAATTGGAGGGTTGCTTTTATCAGATCACCCAACTTGACTGATATTCCATGATATTTCATGTAGCAGGTGTAGTGGGCATGCATTATGGTGAATGAAAATGAGGAGCTCTGCTCCATACAAACTGTGGCACTCACTGAAATCATTGTAGAGCTGATTTTGAGCAGTAGTCTGGCAAGGAGATAAGGTAATATTGTCTGCATTGGTGAGCTAGGCTCCATCCATAGCATGACAAATGCAAGAGCAGGCTGGAAAGACAGGAAATGTGAAGATGGACTCACTGCAATATGGATATTTAGTATCGTCCTGCAGCTAAAGCTAATGTAGAAGAATGACATGCTAGCAGGTGCTTGCAAGCCATTATATAGGCTTAAATACGACCTGAACGTGTACTTAAAGTAATAAGTTAAATTAAAAATATGAAGTGAGACATTCTTTCTTTGACCAGCTGCTGGTTTTAAAGAGGCAGAAATTGCTTAATTCACTTCTGTCTTGCTTTAAGACAATTGAAGGGGTGGACACTCCAGCATTAATTACCTGCCCTTTTAGTTTTAACCACTTCCTTTTTCACCCATAAGGAAAGGTGGATGCAAGAAGATAAAAGTAAAAAGATTATAATTTACCAAAAAATGAGGCATCAACAAATACTAAATAACACTAGTAAAGTAACACTAGCAATCAGTAGATACAGAGTTGCTGAATATCAGACTCTGAAACAGTTTTGGATTGCAAAGTGCAACTTCTTGGGTTGCTACTGTTGCTATTCAGAGACCTACCTGAAGCAACTCCCTCTGAAGCCCAGAAAGAAGCAAAAGAAGGATGTGTTTTCTTGATGTCTGGTTCTCAAGGCTGTGGCTGACCTTGCAGTCAGAAGCCTCTGTGTGTAGTTGACATACACAGTGGATATGTTAGCAAAAGTGAAGTTTACCAAAGGAAAAGAAGAAAAGTTTTTTTCAATTGATACAAGAGATACAGATCCTGTGTCTCTGCTACTTTTGGGCAGTCCATGTGCTGGCAGAACAGCAAGTGACAGGTTGTATCCTTAAGTGGCTGTGCTATCTTGGGTATAATAAATTGCTAAATAGAATGGCTTTGTGCTCTCATGGTGTGAGTGAGAAAGCACAGAGACAGCAGACAGCCTTCAGCTTACAGATGCCTTACATGATGCTTTGCAAAGGGTGGTTCTGTTCCCTGTTAGTGGCAGTCACATCACCTGGCTGCAGGTGTCAGCAGCTGAGCTGCTTGCTTATTGGAAGAGAAGTGGCAACTTTCCATTATGATTCATCTCACTCATTTTAAATTTCTATGTGAGAGGTAAAGACTCTGGAAGTATAGGACTGTTTTGGGGTTTTTTGTCTAGAAAGGAAGTCTGTGCAGCTTTAGATGTGTACATTAAGTGAGATGAATCCCACTGCCAGTGTCTTTCCCCAGTATCGGGAGATACACTGGGGGTTGATCTGATGCTGGGGCGGGGCACAGGAACTCTTCAGTGTCACTTGGAGATCAGGACCTAATTGAAGTGTGTACTGTCCTTGAATAACACTTAAATTTTCTTGGCATCAGCTCTGAACTGACACACTGTGACTGCACAACTTTGTGTGTATCTGCAATGTTCTTACATTCTGCTTTCAACACTTCACAGGGAACTGACGCTTTTCTGGAGCAAACTGCAGAGAAGAATAGATCCTTCCTTAGACTCCTTTTTGGAGAGATGTCGTCAGTTTGGCATCATTGCCAAGACACTACAGCATCTATTTTTCTTGATAAGAGTCATACAATCCGAAGTAAGTAATTACAGTCCTGAGTCTTTGGACTCAACTAGAGCTGTTTACATGAAATTATTATTTTCTTAATAATCCTATTGAACTGAAAGAAAAATATATAGCTTATTTAATTATTCCTGCTTTCTGATTAAGTGCCTAATAACACACTAATAAAAATCTTCTGTTTTCTTTAAACAGGCAGAGGAAGCAGGACTTGCCGTGTCTGTTTTGTTGTGTGTGAGAGCCCTTCAGATCAGGTCCAACGGAAGCGATGAGATGAAGACATCAGTGTGTAAAACAATTGCATGCCTTTTACCAGAAGATCTTGAAGTTAGAAGAGCCTGTCAGCTCACAGAATTCTTACTTGAGCCAACTTGGAGTGGATTTAATGCGTTGGAAGAGCTCTATATGCAGCCAGACCAAAAATTTGATGAAGAAAATGCACTGGTTCCAAATTCACTCCGCTGTGAACTGCTGTTGGCTTTGAAAGCGTATTGGCCATTTGATCCTGAATTTTGGGACTGGAAGACTTTAAAGCGGCATTGTCATAAACTGTTAGGGAAGGTAGCTTCTGATTCCGAGGATGATGTAGGTTGTCATATGTCACTCAATGAGACCGACATGTTAGAAACTTTCTTTAGTGACTATGATGAGGCAAAGGAACACAAATATTATGATGGAAAAGACACATTGAACCACCCTAAGGAAAAATCAAGAGTAAAAAAACCAATTGGTTCTTCAGAAAGATACCAGAGATGGCTTCAATACAAGTTTTTTTGTGTGCTCTGCAAAAGGGAGTGTATAGAGGCCAGAATACTGCATCATTCTAAGATGCACATGGAAGATGGTATTTATACATGTCCTGTTTGCACAAAAAAGTTCAAGAGAAAGGAATTTTTTGTACCACATGTAATGGAACATGTTAAAATGCCACCTAGTAGAACACACAGACCTAAAAAGAAAATAATTCTGAAAAAAGAGAGATCACCGCAAAAGGCAACAGTTTCCAGCAGCCCTCCCCCAGTGTTCCCAGAAAGGTCACACCAGGCACAGCTCCCTGAAAGCTTTGATGATGACACACAGGAATATGTCACATTCAGCCAACTGGAAAATTGCCAGCTGCAAGACAGAGACATCTACCCCTGTCCTGGGACAGATTGTTCTAGAGTATTTAAACAGTTTAAGTATTTAAGTGTGCATCTGAAAGCTGAACATCAAAACAATGATGAGAATGCAAAACACTACTTGGATATGAAGAACAGGAGGGAGAAATGTGCATTCTGCCGCCGGCACTTCATGACGTCCTTCCACCTGCGGGAGCACGAGCGCGTGCACTGCGGGCCTCAGCCTTACATGTGTGTGTCCATGGACTGCTATGCCAGGTTTGGCTCAGTGAATGAGCTTCTCAACCACAAACAAACTCATGATGATCTTCGGTATAAATGTGAGTTAAATGGCTGTAATATTGTTTTCAGTGACTTAGGGCAGCTGTATCATCATGAGGCGCAGCACTTCAGAGATGCGTCATACACCTGCAACTACTTTGGTTGCAAAAAGTTTTATTATTCAAAAACTGAATTTCAGAATCACCTTGCAGCACATGATATCCAAGTGTCAAATGGGGAAGGGAAGCAAAGGCTGAACCTTGAAGGGTTGGTTTCAGAAGAAAAATCCAGTTATCTTCCAGACTCTCAGCTGCTTGAGCAATCTGAAAATTCCAGTCTGAATGATAACTTGGATCCCTCAGGCTCTCAGGAAATTCCACAGGTGAAGGAAGAATCTCTCTCTGACAGTGAAGATCTCAACAGTGAAAATAATTGCAGCCTGCATTGTGGGAAGCACAGGGCAGATGCTGCAGTAAGCCAAGGTCAGACATCTCCACAGCTGCTTCGAACAATGGCTCACAACCAGTCAGTTCCAGGTTTTGTCATGTCCCAGGAAGGAGTCTTCCATCCAGCAAATATGAAACAACAGTGTTCCAATGTGGCAGTTTGCTTTGATGAAAAAAGCCTTTCCTGTGGTTTTGAAGGCTGCTGTTCCACCCATAAAAATTCCAGAAGTATGCAAAAACACCTTCGAAGGGCCCATCCATACAACTTTAAAGGTAAAAGAAACATGGAAATGAAAACTAAATACTTTCTTGATCTGTTGAGTGATGCTCAGGACAGTAAATCCCCTACAGATATGAGTCCAGAATTAGGTCACAGTTCTGATACAAATGCTGACTCTCCAGAAAGCTTGTGTTGTGCTGTAGATGCTACAGGAAGCAGTAGCCTGAGGGAAGAGACTTGTCCTTCTTCCCCAGAAACATCTTTCTATGACAGTTCTAAAGAAGCAGATATTGAAGATAACATGTTGGAACTATTGTTAGGCTTGAAACATCTAAGCTTAAAAAATGCTAGTGTTCAGAATTCAAGACAGAAATCTTTTCTGGGCTATTCATCTAGGGATGGCAAGTGCCCTGAGTCTGTTGATGAAACTACCTCAAAATTTCACCTTCAAGAGCAAGATGATAATTTACCCAGCCAGTATCTTACCCAGCTGGCAGCTAAACCATTTTTCTGTGAATGTCACGGATGTACATGTGAGTTTGTGACCAGAGAAGCTCTCTTAATGCATTATGTTAAAAAGCATAACTATTCAAAGGAAATGGTTCTTCAACTAAATATGTTCCAGCATCGGTATTCGCCATTTAAGTGTCATATTTGCCAAAGATCATTTACAAGAAAAACACATCTTCGAATTCACTATAGAAAAAAACATCAAATTGGCTGTGAGAGGGTGGCTCACAAGGTGTGTCCTAGTGAAAATTTCGATCATGTTGGTTTATGTACAGAGGACATGCATAAGGACAGCACTGCTCCAGTACCTGCCTGTGCAAATAGCGTTGGGTTCCCTGGACATTCGGACTCGGAACAGCTGTGTCACCCAAAAAAGGAAGACTGCTCTTCTGAGACTGATTTGGAGTCCAATGAAGAGACAGACAATGACGTAACAAGAAAAACATCTAACATAACTTCTCTGGACAGTCATAGGGAAGAACTGGAAGCAAGACAGGGAAGAGGAAGCAAAAGAACAGTTGCTAAAGGAAACTTATGTTACATATTGCATAAGTACCACAAACCATTTCATTGTATACATAAAAGCTGCAACTCGGCATTCACAAACCAGAAAGGTTTGATTCGCCATTACAGAACTGTTCACCAGTATAATAAGGAACAGCTCTGCTTAGAAAAAGACAAAGCAAGAACAAAAAGGGAACTTGTCAAATGTAAAAAAATATTTGCATGCAAACACAAAGACTGTGGTAAGCGTTTTCTGTGTTCTAAAGCTCTTGCTAAGCATTGTAGTGACTTCCACAATGAAATTTTAGAGGATCAAAAACTGCTTTCTGAAGCTGAGTCTGCCAGATTTGCTTGTAACCAAGCCCACTGCCATGCTGTATTTTATACATTTAATAAGCTTAAACAGCACCTAATAGAAGAACATGCCAATGAAGAAAAATTAAACAAAGATTTTGAAATCCATTGTGACCTTAATGGCTGCAATCGAATTTTCACAAATTACAGTCACTATTCTCAACACGTATATTTCAGACACAGTGAATATTATGATAGTCTCTTTGGAAATCAGAAAGAGGAGGATGATAATGAAGATAAAGATAAAAATGAGCAAAATTATTTGAAAGATGGCTTTAACACAAGCAAGCAGAATGGGAAGCAATTAAAAGAAAAAGCTAAAAGAATTAGCAGAAGCAGAGAAAAGCATTTGCTGAATTTCAAAACAAAGGAGGAAGCCCTACAAATGTGCAAAGAGAAATCTAACCAGACACAGTACCCCTGCATGGTCCAGGGGTGCCTGTCTGTTGTCAAACTGGAAAGCAGCATAGTGCGGCACTATAAGCGCACACACCAGATGACCAACATGTACATTGAGCAGCGCCTTCAGAAACTCGTTCTTTGTGTTAAATGTGGCATCATGATTGAAAAGCAATCTTGCTCTGACACAGCTTCAGACTCAGATAAAAAAGATGTAGAAGTTAATGAGGATAAATCAGCTAATTCTGAGCCCGTGCAGGAAAGTGACAAACCCCTTGTTCCAAATCCTGCCTGTGATCCTCCAGATGTGAGTGATGAAGACCAAAAACAATGTCCACCGAGTAGTGTGAATTGTGATACCAGTGCCTTTGTGTATTCAGGCACTTTAAAATATAACCACAGTTCAAAAGACACCTGTTTTGAAGAGTCTAACACCAGGGAGACAACTGTGTGTAAAACTGAAGATCTTCCTGAAAGCAGTGAAAGAGACAATAACTCTTCTTTCTCCAGTTTACAATTAGAGTTGCCAAAAGAGAAAGACCCAGAAGGATGTCAACATAGTGCGGTTAATCAGAATGCAAAAAGAAATGTACTTTGTGCTACGAAGGATAAATTTCAAAAGCCTCCTGTGTCCAAACCATTTGATTTAAAGACATATAAACCAATGGGATTTGAGTCTTCATTTTTAAAATTTATTCAGGAAAGTGAGAGAAAAGATGATGATGATGATGATGATGATTGTGATGAGGTGGTAGAATGGGAGTCTCCTGAGCCATTGCCAGCAGGTGAAACATTGCAAAAAGAGAGAGACAGTCAAGGGAACACACCAGTAAACAACTTTGTAAGTGATGAAAATGTAATCATAACCCCAAATAATCCTGGGCAGCTAACAGAGATCCAGCCCTTGCTGTCAGAGTCCTCATCTGCTCCTTCCTTAGAAAATCTGAGGGCAATCTTGGACAAGGCCCTAACGGACTGTGGAGACCTTGCCTTAAAACAGCTGCATTACTTACGACCAGTAGTTGTTCTTGAAAGATCCAAGTTTTCCACACCTCTCATAGATTTATTTCCAACAAAAAAGGCAGATGAGCTGTGTGTAGGAAGTACATAAGTAGCTTTGCTTAGAGCAGATAGCCTCCACTACTGCTGTACGGGGAGAACTTCAAATTAGAACAGTAATTGTTACAGTACACACTTTTTAGGTTAGTTTTGACTGTTTGATTCCATGAATGTATAATATCTGTCAAAAGTATTGGCCAAGTTAATTTAGCTCCCCATTTTTTTCAATGAACAATGCTGATTTTGGTGCTATTTAATACATCAGAATACTGGGGGCTTCCTCTTGAAGAGTAAATGTGCATGATTGTATATGGAACAAGTACTGGGGTACCAGGGTTTGGGGGGCGATGGAGTTATTACTTGACTTGAATGTGCACCCCAGGGTGCTTTGTGTAACATATTGTACACTACAGCATCTTATATTTTTTGAGTTATGAGTTTCAATAAATTACAGTTTTTCACCCATTTGTTTACTGTACAGTAAATCTTTAATGTGCTTTACTTGTAATTGAGTTTGGGACCATTCTGAGTGCATTGGACAGTGTTGCTTAAGTTTATGCATTTGTAGATAATTTATCAAACTGATATAATAGATACAGAAAAGTAAAGTATTACATTTTATTTTACAACATTCTCTGTGCTTTTTTCAGACTTGAAAGAACTATAATTAGTACAGGCTTACTAATTACACTTATGCATGCAAAAGTCCTTGTTCCTTTAAAGGCAGAGGGTGCTTTCTGAGACTGTCTGGCACCACCTGAGTGTGTGGTGAATGTTGCCAGACTTCCAAGCAGGTTCTGTGACATGAAAGTACTAATATACATTTAAGGCTCTCCCATTGGCTTTTTTTGACAATGAATGAAACCTAGCTGGAAGATTCACCAGAAGAGTCAGCTAATATTTTAAGCTCTGTTTCTTGTTCTGTCTCTCATTTTTTGCCACTTATGGCTACATCATGAGGCCCAGAATCACAGAATCACTGTCCCCACATCTTCCTGGGGATTCTAATGAGCAAGCAAGCAATCGCAGCTTCTTACTGGTTGAAGGCTTGGGTGTTGTTGGGGCTTCTGGGTTTTTGTACTGTAATCTGAAAAGCAGCAGTGGAAAGGAAGTGGAAAAAACTTTGGGAAATATTTAAAACAGCATGAGTATTGGCTGAGTGCAGGAAAGATGGCAGCTGTCAAACCATATAGTGAACTGTGGCATGACCAAAACTGGGCAGAAATGGCATCTTTGTACTATGTTTAGGAAAATTAATTTATTTGGACATCCTTAAAAGTTAGGTTAAAAGTCATAGACCAAACAAGAGAAGTGTAGCTTACTGCCTAGCCTTACATGTAATTTCTTCTCTCTAAACTGTAAGCTTTTAATTAAAGAAATATGGTGCATCAATCTTCTCACAAAAATTTAAAAATTGAAGTAAGTTATGTCAAAAGGTTAAATACTTCAGCATCATCAGACAGCCATCAATGTGTTCCAAAATAATTTCTCTCTCTAAAATAACAAAGTACCTCTTTTAGTAATGTGGGCTCATAGGGTGTTCATACTTCAGTTGAAAGATACCAGTACAGCACTGGTCAGCTTCTTCTTTGTTACAAACTGTATCTTGCCCATTTCAGACTGTCAGTGTTTCAGTCTTTGAACTCCATCACCTCCAAAATGCACTACTGTCTCAATGAGGTAATAGGTGTCACACCATCAAAACTGTACAGCTTGAATCTACATCTTTATCCCAATTTCTTGGGCTTTTTTATCTGATCTAATTGCCTGGCACAGATGGGTATTGGAGAAGGAGGCCACAAAAGGGTAAAGGTTTGAAGAATTTTTACTATCTAGTTCTGTTTTCATGCCATGAGGTAGAGCATCATTTTCCCTCCCAAGTGCTACCAGAATTTGTCTTAAAATGATGTAACATTTCCAGCTTCTTGCTTTCAAGCATATTGGAGAAACATTTTGTTCTGCAGTAAAGAAACACCATTGCATTGACTTTCCAAAAAAAATTATTCTGAATGTGAAGAGTAGATACCTCAGAAAACACATTTCATAGGGAATGTTGCTTCCATTTTTAAAATTGTTGTCTTCGAGTGTGTGGATTTTATAGGACAAAAACATATTTATTGGTTGTGCATGCCTAAACTCTCCAAGCCTTTGGGCTGCCCTGCCATGTTCCGTGGGTGATAAAAACCTGTAAATACCTTTACAATGACAGACCTTCCAGACTGACTTCTCTCTTTCCAGCAGAGCTTGCAGCAGAGCCAACAGCACTTCCTCATCTACCCTGTTCTTCTGCAGGGATATATTACATTACAGAAAACGCTGAGTTTCAATATATTTGACAGGTCATTCTTCTATATATTAAAAAAAAAAATAGGTAACTGATAGATAATGAGAACATTAAGTTGGTGTTATTTTATTAAAAATTAATGACTAAAAATCCACAGACACGTTCTGTTACACTTTATGCTGGTAGAAATTAGATAAGTGACTGGTACTAAAATGCCACATCTAGAAGTGGCTAAACGTTAACAGCCCTCTTACTGCATCTTTGTCAATTAGGCAGTCCCTGTGCTCTGCATGGCTCTCTTGTCCCCATCTGCCGGGCGGGCTCTGGATTCCAGCAGCGCCGTGCTGTCCTCACGGAGCATTACACAGACCAAATCTGACGTGCGCGTTTCGGCTTTAAATAAATCAGTAAGTACTGCAGTAGTCAGTGTTAATTTCTGTACTTCTCTTAGTGTTTCTGTAAAAGGTTTTGGACAAGTACTAACGAGGCTTTATATGCGTTATTGTGCGCAGTCTGAGTAATTTATACTGAAGAAAAATAATCCAAACGTCTTCCCCCATCCTCGCTGTGCTGATACACACACGTGCTTGACCGGGATGGCCGAGCCGTGCCGGGCGGAGCCGTGCCGGGCAGAGCTGAGCCAGAGCCCACCGCACAGCCCTCCGCCGCCGCCCCTCAACGGAGCCCGCCGCTGCCGCCCTACTTCACGCAGCCGGCCGCCCCTCACGGAGCCCGCCGCCACTGCCCCTCAGGGCTGCCCCTCACGGAGCCCGCCGCCGCCGCCCCTCAGGGCCGCCCCGCACGGAGCCCCTCCCGGAGCCCGCCGCCGCCGCCCCCCAGGGCCGCCCCTCACGGAGCCCGCCGCTACCGCCGTCCCTCACGGAGCCGGCTGCCCCTCACGGAGCCCACCGCTGCCGCCCCTCAGGGCCGCCCCTCACGGAGCCCACCGCCCCTCACGGAGCCCCTCACGGAGCCCGCCGCCGCCGCCCCTCACTGCCGCCCCGCCCTCGGTTCCTCCGGCCGCCAGGCGGCGCCGCAGCGTGCGGCGGGTGGAGCGGCTATGGCGCTGTCCGGCGACCTGTGGGCAGAGCTGCCGGCTGAGCGCCGCATCTTCTGCTCCGTCCTGCTCTTCTCGTGGGCCGTCTACCTCTGGGAGGCTTTTCTGGCGCACCGGCAGGTCGGTGAGGCTCTGGCGGGGACGGTGGCTGGCGGGAACGGTCGCTGGCGGGACGGGGCTGTGCCCGGCCCGGCCCGGCCTCACGTGGAGAGTGTCCGGGACCAGGTCCGGAGCCGTGGCCGGGGCTGGAGCCGAAGCCGAGCGATGGGGGGCCTGTCCCCTGCCTGTGGAGGGCTCGGCCCTGTCCCGGGGCGCGGCCTCAGGATGGTGGGAACGCTCCCAGTGCGGCTTGGGTGAGCGCGGTAGGGTCACCGGCGGCTCTGCACCTCAGCAGCTCGGTCCTCCTCCCCGGGACAGCTGAGAGAGAGCGGAATGAGCAAAAATGAGGAAACGCGTGAGTTGAAATAACGTCAGTTTAACCGGTGAAGGAAAGAGGAAGGAAGCGCTACAAGCGCTGCATAGGCTGTCATTCAGCACCTCCCCGAGCAGGCGATGCCTGGGCAGCCTCCGAGCGATGGCCACCCTGGAAGGCACATCCCAGCCCTCGCTTCTTATTGCAGAATACGACACAGAGGACGGAGTGTCCCTTTGGTCAGGTCCCGGCTGTCGCCTGCCAGCCGCATCTCCACACACAGACAGGTGTCTGAGCCCTGCGATCGGGGACCGTGCAGCCTGATGCCCCGGACAGGGGAGAATGTGTTTTGAAATGACAAAGGGTAGGAGCTTTTCCTTAGACAACGGATAAGTATACTGAAACAAGACAGCTGAGGAAAAAGGCTTTTAGTCTTAAAAAATTTTCAAGTGGCAAGTTCTTTACTGAAAATGAAAGAACACCTCGTTTGTGCAGTCACTCTGTAGGTCTGCATTGTGGTGAAGTCACATGGTTTGCACGGGAGGATCTGGTGTTTTCATTCAAAATCAGCTTAGTCGCTAACTGGTGCAGTAACATCCTGAGGAAAAATCAGCTTGTGTGATCTGTATTTGAACTACTCAAAATAAGTTATTAAGCCAGCAATTCAGTTCCTGGTTACATCATAATAATTATGCTGCAGTTTTATATTTAGAACTTGATAGAAAACTGGAATTTAGGAATATTTGTTCCTTTGTGTGTTGTTTTTCCTTTATTTTTTAACTTTCTGTGTTGGCCCATGGGATCATTTTATGTGTTACTCTTAAATCTTATTTATCTGCTTTAAAATATTAGGTGTAGACTTTAAGTTTTGTCTTCAATTTTTCAGAGGCGGGTGTATAGAACAACAACACATGTACCACAGGAACTGGGACAGATCATGGACTCAGAAACATTTGAAAAATCTCGTCTCTATCAGCTGGACAAAAGTACTTTCAGCTTTTGGTCAGGCCTCTATTCAGAGGTTGAGGGCACTGTGAGTACCTTTCATATGATATTTTTCATGTACTCAAACTGTGAAGTGCTTTGGTTCTTAGTGATCACATGCAGCTGAACCATTGGCATTCTGGTGTCTTACAGCAAACACTGAAATTTACATTCTGTTTTTGTTTGTAGCTGTATTTGCTATACAAAAACAAGTAATTATTCAGAAAGCATGTAATTTCTTTCAGCAGTGCTGAGTCATGCTTCACAACTACATTAGCTTACATTTTAATTATATTCTATAGTAGTTTCCACTGCAAAATAATTAAGCAATATGAGAGTTATTTTAAATTGTTAAAATACAGACTTTTCCCTGTGTTTGGAGGAATGCAACTACTTTAATTTTTGGATAGAATTTAAGTAGAATGTAAAAAGAGCAGCCTGTGAGAACAGAGCGTACCAGTGGGTACTTCTGAAGTATAAGAAGAATTACACTGAGCAAGTAACATTTACATAGATGAAAAAACAGAACTGTTAGAACAAAATATTTATGTGTGTGATTTACAGTCTTAGGAGAAGAGAAACCTCTTCTAACTCACTTCTGAAATGCATTGCTCACCAGTAGCACAAAAAGGAATCCTGAGGTGCTTGGCATTGCAAAGTAAAAAAATTGATTTATACATATAGTGATGCATCAGTTGCTAAGAAAGCAAATATGAGATATTTACAAGTTGAGCTGTATGAGAAATGCTAGGCCTGGCTATGAGCTGCCATGAGCACTTGCTTCAATAGCTCTAGCTTGGCATTTCTTTGGTGGTGGTGTACCCCAAATGTTCACTCCTTGTTCCTTGGCAGCCAGTATGGCAGGAGATGCTGGGAGCAGACACAGGGAGGAGACCATGAAGCTTTCTTCAAAATATCTGTAGCAACTCCAGTACTGAAAGTGGAACTGGGTTTTTCTCTGGGCAGGGAATGCAGGTGAACTTCTGCTCTAGGAGAGGAGGGCAGCTCCTCTGCAAGACATATGGATATATGTGTATTTTTACATATATATATATATATACATATATACATACATACATGTGTATATATATATATATATATATACATACATTCATACATACATACAACCGCAGGGCACACGGGCTTTAAGGTCTTCTGAAGATACACTTTATGTCTGAGCCAATACAGCTGCAAAGTCTACAGAAAATAGGCTTGGAAATATGCTAGTATTTCACAGGAAAAAAAAATAATTATCTGCTCTCTACTTCTTTAAAGTAAAAATTAATTATTGCCAGATATTCCAGGCTTGTTTTATCACTTGTCAAGATCAGAGGGGTGGCAGAAAGCTAATTATAAAACTTGTCTTATTCACCTTTAACAGGTTCTTATTATACTGAAATTTTAGTAGACTAAGATGACAGTGTGTTTCATACTGCCTCTGTGGTATGTGGTTTTGTTTTTAAGATGATTCTCCTCTGTGGAGGAATTCCTTTTCTGTGGAAACTGTCTGGTCAGATCTCTGGCCGTGCTGGGTTTGGACCAGAATATGAAGTAAGTAGGCTTTAAATTTCTTTGAAAGTATTTTGTCCCTACTGCAATAATAATTTTTATTTTTAAATTGGTATTTAGTTAAAAGTTAGATTTAGCTAAGCTGTAACACAGTAAAAATAACACATATTTCCTGGTGCACACAATGACTGTGTGATTCTGAGAACTGGTAACAGTGAAATAGCTTGCTTTTAAATTAGCTTACTAATTAAAACAGCCTTATATGTTGAAAGCAAAGTCTGGTATCTGATTGAGTCAAATGAGGTGGTGGGGTGGGGTTTTGGGAGCTCTTTATTTGAGTGTTTCCTTTTTACTAATCCTAGAATTGATCTACCTGCACACTGAAAGGGTAAGAAATTTGAGTCTACTGCTTCTGTTACCTTTGTGCTGTAGATGAGGCATGTATCCAAATTTGTGTTCCAAATCCTTAGTAAGCTATTATAGTGAGCAATAATTAGTCATCATGTACAAGCTAATTCTGTGAATTTATACAGCATCATCTCCTAACCAGTTTCAGTTAAACCACTGACCTAAAAGCCATTTTTAACACCCAGAATATTTGTTTGTATGGATCAGTAAATATCAGGTGGTTTTGTTTTGTTTTTTAGATTGTTCAGTCATTGGTATTTCTGCTGCTTGCAACACTCTTCAGTGCAGTGACTGGTCTCCCGTGGAGTTTATATAATACATTTGTCATAGAAGAGAAACATGGCTTCAATCAACAGGTAATGCAGAGAGCACTTGTACTGACCAAATTGGTTCAGATTGTTTAGATAGGCTGGTCCTTTAATGAATGTGCAACACAAAATAATGGTTTGGGTCAGGCCTTACTAAGGAAGAGTGCATCTACATGGGCTTGAGTCTGTGTGGTTGTAAGGAGCTACTAGGGGAGCTCCTCTTTGAATGACTCTGATTTTCTTATGACACTGGCATTGCTGTTTTGCCATTTGTCTTAACTGAAGGGATCAGTTCACTAACCAGAGTGGCATGTAATATTTACATTGATATATCACTGATATAATTTATCCTTTCTTTGCAGACGCTGAGTTTTTTTTTTAAGGATGCTATCAAGAAGTTTGTTGTGACTCAGTGTATTCTGTTGCCAGTGACATCCCTTCTGCTTTACATTATTAAAATAGGGGGAGACTACTTTTTTATCTATGCCTGGCTCTTCACGTTAGTTGTTTCCTTGGTGAGTATGAAAGGATGTTTGGGTTTCTTCAGACTCCAGCTTACTGGCATGGCTCAGCATGCTGAACACGGCTGAAAGGAAATGAAGAAAAATCTAAATCTCCTGGGGATTTTAATGTCTACAAACTTTAACAGAGTGTCTTGCTCTCAATGTACTTGTTCAGGAATAATAGCTCATATTAGTTGTCTACATTATTGTCATCTATATCTAATCTATTTAGTAATGGAGTGTCTTCAGCAATTGAAAGATAAGCACTGATAAAGCTTTAGAATAGGTACTGGAAATACTATATGGTGATTGGTTTTCCTTTCTCACAAGTATAGAGGTGAGAACCAGAACATGTGCAGCTGAAGCCGTGTTCTTCTCTCTCACTCTCCTATCACAAACTAGTATTTTATTTTTGCTCTGCCTGCACCTTCCTGCTGAGCTGTCCACATAGATTTTGTCCTGAGGTGCTACAGATACTTTAGAACTAGATATAACAGGGGTTGGTCTATCTTTTATACAACAAAAGCTAGAAAATGAAACGTCGTGGCAGAGCTGCAAACTTCCGTATTGAAAGAACACTTAGCACTCCTGGCTCACTCTTCTACTCTGGGCCCTCTCCACCCCTGACGGTTAAGTGCATGCTTAGACAATTGGTGTGTTGCCACCTCATTGCAATTTTATAGAATTTTAGGCCTTAATGTGTTTTAACAGCCTTTGAAATGCAAAATCATCCTATGAGGTATTAGATTTACCCTTTAGAGCCTGGTTTAGGGAAAAATTCCAGTTCCATACCTCTGTAATCAGAGTTGCATCCTCCTACTAGTCTGTTATGCCTGCTGATATCAAGGCATTGCACAGAGATCTGAGATAAAACCTTAAAATTAGTCCCCACATGCTATATGGTCTGAAACACTAGTATGGACCGAAAAGCTGATTTCTACTTTATGAAATACCCTTCTACACTTTCTGCAAAATATCTGCAGAGGTTTAAGCCCCTAAAAATTGCAGTAACAAAAATAACTCATTTTTAGTGGTGTTTTATATTTATGCCCTCGCTTGCTGTGAATTTGCAAAAGTCAGTTTTTCTGATTTTCGATTTCATTGAACTTTTTCAACAGTGCACACACTGTCAAAACTCCACATACTTTTTTTCAGTGAAATAAAACGTATCAAGATAATTTTGAAGTTAATATTGATGTCCATTTGCCTCTCACATCCTGTTCCTTTTTTGCTAACCAGAATTTAAACTTTTTAAAAAAATAAATAAAAATAATTTTGTGGTGATCCAGACTGTGAGGAAAGGAAGTTCAGTTTTCCTTTCCATCACTTTATTCTAGTTCTGGCTTTCTCAACTGGGCTGCAGCTGATGCTAGTTTGAAAAGATGCAGGTGCACTGTAGTGATGGTTTTAGGTCAAGGCTGTTAGTCATTGTGGAGCCGGAGGTATCAGGCAGACAGCTGCCTCAGCCCTGCAGTCAACTGGGACATGGAAAGAAAAGAGGGGACATGAAATTTCTTGCCTCTTTTTAAACAGTTGTTTTGCAAGTTAGTAGGAATTAGTCCCACTTCTTCTATCTCCTGGTTCCTTCATGTCTGCAGCTGAGTATGAAACACTTCAGAGTTTTCCAGGATTGGTGTAGTGCATGGAAGTGACAGCTTGGCAATGATGAGCTCCCAGCTGCCCAGAGGCCTTGTCCTCTGCACTGTTCACACCAGTTCTGCTCAAGGTGTTGATGTAGGCTGTGTAGGTGGTTTGTGCACAGTTTGCTGAACTGTGGACTGGCCACCAGACAAAGCAGCCCATAGAGAGCCTGGCTCTAGATCCCACTTCATACAGGAAGCTTTCCCAAGTGTTTTTTCTGAAATTGTGCCCTCTTTTGGAACTTTTTGTTCCACCTTTAGTAGTAAACACATTTGCATGCCCTGTTGTTAATATCTGCATGTGTTTGCAGGTGCTTGTTACAATCTATGCAGACTATATTGCACCTTTGTTTGATAAATTCATTCCGCTTCCGGAGGGAGAGCTCAAGCAGCAAATTGAAACAATGGCAAAGAGCATTGACTTCCCATTGACTAAGGTGTATGTTGTTGAAGGTGAGGCTTTGTTATTTTTTTAAATAAAAAGGCTTTGTCATTTTAAATGTGTGGGGTTTTAGCATTGATTGTGGATGCTGTAGTAGGGCTGTTGCTTGCGTTACTCAGATACTGCAATACTAGCCAAGGTCTGTAGCATTTTCCTGGTCTTTTTCCTGAAGCTCAGTTCACAGCCTGAACTCATCCTCTGGTTGGAAGCATTTTCCTGGGTCTGTGGAGTGGAAATACACAGCTCAGTCAGGAGTGGAAGCACAAAAGAATTCAAGATTACAATTTTAGAACTGTGAAACAAAGGCAATAGCTTTTTAATTTTTCTAGTCTCAGTTTAGCCTTGTCTCAAAGTCCTTGGTAAAACAATTGAAAAAGTATTGAAAATTAAAAATACCTACTTCTTGAGATGTTCACAGGGATGGTTTCTTATACTGTATCTGGATGGTCTCACACCTTCTACTTGAGACTAATTTTTTTCACTTTCTAATACTGACTTTCTCATCTTTTTTTCTCAGGTCATGGAATATAGCATGGAGCATGTCAGCTGCCATGTAACTTCAATTCCATGTTCATGGAGTACTTTACTGTTTGACATTTCCACTATTACTTATTTTGCTCCTGTCTGAACTTGATTTCAGGGGCTTTCCCAAATATTTTTTGGTTTGTGCACCACCCGTGAGGCTCAGAGGTGTTTTTATTTACTTTGTGAAAGCAGTATGAGATTGCATAAAGACCTAAAATGATAGAAGTTTGCTGTTGGAGAGGGTGGTAAAGGCTTTATCTAGCCTAGAAGCTGTGACTCAAAGCTTTGGACTGGTCAAATCCTGCCGGTGTCATCCCTCAGTGCTGCTCAGAACCACTGACACACTTGGGACACATGAAACTCTTCTCTTTTCAAGCTGAGCTAAAGCTTTTCAAGCTTGAGAGTCAGTGCAGAGGTTTGTGCTGCAGTTTCCCCAAATACATTGCTGGCTGTGTACCAGCTTTTAACAATGGGAAAAGTACCATGAACCAGTTGTTGGTCCTGCAGCCCTTGTGCAGTGTCCTGCACTGACCTCAGCATGTCTGCTTAAGTGGCAGGGGGCTGCAGTGGAGGCTGCCAAACCTCCAAATACTGCCCCTCCTCACCCCCTCCCCACTTCAATTTTTTTTTTTTTTTTGGTAGAATTCTTAAGAATGTTAAGCCAGCACCATTCCCTTTTGACACAGGTGATTGAATGTGGAAACATCATCTTTTTACTGGTGTTTTTCTGCATTCTCTTTTGGCTCTTCCCGCTCTAGAACTAACTTCTTAGTAAAATGTGCCACCAAGTCCTTTACCTTCAGAGTTCATTCTGTAAGAGGCAGATTACAAAGGTTTTTTCTACACCAACATTTAGTGAAGGATGAAGGTTTTTATTGCATACAGATGAAAGGAAACCTTACTATCCTGTTGCTATTCAGATTTCTTCACTGGGAAGGGACCAGATGCTGAGGCGTCATACTCTGACCAGTGTCTTCCTCTGTTAATGTGTTGTGGTTTGATGCTGAAGGTCACAACGACCATCTGCAGGTTGACTTCCAGTGGAACAATGGATATTTGTGTCCTAAGAGGTTTATGCAGTTCATACATTTATACTGAGTGTTTTAGGGCAGGTGCCTTCCAACTTACCCTTTGCTGCAAAAAACCCAGGGGATTCCTCTTCTGCTCTCATAGAGACAGTTTTCAATCCTGATGTTGCAACAGCTGCTGTCCATAAGAAAAAATAAGATTTTTAATCAACTGAAATTCTCCACATTTCATGGAAAGAGATGAGTTTCTTGGGCCTAGGTTTATTGACAGCAGAAACAATCCATGACTGACCTGATCTAGATAAAGGTAGCTGTACAAAATGGCCTATTGCAAACAAAAATAGTATTGAGGAACTGTGTTATCTGTAATTCATCTCTTCTTATCTGTTTCTAAAGTCTTCATATTTATCTGTTTCCGTTCATTTTTGCTGGCACATTTGAAAGAATTCTACATAACTTGGCACAGGTTCTTTGCCTGGAGCCGTGTCAGTGTAGAATGCTCTTTCCACTCTAAATCTGAAATTGCAATAGAATTTGATTTTCTTCTTGGATATTAGATGTTTACAACTGCTCTTATGGTTTTAGTGCTTTTAGTGATTACATGCTACATTTCTCTATGGGAGTCATCATTGCTTAGATTTTAGAATATGCCTCAGCTTCCAAACAGATCTGCTTGAGTTTGGCTACTGTTCATTTGGGGATTCTGAGAATTCCTCTGGAAGAATCTGGTCTGTGTTTGTCAGTGCATGGGATTATTCAGATTTAAATTATTATTCAGTCTTTAAATTTTCCCCATCAGGTTCTAAGCGTTCCTCCCATAGCAATGCTTATTTCTATGGATTCTTCAAGAATAAGCGGATAGTACTCTTCGACACACTCCTGGAAGACTATTCTGCTTTGAACAAAGAACCAGCAGAAGGAGAAGATGGTGAGAATGAAGAAACAAAGTCTAAAACCAAAGTGAGCTTTTCCTTCATTGTGTTGTTTATATTAATTTCTTGGTGAGATATTCCCTTGTGTTTTCTAATGTATTTTAAAGGTCCTGAGTTAGTTGCTAAAACCCAAACCCTAATGATTTCAACACCAAAGTATGCCTGGTTTGCTAATTGGAATTTCTGGGGCTGTGTGAGTTGTGCAGATAGCACCAAAGACTGTCAAAACCCACAGGGCATTTAGCAAAACATTAGTTCCCTGCATGTAAAAACTAGATCTTCCCTATAATTCTTTGAATAAGGGACCTGTTCAGGGTTTTAGCTCATCATCTTTTGGGACTGCCATAACAAAGCTTCCCTTTGAAGGAAATACTTTTAATTCTTAGTGTGTCATTTGCATGCCTTTTACTGCATGCAGTTTTTGGTGTGGGAGGCACAGATAGAGTGCACATGTGCATCCTCCCATGCCCTGGTCAAGAACAGGATGGTGGCCTGGCACTGGCCTCTCCTTTGAAGTGCAGCTGCACATCATGAGTCTGCTGGAACAGCTGTTGTGGCCTCAGAAGGGTATGACAATGACTAAAGCTAATAGAATACTTTCTGAATAACCTGAAGGAGTTATTCTGAGAAAAACAAATGGCCTTGTGCAAGGTTAGGCCAATGTCTAGATTGTTGTTCAGTCCAGCTTCTGTTCCTTGACACCACGGTAGTGGTGCCCAGGGTTTTGTTTGGAAAATACAAGAAGTGGGTGGTGAGAGGAGAGGATGTTGAGCTCACCTGATCTAGTCATAATGAGAGTCTGTATTCCATTTCAACAGGTTCTTCAGCCTTTGTGTTTGCTTCTGACTTGCTAATGGATCTTTGAAGGTGCAGATGTCCTTCCTAATTATAGCTTTAAGGCTATATAGGGCTTTTTGAAGAGGACAGTTCTTTTTAAAAGGAGCAGTACTGCCTTGGGAGGAAGGGTACATGTTAAGTGTTGAAGGAAAGTAGAAACAGGGCTCTGCTTTGAATTCTCCTCTGAAAGTCTGCAGCTCTGAATACCTGTTTCCAGTGTAATGCTTTCCTTGAGTAAAGAAACAGGATGAGAAGGGATAGGAGAGTGTTTGGAAGGCAAATCTTCCAGTGTCCTTTCAGGTTTGCATCAGTCTGCATACACAGAAATAAGGGAACACCACCTCATAGTAGAAATCTTCTTAACCTTAAAAGATTATATTCCTTTAAGTATCTTTGTGAAAAAATCTCAGCAAGAAGTTATATGTGTGTGTTTCTGGTATTAGAGGGAATGGCCTGATCTAGGGACACTTAAGTGATCAAGGAAAAAGCAAATGAGTAAAATTTATTTGGTTGTGTTCAGACATACCTGACAATACTTCTGCTTTGTTATTCCCTCAGAATAAGAAACAAGGATGTAAAAATGAAGAAGTTCTGGCTGTACTCGGTCATGAATTGGGTCACTGGAAACTAGGTCATACTGTCAAAAATATAATCATCAGCCAGGTAAGTTATTTTAAACTGGTTTTTTCCCTGGAGCATCTGTAATTACAGCTGTTTCCAAATGCCCTCTTCCAGATTTGTTAGTGTACATTCACCTGATACACTGTGTGACAGAGAGCTGGTCTGGATCACAGCCATCCTTCTTTTCTGTTGCTCCTGTTTCAATAACAAACAATATTCTGGAACCTTCCATTTTACTCTAAAAAGACCAAACGACCACTTGGATAGCTAATCACTCTCTCTAGAAAACTTGCTAAGGCATGGTCCTGCCTCTTGGCTCTGAAAAGCCAGGCAAGCACAATGCTTGTACACGACCCTGCACAGCTTAGATGGAAGCACGGATTGTTTCCAGGAACAGAAGCACAACACAGCACAGATACATTTTGTTTAGCTTTAAACTTTTCAGAACCCATGCTTAATTCCAAGGAGATGGGTTCTATCCCATACTCCCTCCTCACTTCTTGCCTTTTCATCTCCCTTCATTACTTGTTTTTTGCTCACTGACAGAAAATAATGGCTCTTCTACTGCTGCATTTTCAGAAAGCGGGTAAAGACCGACTGTTTGTTCCTCTCTGTATATTAGTTCAAAAGTAATCTATTTTTTTTTTTTTTACAGTGGCATCCATGTGCAAATTTATAATGTGATGTTATGTAATGACTTACCCTAATCAAGAATGTTTTTTTTTCTTTTCTCCAGATGAATTCCTTCCTTTGCTTCTTCTTGTTTGCTGTGCTAATTGGTCAAAAAGAACTCTTTGCTGCATTTGGTTTCTATGACACCCAGCCTACCCTGATAGGCTTGATGATTATTTTCCAGTTCATTTTTTCACCTTACAATGAGGTAAATTGTTTTCAAGACATAGGCACTGAAGTATCATCCTATTTAAGTAATGATTCTGTTTTGTCAGGGGAAGGTTGAAGGGGCTGTATTGATAATCAGGCTTAGTGCTGCATGTTGGGTAGCACTCCCAGTTTCTGGTGTGGCTTGGATAAAGCTTAGTGAGATCAGTCTGCAGCCACAGCGACGTGTGGGATGTGGGAAGCTAGATGTGGTATTTACTGGCACTGAAGGAATCTGCAGAGAGCTGAATTTTAAAATAATTTTTAATGCATTTCTCTCCACAGGTTCTCTCATTTTGTTTGACTGTATTAAGCCGAAGATTTGAGTTTCAAGCAGATGCATTTGCCAAGGAACTTGGGAAGGCTAAAGACCTATATTCTGCTTTGATCAAGCTAAACAAAGATAATTTAGGATTCCCTGTTTCTGACTGGATCTTTTCAATGTGGCATTACTCCCACCCACCCCTTTTAGAAAGACTTCAGGCCTTGAAAGATGCAAAACAAGAGTGACAGCAGTGATTGCTGGTTCAGAGACAGTGCTTCCATCTCAGAAGCAAAGTTCAGAGCTGCTTTTTAATTTTTTTTAAATAGATAATGCAAATTAAGTGCGCTGTTAACAGCACCACAGATCTGAGTATCCTGAAACAGGTATTAAATTATAAATTACTTATTTTTAACAAAAACAAAACTGTGGAACATAATTTAGAACAAGTGCTGGGTGAAGACCTTCCCCCACACCCGCCACACTGACTTTTATTTCCATATCATAGTATAGACTTTTAAAGGGAGGAAAACAAGTGTAGACTTCAAAGCACCTTTTTCTTCAGTTTGTGTATGCCTTGAACATTGCTTTTGATCCTTTTTCTATTCTCAGCACTCTGTGAACCTTCCCAGTCTCACCCTCTTCACAGTGAAGAGGCTTTGGGTGACTTGATTTCCTGTATAATGATACTTGTGCTTGCCAGTGTTTTAAAAAGCTGAATGCAGCTGTAGGCTTTTCTCCTGCATTCATGTCTGTCATAATGATAAATGCTGCTTAATAAAAACTTTCTCTGAAGTGCGGGAAGAAGGATGAATTATAGCTGAGAAAATTTACCATGTCTTCCTTGAAAATGAGCACTAGGTGGTGTTTACTAGCATTGTAGTGGGATTAGGCTGCTCCTATTGCCCACAGTGCTGCTGGGGTATGGAAGGATGTTACAGAGAATCAGAACAGGACCCACACATTTGAGAAAATTGCTAATTGTCTCTTGTTCTCTCTTTTTCCACACCTTAGTTCCTCCATTTCTGTTGTACTTTGCCTAGATTTTTTGTGTATATGGAAGTGTCCAGTTGCTCAGCTAGTGTATCAGAGCCACACTTTGATTCTGAGGGGGCTTATCCTCCATTCCATTGAGGGTTTTTCATTAATTTGATTCCAGCTGAAATAGTAGTGTTGGCATATTTATTCTTCATCACTGTTCTTATATATAAAAATTCTTAGATATTAAAAGCCCAGGAAACAGTTTGCCCACATCAGTTATTGAAGAACAAAGTGGGTAAACATGGAAGTGGCTTCAGCATTGATTATCTATGACTTTTCTGATGAAAAATAGGATTCTATTTACTTTTGTTGAAGTAAAAATAAAAGTAAAATATAAGTTTGCATGTGCATACAAATGTTTTAACCAGCCTGAATATACATCCTCCATATATGAATCAGATTTTCTGTCTGCAGTAAATTAAAAAGTTCTGCTCAGCTCTGTACAAAGAGAGAAGTCATCAAAGCAAATTGTCATTGTTTCACATGTTGGAATATTCTCATATATTTTATTGTTGGCTTACATTTGTTTTTCTGATCATAGGGAAAAATGCCTTATAAGATGATGGGCACAATGATGTCTTGGGTGAAACAAGATGTTGCTGAAAGCCCTTTGTATGCCTTATTCTAATTGTGTTTATACCCCAACAAATATGGAGCTAAACTACAGATACGGATTTAGGAGACAGTTTTACAAATCTGGAGAGCCTATATTTGTCATGTTAACTGTATTTAATAAAAGGCCCTCAAAAATAAAAGCATTAACTTGAATCTATCAATTCAGAAGAATAAATGTGTCAAGTTTTGAATGAGATGTTGGCTGGTGTAAAACTATGGAAAACATGTTAAGTGTGCTTTGAGAAAATCATTTGTCTCATCCATTAGGTAAAACTTGTATGCAAAAATGAATTTTCTGGCTATTTCAGGAGTTTGTAAATGCAAACAAAAGGAGATTAAAGTGTGAAGATGAAGGAAATGCCAGTTCCTATGGAAGCATGAAATATTTAAAATACCTGGCTCACAGGTGAAGGTGGTATTTTTATAGCAATTGCCTCTTATACCCTTTTCTCCCCCATCAGTGCTTAGTCATCTCTGCAGTTCTTCTAGCTGGATGTCACCTATAACTACTGAACAAGGTTTCAGATTTGGTTCCATTCTGCTACAAGTTGCTTCTCAGTACTGCAATTGTCAGTGTGTGCTGCTCAGCTTCTACCTGCCCACATTTCTACTGGGCAGCTGGAGTGCATCAGCTACATCTTGCAGAGCTTCTATAGCCCCAAAATGCTTGCTGTCTCCCTGAGAATGGTCAAAATTACACCAAAATCTTCCTGTGCAACTTCTGCCTTCCTGGGTACCTGAATGCTCCCACAGTGTCTATACAGCCATGTGGCCAGCACCTGTTTCATGACAAAGCCACCATCCCTTTCAGGAAATGACCAGTTTTAAGGAAAGAAGCAAGAAAATTAGTGAGTGTGCATTTAGATGTCTGTTACCTTTTGCAAATACTCTTCAGGTACTCAAGGGACCCTAGAGCAGAACATCTCTGGCATCTGTGGGACTGCCGGGCATTCACCAGCAGAGTCCTGTCCAAAGGCTGGAGCTTTGCCTTCCTGTTTCCTGCCTTAGCAGTTTTTCCTGCAGGTCTAAGTAGAAACCTGAGAGAAGATATGCTGAGGAAAAGTGCCAGATCTTGAAAGGTGACAGAAGGACTAAAACTGAATCCTTTGTGAACATGAAGCTTGATGTGTCCTGGTAACGTGTGCTGGCAGCCAAGAGACACAAGTGCCCTGGGCTGATCCCCAGCAGGGATGGTGGCTCCAGCTCTGGTATCCCCAATACAAGAAAGGCCTGTTGGAATGAGTCCAAAGGAGGCCACAGAGATGCTGGAACCCCTCTGCTCTGGAGACAGGCTGGAAGAGCTGAGGGTGGTCACCTGGACAAGGCTCCAGGGAGACCTTAGAGCTCCTCCCAGGACCTAAAGGAGCTCCAAGAGAGCTGAGAGGGACTTTGGACAATAGCCCTGAGTGACAGACAGGACAGGGAGGGATGGCTTTAAGCTGAAGGAAGGTAGATTTAGATCAGATATTATGAAGAAATTCTTTACTGAAGGACAATTGGCACAGGTTGCCCCGAGAAGCTGTGGCGGCCCATCCCTGAAAGTGTCCGGGTTGGACAGGGTTTGAAGCAACCTGGTATAGTGGAAGGTATCCTTGGCCTTGTTTTAGGATGAGCTTTAAGGTCCCTTGCAATCCAAACCATTCCGTGATGAAATAGGCATAAACGTCTCCCTTTAAAAGCGTTCCAAGGGCCTCCATTTCTTCACACAGGGCTGTTGGAGCCGCAGGGCTCCTTACTGCTGCCAGCAGGTCCTGCTGCTGTGCACGTGGCTCAGGTGTGCAGGTTGGGGAGCGGTGGGATCGCTGTGTGTGTGGGTGGGTTTGCGATGGCCGGGAGCGCCGTGCGAGGCTGGGGCTCGCCCGGGAAGCGGCGGCGGCGGCTCCGCGGGCCGGGCGCGGGTGCGAGGAGAGCCGCGAGCTGCAGGGGGCGCTGCGGCGCAGGACCGGCCCCGGGGCCGCCAGGGTGCGCGCGCGGCGGCCCGGATGTGACGTGCGCTGGGGCCGCAGCCCCGGCGGCTCCTTTGTGCGGCGGGGGCGATGCTGGCGGGCGGCAAGAAGGGCGCGGAGGCGGCGGCGGGCGGCGAGGCCGGGCCAGAGGCGCCGGTGCCCCCGCCCGCCGCCGCCGGGGCCCTGGGCTCCTCTTCGGATGGCGGCGGGGCTTCGGAACGCACGCCCCGCAAGAAGGAGCCGCCGCGGGCCTCACCTCCGGGCGGTGTGTCCGAGCCGTCGGCCGTCGGGGCCGCCCCTGCGCCCGGCGCCGAAACTACCGGCATCGCCGAGACCCCCGAGGGCCGCAGGACCAGCCGCCGCAAGCGAGCCAAAGTAGGTGTGGGGCGGTCCGACTGTGGGCCCTGGTGGCGCCTCCTGCGTGACGCGCTCGGGCCGGCAGGCCCCGCTCGGCCGGCCCTCCCTCAGGGCGTCCCGGCCCCGGCCCCGCTCGGCCGGCCCTCCCCCAGGGCGCCTCGGCCCCGTTCGGCCGGCCCTTCCTCCCGAAGGGGGTGGGTATCTCGGGACCGAGTGCTCCGGTGTCGCGAGTGCAAAGGACAAACGCGGGCGCGCAGGAGGCCCCGTTGGTTTAAGATTAAGATCTAGATCCCCTGTTCTAGCTCACCTTCGTTGGCTCTCGGAGGACTCGTGCCCTGTCATATAGGAGAGCTTTCTGCAGCTGTTTAGGGACTTCGTTTGCGGTTCCTGATCGGATACCGAGCATTAAAAACACCCCAAATCCATGGCAGTGCATTGGAGCGCTCGTGAGCTTACATTTTATCAGCAAATCCTTCTGTTACTCTGGTATATGGACGCAGCCTCTCGAGGCTCATTTACATGGGATGATGCTGGTTTTGCAGGGTTGTGAAGGTGATGATCATACTCAGTCCACTGTTCCTCACCTACCCTCCATTGGTATTGGGAGAATTGAGTCAGGGCTGCAGAAGGGTGAGATTTGGCAATGAAACCTAACTGTAAAATAATTTGGGTATCTAGTATGTAAATTTCGTCTGTTTTTCTGAATATACGAGAACACTGTGGGTTTTTTTGTTCTGAAGATATTGAAGATCTCGACTGTGCCTGGGATTGGGGTGTTTGACATGGAAGCTGAAATTACTTCTTGGAACTCTTTTGTCCTGTTGCATTGAATGGGGTTCTTCAGAGCCATTGTGTGATCTGATAACTGGACTGGTCCTTTACACATAGAAGCTGTTGGGTAGATCAGTCCAGTGCATCTTTTAAATCAAAATAAGGGAGGTGTAGACTGGACATAAGGAAGGCATATTTTACAGTGAGGGTGCTGAGGCCCTGGCACGTGTTGCTCAGAGAAGCTGTGGCTGCTTCATCACTGGAAGTGTTCATGGGCACGTTGGACAGGGCTTGGAGCACCCTGGTCTAGTGAAAGGTGTCCCTTCCAGTCCAAACCATTCTGTGATCTTCAGAGGCAGCATTCCTTCTTTATAACGGTCTGTTAACTAGTTTGAATTAGTTCTCTATGTGGGTTGTGTATTGGTGATGTTTCTTTGCACTGACAATACCCATCTGTAAAAGCTGTTTGTCTCTTTTTGCACCATCTGTCCCCTTGAGCACTCAGGCCAGCATGAGGCCACCTTCCCATGAACGTTTGTGGTGTGAGCTTAGTTTGGGAGGGTATCTAGGTTAAAAATAAATCTAGGGAAAAGCTTAGGGTTTTTTATTGAACTTCATTGTTCTTCAAAAGTTGTGGAAGCTCAACGGGAATGGGAGACTTCAAAGGGCCTTTGGACAGAAGCAGATTAAATTTTGTGTGGCTTCAAATACCCGTGGTAATGCATGGATGTGCTGAGTGGTCACTGTTACTTCCTTCAGAGTGGGAGCTCACAGGAGGTCCTGGAGGTGCAACAGTGTGAAAAACTAAATATGCTGGGCATTGTGGAATGTAAATATTTAAAAGATAGCAGATCATGGAATATGTTAGTATCGTAAAGAATCTAGGGTTTCCTGTACACACACTTCCCAAAGCTACTTTTAATTGTGCCCATTATTGCTCTTTTTTGGACTGAACTTGTACTATGAAATAGTTTTTCTTCTGGTGAGAAATCCAGAATTGTTTTTGTCATTTCCTGATGGATGCTGACCTGTTGAATGTTGGAGGATCACTAGTTGCTTTCTTTTTATTTTTCTCATGGCTGCATATTGAGAGATGCTTTTTCCTTTCCAGTCAGTAGGGAAATTTAATAGCAGTGTACAGAACTTTTTTCCTTTGTATTAAAATTTAGTTGACTAAGCAGTATGAGGTGCAGCCCTTCCAGGCTAGTTCTTGGGATTTCCATGTTCCTTCAAGTTGGAGTGAGTCTTTTTGGCTGATAATTTTATTTATTTTTACTGGAGAACAGTAACAGAACAAGACATACATAGCAATACAGACTGGGGGGATGAGGGGAAAGGATGTTTCTTGTGTTGAGCCACTAGTGTGACCATTCTAGAAAGGAAGCAGCTGTGAGCCTCTGTACCAGGACAAGATTCCCAGTAAGCAGGAGACCAGGTGGGGAGGGCACAGGTGGGATTTCTGCAGGAAGTCGTGTGTTCACTTCTGGTCATCTGTGCTTAGAAGATGAAATTCAAGTTCAAACACATGGAGTGGACACAGGGGCTGCTTTTTATCCCTTCACAGAGCTGTGAAGGAAGGGAAAGGAAACCAGAGAGGTTAAATGATAATATAACACATATAAACTGTGTAGAAAGCTCCTACTATAGAAAGACTTTTTTTTTTAGGAGGAGGCAAAAACATTTGGAACTTGTTGAGCTTTGTTGCATTTTATAACATGGTATCTGCAATAAGAGTCTGCATAAAGTAACTCAAGCCTTTTCTTTCAACTGTAAGCAATTTTGTTACTTGGAACATTAATGTTAGTAGCCTGACTTATAGGCATCTTCAGTGTGTTTATGTTCTGTGGTGCTTTTCACAGGTCGAGTATAGAGAGATGGATGAGAGTCTTGCAAACCTGTCAGAAGATGAGTATTACTCTGAAGAAGAGAGAAATGCTAAAGCTGAGAAAGAGAAAAAACTACCCCCACCACCTCCACCAGCTCCTGCAGAAGAAGAGAATGAAAGTGAGCCAGAGGAGCCGTCTGGTGAGTAGAGACCTTCTCTGAAACGGTTTACCTGATTTGTTAACAGAAATTAGCTAGGGCCGGGTGTGGCATCATGAATCCCATGTCTGGTTTCAATCTGATTTTGAATAATTGTTCTACAGTGTTTTTATTTGCTGGCCCCATATGTGGAAGGAGGGGAGAAATGCAAAACAGTCTGATAAAGATAGGAATATACATTAATGTAATTCCAAATGAAGCCAAACCTCTTGTGCTAGATTCTCATGATTCTTACCGAGTTGTCTTTGAAAGCTTATTGACCAGAACAGCCTCTCTGGCTCTCCGCTGCCACACCTGCTCACATTTGAACACTCGCTTATTCCTCAGAGAGGAAAGAGGTTGGGTTTATGGGGGTTTGTTATGCAGAGTGGATTTAAACTACTGTGATTCCTGTGGCTTTAAACTATGACTCTAATCTTAAGTTCTGGTTGGATACTGTTTGCTTAAATTTCAGTGCTTTCCTAATTAGCTTACAGCTTCACTTTACACTGAGAAGTTTTTTGGTCAGTCTTGTTCAGGAGGCAGCTTTTGAAATTTGTGGTAGTAGCAGTACCATTGTGTTTACAGCTGCCAGCATTAGTCAAGTCTGTTGGTGAGGTATCACTCAGCTGCCTGGAGGGTCATGCTTTTGCAAAGTTCAGAGTCAAGAAATTTCATGAGATAATGTGGATATTAGTTGGTGTTAGACAGGAGCTGAAATCTGGTAGTTAAGTGTTTGCGGGTTCATCACTGATGTAAGTCACTGTTAGTCCTCAGTTGTCTTAATTTTCTTTTTGTCTGACAGGTTTGAGAACATAGGACTGATGTTAGCTTGGGAATACCTACCCTGAGTTGCAGAAAAAATATGAAAAGCTCTGGGTGTGTTTTATCCCTTGCAGTTTGCCACTGTAGCCTCTCCTTGCTGCAGCTATTGGCTCCTGCCTCGATTCAGGAATACTATAACTCATATGCTTGACTGAAATATTTGCAGTGGTAAAAATCCTGCCACCCCAGTTGTAGCTGATGTAGCAAAAATGGATTTTAATAGGTGTAGTTACATAAGTATTTTAAGCTTTCTGTTTCATTTAGCTTAGATGACATGTTTAGTCCTTGAGACCTAATATTAATACACATTTTTATTTCTCTCAGATTCCATTTTGTGCCTCTAAGAATGATTATTGAAATCAGTTTGAGGCATAATCAGTGAAGTACAGTGGAACAGGTTTTGTCCCATGAAGGAAGAAACATTGAAGATCAGCAGTGATAAGTCATGCTGTTCTATACACACAGCAGCCTGTTGCACAGTTGTTTTGCAAGGACTGTATTTAGCTGTCTAAATACAATCAATTTTCAAACAGGCTGTATCTAGCTGCCTAGAAATGAGTAGATTTCAGGTCATCATATAATTTCTCTGTTCCTAGAAATTCTGTGAATATGCATGAAGCAATGAAGTAGTAAAAAGACAGATTTCCATAGCTACTCTTGCTGTAATTTTAAAGGTTTCTGACACTATATATGTTTGTGGATCTCTCTATTTTTGTCTTTATTAATATAGGTGTCAAGAACATCAGGTCATCTTATGCTGGCTGTTAAAAGTGCATTGAAACTTCTAATTCAGCCACCCTTTAGAAGGAGGAGGCGGCGTGGAGTCTGCTATATATAAAAGCAGTGTTTATAATTGAGATTTTCACTCTGTGTCACTCTGAAGGAAAAATTGAAGTGTTCAATAAGAAATACTAAATTGGAAAGTAATACTAGAGTAGGATTACATACTGAAAATCTAAAATTTTAGTTAGCATTTCTGTGTTTAAAGCCTGTAAAAATGCAGGTAATGCAGTAGAAACATAAAGTTGTCACATTATAGCTTTTGAGCTGAAAAGCCTGATTGTGCAACTTAAAAATGTCCTGGTGCTAGTGTCTGGTATTTTATTAGCCTGTCCCCACAGACAGCTTATGATGAAGGGGATGATTAAGTGTCACACTACAGGTGACAGCACAGTGTTGGTCATCCTTGAGTAGTTTCCATTCATGTGTTCAGCTGTGGGGAATTCCAGGTGTTTTGGCTGTTACAGTCTGGATTGCAAGATATACTGCATGCTATTGCAGAGCAGTTTTAAAAGGTGTGTGACAGTATTCCATGGTTAAGGTAACTTCCTTAGAGTATCTCCTCTCTATTTGCTTGAGGAATACTGTCTAATAGCAAAAAGCTTCCAAACTCCCTTTCAGTGCTGATTGATGACATTTGTGTTCTTGTTTGCCAGTATCCCTTTTGGAATCAAGGAACTTGCTTATTTTATTGTTTTTTGGGTTTTTTTCCTCTAAGAATCTTTGTTTTATTTTTCCTCACCAAATTGGATTTTTATTTTTAGAACTACGGAGGATTTTCTTACTTGCTCCTGGCCTGTTAGTGTTGTCAGTATCCCTACTTTGTGGTGATCCTATATTTTTAGGTGCTGTTTTCCAAGGAACTGAATATGATCAAGATTAAGATCAAGGAAATGGTCAAACTTAGTGGTGCATTGTCTCTTTATTTTATCTGACTGGTCTGTTTTCCTAAATAAATTCAGTACTCTGTGGTACTTATGTGCAACTACTCTTAACTTTGAGACAGTGGATAATTATATGAAGTAGATTCCTTTGTGGACCTTCTTCCTCATTGCCCTTCAGCTCATGGTCTCTTGTTCTGTTGCCTCGAGACTTTGAGCAGATTCTGCTCATGTTCTTTTGAGCTGCAGTAGTTTGATGTTAACAGGGATCAGTGGTTTGCTTGCTGCTAGTTCCTTTACAGCTAGAACCTTCCAGTGAAGGAGAGGCAATCTTCTCTATCAGACGTTGTTTCCATACTTCTCTGCTCAGACTGAGTAGCATTTAGAATTGTGTCCAAACAATAAGTAACAGTGATGAGAAGAGGAAGATTCTGATTTCTTTTTGTAAGTAAGCTGAGAGCAATTTTTTCCCCTCTGCTCATTGTCAGTGTTAATTCAGGGATTATGAATTCCATAGACTTAAGTCAGAATCTGTTTAATTTCTTAATTTATGGAAGGCACAGGTGAAACTCTTATTGCAAATTAATGGCCTATGCTTGACTGTAAATATTCATATTTCAATTGTGTTAGTCTCTCCCAGAATGGAAGCAAGTCTTGAAAATGTTCCCTGCAAAATAAAGTTCTTGCAATGTAGATCAAGTGAAAAATTATATCTTGCTGTTGCAGATATGTGTATTCACAGAATCATAACTTGGGTCTTGTGAGGCCTATCAAAATACAGTTATTTGTCACAGTCTCTCTGTGAGTTTTATTTCCCTGCTGGCAGACTGATTTTATACAAGTACTAACTATGGCTTCTCTTCTGCACTGAAAAAAAAATGTCTGTCTTGTTTCAGTTCCTATTCTGGTTTATCTGTAGATGTTTAATATTGTGACATTCTAGATTAATCCAGTTTAGCACAGTATGGAAACTTTTGTTTAACTTTCTGTGTCTTGCTTTAGGGGTTAAATCTGTCGTTCAGATGAAATTCTTCTCAGTGTGTCCCCTAGGAGCCTTAAATTACATTCTGGCAAAATTGTTCAGCCAGATTCTCAAAGAGTATTAACAATTGTGAGTTTAGCCTCAGGTTACACCTTGCTCTTACCTGTTTGGAGATTACAGCTGAACAGTTATGCTCTAGGAAGCGGCTGTTCCATTCCAGTGACCATTGCAGTGTGTTTCATTGCGTGTTGGTTTGGACTTGCTGATTGTTGAAGCGTGTGGTTTGAAGAAGCCTTGGTACAGCAGGAGCCAGCTGTACAGCACTGGGCCATGTGGAGTGTGTCGTGGCTTCCTGAGCTCTGCAGGTGAAGGGATTTCAGGCAACCATCTGATGGTGGAAGAATATTGCTCATGAGCTCAGAACTAGTGTCTCCTGTGAAGTGAGCAGTGTGTGAGGTGTGTAATGGCTTTGTTCCTGCAGACGCTGCAGCTGTACTCATCTCTCTTCTCAGCGTGTTCTGTTACTGCTTGTGTTGCAGTCTTGTTTAGGACTTAGTTGCAGGCTAAGGTAATTCTGAGACTTCTTCAGGTCTTTCAGATGAGTGCTTAGTCTTTCCGCACGTTTCCACCCCTGGGAATGTTGAAAGACTGATGTCTTTTAGTGCTGGGTATTGATCACATCACTGATCAGTGGTATGATGGCTTCAAAGACAATCTTAGTGTGCTAGAACACTGAGGGTGTATCAAGGGTACTGAAACCAAAATAAGTGGTCTGAGCCTTTCAAGCATTGTTTTAGCATCAAGCTTAAAGGAAGGGTTTATGGGGGAAAAAAATAGGGTCTCCTGAACATAAGAGGGTTTTCAAAATGCTTTAAACTGTCTCCTTGGGATATGGGGAGACTTGGGAGCATCAAAGGCAAGATTATCAAATTCTTAGGGTTTGAGATCCATAGAATCTTATGGTATCCATCTGCAAAATTAAAAGTATTTAGCCACCAGGAATGCCGTGTATGGTGTACTTCTTTATTTCCCATAAAATCTGATGTAAAGCATTCCAGTAACCTGGATAACACTTTAGAACATATTTTTTTGGTGCCCTGAACCTAGGTTCCAGAAGATGGGATTCTCAGAAAATGGGTTTAGTTAGTTGGTGAAATTTAATACCTAAAACGCCAACTGCCGGGCCTTTATGTCCACTATGGTTTAATTTATGGAGTAAGGTCCCTGAGTTCTCCTCTTTCCTTCCACAGGGCAAGCAGGAGGACTTCAAGACGACAGTTCTGGAGGGTATGGAGACGGCCAAGCATCAGGTGAGGGTGGCGTTTGATGCTTGCCACTGAGTAGCAAGAGCCGCCAGGTTAGGGATTGATGCTTGCAAGTGCGCATGGGTGTGGTTGTCCCAAATTTAGCAAGAGATGCAGGAGTTGTGTACCCACCTGTTTAAAAAGTGTGGGGTATTGAGATTTCAGTTGAGGTCTGTCACAACTGTGGAAAAGGGCGCTAGCTAACCTGTGTTGAAATGCCTCAGGCCGATCTCTCATCCCTCCACTCCTCTCCATGTTCAGAGGAGTCTAAATGTACAGAAATCTTCTTACCTAGCCAGTTTGTACCACCTAGATTGACACAGAGAGCTTTAGAACAGTATACCCTTTTTTCTAATCTGCTGAAGAAAACATAGCATGGAGTACCTTTTTGCTCCTATCTTTTTGTCTTTTGAAAGGGTTTGTGTTTGACCTGTGTGCCAGCACTTAGCCCAGGAGATTGTGTGCTGGGCAGATTCATGGTCTGCTGCTCACTGGACTGGATTGTGAATTTCATTTGCCATTTGGCCTTGGTACTGCTGCTGGCAGTACTCACTGCTTCATTCACAGGATTGGTGTCTTTACTCTTAAGTACTTGGAGTGCTACTTAAAATCTTCCTCCAACTCTGCTGCTTTTGCTCTCACTTCAGGATTAGGGTTTTAAACAAGAGTCAAAGGCTCCAGAACCTATTCTGAACCTCCAAGTTGCTCTTTTTGACGCAAATAGAAATTCAAGATACTCATCTAAGAGTGCATCCTTTGCTGTTGTAAGTAAGGGAGCCAAATACTGTTATGGATGTTACCACTTGCATGGAAGTGCTGGCTGTTATGGCTCATGGGCTTAAGGATGCATTGCCTATTTCATTATTAGGTAGGCATTGGCTGATTGGAAATTCTGCATATTTTGCATTTTGTGTTATATGCTGAGAGTATGCTCTAACAACCAATTTGACAGCAAAATCCTTTCATTCAGTGTGTTCATCTGCAGATGTTTTAGTAAGTCTTCAAATGAGCTGCATCCCTCAGGATTTCTTCTGTGGGGAAGAAACTCAATGCTCAAAATTTCAGCCAATTAGTTGCTAGTGCTGAATGTCAGGAAATGGGCAAGTGTGTGTGCACAAGTGTGTGTGAAGAGGAGCTGATAATCAAGTCTAGGCAGAACCTTCCCAAGGAGAAACATGTAGCTTTGAACTGCTAATCCCTGTAAAGTGTGGCTTTCATGAAATACAAGCAGTAAGGGTGTGAAATAGGATTTAGTCAGCCTGAAATCCAAATCCATTTAGATTTGAGCTTTGTAGTTGCAGAAGTAAATTCAAGGACATTTAGTTCTTATAAGATCTTCCAGTGGTTGGCCAAATAAAAATGCTATCTTTGCTATTAATAGCTATGCTTTTTCTAAATTCTTGTATGGAACACTCTTGTGGGTTGTTTTATTAGCTTTTTTTGTTTCTTCTTTATTTATTTTTTTTTTCCTTTACTTTTTTTTCCTGAGTACCTGTGCTCATCTGGAGCTACTCTGTTATTCTAGTTTTAAAGTTTGGGTATTGCCATGAAAGGTATATGGCCTTAAAAGCCCCACCGACTCAACCCACCTTGGGAGTTCTTTTCAAAGCTGTTAGCACCATGTTCTGTGGCTGCTCAGTTTGAAGAAATAAATCCCAAAGCTTTTCAAGAAGCTGCTGAGTTGCCTTAAATCCACACATCTGAGAGTTTGCTGGTGTTTGATGAGTACGTGACTTTTTAGCAGGTACCTGCAGAAGCACACTTCTTTTAGCCCAAACCCATAAGAGAGAGCCGGGTTTAGCATTTCAGGTCTTTAACTGGGCATTCTCTGAAAATTGTGCTGCTGAGCTTTTTGCTAGCACTTGAGGATCTAGAACCTTAATTAAGATCGTTAGCATTAATAAAGTATCAGAGAATTGGTAACTGGTTTGATTTCCCTGACCAGTTTTACAGAATTCGTCGTTGAGCATGTGCATTCCTGTGCAGATTTTGGCACACTTGGGCCAGGTTAGCTGGAAGGACAGCAGAGGGGCTGGGGAATGGTTGTTACTGGAGAATCTGAAGTTGTAGTAGAGCTGTGGGTTTCTATTCCATAGATGAATATTAGTGCAGGAAATATTGTGGGTGTGTCAACTTCTCCTATGGTTAATTTTACTTTACTTGCAATACTCTCTAGCTTGTGTTACTAGTTTCTTCTTGTAAAATTTGTGCAAATGATTGCAGACAGTTTTCTTTACCTTGAGCCATCACACGGATCTTTAGATCTTTACTTGTGAATGAGTTTTTGGTTGCCGGGTTTATTTTTTGGTTGGTTGGTTGGTTTTTTGTTTGGTTTGGGGTTTTTTCCTTCTTATTGTGTTTTGTTTTTTTTTTTTTTGTTTAGTTAGGTTTTTTGTGTGGTTGTTTTTGGTTGGTTTGTTTTGGGGGTTTTTGTTATGGTTTTACTTTGGGGTTTTTTTTGTTAATTTCACAACCATTTCCTTCCTTAATTTTTTTTTTCAGCACCTTTGGGAAGTAAAAATGCTTGGAAATTAAAGAGGTGTGTGGTGGCACCAGAATTAAAAGCAGGGAGTTCCTCTCTCTGGTTCATTTACATGTACTGCTGTACATGAACTTCAAACTCTTAAACAGTTGTCTTGGTTAGTGTAACACACTGCAAGCTTGCATTTATTTTGCTATTTATTGTAGGCTTTTGAGCAGTTACAAATTCAGCAAGTGATCTTAATCATACTGTATTACTTGTGGGGGGTTTTGCCCCTGGGATGTATTGGCTTCTGTCTTTCTAGATTGAATGCCTTGTCCTCTGTCCTGATCAAAATCACTTCTAGGACATGGGAGATTGATGTTTTTCTTGCTGTATTTCACATCTCAGTACTTTGTTTTGCTCTCTGTGCCTGCAGGATTTGCTTTCTGCACTCGTGCTGTAGCACTTGTTGCAGCTGTGTCTTAGTTTGTCGCTTAGTTTTTCTCTATAGTAGAACATCAGAGACTGAGGAAAGCAGGGTACAGAAATGTAGTTACATCACTGCCAGCATGGGAATTGGTAGAAGTGCTGGTTCCTGTATGAATGTTTTCCATAGAGAAAATCTCTCCTGGATGAGTTCAGCATCAGTCTTTTAGATGTGGAGTGTTTAAAAAGAAAGGTAGGAAATCTGTTGTAGGCAGCACTTGGAGAGGGAGCACAGGAAATGCATAAGTGTGATTGTGTTTCATTGCACTGCCTGCTGTAAATATATCAGATATGCAAAATTAGAGTTTAAGGTGGGTTCCTCTAGCTGGAGGAAGTCAGTGCAAGTTAAGCTTTGAGAAGCAGGTGAGAGGGGATGGTAGACACTGTGCTTGTATATTACAGATATTTTGGCTTTGAACAGGTTCTAAAATGGTTTTCTGGTTCTGTTAGAAACTGGAAACCACACAAATTAAGGACAGCATCTAAAATAGTTATGTTTTATTGTTAATACATACATATATATATGTGTGTGTGTGTGTGTGTGTGTGTGTGTTATATAATGTATTGATATGTGCCCCCGTCCCACTGAATTTTCGGGCTTTGTTTTTTGGGGGGTTTTGTTTGTTTATCTCACCTGTAGTGTAGCTTTTTCATTATCTTTAGATACCTGTAATTCAAAGAACTGTTGACTTGGACACTGTATGTCTTGCAGATGTAAATAAAAGCACTAAAGAAAGCATCTCATGAAATTGGCCACCATATCACCTCATGGCTAAAAGCACTGGCTAGGAAGGGTAGTGTTCCTTTGCAGTGCCTGTAGACTACTTGTCTTTTTATTGTAGGTGTGGAGGGTGCAGCTTTCCAGAGTAGACTTCCACATGACCGTATGACATCTCAAGAAGCTGCCTGCTTCCCTGATATAATCAGTGGGCCACAGCAGACTCAGAAGGTGTTTCTGTACATCAGGAACCGCACCGTAAGTTTGTTGTAAAAGTATTGGTGAAAAAAGGGTAGGAAATTTGTGTACCTTGCTAAGACTTATGGCAGTTACCATGTCTAGCAGTTGATGGAATTTTTGGTTTTGAGACAGTGGGGTTGAATTTCTGGCATCCTGTCATGCTCTCAAGTTGTTAAGATATGTGCTATCCAGTTCTTGATTAAAGCAGTGCTGTGAGCAGCATAAAGAAACTCTGGGGTACTTACAACATCCAAAACAGGGATCGAGGCTTTCCTCCTGTATTTTGAAAAGAATATTTTAGAAAATTGAAGTCATGTTAGGAAAATTTCAGTAGGAAAGCAAGAAATACTTCAAAAATTGCTGTGTTACTATAGTTAAGAGACAAAACACCTTATGCACCACTCAGTTTTTTCACAGACTGAAGATGACCAAGAAACATCATTGGGTATTGACCGTGGTAGCACCCAGTGCTTAATAACTTAAGTTATTTAAAATTTATGTGTGGTGGACATCTTCACGCTAAGAGCATGACTTCTGCTGCTCCTGTAAATTTTTCCTCTAACTCAAGTTGTAACTTCTGAGAAGTCATGAGATGTGTAAAAACAGGCCAGAGCATGCCAAAGAGTTTGGAAAACAATTTGCACAAAATAAATAGTGAGTAATCCTTTAACAAATGTGTTGGAAGCAGAAAAACCTTCCACTGAAACTAAGAAATTACTGGAGAGAGATATTTGCAGGAAAAAGCAGCACTGCTGGTCTGTGGGCCTTATTCACTACAGAGGAACTTGGAGAAGTTCCTGAGCAGGAATCCTGTTTGAGGAAGGCTTGTGAGAGGAACTCTTCCAGTGAGAATAGCAGAGACTGTGGAACTGCTGATATGAACCCAGTGCTCAGCAGAGCTGCAAACTGCAGTGAGCAGCCTCTTAATTAGCCATTCGACTCAAAAAGCCTCCCAGATTATAAAGAAATTATTTCTTGATCGTTCCTATTCATTATGGTTGTAGGATTTCCATTTTAATTTGGCCTCTGTGAGGAACTGTGAAGCTCAGTAATACAACTCTAGAGAAATACCCAAATAAAGGACTAATTATAGAATACATAATGGAGTGGAAGTATGACCTAGTGCTAGGCATGCAACAGTAAAATTATTTATTAACTCCTGCCTCTCTGCTACAAAGTAGGAGTTCTGTGGGGAAAACAGTTCTTTTTTTTTTCTATATGAAAATATATGTGATAAATGTGACATGATACAATCATATCATAGACAATTCTTCCTGCTTGATTTTTGAACTGTAAATGTCTTGTAAATATGCTTTTTTTGTGTCTATGTGGCCAGTGTAGTCCATGGTCGTGTTCTATATTGGTGAAGATGGATTGGATCCTCAAATGTCAGAGATCAATACCTTATAACATGATAAGTGCAGCTGTAGCCTTTATGAAAATATGAAATCTGGTGCTAAAAAGACACTGCTTGCTGCACACATCTTGGTGCTACCTTGGTTCCTCTTATTTGAAATGATGTGAGATTTTCAGACTGTGTTGCACTTTAACGAACACTGGAACGTGAAGTTCAGTGTGGTTTGTGTAGTCCTGCCAAAGTTAAATTCATTAGAGGGCTTCATCTCCTGACAGTATTTGGTAGCACACACATGCCTGGAAAACACCTCTTTTGTATTGCTTTGTATGACATGTTGTATTGTTTGTTTAAATACAGCTGCAGCTCTGGTTGGATAACCCAAAGATTCAGCTGACATTTGAAGCAACTATCCAACAGTTAGAAGCACCTTATAATAGTAAGTCAAGTTTTTCGTTGCCAAAATCATACTGTATATATCAGTGCTGTTTTCTTTCACTTTTGTTTGTGGAAAAGCTGCTTCAGATGCTTCAGTCCTTAGTGGAGCTCCGTGAGTGGTTGTGTATAGACTGGGATATTGCATTTTATACTCATGGTTCACATTTGATGGAGTTCAGTGTCTGGTAAAGAAATACCACTACCAGGATTCATAAAAGATGGATCGTTACAGTAGTGTTACTCCATGTGCAGCTTTTAAGGTTTGCTATGGCTTCTTGGTGGTTCTCAGCTGTAAAATGTTATTAATCATAAGGTTTTTTGAGAGGTTTTTTTTTAAGACTTTAATAGACTGTGATGCAAAAAGGCAGTAGAAGGGTGAGGAGTTACTGCTTGCAAATGGAGACCATTCCACACTTCTCAGAAAAGATCCCAATAAACTGGGAAAAGGTGGAGGGCAGCCATAAAAAAATAATTGAAGAAGAAAATAGTGCTGAAAAGAATGCAAATATACTGTCAAGGATTGCAAAATAGTGAACTACTGTGCTTTTAAAAATAAAAATGAGAATTCAGTGCTGCAGTAAGTATTGGCATAATACCAATAATCACAATTCTGTGTCATTATCCTGGGATTTTGCAGTTTCAGAAAAGGTGTTCTTCACTAGAGTAAAAGAAGTACCTAATGTCCTGTACAGCTTTTCAGGCAGGATTCAAAACTGCAGTACAGTATGGGTGTTTTTCAGAAAAGCAGCCTCAGGCCTCCTCAGAAGGATGAGTGGGTCAGTAGCAGAGCTGTAGGGCAGGATGTGTTTATTGGGACTTGACCAGATTGCTGCTGTGAATATGTCCTCAGTACATATGTGCTGCTGAACATGCAGAATAATTTGGAAACTTTATACATTCTTTTAGGTGACACAGTGCTCGTTCACAGGGTTCACAGCTACCTGGAGCGTCATGGGCTGATTAACTTTGGGATCTACAAAAGAGTGAAGCCCCTTCCAAGTAGGAAACTTGTGCATTGTTTCTAATTGAAGTTTTGTTTTATTGTTCCATGATTTCTTAGGACAGTTTTTTGATTGCTTTTTAGAATTGGAGTGCTAAGAAAAGAAAAAAAAAAGGCTGGAAAGCCATCTAACTGTTGATGTTAATGTGTTATATTTTGGCATAGAGAAGCCATGTATTTATGTAAATCACTTTGAGAGGAAAAAAATCTTGGCAAATCTTCTGTAGATAATTCAGTGACTGTCACTTTTTAATGAGTTATCTTGGTTCTCATTTAAAGTCAGAAACACAATATTGTACTTAGGTCTGTTACATGCTTATCTGATTCTTGAATTTTGCAAGTGAACTTCTCTGCCCTTTTTAAGTTTTATTCTTCTGGGGCAGAAATAAATAAAACTATGATACTTTGTCCCCAGTAATTAATACGAATTGCATTCTTCTTCAGACAGTTGTCTGGAAGCATTTTTTCTCCTGTTTTCTTCCTTGTCCCAGATGTACTGCTAGTGTATTTTCCTTGTACCTGTCTCAGTGTTACATTCAGAATTACTTTTCCATCACTATATCAAATTACAGTTCTCTTTTTGTTAAAGAGTTTGTTTTGTCAGAACTAGTCATGAAAAGAAAGCTGCTTTTTGTTCTTAGTATCTCTTAAATGCAACTCTTACATGACTGTTTGCAATTTAGTACTGCACATATGAAGGACTACTGTAGCTGATTTTTCTCTATCTTTAGCCAAGAAGACAGGAAAGGTGATCATTATTGGTTCTGGAGTCTCTGGGTTGGCAGCAGCTCGCCAGTTGCAGAGTTTTGGAATGGATGTCACAGTTCTGGAAGCCAGAGTATGAATTTTTGTGCTATTTTACTTCTGTGTGGCAACTTAACCAGTAAACCTATTCAGTACTAGGACAGGTCTGTGTCAGTCAGGATGAATTGCTGATACTGAACCAGCCTCACAAAGAACTGAGCAGATCTGTTCTTGATGGGAGCTGTCTGATGCTTTCTCAGAGCTGGGCTGGATACTCAGGTGCTAGTGTTGTGTGCTTACACCAGGAACAACCTTTAAGGTGTGCTTACACCTTAAAATGACCTTCTTTCATGATTAGAAATTGGTTTTTCATCAGCAGAATGCAAGTCCAGAATGCTAGACTAAAGGGAAGACTAAACAGAATTTCAGGAGTGTATTTTTAAGAGTTTGTTAAACTGTGGGAGAGGGTAAGAAAAGCACTGGAAGTTATAGCTGTGTATTGACAGTCTACAAAGTTACAGATATTAAAAAAATATATATAAAGCTAAAAATCTTTAGGCGTCAGGGGGAGGAGGAAATCTAGTGCATAACTAAATTTGTGCGTGGGCAGTTGAAGGGATTTGCTTTGGAATCACAGTGGATCCTGCTGTAAACATAGTGAAATCTGCCCAAATATGATTAGGCATCTTTTTTTTTCTATTTCTTTCCTTTTTTTCTTCTCCTTTTTTAAATGCTAGTTAAACATTTTATTCCTTAACTTAGGCAAATTAATTGTGATTTAATTTTTTTTTGAAAAGTGTACATTCTGTTTATTAACCCTTCAGTTAAGAGAATACTTGCACCATGTTTTGTAGATGTTTCAGTGATTATATTTCAGTATATTTCAGTGAGATGTCTTACTGAATGTAACTGGAGGTTTAATATCTTGTGCTTTTGACAGGACCGAGTAGGAGGAAGAGTTGCCACCTTTCGCAAAGGGAATTATGTTGCTGATCTAGGAGCAATGGTGGTAACAGGACTGGGTGAGTTTTTCAAAATCAGAAAGACCGGGGAGGAAAACTGAGGGGCAAAATGCTGTAAATGTGAAACCTTAATGCTGTTTTCTTTCATGGCCAAACTTTTAACTCTTAAAAAAGTGTGTGTTCTTATTCAGCCTTTTTGGCAGTTAGTAGTTTTCATAAATAACAAAGTTATATATGATGGGTGAGACCTTAAAGAGACAGAATGTCTTATTTCAGTTTACATGGAAAAACAAGGGAGGGGGGGAAATGCAGAGCCATTCTAAAGAGAAAGCCCTTCTTCAGAGTTTAAACCCCAAAAGTACTTTCTTCACTGATTTCAAAAATAGTTGTAAAAATAATGGAAAGCAAGCCAAATTTCTTCCTATTTATTACTGTTTTATGGGATGGCAGTTATTGACATGGTTACTCTGCTAAGAAGATGGGCAAGTGTTTAGTGTGGAATATCCTTCAGCAATGTAGTGAAATGATAAAATACTGTAAAACCTATAATGAACCCCTATTTTTACTGACAGCCTTAATTTGGCGTCTGTCTCATGATTAGTCTTATTAAATTGCATACAGAAACTGGTTCCAGACAAAGTACTGAATGTGCACAGTCATGGAAAAACAGATTTCAGTTTGCCTATTGAGAGACTGTAATATTTTTATGTTTAATTCATAGAACCATGGAATCTTAAGGGTTGCAAGGGACATTAAATATCATCTAGTCCCAATCACCCTTGCCATGGACAGGGACACCTCCCACTAGATCAGGTTACTCAAGGCCTTGTTCAGCTTGGTCTTGAGCACTGCCAGGGTTGGGGCATCCACAACCTCTTGAGCAAGTTGTTCCAGTATCTCGCCATCCACACAGGAAAGTACTTCTTCCTAATAATCCAGCCTAAATTTCCCCTCATTCAGTTTATACCCATTACCCCATGTCATATCAGTACTGTTTCTGATGAGAAGGCCCTCTCTGGCTTCCCTGTAGGACCCCTTCAGATACTGGAAGTAGGTATTTGGTGGGTGGGTTTTTTGCATGACTCATTGCAGGAATCACTGTGAAGTGCAGACCTTTGGCAGTGTTACACCAGGTCACTGGAATGCATACACTGGAGTTAGTGTTTTAGTCTCTGAAATTGCTTTAACTGTGGAGTTTTTGTTTAATTGCAGACAAATTTTACAGAATTCTCTGTTAAACTATATAAAATCTTTTCCAGGAGGAAATCCCATGGCTGTGGTCAGCAAACAAGTAAATATGGAACTGGCAAAGATCAAACAAAAATGTCCACTTTATGAAGCAAATGGACAAGCTGTAAGTCTGATCCTGTTTCCATGAACCTTCTAAAAAAGAAGTAATATCTCAAGTGTGTTTGTTACCAGGCTACTGGCTTAGCCTAAGATGGCTTCCAGAGAGAGGGAAGAAGGAAGGTGTGTGTCCCTTTTTAGGCAATTTAGTAATTTTGTAGCATACCTGCACATACACTTCTCTTTCCAAATGAGTTTTTACCTTTGCATTTCAGAGGTTTTGTGGAAGCCAAGTTTCTCTCTCCTTTGTTTAAGCCATGCGCGGTTTAACAGATGTGAGGTTTGCTCTTTGCATCACTTGAGCTCTCATCATGTAACAGGTATTTTCACACTGGCAGCACTCACTGTTTAACTGAGTATCATCAGTACAGTTAAATACCACCATTCCATACATGTCCTGCAGTGTTTCCATCATCCTAGAAAAGCTGCATTGGTAGTTCTTACTCACAGTGACCATTCCAGAGGATAAATTACTGTCTGTCCACTTCACTGGGCTATGCCAAGCCTTCTAAAGCCTTGTGATTGTGTAGAGCCATCCTACTGTCAGTCTTCTGGCAAGCTTCTGTAGCTTTGATGAACACACCTTATTTTCCAGTAAGGAAATCTTATGAGCCCATAAGGCAGTTTAGTTCTCTCTTGCAAGAGAGATCTGTTGTCATCGTGGTTTCACAGCTCTTGTGCCCATCCTGGCAAAGTGTGACATTGTGTTGTACAGACCTTGGTGTCTGACCATTTGAGAGAGCTAAGAATATGATTTTTTTTTTTTTCCCAAGGGCTATTCTCAGCAGCTGTATTATTTATGAATGGGTTAAGAACAGTGCTTGTTCTTTTGCTTCCTAGGTTCCCAAAGAGAAAGATGAAATGGTGGAGCAAGAATTTAATCGTCTGCTGGAAGCCACATCCTATCTCAGTCATCAGCTGGATTTTAATGTTCTCAATAATAAGCCTGTCTCCCTAGGCCAGGCTCTGGAGGTTGTCATACAGTAAGTACTTCTCTCCTTTTGGTAGACTTTCTTATTTTGTAGATAAATTTCCAAAAGATACCTGAAACAATTAGGGTGCTCCTAGAGGTAAGATTTACCCTCTTAATATAGCTGCTTGATCTCATAGATGGTTAAAGGAGCAAACCTCTCTTGCTGAAAGTTTCCTGAAAATCATTGCTACAAGTGACTCAGTGTGATTGGTGTCCACCCATACAGAGCACTGACGCTACTTGAAAGCTAGTGGCAATTGTAATGGCCTTTCATAGCAGAAGGTAACTTCACACTATTTTAGCTAGTCATGTATCCCTTATTTACAGAAACTTGCATTAATTTTCCAGTTGCCGTACAAGTGTTTACTAAAATATCCCATGACATGTGTTTTTATTGCATTCCACTAATTAGATTGTGATAATAAATTTTCTCATTAACACAAGGATTTTATGTTGAGCTCGCTCTTTTCAACTTTTCCAGATTGCAGGAGAAGCATGTGAAGGATGAGCAGATTGAGCACTGGAAAAAAATTGTGAAAACACAGGAGGAATTGAAAGATCTTCTTAACAAGGTCAGATGATGACATCTAGACCAAGGTGATAAGCATTGTGTTCCTCAGAAAGTGGCAAAACATACAAAACTGGCCAAAGAAAAATATCAGAAAGTTGCTGTTAATGCTGTTCTTAAAATATCTTTTGGCTTAAGACCTACTTAGAAGCTCTGTTAGGACAAAGGTGTCTCCTGCTTGAGGAGGAGAAAAAATGATTAGGCAGAAAACCATAAAATGGAATATGGGAAAAGAAAGGAAGAAGACAGGCATGATAAACAGTGATGTTTCATAGCCTCCTTTAGAGACACTGGTACTGGCTGAGGCTTTTGGGGGCTGTTTAGAAATGTTGACTGTCTTCATTACATGTCTGATTTGTAGTACAGACACAGTGGTTTAGGACTACTTCCATTATTTTTATGTGTGGTAAATGGATGTTTTTTCTATGGAAATTTCTCAAATTAAAAACACTTGTGGACTGCTCTCAAATTACTTGCAACATAGTAAGAAATCAATGATGTTTGAGGTGAATATCCAGTTTACACAGTAACTTGTTGAAATCTGCCTTTCATAGTTTTTTTTTTAACCTTTCTTCCTTTTCCTGCTCTGTCTTTAAAGATGGTGAATTTAAAAGAGAAGATTAAAGAACTTCATCAGCAGTATAAGGAAGCATCAGAAGTGAAGCCACCTCGGGATATTACAGCAGAGTTCCTTGTGAAAAGCAAGCACAGAGATCTGACTGCACTTTGCAAGGTAAAGTATCACATACATACAGTATGTCAGTCTTTGCTCAGGACTTCAGCAGCCAAAAATTAGCCAATTAACCAAATTTTTAAAAAAAAAAAAAAAAAATTTTATTTAGCTTCCACTAAATCCATTAAGTGATTTTTTTTCTAGTGATTTCTCGAGGCTAGATGCAGTCTGATCCTACATGATGTCTTCAAGTTCTTTTAGATGTAAACTGGTTTTAATGTTAGCTTTTAATCTTAATAGGAGTATGATGAATTGGCAGAAACACAAGGGAAGCTGGAAGAGAAATTACAAGAACTTGAAGCCAATCCACCAAGGTAAAAATACAAACTAAAAGGATAAATACTTAGGAAAGCAGTTTTTACTACCTTTTCCCTGAGTTTCAAAAATGCTATGGTATGATTTTATTATGGGAACTCAAGGGTACAAAGGTACAGACACAGAATTTGAGTTCTCTCAGCTTTAGAACTCACCTTCCTCATTTTTAGAGGTGACCCAAACAGAAAAGGTGGTTCTGAGCTTGGGTGATTCTGTAGAAATCCTGGCAGTAACCTGATCTCAGAAGGCATTTGAGGTTTTAAATACCTTTTTGAAGTTTTAAATATCAGTAATGATAGTATACAATCCTACTTATATTGGTAGAATATGAATATTCTTTGCAGTTTTACTAGGCTTTTTGTTGTTGTCCTTATGCATGCTACTTAAACCATTATTCATGTAACCTTTTTATTTCTGAAGATTTTAGCTTCCCTTTGAGTATTTTACATGAACTCTGCTTTAAAAACCTGAATTTGCTGTGTTTTGTTACTCAGCTTATATGAGAGAGGTCTGGATGTTTGAAACAGAATCTGTGTTGTTTTTTAATGTTGTTATTTCTGGACTAAGGAGAGACTCAAAAATTACTTGTGAAGAAATTGTCAGAAGCAATGCATTTACAATATCCTGTTCTAAGAAACTAAATGTCTTTGTGTTAAATTTGTGTTTTCTAGTGATGTTTATTTGTCATCCAGAGACAGGCAAATACTTGACTGGCATTTTGCAAATCTAGAATTTGCTAATGCTACACCTCTTTCTACACTTTCACTGAAGCACTGGGACCAGGTAGGTAGTCAGTACTCAACAATTCACTAAAAACTTGAACTGTGTTTATTTCCTTCTCAAGTTTGCCATTGTTAAGAGTTTCTAACTGTTTAGTGTGTCTGCTTTTGTGCAGGTACTGAATTCTTATGCGATTATTATTTGATGATGAAATTCCAGACAGCTTTTTGTTAGTGCCAAAACAATCTCTAACAGTACTGTCAGCTGAAAGTTTCCATACTTAATACTTGATGAATAATCAGAAAGAATTCCACATTTATTTGATTCTGTTAAAAAAAGTTTTTGAAATATTTTTTGCCATTGTGTAGAGTTGTTGATTATTTTCTGTTGACTTAGGGGACTTCATTATGAAAGCATGCTTTTTTGTGCCTCTTCATTTTAGGATGATGACTTTGAATTCACAGGCAGTCACTTGACTGTGAGGAATGGATATTCCTGTGTGCCAGTGGCCTTAGCAGAAGGGTTGGATATTAAATTAAACACGGCAGTTCGACAGGTTCGCTACACAGCATCAGGTACACGGAACCCCCAGGAAACTTCTTTGAGGGAGTATGAGCACAGAAAGTAGATTTCAGTGCTTCTGGAAGTAGATGTGAGGACTGATATTGTAAAACCCCTCCCTTTACGTGTTTGGAGTTAGATAAACAGCCACATTCTTACTGGGATTGTGTAAGTAGTTGCTAGAGATTTACTAATCTTGAATGATTTTTCGATTATTTCTGTGGCTCATTTGAGAGAGTCTTTTTCAGTTGTATTTACTGATTGTTCACATTTATTCTCTTATTTATTTACTTCATTCATTTGGAGTAAGGGGTCTGGGACTGCTTAAAGGCTTGGTGCCACAGGACGTGGTATTTGAAGGATAAATGAATGTAATGGAAGGAATGTATCTTTTTGTTGTTCTTGAAAACATTGGGCTTGGGAAAGTGTCAGCTGGGAGAGCAACGTAATGAGAGGCTAACTTTCTACTTACTGTTTATTTATAGATATATTTAAATAATATTTATTGACCTGGATGGACCTTTATGCTTATTCCAGTAAGGCCATTTTCAGGTGCTACCTTAATTGTGTTTTCTGGAATAGAGCTAAATGGCCAGTAACAACTTGCCTACAATTTAAGTACTGTTAGCTGTCTCTATAAACAAATTACTTGCTGATGTGGTTATAGTAATTTCTTTAATTTTCAATCCAATGCTCTTGCCTCATGGCCTATTAAACTGTTTTTCTTTCCCCTTTCCAGGCTGTGAAGTGATAGCTGTAAATACCCGATCTACCAGCCAGACCTTCATTTATAAGTGTGATGCTGTGCTGTGCACTCTGCCCCTAGGAGTGCTGAAACAGCAGCCTCCAGCAGTTCAGTTTGTGCCACCTCTTCCTGAATGGAAAACTTCTGCAGTGCAGAGGATGGGATTTGGCAACCTGAACAAGGTACCACTGTCACTGGGGTAACTGCTGCAGGCCCAGAGGTTGTCCTAGAGAGAATCTGAAATGTGGGTGGAACGTGTCTGGTGGGGCAGAGGAAGAATGCCTTTTCCACAGCTGTTTTGCTAGGGTTTGATGATGAACGTTGTCTGAGGAACTGTAAGGGTCTCTTGTTGATTTCCCACACAGGCTTAAAAGAATTATATTGCAGAAGTAAATATGTTAGAACTTGTTAACCAGAAAATTGGTAAACTCTGAGAGCACACTAACCTGTGAAAGGCAGTTGTAGGCATATGCCTCTATGGATTATGTATATGCACTATATATTCACCAGATTTCCCTTTCATGATCTGTGCAGTGATAAACATCAGTGAGTGTAATTGTCTTTATTTTAATTTTTCCCTTGTGCTCTCCCTAACTTTTGATTCTTTCTTTCTAGGTTGTGTTGTGTTTTGATCGTGTCTTCTGGGATCCAAGTGTCAATTTGTTTGGCCATGTTGGGAGCACTACTGCAAGCAGAGGAGAACTTTTCCTCTTTTGGAACCTGTACAAAGGTAGCTGTGGTGCATGTCTGCTTTAGCCAGTGTCTTATTTGTATCGTTTCAGATCTAGAAAAAAACAGTTAATAAAATGCTGTTAGTGTTCACATATGGGTATCATAAGAAGATAGTATTTTTAGGAAGACAAATGGAAGCAGAGAACAGCACTGATTGCAGACAGTTCTGTAGTAGGTTAGGGCAGCACATAGATAAGTGTGAGTTTACTAATGCTGGGTTCCAGGCTGTGCCTGTTAAATTCCATTACTACTACAGCAGCCCTTTGCCATTAGTAGTTTTGGTTTATCTGTCGCTGGTGCTGCCACAATAGATTGTCTGGAGATCCCTGCAGCAAGGGTACTGGTTTTGTTACTGCCATTCACCAGACTAAAAGTAAAGGTGTATATATAAGGAGCATTATTAAATGAGTTACTTGTTTTGCAGATAACCAGTGGGTTTTCTTCCATTCTGTCATAAGCAGGCCAGGTTTCTCTGTTAACTGGAAAAAACTGCTGTACAAGGGAAGTGCCTTTCTAGGCTATTGAATTATTAAAATGTTTGGTAAGATTTTACTGGAGGATACAAGTAATGAGCCTTGGATAGCAAGGCTGTTCATGTGGCTTTTGTGGCTTTATGATGGCTCTATTATATAGTTAACAAGTAGGGACATGGTTATGGTTTAGATGGAAAGATCATGCCATGTACAAATTAGTGTTACATGCTGAATCCTAAGCCTTCCTTCTCATGAAGATAGGCAGAGCAGGTGGAAATGAAACAGAAATGCAGTAAAACCTCATGTTGAAGCCCAAGTCAGATGGCTGAAATCAAAAACAACAATTACAATTTCTCATAGACAGTTGGGTAGCAGTTAATGTGGCTAGACTGTGAAACACTGAAACATCATTCCTGATGTTTTTATTTACTTTTTAATACATCAGTTCTCTTGATAATTCTGAATAGTACCATGGCACATATAAATTCATTTTCTTTTTGCTATATTGACATGGTGGTGGAAAATTCAGGACTACTTTTGTTGGATTTGTTTAATCTAAATCTCTAACCTCATGGCTTAACTGCAAATCCATGTTTATCCAAGTTCAACTTGTCTGATCAAAATGTTCGAGTTCAATAATTCAATTTTTTTTTTTTCTCTCCTACATCCCCACAGCACCGATTTTGTTGGCCTTGGTAGCAGGAGAAGCAGCAGGAATCATGGAGAATATCAGTGATGATGTCATTGTTGGTCGGTGCCTTGCCATTCTCAAAGGCATCTTTGGCAGCAGCGCTGTGCCCCAGGTCAGTACAGCTCGGGCTGAAGGAGAGGGAATTATCAATATTATCAACCTTATCAACCATGTGTTGTCATCATGTTGATAATGGGAGAATAAACAGAGGAAACAGTACACACACAGCAGGTGTGTGCAGCTGGAAATGAGTTCCAGCTGAGGACCTACAAGCAGTAGAGTCTGGTAATATATTGGAAAGATTTAAGGAATTGCCATCAAAGATTAATTTGTGTTATCACAGAATATAAATGTGGAGTTCCACCACTGACGTCAGCCCAAGGACTTTGTCCCTCATATTGTTGCAATTTGCATTGTTTGTATTTGTCACAAACTGTAGAATTTGCACTTTCTCAACACCTGAAGCTCCTGTCTTGTCTCAGCCTAAAGAGACGGTGGTGTCCCGCTGGCGTGCTGACCCGTGGGCCCGGGGGTCCTACTCCTACGTAGCTGCTGGATCCTCTGGAAATGACTATGATTTGATGGCTCAGCCAATTACTCCAGGGCCAGCCATTCCAGGTGCTCCACAGGTGAGAAATGTCCTAGTTATTTTTAGAAAAACATCAAAACAGAATTATTTTTCTGTGTAATTTGCGTACATACCTAAACACAAGTTTAGATAACTTGTATTTTATGATGGATGATTAAGACCTGTAAAATAATTAATGTTTTCATTCATGAATTCTGTCATCATAGGTTTGGTGCCATTTGTTTGCTAAAAAAAAAAGAGCATTTTTATTCAGAAAGCTCATCTTTTATTCAGCAAATTAATATTTTATTCATATTTGGTTATGTCTGAACAGAGTATTTAATATTATACCTGTATTTCATACTCCATATTTTTGTTGCCCATCACCACATTTCAGTGAGTTGTAGTGATTTGAAAGAGGGTGAAGGCCAGAGTGAGAAAAACAGGAATAAAATGTCTCTTCCAAATGTGGGGGCCAACACAGGGAAGACAGGAGTCATCTCCAGATCATGTTGAGGGAATTAGTTTTGAAAGCACTGCTAGGAAAAGCTGTGTGGCTTTGGCTTTATTTGAGTTCTTGTTCTAATGATACAAGTGATTAATACACACAGCTATGAAAAAGTATTCCCTGCAGAATGTAATACACAACAGTTATTTTTCTCCCACTTGTTATGGTTCTGTGGGTAGTTTAAGGTCTCAGTTTAAAGAGAAACTGCTGATTTAAGTAAGATGTTGAAGTTTTTGTTTGCTTACTGTGCTATGAGTTCATGTTCCAGGATTAGAAAGTATTCTTCCTAAGTATGTTTGATAGTAGAGTTACAGTGAGAGCTGGGACATGACCCTCCTCTGCCTCTCTGGCTCTGCAAACATTGCTTATCAAATAGAGCTTTATTTTCTTGGTAATTTGTACACAGCTTAAAATGGGTTCAGTTTGGCCTTTTATGCACCACCTTGATGTTCATGGAGATTGTGCTCAGAGGACTTTTAACATTCTTAAAGTATCGTTTGCTGCAAAATCTGAAAACACCCGAGCAGAACCCCCGCTGTTGTTTCCCCACAGCCCATCCCTCGCCTGTTCTTCGCGGGTGAACACACCATCCGCAACTACCCCGCCACGGTGCACGGCGCGCTGCTCAGCGGGCTGCGGGAGGCCGGCCGCATCGCCGACCAGTTCCTGGGGGCCATGTACACCCTGCCCCGGCAGCCCACGCCTGGTGTGCCCCCCCAGCAGGCTGCCAGCCTGTGAGGGAACAGGGAGGCGGCAGAAGAGGAGCGTGAAGGCCACGGTGCTGCCGCTGTGGAGCCTGGGATGGAGATCCTCGAGTAGTTTGTAGCAGCGTCTGCTGAGAGCAGCCCGGGTTACTGTGCAAGCCTTGTCTGAGAACGGCCTTACAGAAGCTCGCTGGACCTTTGGCTTGGCAGCCTTTTACAAAATCTTTGAGCTATTTGATGGGTCAGTGTAAACAGAACCCTTTACTGCAAAGCTGGTCAGGGACTTTGACTCTGCAGATACTTCTTGGAAGTCAAAATAGCTGGAGGGTTTTTTAGGGTGTTTGGGGTTTTTTTCTACCTATGTGTGTATTTACAGTTTGGTAATTGCACAAGGGCCTCTAGAAGCTGGTTGCTATGAATACTAGCTTAGTGTAGAATGTATGTAAATTTCTTTCTGGGTTTTTTTTAATGACTTTGTTTTGAAGAGTACTATTTTTGACCAATTCTATTCCTGTCTGGCATTCAAGAATTTGGGGCAACTGTTTGCCTACCAGTAACAGCAAATCGCACCTCTCCAAAATGGTTCATTGGCTGCTACACCATCTGCATCCTGCTGTAGAGTAACCTGGTACCACTGAATATGCTAAGCATACTGTTTTATTAAATACTTCCAACAAAAGAAAAGGTACTGAACTGTGTTCCAATGTCCTGAGGTGAACTCAGTGTGAAGTGCCTGGTGCTATACTGCTGACCACCTGTTGCAGTACATGAAACCACTGAATGCTTCCTGGTGTGTTAAACATCCCAAAGGAGACAGAAACGATCATCCCAGGGCACAGAACTGGAATGCCAATGCTTGTCCTTTAACCTTAACAGGGACCAGAACAGGCAATGCTGGTTGGGATGGGATGAATGATAGGACATCCCCAGCCTGGAAATCCCTGCTTTGGAGCTGCTGTCTGATGTAGGACCATGGATAAAATGCCTTTGTTTGGCACAGGGCTGACTGCTGCTACAGTATCACTGTCTGACTTTGACCCCCTGCCTTTACCTGCAGCAGAACTGGTGACACTCTTTGTCAAGCTGCTGTCTATGACACCAGGCTCATGAACATGCAGTGCTCCTAGAACCCCTCATGTAGCATAGGCCTGCCCTGACAGACACCTGTATTCTTCGTTATATCCACCTATTTTGGGATTAGCCTGTAATTTGTCTCTGCCCTCTCTATGGCCTGTCTTTGAGAAAGGGTCCATGTCCCACAGGTGGTGGAAATATATTCCAAGAAACCAGCAAAGGGGGTGGCAGGAAGCTTCAGCACGAGTAGGATGGTGGCTAGAATCAGTATTTGTACTGGGAATCATTTGGATTTATTGTCTCAAGCCTCTGCTACAAAACCTTGGAAACAATTGTGTATGTTCATCTGTGCAACTGCTGACAGCAAGGAAGTGAGTCTGCATTGCAGACCCTTGGATTGAAAAGCAAGTTAGTGAAGATAACAAGGATAAGAACACTAGGAAGCTGCCAGAAGGAAGGCTGCTGGGAATGAGTGACTGGATCCAGGCAGGCAGAGTGCCCTGTGCCAGTGAGCAGCAGTGCTGCACACTGAAAGCAGCCCGAGGTCAGCAGGACTGGCTCCAGAGCTGCTGGGTGCTCCTGGCCTCTCTGAGCCTCAGGCTTGGGGTGTGGTGATGGTGTTGAGCAGCTGTTTACAAGGTCAGGAATCAGAGTGAAGGGGAGCTGTCAGCTGCAGCTCTGCATGTGATTCTGGAGGTAAATGTGCAACACTGCTTGACCTTCTGTGAGCAGTTTATCAGGAGCTCGGGGCAGGAGGCACTGACTGCCTGGGCATGGGGCAGCACACAGGGTCTGGCTCAACATCTCACCAACAAAGGTGATTTACAGCAGCAACCTTCTCACAGCTGCAGCTGAGGCAAAGAGGTTTGCAGCTCAAGTAGTCGGTACACCTGCTTGTAGGCAACAGGAGGACCACCTTAACACATTGAAGCAAGTATGTGGCTGATCAAAAAGATCACAGTTGAAAAAAGCGTTGAATAAAAGCGTTGAATAAAAGTTGGAAAAAGTGAGGTTTTCTGGCTATTGAGCAGCAATGCCATGGTGGGTGGCCACTGGTCCAGTACACATCCTCAGTGGTGAGAAAGAATCCCCCTCTGGTATGTGCTAGACCTGGAGGCACAGAACTTGACTGAGAGCAGACGTGGCAGCTTTGGAGAATAACATCACTGGCACATCTACAGCTCTCTGCTGCTCTTAGCAGGCCCCACACAGCAGTGTTTTCATAGCCACAGGTAAACAACCACCTCTTTAATGAAGTTCAGTAGCTGCCTGTGTGAACTGGGACAGAAAGGGCTCAGCCAAGCCAAATTCAGTTTTCTACAACAAATATTTAACAGCTGCTATCTCTGTAGGACTTCACCTTGCATTAATGAGCTCTACCCAGGGAGCAGCAGCTGAAGTGACAGCTATGGATGACTCCAAAAGCGCCCATCCATAATAACCCAATTTATAAAGCTTCTGAAAACACGTCCAGTCTTGCAACCAGAATAAACCAGATACAAGGGAAAGATTTTTTTTTTCCTGTAAAGTATGGTGCACCCCTTGCAAATCAATGTATTTCGAGTTGTACATGGGCTCATCCTGTATGTGACAGCTGTTAATTCTACTTCTATCTGTGCTAACTCTGCCTGCACAATCAATACTGGCAAATTGTGAAAGAACTCCAACCAAGTGATTCATTTTACTCTGTGGTAATGCCCTTCCTCCCCCCTTCCTCAGCAATGCCATGTCCAGCTTAGGGAGCCTCAGTGCAGAGTGGCTGTGTACAACTGGATGTGCCTGAAATGCAGCCTGGAATGGCTGTGTGAGATCTGCCTCAACCAAGGCACAAAACAGTGCAAGGTCCTCAGCTCCAACACTGAACCACCCCACAGCACACAGACAGACAGCCAGACACACACACACTCTGCAGCCTCAGTGCCTCTCCCAGGGGCTGCAGCACCCCTAGCAATGGGCACTGCTGTAAACACCACATCACACCATGTAAAAAGAGAAGTGTTTATTGGTTATATACTGTATACTGACAGTGTTTGAGTCAGGAGAGACATGCAGTAAGTGTGTGTTTACATTTGGCATGCAGACTAAGAGCACTGTGTCACTGGAAGGAGGTGAGCACCATCTGTATCCACTGCGTGGGCAGCCTGGGGAGGAAAGCACTGGCTTTCCTCTACTCAGCATGCTGAGACAGGACAAGTTCTAAGAGGGTGGAACACTGCTCATAGCTCTATTGGACACAAAGTTTATTTTAGGGGAAAAGGTAATACTGCAACCCTGGAAAATCTGCTTAACTTGGATGAACTTGTGATTATGAAAAGATTTCTTGCATTATTTGTCTTCTAACTAAGCTGCCCCACCCAAATATATGTTCACAAATACAAAAAAATAGATTTATTCTCTTAAAAATACATTCCGTGCAGCCTGGAGTGCTGCTTCCCCAAAGCAGGAGCCGGCACTGCACGTGGGGCAGCCCAGGAGGATCCTTTGGGCCCTGGGTTCTGACCATTGGAGGCATCTGCAAACAATGGCTTTGTGTTCTGTGGCACAGCCTGCGGGAGGCTGGCCTGGAGCAGTGCCCTGATTGCTTCAGCAGTGTGCAAGGGTGGCAGAGATGAGGTCTACTACATTAGAGACGACACCAATGTGACTATTGCTTCGATCTGTAGCTAGGAAATTGCTTGTGTCAAGTGTCTCTTGAAGCACCAAGGCCCGTGGCTCTGCCCTGTGCTTCCTGCCCTTGCCCTTGCTGCGGTCCTGTCCCCGGGAGGCTGCGGGGCCAAGCCATCACCCCACACCCTGCCAGGAGCTGGACAGGCAGCTCTGTGGGCTGCAGAGGTGTTCTGGACATGAAGGAAGCCGTTCCATGAAGCAGGGAGCTGCTGGGCCCTCAGACTGGAGCCAGCCCTTGTGGGGAAAGCACTGGCTCTCCAAAAGGGACCAGCAGCTGAGGTTCCTTGGGAGCAGCAAGCACTGACACACTTCCTCTGTACAGCAAATACATTTACAACTTTGGAATTACCCGAGGGTTCGATGCATGGCCTTGTGCATCATCAAGCCTACTGAAAAGCCTGTTATATTTATATGCTAAAATTACAAATACTTCTTCAGTGATGGCAATATTTACACATATACTCTATTTTACAGCTGTTCAAAAAAGTGTGCAATTCGAGTAAACACATTGTGTTTCCTGAAGTCATTGCTATAAGATTAATAATACAATCAGCTCCTATTGCACTCATTGACTAGAGGGCATGGCCCTTTCCATACTAGGTAGGGTTTTCTTTCTCAGGTTTAATCTCAGCTGTGGTAAAAACAACCCGTGTGCAGTTACCAAGTGACATCTGTGTCCAGTATTTACAAGCAGTGAAACTGAGTCTAGAGCAGGAGTTCAAGGTATCTGCTGTAAAATATTGAACAGATAACTGAGGCAGCTGGAGAAAGGAGAGACATCATCTGTGAGAAGCACCTGAAGACAGTGCCAGCAGCGCTGTGTTGCTGGGGCAGTAGCTGGGGCTAAGCCAGCTGAGCAGCAGGGTAAAGCCCTCGCGTTCCTCAGGCAAAGCCTTGTCCTGGCTGACAGGAGGAGAAAACCCAACAGCTATTGCTGCTGGTGGTTGTTCCCTTGCACTTGAGACACGGGGCTGTGTTCCTGGGGTGAGCAGTGGGGTTGAAAAGCTGATGGTAGCCCATGTTTGGTGGGTAGGCACAGGGAAACCTGTTAACATGTTGAATCACAGGGATGCAGAGATTTCCTCACCACAACTGAAGCCGCTTGCTTCCCTTGGAAGGCTCTTTGGGAGCACCGTGCTAAGCCACATCCATGCCAGCAAGGCAAGAAGGAGGAAGCTGGTGGATGTGTGGGGAGCTCCTGTGGAACGTGGAGCTATGTCCTGCAGCAGGATGGGACTGAGGAAAGCCGTTCAGTCACTGCCCAAAGCGATCCTTGTCCTTCTCTGTGTGCAGGTGCTGTCCAGCAGTTTGTACAAGCTGCAAGTCCTGGGCAGCAGTGACCTAGGGCAGGGGAGCCCACACCACGCTGGGTTTCTGGAGCTGGAACAGCAGTGCCCAGCAGTGGCTCTTCCACAACCACTGCGACAGGTGACACAGCTGGAAAACTGCTCAGCAGCAGGTTTGGGAATGTGCAGAAAGGGAATCCCTGTGACATCTGAAGAGACAGGTATGTGCCAAGATGCCTCCCAGCTGCTCCCAGGGTAAGAAAGCAGGTACTGAGGCATTTGGCAGATTTCTTTAGGAAGGGCAGAGGCAGCAGCCTGTGGGTGCAGAGCAGAGCAGAGCTGGGAACACAGGACAGGAGAAGCTGCTGCTGCTCAGGCAGTGCAGCTGGACCTGACACCCCAGAGTGCTGAGCAGAGCAGGGGGCTCAGGAAGGATACAGCCATTGCACAGGACTGTTCCATCCATTGTGGTTTCAGACTGCACAATCCATAAGAATTTCCAATCGTTCCTGATAAGCAGGGGGAGGCAATTCAGAAGTCTGAATTTAGCTTCAGAATTTCACTTTCTTTCATTTTTAGTTTGGAGTTTAAAATTTTTTCCCATTATCTCATTCTACTAGCACTACCATGTCAATGGTAAGAGAGCAGTTGATACATTTTCATACAAAGATTATTAGAGCTGCCACTCAATACTAATTTAAAAGCATTATCTTTTTGTCTTCTTAGGCAAATTGACACGTATGTCATGACATGTAAAAGAATAAAATGAAGGATTAAAATATACACTTGGGAAAACATCTTTAAAATTCCAAAAAGAAACATTTTTTTTCAAAAATAATTCTTCCCTTCCTCCAAACAACCTTTATAAAAAAAATAATCATGTCACTAAAACACATCCCTTTTATAGAAATGTTTTCATAGATATTTTGCAATCAGCTCTATTTTTTTATTTATTTTTTTAAATTAATTTTTCTTCTCAGAATTGAGGTGTGTATTTCCCAGGCCAGGGAGGAGCTGTGGCACAAGGAGGTGCAGCACAGGCACTCAGCTGTCTCGACCCTGTTTTGGGAAGGAACAAGGACATTCTGCTTGTCTATGAAGAAAAGCACTTGTTTCTTTTTCTCTTAGGGCTCAACTGCCTTGCACAAGCCCCAGAGTTGTTGCCTGCAGAGTGTGACACATAAAAGCTTCAGATAAATGGTACCCTGGTCCCAGGCAGGAGGAGGTGTTGCTGCTGTGTTGGTTTGGCTCAGTGGATGACTTCTTGGTGCAGGACCTCAACTGGTGATGAGTAGATCATGCAAAGCTTGTTGCAGAGACTGACAGTGATAGGGAACCAACTCCTAAACATTTCATGCTCTCCTTCCCTCTCAATTTGTAAAGTAACCAGTGAGGAATGGTCTCCTCTTGCCTAGAGACAAAGGGTGCTGGAAACACAGGTACTGAGGTGACCACTACCCCAGGCAGCAAGTTGATAGGGATTATTTTAATATTAGGAGAATGCAAACTCCATATGAACTGAAAGCTTTCAGTTGTGGTGGATGTCATGGGCTGGTGGATGTAATCACACCGCTGGGATCTTGTGTGAACGCAAGTGAATAAAGGTTCTCTGTTGTGCAAGGAGTACCATTGTTCAGAGAGGGTAGGTAGTCAGTTTCCATATGGAGACAGACCTATCGTCCTACAGGGAAGATGAAGTTTGCAGGTACAGAGATGAGAAGTGGGAGTCCCCTGAGCAAAGTCTCTGCAGCTGCCTCTTCAGCAATGAAGAAAAAGAATTCACTGGTAAAGCTCCTGTACCTTTCAAATCGCTTTACAAAACTGGTTTCAGGCTAGTTGAAGCCTCTGGAGAGGCTACAAACAGGTGTAATGCCTGTGAGCTTGGTACTATCCTGCCTCTTGCTTCACCATGGTCACTGAGAGGATGGGAATGCTGTTCATCTCCGAGATGTCCGGGAAGCCCGGGCAGTGCCCTGGAAGAGACAAACCCATGAGGTCACACACTGCCCTCAAGCCACAGCTGCCCCTGGAGCATTTCTGCTCTGCAGACAGGATTGCAACTGCCCTTGGCAGCCATCCCAAATCCCACCAGGATCACAGTGCCACGGTGCTCTGGGGAAGAGCAGTGACAGGAAGAGTTTGGAAGACAGGCTCTGTCAGCTGGGAGTAAGCCCAAAGCAGAGGGACCCTGCCCTGCCTGGTGCAGGCTGAGGTTCTGAGCTCTTCCCATGCTGTCATTTACCCATTTCCACACCCAGCATGTGGGTCCTGAAGTGAAATGCAGAACATCTGGCAACAGGAGCTGGAGCACACCTCGTGTTGGGCTCCTACAGTCAGTGGAGGTCTGGGCAAGACAGGAGACCCAAATGATGGTGTGCCCGTTACAGGGATGACTTTACCAAAGTTTTTATTTGCTGTTGATCCAGTCTGTGCAAAGGAAGCACAGCATAGCCTCAGATAAAGGAGTCTGCACCTGGCCAGATGAATGGCACCATGGGTTAGACCTTTTGATGACCATACAGAATATTGCTGGGTTGCCTCTTTCCTCAGCTACCAAGGACAGTGTCACTTCACTGCTCTCTGCTGCAAACACTTCCTTTCTTTAAATGTCAGTCTGCAAAGCTCAGCTGAGCCCTCTGGATCTTAATTCTGTGCCACTCACAGTGAAGTATGACTGTGAAGGGCACTCAGCTGCCTCTCTGCAGTCCTGCAGATAGCAAGATTCAGCTATGTCCAGTGAAACACACTGGCAAACAGATTTGGGGTCTTAGATATTTCCTGCTATGGATGATCCATAAATGGAAAGATGCACTTTGCTTTGGGCAGCTGAAAGGGCCAAGAGAGAATTCCAGGAGAAAAAAGAAGTATTTTGTAGAGATTTAAGCATGACTGTACACCTGAGAAATCTGCCTGGACCCCTATATTGTCAGAAGGAAGCCCCTGTGAAGAGGCTGAAATACACATTTTTTTAAATTTTTCAAACAATAAGTCATCATGACTGTGATGTAGGCCATTTTCTACTCCTTTGTGTGTCCAGAAAGATGTGTTTTAGGTGGCAGAGCAGCAGGGGTGTAGCAGCAGATAAACACTCCAGTAGTACAGCTGCCAGCTGAGGCAGAGACTCTGCTTTTGTCTCTCCAAATTTTTTTTCCATCCCTGATTGATTCATGTACTAGAGGATGACTACATGCAGTGCCACTTAGTCCTCAGAGAATATTCTTAGCCATAAAGCTTGCTGAAACAAGTTTATAACAGAAAATACAGCAGCCACTCTACCCCTGGGAGTGCTAACTTCAGACTTGATTTCTCCTACAAGAGTGGAGACTTTTTGGACAATTTCTCTGAGTTAGGTTACTGGCAGGTCAGTTCAGATTAATTATTGGCTTCTTGCCTCACATACCTGCTCCTCTCCTTGGAGCCCTGGTGGTGCAGGGGAGCTGGATTCAGGGTCCTGCAGCTCCACCCTGGTGGCTATCCTTTTCCCCAGAGTGTCAGCTTGCAGGAGGTACTCAGAAGAGCCATACTGCTTCCTTCTGGAACTGGACACAAAATCCTTGCTTTCATCCTGTACAAAGGAAAATAAAAAGGGTTGGAACCCAGGGTGTATGAAGGGTCTGGAATAGCATGGGAGTCCTAATCCCAGGTTTGCAGTGTAAGGTGTGGGCTTGAGTCCCTTTAGCAAGGAGGGACTTAAATCACCAGGCCAGCTCTGACATGGCCTCATTTATGTGCTATTTCATAAAGATTTTTTTCTCAAGAACCATCCAGTAATTTTAACCCAAGTTATGGGTGCACAGTCACAAAACAGAACAGATCCCTTGGACAAAACTACTGAGGTTCAAGGAAAGATGAAACCACTGATGTGGTGTGGCTGGCTGCTTAAGTAAGAGCCTGTGTGGAGTCAGGGGCAGTGAATGGTGATAGATCCTGTAACTGGGTTTGCATGGCAAGGTTTTGGTAGGGGATGGGAAGAGCTACCAGGGTGGCTTCTGTGAGAAGCTTCTAGAAACTTCCTCCATGTCCCTCAGTGTCCCCAATGCCAGCTGGCTCTGGGATGGACCTGCCACTGGCCAAGGCCAAGACCATCAGAGAAGGTAGCAGCATCTCTGGGATAACATAGTAAGAAGGAAAAAAAGTTATTGCACAGAAGTGATTGTGGCCAGGGAGGAGAGCAAAGTGAGAACATGTGAAAGTAACAGCTCTGCAGATGCCAAGGTGAGGCAAGAGTTCCAGGAGCCAGAGCTGGTAATAAATTAAATTAATTTCACCAGGTCAAGTCCATCTTGCAACAGTGATCTGTGGGTGATCTCTCCCTGCCTTTATCTCACTCATGAACCTTGCATTCTGTTTTCTCTCTTGTGTCCAGTTATGGAGGGGAGTGATAGAGAGGGGCTTTGATGAGAGCCTGGCATCCAGCCAGGATCAACCCACTACAGATGTGGTGTGCATCTGTGCACCTACACCTGTGCACCTACACCTGCCCTGTACATTAGTCCCCAAAGCAGAGGAGAGAAAGGGCAAGAGGCAGCACATCCCTGGGCACTGCCTGGGAGACTTTTCCAGCAGATGCACTTCTACCATCAGAAGTGGTGGTGATGGCTTCTCTTGAAGCCTACCTTCAGAATTTTGGCAAATTTATGTAGCAGACAGCCCCCAGCTCTGGTCATATTAATGTCAGAGGCACAAGAAAACCATGCATTCATCTGACATTGCTGCTGCTCATGTGCTCTCTGCCTGCCAGCACATTTGCACTAATTTTCATTCAACATCACACCAGAGGAATACAGACTTGACTCTGTGAAACACAAACCCTGACTGCTCGAGGTCTTGCATTGCCTCAGGTCTTTAGGCAGCTGCAGAAGGCTGGCTGCCAGCAGCAGAGGGAGCTGGTCCCCAGGCTGCAGCACCCACTCATCCATCAGCAGCTCCTGCTCCCTGCAGCTCCCAAAGCAGCGTTTACAAAGATGTCCCAAAGCTGCATTACAGAGTTGATACCTACTGTAGCTTCATTGGAGACACTTGCCCACATCAGCAATACACAAAGGGAAGTTGCAGTGGAAGAGAGGAAGATTTTGGCAAAAACAGCACAGATCCCACATTTCCCACATAAGATTCTCAAGGCAATGTCAGACTGTAGAAAGTGGAGCTGGAAAGAGTGACAGTGATACCTTCATAGTACAGCTCAGTGCCCAGCCTTCTGCCAGAGAAAATAGCTACGTCTTTAACTGAAACACAGATCCCAGCAGAAAGAAGCTACTTTGATATGAGGCACATTATAAGCCTGAAGATACTCCTCAAAGGGTTTTTTTCCCAAGGGCATATGCAACAATTTAAGTTGCATACAATTTGATATATCTAGTATAATTGAGTATCTGCAGTCTTTCAGGTTAACTTCATACTCCTCATTTACAATCTAAAAGTACACAATCTATGGCCAAGAAGTCAGGTTTGTGACTATGTGGTGCCAGAGGTGATTTTATTGCAAAGAATGATGCAGAGAGAGATCCTGAGCTCAGTTCTGTGTGAACTAACCATGTGGCAAGGTTGGAAGCCAGCTAATCCTGGATATATTTGGGTTGACCAGGCAGAGATCAGGTGCTCTGTCACGTCCACCTCAGCTGCTGTGAGGATACACTGCACAGCTGGCAAATTTGATCTGACAGCAACCCAGAGAGCACCTGCAGAATGCACTGAGTGGGCTGGCAGGAGGAAAATTGAAAAGAAATCCTTAAGTGCCACTGTTTAGGGCTCCACAACCAACCACACGTGAACTCAGTTGTGAGAGGTAAGGTTGTGGGTGTAGTGAATTGAAACTCCTAGGATAAAGTACACCCTAGGAATGGATCTCTAATTTCCCAAGCACACAAACTGCTGTTATGCAAAAGGACAACTTCAATCATATCAGCTCTGCTTGGCTTCTTGAATGAGCAGTTCAGATTGCCTGTGACCCACCCTGGCCAGGGAGACAATGTAGTCTGTTTCCAAATGTAGCTGGAAGGCCATCCTGTACTTTCTAACACCAGGAAACAGACTCTCTGCAAAGCTAAGTGCAAATTTTTCTGTGCTTCTCATAGCCAGAGAAGTGCAAGAGAAGGTTTGAAAATGTAAAACTCCTTGCCTATCTCCACCAGTTCATCTTTGTCAATGCTGAAATCATTCAGTTATGAACCTATCCCCTCTGCCCCCAGCCCTGTCAGATTATCCAGCTTGCTTCCTCCTGCAGACTGGCAGTAGCAGCAATGAACAGCAGAGGCAGGAGCTGCAGCACAAACCAGTGTGGGCTTTAATGGCCAGAAGGGTACGTGCTGCCAGGGAGTTCACCTGAAATCTGCCAGAGCCTGCAGCTCCAGTGGCAAGTACATCTCACCAGAACAGCTCTCTGCACGTGTCATTGCTTCCAGGGACTCCCCTCACTGGTACCAGTCAAAGGAACAGGGAAAGAGCACAGCTGTCCTTGTGGCTCTTGCTCCTTTTCAGGTAGAATATGGATACAGAACAAGGAAGGAACAACCTTCTGTTACCAACCACCGTCCATCTGTTTAGGAGATGCCCAGGAAGCATTTCCAGACCAGAGTCTGGTTTTACGTGGGAAAACCATGAAGCTCTTACCAGAAAGAGATCGATCGATCGATCGATCGATCTATCCATCCATCCATCCATCCATCCCTACAGCTGCCATTAGAGCTACAACTCTGCCTCGGGCACAACTCCACTCAAATCTGCTCATTTCCACCATTTTTTCATTGCTACTCCAAATTTACAGTCACTCTGAAAAGCACACCACATCCTACTTAAGCTGTGACTGTGTCTTCCCTGATGCTACTATGTAGTTATTCATATGGCATTACAAGACCCAAGCAGATGGATCTCATTTCAATAAGGCTAAATCTGGTAACTCACATATGAGAAAGCTGTGGGCGCTGTGAATTGTGAATTCACTGAAGGAAGACAGCAGGAGCTGGGAGAGGCAGCACTTAGGAAATAAGCTGTAAGAATTTCAAGTCACGCATCCTACAACTAACAGGCAACTTGGAAAACCTCATCAACTGAAAGAGAGTTGAATGCAGGATACTTACAGGTGGTGTGGTCCGTTGCCAAGCAGCAACTGCTGCGGGATCATTTGCACAGCTCCTGCGTGTCAGCAGCTCAGATGCACTTAAGTTACTTTTGGTCCTTCGGGACCCCAGTTCAGGGGCACTCCAAGAATTAGCTGTGGCACTCGTCCTTGACGAAGTCTGCTCCATGAAGTCTGTTTTTGAACTATTCCCCTCCTCTTCTAAAAGGTCCACTGAGGACCTACACAAGTTTGTGGCACTGAAAGTTGCACTTTTCTCCACTTTGGTTTGAGAGTCCTCCAGGGAATGAAGGCCTTGTCTTGTTCTCCAGGAACTTCTCACAGTGACATGCTTTGTTTCGGATGAGCCTGCCTCTGACGAGCCATGGCCCTTCCAGCTGATTGTCTCCAAAGGTGTCTCACTGTTCTTCTCCACGAGCTCAGAAGTCTTCAGCATAATGCTGCTTCTCGAGACCACTGTTTCAGCTTTACTTCTCAGCGCTGCCTCTCCACTTCTGTCTGTCTCAGATGACTTCACAGCACTTCTGTTAACTGAGACCTCAAAGGGTGAAGGGACATTGTTTGTTATTGATGGTGAAGGTTCATTTGAAGCAACTCTGATGTTGCTGGTGGTAACATGCCTTTCCTTTGCTGCTATATCTGCAGTGGTCCTTGGAGCTGTTGGCTCTGAAGGAAAGATTGTGATGCTGCTTGTCATTTTATTTGTTACCGTTTTAAAAGTAGACTTCTGTTTTTCTGATTCTGCCTCTGAAAGAGTCCCTCCCATGATTGCCTTCATATCCTTCTCAACAATTGCTGGTTTAATGATGGCTTTTGATCTCAGAGCTTCTCTAGGGCTGAAGGATCTTCTGGATTTCAATCCTGCAGTGCTGGCATCTGATGGTTTTATGCACTTGGAAGAGTCTTCATCATTCACAGTTTTTTGGTCATTTTCAAAAAATGATGCTCTAAAAACTCCCCTAGAATTGGAGAACTGCTTGGAACTGACTTTCTTTCTTGTCTCAAAATCTGACTGAGTGGTTGGTTTTTTACTTCTCCCTGATTCTTCATCTGAATTAAGTTTTTCCTGGTTACTCTGGATGGTTTTGGAGTCAGTTTTTAAACCCATATTTACATGATCAGTTGCTGAACTTGAAGACTGCTCCGTACCTTCTTTATCAAGACCTGTGACCATCTGCAGAATGTCTTCCTGACTCCTGGAGTGATGGGAACGCTTTGTGAGCATTGAAAGCTTCACGCTTTCAAGTGATGTGTCTGCAGCTTCTTTTTCCTGGGAGATTGCCACCCTTTTAGCCCTCCCCTCTGAGGGTTGTCTGTGTGATGCAGCCAAAGATGCTTCCACTTTAGAGCCAGCAGAGTCTGACACACTGGAGGACACGTGGTACCTGTATGCTGAGGCTGTGCCATTGGAAGAGGTGTGGTTACCCCTTGTGAGCTGCGTGTCCCCCAAGCACTCACTGACTTCAGCCTGACTTGTTTTCAGCTTCTCAGCCAAAGAACCCATTGATTCTCCTTTGCTTGACCTTTCATCCCGTGTGTCAGCACCATTTTGGCAGCTGCCACGGAGCACCTGAGATGGCTTTTCAGCCTTGGATCTCAGGCTAGTATCACCAACAGGTTTGGAAGGTGCTTTCCAAGCCTTCTGCTCCTGTGCAGCAGGAGGATATCGGCTGAGGACAGATGGCTGCTCTTTGGATCTCTTCCCCTCATTCTGCATGATGGAGCTTTCTTTCTGACCAGAAGAAATAGTGGAAACTAAAGATTTCTCTTCCAATCTTCTTGTATCTGTGACAGCAGTGTCTGAAAGGGCAGATGCACCAGAAGCTCTCCCTGCTTTTCTATTCATTAAGCTTGGACTGGGCACCTGCTTACCACTATGGCTGTAGCTGTCATTACTGATAGAGAAGTCTCTGTTTCGTGCTCTTTCCCGGCGCTGCTGCGGTGAGAGCTCCCTTGGCTTGTGCTTAGAAGCTGTCAAATCAGTCATGACACCTCTGTATTTAGGTCGGTCATGCTTTCCCCTGCTAGAAAAGCTTGTATCTTCATTTTCAACTTCTCCATTCTCCAGATCTTTCTGTTTCTTTATTTGCATTTTTATTTCCTCTAGCTGACCTGTTAAGAGTTTGTTTTTATTCTGCTCACTTAAGTAACTGTCTTGCAGATCATTATTTTTGGCTCTCACTTTTTTAAGTTCTTCTTCTAAAGATTCAAAATGTTTGATCTGAATTTTAAGTTTCTCAATTTCTTGGGTGAGATCCTTCACTTTGTTGTCTTCCTGATTTTTATTCTTTTGGTTTTCTGATTTATTCCTGGTTTCATTTTCTACGTGTTTCAGGTAATCCACACTTCCCTTCCTCCTGGTCTCCTTAGAGGGCAGTGCAGAAGTCAAGTCATCTTCAATTCTCATATCATTTCTTTCCAGGAGATTGTTGGATGACCTTTCTAGCAAGTTGGATGCATTTCTAGTTTGATCTGCCCTATTTAGTTTATTGTTTTGTTCTAGTTTCTGTGTTAGCTCCTGGATTATCTTTTCATTTTGCTTTTCTCTTTCGTTAAAATGTTTTCTTTCTGTGATAAAGCTCAGAGCTAAGGACTTCAGCTTTTCTAACTCAGCTGTTAAGGTCTGCTCAGTTTTATCCAGCCTGTCCTCAGATGATTCCAGTTCTTTCACTTTCACTCTAAGTATTTCTAATTCTGTAGATATCTTTTTGGTCAAGTTCTTTTCTTCATTGAGGCTAAGACACAGCTGTGTACAGTCATTCTTGCTCCTGCTGAAAGCCTCCTCCAGCTTCTCCAGCTCTGCCATTCTCCTCTGAAGGAGCTCAATTTCTGACTTCAGGTCTCGAGTGAGGCTCTCCTCCTCTTCAAGTTTTTCTTTCATTAATCTGCAAAGCTCTTCAGCCTTCCTAATTTCTTCATCCTTGCCTTCAATCTTCAGCACTCTTTTCCTCAGGGCTTCAATGTCAGCCAGCATGCTGGAATTGCTGCCTTCTGACTGGATAACTTTGTCCTGGAGGTCAAGCAATTCATCCTCTGCTTTCTGCAGATTTTTAGTTGCTTCCTCCAGTTCATCAAGGCGGCGACTAAGGCTCTGCAATTTGAAGCGTAGGTGCCTGTTTGAGGTTTCCTTGTAACCTGTACATTCTGCCATGATTATTTTATTCCTTTTAGAGTAAAGCTTTTCTTAGTCTGGGTGAATGGTATACACCTTGTGTATTTCCAGTATGTTATTGCTCCTTTGAGCAGAGGCAATCTCACCCTGAAAGAAAAAAATGCTCAATATCAATATAAGAGCTCAGAATATAAACATACTGACTGTTTAAGTTAGGCTATAAATGCTTATATAAATAAGTTTTTAATTAAACACATTTCTGAGTACTAAATTAGGTGAAATGAAATTGCAGAGAAGAGCCAGAGTCTGTTTACTTTGGTTAGACAGGGTTTCCAAAAACAGCCTGTTCCCATGGTCAGGAAGGGTCCTCCTCTGCTGGTCTGCACAGGTGATTTGTGCATCACCAGTGGATCCTCACCCCCTGCTCACAGTCAGTGCAGCTGCTCACGGGTGAGATCCCAGGCTGCAGAGGGTCACACCCATGCAGGGCTCAGGTGCTGCACATGCAGCAGACACCTCTCTTTCCAGCACCTCTCCTGAAGATTCAGTGGTGAAGATTCAAGAACCATAAACAGAATTAGAGAAGGCAAACCCCAGCCATATGGTAACCACTGAGGATGGGGCAAGCCCCCCACAGGGGGATAGAAGGGATTGGGAGCTGCTGCCATTTGACACTGCCAGTATTTCTCTGGCATCTCAGGCTGTCAGCAGAAATCCTCACCTGGGCTGTTGTCACATCCCAAGGACACTCTACCAGCAGAGTTTCAAGTTTCTCCCTCCCATTTCAAAAGCTGTTGTTGCCCTCAGCTGCCACCCACTCCCCCACCCAGGAGATGAGCAGTTGCTTATGCCTCTCCTTGCTGCTGCTGAGCATGAGCAGCAATTAGAACACATCAGCACACTCTGGCACACTCAATGTGAACTCTTCCCAGCTCAGAGCTGGCAGGGTGTTTTTTAAGCAGCCCCTCTGTGCTTTGAGGGAGGAGCAGGAAGGGGCCCCTGGGCAGACCAGAATGGCTGCTGGGAGGATCTGAAGTCCCCCTCTGGCACTCGGCATTAGCACCGTGCTGTCCTGGGCCTGAGGCACGGCCCAAAGCATGCGAGGGCTTCTGCAAACCTGAGTGGAGATATGGTGACTGCAGCTCTCTGATCTGCACCTGAAGCTCAGGCAGTCTGCCTTGGAACAGGACTTGACCTCCAGAATTTTTGTGGACCTCTCTGCAGAGGAAAGACGCAGGAGTTTCCTATTGCATAGTGTCAAGAAGTGATGAGCAGGGTGTGGGGAGGAGACAGTGCCAGCCAGGGAGGCAGCAGCACCTGACACACCCCCTTGGGCTGGAAGAGATCCATTTCCAGGCAGGCAGGGGCCCGGGGCTGTGGACAGACACCTGCCACGCACACCATAGGGACCCTCCTGGTGCACACTGGGCACCTATGACCCTGTGACCCTCTCCTGAAGGACCACCCTCCCTGTGGGGGAATCACCATCCCATGTGCTTGTTCTCAGGCTCTTCCCTGAAAGGAGCACCGCAAACGGTACCTGGAGAGGAACCCTAGCATCCAGTGCACCCAGCCTTGCTCACATGCCTGTCCCCTCCCGTACCACCACGGCCGTGTCCTGCTCCTGGACCACCTTCCCTCACGCTGTCCACGCCCTGAGGCCACTGCAGCTGCCTGCAGGCAGGAAACGCTGTTCAGACCCCAGCAGAAGCCCGCGAGAAACGTCACTGGACCGGCACAGGAAAGGCCACAGCCAGCAGACTGGCAGTGCTCTGAAAACAAAAGCCTGTCCCTACCAGGCCCTGGAGCTGGGAGTTAATGATTAACCCAGCACCAGCTACTGGCCGGGAAGGGAGAGCTGTCTCCTCCCCAGAGCAGGATGGAGGCAGAGCTGCTCAGGGCTGGTGCTGGATGTGGCATTGCTCTAACACTGCCACAGAGTCCAGACAGGCTGTGGGACCTCTACTCATGGAGGTAATTCAGAGTTGTACCAGGGATGACTCTGGAACTTGCCAGCATCTCCCCAGCTGACATGATTTACTGCCAGAGAGAAAAGAGGCTCAATCTAGTTAGTTTAATAAAGAGAAGAAGATGCAAAGCAACATCTTCTACAAACAATAAGAGAAAGGATCTCTAGTCTCCTAGCTGGAGGCCCTTTAACTTCCTGGGACAGCCAGAAGTAACCCCAGTGCTTGGAGACAGAACCAGACCAAATGAGTATTACAAATAAATTGCACATTTACAAGATTGAGGGAATTTGGCCAACATAAAATATTATCTTAGGTAGTGACTGCTTTGAAGTCATGATTTGAGTTAGGCTTGGATCAGAGAACTCAAGGGGACTTCCAACCTAAACTCCTCTGGCTGTTTTTGATTGTTCTTCTCCAGCCTGTCAATGATATCAAAGTATCAGAAGGAATGGTACAGGATTCAAACACTGGGACTGTTATTAATGCTAATTAATATTGTTAGTGAATATTTAAACAGGAGCTGTTAAATAAATCTGATAAAGTTTGTAAATGTACTGAACAATCTGATATGGACATATGGACTTCATATTTTTCTCTCTCTCTTTTGGAAAAGTGAGCAGTTCTCAGCCTACCTCTATCTTACAATTTTTGGAAAAAAAACCCATCAAATACCCAAACCAACAAAAAGCCAAACCAAACTCCCCCTGCCCCAGAAAAAACCCACTAAAACAAAACAAACAAAAAAACCCAGCACTTAAACCACCAAAAAACCACAACAACAACAAAAAAACCCACCCAAAACCAAACAAAAAGCCAAACTGAAACAAAAAACGCCACAGGAAGAAAAGAGGATGATAGTAGCTGATGTACTCCTGCAGCTCAGGGTCAGCTCCTTTTGGCTGTACCAGAGGAAATACTGAATAGAAATACTACAGTAGGAATGACATTATTTTGTATGTGTTTATTTACACACCCAAGACTGATGCATCTCACTTTGCTTAGCTCTAGAGTTTTCTAGAGTTAGAAAAAGATGCTCAGCTGTCTTCACCTGACCTTGCCAGGGAAACAGGATTGCCACAGGAGGAGAACTCTTCCCCCACTGACAACAAAGGGAGCCCAGGCATGGGCTCAGGAACCTGGATGGCAGCTGTCTCCCCCAGGAATGATGCCACTCTTTCTCCAGGAGCCATGCATCAAGAACATGAACTAAAAGCTGAGGAAAGTTTTGGAAAAAGCTCAGAAAAGCAGTCAGGTGTGCTTCTTTGCTCTTTAAAAGACCTGATTTCACCTCAACAACAAGGGCAGTCCTGCATTAAGCCAAGAGGAGCAATAGCATCCCTTTGGATTTGAGCTCTTGAAAGAATGTTCTTTAAATGAGACATGTAGGAAGCCTGGAGTCTCCAGCTACCTGTTACTCAAGTAAAATATCAAAACAAAATATGTGGCCAGTAACTACCTACAGGGAAAAAAATGTTTTATCTGATCTAAAATGTTCTTTATCAGAGCACATGGAGTCAAACCCCAATTTCACAAATTTTAACCAATTCAAAGCAGTGACATAGTACCAAACTGCAGGAAATTAACAGGATTCACTATCTGAATGACTCATTCCGATTCTACTTTTCCCCACAGATTGATCATTGGGTTTTCTGATCTTCCTCAACAAGTGTGCATATCGCCTAACTGCATTTATATTTAGCATTATCAATTGCCTGCTCCCACTGTTTAAGACAGACTTTCTTAGAGGGCTCTTCTGACTCTGCATGGCTTTAGGTGGCTACGGCATCCTGTTAAACAGCTGTGAGAATTCAGTGTTCAAGACATTTACTAAAGTCATAATTCTCAATTACCTTTCATGTTTTTAAATTTAATTTTTTCTGCACACTTACTTTTGCTCATTATCTACAATTTTATGAAAGCATTTCTTTAGCAGAATCATTGGTTTTAACTTCCCCTGGAACTACTTTATCTTGCGTGCACAAAACACATACAGTCAGTTCAGAGCTCTGAACAGAGGGGAAAAAACCTCCAGCTAGCAACATTTGCATTAGCTAAACACTTGATGAATTGGGAGATAGGAATCACCTATTTTAGCAATTCAATGACTACTACCTGAAACCTACTCACATCATCTCTACCAGAGTTCCTTAAGCTGGTGATGCTGTTCCTCTCCAGATGCACAGAAGCACCTCACCTTACACATCATTTTCCTGACTTTTTTTATTTTTCCTGATTTTTTTTTTATTTGGTTGTTGGGTTGAATTCCACAAACACCCACTGCTCTTGATTTCAGGATGTCCCCAAAACACTCATGTGGGAAAATAACTGTTGGAACTGACTCCTACTGTGCCCTCTCTTATGCCAAAATAAAAATGCAGCCAGCTGCCACACGCATCTGTCGAGTACTAGGAGACACTGATATTTCTCACAAACATATTTTGCATTTAATCTTTGGGTTTTTAAATCTTTTTGGTTGCACTTTTATACTGATAATGCAATGTCCCTCACTGTGGTTGGGTGAGCCTAAGCTCCCAGTGATGGCACTGCTGTCTGCCACACACCCATCATCATAGCATATATGATACATTTAGCTTTACCCAATCCTAAAGACAAATGAGAATTATTAATGGCTCAGTCTGCAATCTCTTTTCACTAATTTATTTGTTTGCTCTTGAAGCTGCCAGGGTTTCCCATAGACTCTGGAGAGCAGCACTCATCAAAGGCAATGGAAAATCAATAGATTCAAGCACAGTTATAATCAGAGAATAAAAAAACCAATTTGCCTCATTTGAGTTTGAGTCCTTGGGATCCTCTGTGTTGTGAAACCACACAGGCTGAGGTTTGCATTCCTTAGCTGACAGGTGGCCCAGTTTCAGGTGAGGAGCAGAGCAGGGCTATTCTCCATGCTTTTATGGATGGAGCATATATCTGATACTACTCCCTCCACTTCCCCAAACGCTGGGGTGAACTTAGATTCCCCCCCATTCTATTTTCTGCTAAACTAAGAATATCCCAGGGAACTGTATTTTTGATTGAACACAGTGCTAGGAGAAGCTGATGAAACTATCCTCCTGAAGTATAGGTTAGATGTGTTGGTTGGATTCTGCCCTATGTGCACATACACCTGCAGTTTTAATTAAAAGGTTTCTGGTGTTGCATACGCATGGCAAAGGAGTGTGAACATGTCACGCTCACATACTGTAATGCTGATGATGAATCATGCTGTGTCACAGCTCAGTGTGGTGAGAGCATCCAGTGGGACTCTTCTTCCCTGCCCCAAGGTGAAATAGGCTGGGAGGAGTCCAGCATGTCATTCTTCATTTGTAAAGTAAAATTTCTCTACCATCTATACAGAAAAAGGACACAGGTGTCACAAATTGCAGCAAATGGCAATAATGTGGCCAGAGCCTTCAATCAGTTAAAAGGAGAAGGAAGGAGAGTTTTTCTTAATATGATTTTTGCCTTTTGCAAGCTCTTTCCAGCACCTGGTTCTTTACTTGACACAATGACACACAGTCGTGAGAAAAACACTCAAGAAAAGAAAAAGGGTATAAAACAAGATAGACTGAACAAGAGCTCAAGTCCCCCATGTGACATCAACCCTGCATGCCACTTGCAGGCTTCTAACAACCTCCTGGGACAGCTGAGGAGGCAGATGATGTATTTGCTTACACAGGAAGACAACAGGGGCTCCCCTGGCCCCACTGAACACAAAGGCAAAATGCCAAGTGACTTTTGGGGATGCACATATTTTGAGGAATGAATTGTCTCAGAAATGGCTGCATCTAGTGGGAGAGGAAATTCTAAAAGTCAAAAAAAGGCTCAGTAATCTGGAAGTGGATTGACTACTGACTAATACAAGACTAGAGATGTGAAATAATGAGAACCACAATGACCACAACCTTCAAGGAAACTCAAATTATGACACCAAATAGCATCACAGCAGTGTGAGACACTGCAGCAGGCTCTGCAGATGCCAGAGAGGATCTGGCACATCACTGAGTCACACTGACCCTACGTCAACACTCCAATCACCCACTGAACTCAGCTCTGCTCTTCTCCTTGCAATATAAAATAAGTTTCCCTACATGGAGCTGGCAGGGCCAATGCAAAAGCAGCAGAGCATAAAGCCACCCACAGCTGCTCACAGCAGATGCTCACTGGGGTTTGAGCAGTTGTGCTTTATGTGCACAGCAGAGATTTTGCTTCCCTCTACAAAGCCACTCTCCTTTGGCTCCCCTTTGAAGTCACTGCTTGACTCGCACTGGAAGGGCTCACTGAAAGCAGGTCTGAGCATTTGCTGACCAGGTGCAGCACCCTCCTTGCAGCAATACAGAACAGTGTTAACCTGCACCAGTGCCAAAGAGAGGGCTGCTAGTGGCATCCTTGCCTGGGAGCCGCATGGCAAGGAAGATGTTACCCACACTCTGAAGCTCTTGATCAGAAATGGATTGATACTTCAAGAGCCCCTCAGCATGCTACTCCTATGTGCCATCCTGCACTGGAATCAAAGCTGAGAAAGATGTTTTATTTCTTCCCATGCTGCCACTTGTAGTGTCCTCAGAAGCAGATTTTACTGTCACATTTGATTTCACAAACACTATGCAGGCATCTCTTCAGCGAGTCACAAACTTGGCAGCATCCTGCAGATGGCATGGGAAAAGCAGCCCCAGCTCAGTGGTGCTTTTGTAATAATTACTGGACACAGAGGTCTCCCATCTCCTTCACCCTCCATCCTTCCCTCCCATCTCCATCAAGCTCAGCTTTGAAAGGACTTCAGGGGCCATGGCTCTCACCATCACTTCAGTCCCAAAATATGTGCTAGCATGAAGGTAGCTAAGCCACCCCTGAAAGCCCCAGACTAACTGAAAAGATTCAGGGGAGATTCAGAGCAAGCAAGATTCAGAAAGTTGTTAGAAAAATGAATTAAATAGTATGTCAAAGATTACTGAACGTGAAAAACCCAAAGCTCTATGTCTCAGGACATCCCTGGAAGCAGCCAATAGAGAAACACATATTCATTATTTTCATGTTCTTCCCCAACATCTGGTTTGGGCTACTGGTACAGCTAGGATGCTGAGGAGACAGGCACCTCAGCTGGACCTACAGTGCCTTCTCCTCTGTTCCTTTTCTTCTCTCCTGCATCTTTTGTACTTCTCAAATTTACATTATTCCCAGATATTTAGCATACAGTAAAAGCCCTTCTCAGACTTATCTTCCACACTGTCACTTTAACAAGCTTGACTCCTGTACTTGCTCTTCTACCCTCTTCATCTGGCCACCATAAATCTTACCTTTCAAGCACAACGCTGTTCCCTCCACCTTCTTCTGTCATGCTTGTGCTGAAGGCTGGGTCAGTAACATCAATCCCAGTTCCTGCTGGTGTTTTCACTCCCTTGCCCCAGATGTTACCTTCTGCTCATCTCTGGTTGGGCTCACTCTGTTCAGTGCCCTACTTCTTGTATGTAGTGGTACACTAGGGAACTTCTTGCTGCACGATGTTATGGAAGCTTGAAGCCCTCATGGGTTCATAAAACAGCAATTAGATACATTTGGGAAGAAAAATCCCTCAAGGTCATTCCTACAGGGACCCACTCTAGTTCAGCAAGGCCACTTGAGACAAAACTCGCAGGTTGGGGAAATCCTTTGACCTGCATGGTTGCACACTTCTATTGCTCTCCCTCCTTCCTAGACACCCATTTCCAGCCATTGCTCTCATCCAGTAGAGCTCTTGTAATCTTCTTGGGCTCCTTCATTGTCCTGTCACAAACACTTGTCCAGGTGAAACAGGACTAACACTGCACATCTGACAAGTACCACACTGCAAATTGGCTACACACCCAAAAGCACAAACCCACATAACTTCTCATCCAGCAGTATCTACAGAGCTGGGAAAGGCCTGACTGGTACAATACACTTAATAAGATTAACTTCAAGTACTCATAACCATCTCTGAATCATTTTTTTTTTTTTTTCAAATCAATTTTGCTCATTAGGCGTAGGCAGCTCTAACCTTCACATTCTTCCTAACATTATACCCAAGAGCCACATGGCTACAAACATATCCCTGCTGGCATGAAAATTACAGAGTATTGTGTGTTTCTCTGCATCCTGTTTGATAGAGGGCACATTCCATTCTCCTAGCAGAGTAGAAGGACATCTGAGTCAGCTTTGCAGGAACACTCCTTGGATTGCTGTGAGTTTTTCTGGCTAAAAGATTGGCTCAGCCACACAGAGGTTTCCATGCAGATCCCTACAAATCCTGCAAAAAACTGGGATTGTCACAAAGGTCCTCCCAAAAAAACAAGCTCATGAACTCTATAGCACAGACAACTGGCTACTCTTGTGACTTTCTCCTTGGAAGAATTCATTCAATTAAGTTTGTAAGTGCTAAAAGGAAAGCTTTTCAGCTCCCTTACAGCTGCCACAGGAGCAGCTTGAGGAGCTGCCATAGCTACTGCCTCTCCTGGACTGCTGCAACTTCCAATCCATCCACATCCAATCTGTCCATTTCTTGGACAGAAATGAAAGGACAGGAAGGCAACCAGCCTGTGTGTGGTACCTGTGGACCCAAAAATGTAGGCTACTAGAGCTGTGCATTCAACATAAAAATATTCAGACATTCCCCACAGACAAAAAAAGTCTGCAGCACTATCAGATAATCGCTCACCTGATCCCAATGTGTTAAGGCCAGGTGGATGAATGGCCTCTTGGAGACTGCACTGTCATCAGTGACACAAAGAGCTTTAGGGTACACCTGTATCAGTATGTGAGCCTGACAGATGTGAGGTCTGTCGTCTGTGCCAAGGCCACTTGGCACAGAACAACCCCTGCCCTTTTAAATCTGCCTGCCTCCAAACGTAACAGACCTTGCTAACTTCTGAGCCATCCCCAGAAGATGCCTGGGAAGATCCAGGCCAAGCCATGCCAAGAACTGTACAAACATAAGGCAGCACTGATGTGATCACTGATCCATGGATCTGCATTGTCCCCACTCCTTAGCAGTAGTAGGGAAAATCTTTTAGGAACAGCTTAGACAGTCAATTTCAGCTCCATTTCAGGAAAGGTGCCTTGTCATTTCTACACACCTTGCCCTGCACTTCCTTCTGCTCCATGCACACAGGATTTTGTTCTGAGCAGGTCCAGCAGGAACTGCACAGACCCCCAGACTGATGGCATGGCAGCACAAGGAAATAAAATGTGACATGAAACAAAAATGATCATTCATATTTCAGTAAGTGTCTAAATTTTAATTTTCCATTAATCTTTACTAACGGCCCTTTAACTCAAAAATTCTAAGCAGACATCTAGGACTAATTACTCTGATAAAATTCAATATTTAAGCATAAGCCCAGATTTAACTTCTGTCTTGTAGGTCAGCTTTAGAGATCATTAGCATTGCTAATGGTCCCAGTAAACAGAACATCCCTACCACTAGAAAGAAACATGACCATCAGAAATCTCCCAAATCAGTAGAAGTTTCACCTCAAGTCTCTGCAGAGTTGCTCTTGCTGGGGGGATCCCTCTTCAGGGCACATTGGGGTTCCCCCTGATTTGTCTGTGAGAAGCTTGGCCTGGCCTGGCTAACACCTGGCACAGCCTCACCCATGCAAATCCACCACTTGCCCTGCTTAGTGCAGATGCAGATAAAATTGCTGGCACGTTTTTAGGACCATACCCTGGGATAGATGGGCAGCAGTACCTCTGCAGGCATGCTCAGCAGTCTGGCCTGCCCTGTGCTTGCAGCCTAAATGCAAAGGGCTGAACAAAGCCTGCAATTAGTACCAATTCAGACTTGTGGAAGGGCCCCTGGGGAAGCAAGGGAATCTGACTGAGGTTACAAGGTGCCACTGCTGCTGCTCTTGGAGCAAACCAGGGTTTAGACTTGAACTGTAAACTCCCGGTGAGAGGGCTGTGTGTTAGGGGAGCTGCAGTGCCTGATGCAGGCACACTGGCAGGGGCAGCACTGCAGCAGCTCAAGCGCATGCTGGAGCTCACTGCCATTCTGCAGCTTTTGGACAAACGTTTGTTAGAGATGTGGGAGAGACTAGCAGCACACCTCAGCTCAGCTGCCTGGGGAACAGCAGGGTTAACATCCCTATCATGAAAAGTCCAGGAGGAACCTGTCAGCCATTAGAAATGCCTCTGGCATAAAGGCTGACCAGCTTGGGTTACACCAGCAGCATCACTTCCAGCTTGAGCCAAACCTTTTGGCTGCAATTCACAAAATCTGCACGCTCTGAAGCAAGGCACTAGGTACTGTCACCAAACCAAGGTGCCATCACCTGCTCAGAGTCTCTTCCAGAGCCGCTTGGTTGCCCTGTGGGAGCAGCAACTGAAGCGAGCAAGCGTCCAGGACAGTAAGCAGGCAGGCAAGACGAGGCAAGACGCTGCAGTGGGACGCCCTTCCATTAGCAAGGTACCCACGCACCACAGGCACTGACTCACAGGCAGTGCAGCCAAAGCCTGCCTGATTTCTCCCCAGAGTCATGTGCACTGGGTGGACCGCGGGCCCAGCGTCTCACAACCACTTGCGCAGGTAAACGAAGGCTGGCTGGCTAACCAACACACCGTGAGTAATCTCTAGATCCTTCAAGGCCTCCCAATACAAATAGTTGGTAACTCTGTCCCCTGGCTGTACCACAAATACCAATTGTGATCTTGGACTCCCTTATAACAACCAGCTTTTTTTCCCCCCTCTGAACTCCCAACCTGCAGCTTTTTTGTTCACTGCCAAGCATGAAGTCAAATGAAAGGAGGCATTCAGGAACTTATAAATCACTCTTAAATATGATTTGCTCAATGAGGACAGCTGGCTGGATTGGAAGATCCTAACAGTAGTCTTTGTGTTCAATTTATTGCTGAAAATACCCTCAGGTAACAAAAAAGGTAAATAAAATAACATTTACAAACAGGAACATGCTGAAGCGTTCTTGTAGCTTTGGGAACTTTAACCTCCAAACTAACACTCCATGGACAATGGAGAGACTCCAAGACAAGATGCCAAGATGGTGTTATGATACTGGGCAGCTGTGCCACTGAAAACTGCCCTCTTGAAAGCCTTCATTAATTTATGGATGGAATACATTCACTTGCAGGCTGGGCCTCTCAAAATGACAACAGGCACTTTACACACAGACATACAGCATTGTGCCAGGACCAGGGCAAGCAGGACATAAAGGTGAGGGCAGCTCGTTGCCCTAGCAGGCAGAAACCAGCTGCATGCCCTGCACTGCATGCTGTGCTCTGGGAAGAGCTGTGAGGTCACCTGATATTCTCCATAAACCAGAGGTCCAAGGTCTGGTAACTGGCTGGGGCACTCAGCAGTCACTGTTGGGATTCTCCTTAATGCAGAACGGGATAGCAAAGGGACACCTGGCCTGGCTTCTGCTCTTTCTTTCCAAAAATGGGCCACAGTAATTCCTCATTTGCCTGAGGAAAAACTCCTCAGCGCTTGGGGATAAAGTGTCTCCTTTGATTAGGGAGGGCACTGAAACAGCAGAACAGCTGTAACTTCCCAGAGAGATCATCCTCAGCAGCCAGCTGCCACCTTCAGTAGGAGTCTGGAGTCAGAAGCGTGGGACAGGATTTCCATTAGGAAAGTCCTGAGCCATACCTCTTCCACAGACAAGGCTCAATAACACCAACTTCAAAGTTCTTCCATCTCCCACCAGCCTCTTGCCCATGGGACATGAAAGGGTTAAAGATACCACTCTACTCATTACTATCACGGGAAAACTTTGTTCCAAATTCTCCATTTCATGCTCCTAGAAAACCAACGATCTTGAAATACCTTGTATTAACAAGGCAGTTCTACAGGACAGCCTGCATTTGCTTTTAAGTCCACCGGCTACCCAAGGTATCCAATGGACAACAGCCAGACAAATTCTACTGCTCTTGGAGCACAGGTATTCCTGCAAGCATTACACAAGATGCTAATGACAAAATCTGCAGGCTTAACGCCAAGCATTCATTTATCTGAATCCTATCCTAAATGAAGATCAGAGCCAGGAGGGCACACGCTTTTCTTGCAGCATGTTTAAGAAATGGAGAGTGAGAAATAGAGCATAAGGCAGAAATGGCAGCAGAGGATCCCCTCCAGGACTTTTCAGGGCATGGCTGTCTAACTGTGCTCACTTGCATTGTTGTTTATGTGTCCTTTTTCCCCTTGTACTCCCTGGACTGAAGGAAGGAAGGATGTTTCATAGGAAGGAAGCACTGGCGTGCCTGTACTGAGACAGGACCCCACCAGGCTGCTCCTTTCTACAGAGGAGGGAAAGAAAAGGGAATTCACATTTTCTCTCTCATCTTAGTTAGCAGTAAGGGGATAAAGCTAACTTCAGTCCAGCTCCAATTTCAAACAGGGTTAGTGTCCAAAGCTGGAGCAGGCTGCTCAGAACTGCATTAAGTTGTGAAAATCTCCAGGGTCAGAAATGCCTCAACCTCTCAGGCACTGTTTCCTGTCAGAACAATCTCAGGGAGAAAATTATTTTCCTTTATGTTCAGTCAGAATTTACCATGCTGCAACTTTCTGCACCTGGAGTGGGGCAATAACCAACATCAGTTCAGACTGGTGGATGAATGGATTGAGAGCAGCCCTGCAGAGACAGACTTGGAGGTACTGGTGGACAAAAAGTTGGACATGACCCAGCAATGTGCGCTTGCAGCGTAGAAAGCCAACAGTGGGCTTTGGCTGCATCAAAAAAATTATGGCCAGTAGGTCAAGGGAAGTGATTCTCCCACTGCTCTCATGAAACCTCACCTGGGGCACTACATCTGGCATTCTGGAGTCCTCAGAAAAACTACAGCAGGTTCGCAAGAAGCCACAAAAAAAGATCCAAGGGCTGTAATACTTTTGTGAAGAAGGGCTGAGAGAGTTGAGGTTATCCAGTTGAGAAAGAGAAGACTCTGGGGAGACCTTATAGTGGCCTTTCAATATATAAAGAAGGTTTATAAGAAAGACACAGACAGACTTTTTACCACACACTGTAGTGACAGGATGTGGGCACTGGTTTCAAACTAAGAGAGTAGGTTAAGACTGGATATTAAGAAGAAATTCTTCCCTGTGAAGGTGGTGAGTCACTGGCACAAGTCGCACAAAGAAGCTGTGGATGCCCCATCCCTGGAAGTACCCAAGGTCAAGTTGGATGGGGCTTTAGGCAACCTGATCTAGTGAAATAAACACCTGAATCTCATAACACTTCAGACACCATCTCACCAGTACGGAGCAGAAAAGCACAGCCTTCTCTTGATCTGCCTCCCATGCAGTCACTGCCATGTTGCCAACGCTTTGCTGAGCCTGTCCAGCTTGCTGCTGCCATTCTTGTTTTTGCAGAGAGATGCTCTGTGTGCCCCATCAGCTCACACACAGCTGGGCTCCAAAGCAAGGACTGTGCTGAACTCCCAGCCACATGCCCCAGCAGTTGCAGCAGTCACTAGAGGCACACAAGGCAGAGATTACTAAAAAAAGAAAAAAGAAAAAAGAAAAAAAAAAAAAAAAAAGAGAAAACCCACCCTGCTCTGCAAATCAGCTCAAAGCGTAGGCAGCAGAGGAAAAGTGAATGGAGATGATCTGTGTGTAAGGACTTGGGAGCATATTTCTGTCATAAGACAGCCAGAGAAAGCAAGCTAGAGAATGGGGCTTACCACTCCTGCTGCTGGAGGGGGAAAATGAGGGGCAGGTGACCCAGAGGCAAGGTCTCTACCAGTAGCCTGTTTGTGGTCTATGGTCTGCAGAGACTACACCCCAGAGAGCCTCCCCATCTTCCCACCACTGCTGGGAAAGAGTTCCCCACCTCCACAGCTGCTAGTGCTCCACTGCAGCATTGTTCCTGCAGTCCCCTTCAAACACACAATTTCACAGCTTTCCCAAAGCACTGCTGATACTCGCTATCCCTGTCACACCTCTGAAGGTGGTTACAGACAAAAGGAAAAGACCTATTCCAAACTGTGCTTCTTGTTCCCAATGCAAAAAAGGTAACATCCAGAGAATTTTACAGCATATGCAGGCAGTTTACTATATACTAACAACAAAATCTCATACAGAAACATCAACACCCACGTTACACAGGATACCTTTATGCAAAGACATTAGTCACACTCAGCAACATTAAAAACAATTCTGAAGAACAGCTATACAGAATGGGATGCAGACAGAGTGAGAGACTTCATTAGGATTTCTCAATTGCTTCAAGTTCAAATTCTCACCACAAAGCAGTACTAGTAGTTATTTATTATCATCCAGGAATTATTGTTTTCCAGTAAATACAGACATATTTCCAAATGATTCACACTACCTGAGAAATTAATGTTTTTGCAGCTCTGTTCCAGATCCTAGGTCAGGAAGCTCCATTCTGTTCCGGTAAATTCCACTAAGATACCACATGTAACAACAAGTTCTTAAAGAAGTTTCATCAGATTTTCCCTTTAAGGTAACCCACTGCACTCCCACGTGAGGCACAGGCACCTCAAAGGCACAAGCAGCTGAAAGTGCTGCAGCGGAATCAGATGATCAGAACAACCTTGGAGCCTCTGCAGCCTTGGAAACATATCCTGTGATTTTCAAATCAATCCAGTGGGGAAGACACAAGCCAGTGCTGAACCTTAAAAGCCAGATAATGCATATAAAAGCAATTTTAATTAAAGCAATTTGGAGAATGAATGCGAAAACAAAGTCTGACAGATTTTGCTGCAACACGTACCAAGGGTGCAGCACTGCAGCAAAAGCTGTCACTCCCATCTGTGCAGAGCTGTGCGGCATGCAGCATGGGTGGCAGGGCTGACGACACCAGGCAGCAGAACCACACTGAGGAGTCCTTGCTGCACAACCCACTGCAAGCACTGCATAGCATACAGCAACAGAGGAAAAGGTGAAAAGTAAGCATTCAAGGTAAAGAGAAATATTCTTGAGCTAATTAAAGAGTTGCTTGAGCTTATGTTCATCTTGATCAGTCATGTAGAAAGACATTTTCAGCTTAGGATGAAGCTACTGTTTCTAGAGGTCAATTACAACACTGCAACACACGAGAAGTAGGAACATGGACCTTATGCTCTCTCCTTCCCTCCCACACCACCTTTACCTACCCTGGCACTTGCACTTCCAGTGCAGTGTACTTGCTGTCACCTGCTCCAGGACCCTCGGGGGGATGGGAGCAGTCAGTGGGAGAGCTGCTGTCCTGGAGCAGAGGTGATGTGTGTCACCAAAAACCACCTTCCTCAGCTGCCCCACAGGACTGCTGCGCCATGACACAGGTCAGGCAGCCCTCTCACATCACCTGTCTACAGCCACAGAAGCTTTCCTCTCCTCCTGCATAGCCTGACACATGAGCCCCAAGCTCCAGCGGTTTTGTAATATTAACCACCAAAGCCGAACCCTACCAGGACTAAGAAAGCCTCGGTTCTCATCTCCTGCTGCTCTGCTTTCTCAGAGGCATGCAGTGCACAATCAAGGACAGCCACAACACTATTTGCAAGGGCTCTGAATGAAATCAGTTCTGCTACTTCTGAGCCAAACGATCACAAATCCAAGCATGGAACACGGGGTTTTTGTGGCAAAAAAATCTTATTTAGATCAACGCCCCCTCCCCCCCTCCAGGCATCAAGTTTGCAAGTTGAAATCACAAACCTCAAAACCGGCTGAGTTAATGAGTTAATTCAATACTAAGTAAGGTTTGATACTATGGCCTGGGCAGTACAGCAGGTCAAACTATGACTTAATCTATGACTTAAAAAACAATTAGCTAAGTAAATTCAGAACTATAAATGTTTGCATGCAGGGGCTTGTCCACCCAGTACTGATTAAAAATCGTTAAAGCCTACACTTTCCCCTTTGTGACTGGAAGCAGCAAAACCACCACATTCCTCACAAACCAGGGCAGACAGCAAGGAGGAGTGATGAGGAAGTATCCACACTTGACAGTGCACATCTCGCATTACTTCATCCTAGAGCACCCACAGCCCACCTGTCAGAAGTAGGATCTGCCCATGGAACCAGGCCAGTGTGCCTGCAGCCAAGGGAGGATGGTGAGCATGGCTGGGTTGTGGACAGCTGGTCCCCTGACAGGCAGGGCAGGGCAGGATGACAGCTATTATGCTGCAGCAGGCCAAGGAGCAGCCATACAGAAGTTTCCAGCTCACACAAAGTATTTACACACGTGAGAGTGGTGCACTTTGCTGGCTCAAGTTCAATACAGCTGCTAGAGGCCAGATGACAGGACTCTGAAGTTACTTTGTGAGAAGAATGTTTGAGGCTTGCTCAATTCAATGAAGCTTTGACAAAGAGGGCCAAAAATTTTGGGACTTAATAAATGTAGAAAACTTTCTACCGAAGTCCTCTAAACATGATTTCTCTACTCCTCTGCCCAAACCTGGGCAGCACCTTGCATGAGCAGGAGCTTTGCAAAGGTAGCACATCCAAACTCACTGTGAAAGCGTGGTGGTGACAGAGATCTCAACTCAGACAGCAATGCTTAGATATTCAAGGGATGCTATCACTGCACAAGTGACCTCACAGATTTTGGACCAGATCCTCAAACTTAAGTTTCATAGTCATTTTCAGGTGGCCCTGCACTGCACCTGCCTCCTTCTAGCCTCGTGCTCCCCTTCCTTGGCCAGAGTAAAGCAGCCCTGCAGCCAGGCAGGGAATCAGGCAGGGCTAAAGGGCGTGGGAGGGAGGCTGATGGTTAATTTTCACCCAGACCAACTCTCTGAACAAGGCTACAGGGAGTTTTTGTCACCTGAGGTAGGGCTAGAAAGGGCATTCTGAAGAGAAAGTGGTTAGGACAAGGGGAGAGGCAAACCCACCTCCTCCAGGCACAGTGCCCACCTGCACTAATGTAGCACTTCCCAGATCCATGACTGGAGAGAATGTGAAAACCCATCTCACCTCCAACTTGACATGATTGACAAGAGCAAGCAGTCACTCTCATCCACTCACTGTCACACAGAAACAAACTTACCAGCTCATGTGTTCTTATATCTCATATCTTACCAGTTTATGTGCTCTTATACCTTACCTGTGTATTGGCAACTTTGTTCCCAAGCAAAGAAATTATACATTTCATTCCTGGGGTTATTGATGTGCATCCTAAGCAAAGAAATGATACATTTCATTCCTGGGGTTATTGATGTGCATCCTAAGCAAAGAAATGATACATTTCATTCCTGGGGTTATTGGTGTGGATCCTAAGCAGCTTTATTATGAGAAGAGACAAGGCTGCAGAGTAGGCTGAGTGCTAAGTATAACATAAAACCTCATTTTTTTCTAAACACCCCCTCTCCTTTCAGCCCATCACTCACAGGGTGCATTCACCTTTCTGGACTGTGTTTCTATGAGAAATTCAGATGTTCAGGAATACAAATGTTTCATTCGCTGCACAACTACCGCAAGAAAGCACCAAAATATTCTCAGCTTTCTTTTACAGAGAAGGAAACAGAAACTGCCTGTGCACAGCATTCATGCTTCTGTGCATGCTGCTGTCACGCTTAGGTAAAGCTGTGTGTTGCACCTGCATATCTTACTCCACCCTGGTGAGGGTTAAAGCACACAGGGCTGAGGCATCCTTACAACCCCTTATCTGCCAAGATTAGGGCCTCAGCAGGGGAACATCGCTGCCAAAACCTAAGACACCACCAGAGACACAAAAACATTAAGGCCTAAATTGCCACACTCTGATGGCTGACATCCAATGCCACGCTTTATATTTGATCATTTCAAAAACATTGGTTTTCAGGCTGCTGAATCAACCCAAACCCCACCGACTTAACGGGAATGGCATGCTTGGCATGCCCTCTCAGGGTGGTTATGAAGGCTCCTAAATCTGGACAGTTAAGGGCAAATGGTTTGTGGGTTTTCCACCAAACTGATTCTGTCACCAGCTCTAAACCCTCAAATCCAGAGAGATGTGATTGTCGCCAATGTGTGAAGTGAGTGGCTGCAGTCACCACCAGGGGAAGGCTGCCAGCCCGTGTTACCCTGGCAAACAGCTGAGCTTGGACAAGGAGGTTAATCACACCTTTGGTGGCTACAGATGGAAGAGGAGATCAAGTTAAAAGACTAAAGCCCTCCAAAGATTCAGCCCATTGAAAGCAGAGAGAATAAAGATATGGAAGGACAAAACCAATCACCAGCTTTGGGAATGCAGGAAGTGCTGGCAAGCAACACCTGCTCATCAGCTGTCACCAAGCATTTAAAAATATTCATGCTTTCTGCTTCATATGTGTGAATACAACCATCACCCAAGGCAAAAAGTCTGTGCAGGCCTTAGATGTGTGAAGATGTATGTAACCATGCCACAACCATCATAACAAAGGTTCTCCATTCCAATGTGTTTTAAGGGCTCCCATGATCTGCAGAACACTAGTTAGTGTAAAACATATTACTGCTACGAATCATCACCCTCGTGGGAATCTTCCAATCAAAACGACCTCCTGAAGAGATTATATGCTTCATTTTAGTGTAACAATTGTATCAAAATTGTCCTTTTTTTTCATTCTGCTCAGTAATGCCAACCATATTTTCTGAAAAGCCTCCATGAGGAAAGAGGCCTCTGGTTCCTCACCAACTGCAGCCCACGGTGGGAAGAAAAGGTTTCATGGAGGACACACACAGCCTCAGAGTCCCTGGGTACAATACTCTGGTAAGGTCACGCTCAAAAATGTAATCATCCATTTGAACATACAAAATAATGTGGTCTAGATTGCAAGGCACACTGGGCTTTTAAATATTACTATTTCTTGTAATAGACACATTTGAGAGCTCTCTTTTCTAACGTGAGTTATTTTTGCCTACAATTCCTAGCCTCATAGTAGCTTACTCTCAGTTGGGCAATTTCCAACGCAGAGACAGCCAGAAGGCTAGTGAAAAGTCTGTGTTCTTATAACTTATTTCTACTGCTTAGGAAGTCAACATTGGTCAGACTGGCCTGTACTGGAGTTTCATACATTTCATAGCATTGTAAGGAAGCTGGGGTTGAACCACTTAGATCAGGAGATGCAGGGCTTAGTTAACAGGGACCTGACTACTCTTGAATTGTGCTGTTCTCCCACACTCCCTTTCCCCAACTCATTCCTTCCCCCAGGAACTTTCAGACACATATCCAAAAGAAACACAGCAATCAGCTCTCCATGTCCTCCTCCTCCTTGCAGTGTTACAGAGAGCTGCAGCCCCAGGCATCCATGCCGGTGAGGGGATCCCATGCCCAGGAGAGGTCTTGCACACCAGGCCCCTGCACAAGAATCGCTCCCTCGGGGCTCCTGGAGCCCCAGGGTGGGGGTGTCAGCCTGGCAGGCGCTGCCGATGCAGTCCTTAGTGCTGCAGAGCCCATACAATGGACGAATTACACTTCTGCAAGTACCGCAGATGCAAACCAGCCACAGAGCACGCTGTCCCTGCAGAAATATGCCAGCTGGCTACTGGCTGCACGAGCTGACCAGAGCACAGAGCTGCTGGTTCCGTACTCGCACAGACTGTAACACTGGGGAACGACCCCCGCCATGTCCTGCAGGTCAGCAGATGCATACCTCTGCCATGAGGCTGTAGGCATGTGGTTACTGCATTTTTTCCCCTTAAACACGGAATACCACAGACGAATCCAGGTTGTAAAAATCCCCCTTCCCACTGTCATCAGTGTGGGGCTGGCTTAGAGAGGCGCTCACCCACCCCAGCGGCTCTCGGCGAGAGACTGAATAAGCAAGCACCAACCCCAACACGCGGCAGCGACGAGCACTCCTTCCCCCGATTTTTGTGGAATGTTTCAACAGAATTTACGCACCAATTAAAATCCAACCCCACTGCACCTAACTCAGATGTGCTGATTAGTTGGGATCATCACTTTAACTTGCGTTTAACTGGTTTAAAGGCTTCAGATGTAGCATTAGAAGGGGGGAAAAAACCGCAGATTTGCAATGAAAGCGTAATCACCAAGGACAACCAGCAAAGGTCTGCTGTGCCACTGGCTTCACACGCCACATATGGGACACCTGACAAAGCCAAATGGGATAAGTTTCAGAAATTTTCGAAGAAGGCACAGAAAAGTTTCACAGTGCTCCATCAATTAATTCCCTCACGACGGGGGAGCAAAGAAGACTGAAGTGATTAACTTCAGAGCATCAGAAAAGCATGTATATAAAAGAACGTTATTAATTATATTATAAACGTGGGCGGGCTGAGAAAGAAGGGGGAATTCAGGAAAAATAAGCAACAGGAAAGGGAGTATGTGGCTGCAGCAAGGGGAAAAAAAAAAATGCGTTAAGCGCCTGGAAACCTCCAAAATCTCAACCAAGCCCCAGCCAACGGGCTTAGGAACTTCCTTGCGGGCAGCTCGCGACAGCGAGGAGCGGTGCGACCGTGCCCTTCCCGGGCGGGGACGGGGCCGATCTCCGCTCAGGAAAGCGGCTGTTCCGGTCCCGTCGGAAGGAGCCCGACGGCGGCTCCATTTCCGAGCGGGAGCCGAGGCCCCGGCGGCGCCTCAGGGCCGGGTCTCCCGCGGGGGGTCCCCGCCGCCGCCGCCACCCGCGGGCAGCCCGGCCTTGAGGCACCCGCTCACCCGCACGGGAAGGGACGGGAAAGGCGGCGGCGGTCAAAGACAAAGCGGATGCCTCAAATTCCTCCCCGCCCCGCCGGTCTGCGGCACCCCCCGCCCTCCGCCCCTTCATCGCCCACCTCTGCCTACCTGGGCAGCAGGAGCGGCCAGGCTTCCCTCGCTCCCAGCCCGGGCTTGGGCAGCCGCAGCCCGCGAGGGGCTCCGGGGCTCGGGCGGCGGGTGCGGGCGCTGACAATGAGGGGAGGGACGCGGTACCGGGCGGTGCTTGACGTCAGCGGGAGCGGGCGGGGGCTGGCGGCCCGGCCCGGCCGCCCTGCAGCTCCGCCGCGCCCGCCCCCGGGCCTGGAGAGGGCGGGGAGGGCCCGGCCGCCATTTTGGGGGGGTCGGCGGGCGCTTGGGGCAGGGAAGGGAAACTTTCCGAAAGGCTGCGGGGAGGAGCGGGTGTAGCGGACCCAGCCTTTCCCAGGCTGGTTTCACGGGGGATTCGTGCTCCAGGGCCTGCCGGACAGCCCCTTCTCCGGCCCCGGCCCGGGGCTGCCACTGCCTCGGGGCTTCGGTGTTGGGGCAGGCAAAAGCAGGGCAGAGCCCCGCGCCAGGTGGCACAGCTAGGTCTTGTCCTCCTCTCCCGTCGCATCCCCCCTTTAGTGCCATCTCTTGGAGAGTTTGGGGCTTGGTGGTCAATCCAGCTGTGGTTGGTTCCACCTCTAGCATCCAGAAAATGGATATCCAGCAGCTGGGAAGAGTTGCTCCGGGTGTACCTGAGCGGTGAGCAGAGCCCCGGCACCGCTGACCGGGCGGGTGGCACGGTGAGGGACACCAGGGAGTGTGGCCCGGTGCTCTGTGCATCATCGCCGGGCCCTGCCCAGCTGAGTCCGCAGCAGACGTGGTCAGAGGCCGGTGGGCAATTCCAGCCTCCGTGACAGGCTCGGAACCTATTGGCCGTTGTGGGGACATCTGCAGGAAAAGCGGAGCTGCCTCCTAACCTTGTAACATCCCTCACTCCGCTTGTTCCTCTCTGTATTTTGTCTGCAGCTTCCATTGACTGCACTAAGTCCCTACCAACAAAAATATTAAAGAGAAAAAAAAAATGTTTTATCTTAGAGCAGCCAGAGCTTCCTTAGTTTTCCTCTACATCATTTCCTTTCCCCGGACAGAAATGTCTAAGTCTCTAACCTCACACCACGAAGCTTTTCTCTTCGAAATACCAGCCTGGGCAGTGGCAGTCGTGTTGCCACGGGCACTGTACCACCAGCTGCAGCCACGCTGCTTCTACGTGACACAGAGCAGGCAGGTTGTCTCTCACTCGGATCCAGAGATTTGACGTTTATCATTCTCTGGGTTTCCATTCACTCTCTTCCTCACACTGCAGATCCCAACTGCTTCAGTTGCCACCTTAGTGTGGGGCTACTTTTTCCTCCTTTACCAGCTCCGTTTGTTTCCCCTCGCCTCCCTCCATCACTCATGCTGGGTGGGTCAGGACTTTACCTCACACACTTTCCCTCCAGCAGCAGTTCACTGTGCCAATGCTGCTGACATCTGGTGGCACAGGAGGCTGAGGAGTGTCTCTCACAGTCCCTAGTGAGCATTTGCTCTTGTTTGCACTGTTGCATGATGAGGACTCGCCAAAGCCTGAGGCATGATTGCAATGCTTATCTCTTGGATTGGAAGGATAGGGTTTCCAAAACCCAAAGCAGGGTGCCAGCACCACTGGTAGAAAACTTTTTCCCAGATGTCCCCAGAATGCTTGATAGAAAGGCTGTACCGTTCCAAGGGAGTGGGGTGTAAATAATGTGGGCAGGTGTGACCAGAGATGATGGGCAAGGGGAGATGACAAATACAATAAAATCACAAATGATATGGGGAAGCAGCAGAAGCTGTCAGTGTGTCTTACAACAGAGGATCCATATGGGTGTAGTAGGTTTAAACAAACAAAAGTAACTCATGCATCTTATGCACAACTTGAAAAAGTGAGAAGTGGATGGCTCTGGGATGCCATGAACACCAGAGGCATGAGATTCAAAAGGGATTAGCTAAATTTACAAAGAGCAGATTCTCAGTGGTTATTAAAAATGTCTATCTGAGTCATCTTCCAGTTCATGAAATCTCTGAACTGACTCTTCAGGTATTCTTGCTATTCTGCACTCCCTCTGTTTGTATGGTGAGTTTAAGTGAGGTGTCTGGGTTGATCTTGTTGCTGCTGATACATGCAGTTGTATGTCCCTCCCAAAATTACTCATGTGTATGTGCTGCTTCTTCTGCACCAGTTCTGGGATTTGTTCAGTTTATCAAACTGGGAGACAACTAACTCAGAGTGAGCACTTCTCTGCCTCTAGTGAGCTGAATTAGCCCACTGTTTTCTAAGCCAGTGGTTCTTGCTTCTCTCTGCAAACTAGAAGTGGAGATTCTCCTGTTATTACCTGATTCCAGGTGTTCAAGTTTTAAGTATTTAGAGGATCAGAGTCATGATAATATCTTGATACTTGTTGAATTAATTTCTAACAGCTCCCAACAGAGCTGGAGCCTTGGTTGTGCTAGGTGCCACCCAGAGTTTAGGAACAGTATTAAACACAGCAAGCAGGGAAAAAGAAATAGAATCAAGCTTGTGTGGACTGAAGTGCTGCATGGCTTGCTAGTCTCACATCATTACTAGCAGCCTATATGGCAATCTGGGTTTTGTTGGGTTTGGGGTTTTGTGTGTATAACTGTTTCTTGTTCCTAGAATCAGCAAGGTGCCACCATGAGCCCCCACAGAAGCCTGCAGCCATGTCAAGGTGTGACAACAAAGGCACTGAGAAGCCTGCAGCACATAAGAAACAGGTTGATGTCTTGTTAGTTTGTACTTCTTCCTCTCAGCCAAACCACATGCTGTGGCAGTACAGTGAGATCTCCATCTCCTCAAACCAAGGGGTTTCACATCAGTCTTCACCAGCTGCATAAGGAGCCAAAACCTGACACACCTGGAGAGCACCAGGATGGGGAGTGGCAATTCCTGGAAATAATAAACAGGATTTACACACACTATGGGTAGGGTTTATCTGAATACATCAGATATCTCCACTACTGATTCTTCTACACAAGTCTCATTTCAATCTTGGAACCTAGGCAATGTAAATAATGTCATTAAAGTCAGTTGGTTTGAGGGGATGTTTCACCTGTTCCTGGAGCAGACATGTTAAAAATGTCAGCTGAATTAGGGCTACACATGGGGCCAGAAGGGGTGCATTTAAGGATGCCAAGGGTACTTGCCAATATAATTTCAAGATTGGCATCATTGAAAGATGATGGTGATTGAAAAGCATTCCTGGTGATTGAAAAAAACCAAATGTCATCATACCTGTCATCAAGAATGGCAAGAAGGAGAATTCAGGCAATACTCAGCTGGTTGGTCAACCTCAACTCAGCCACTTACTGCAGAGGGAGTTGTGAACTCAAAAAATAAAAGCAGGGTACCGAGTAGTTTCCATGGTAGTTCAAAATTTGAAATTGTCTATCCATCATTAACTGCTACAGAATAGACAGGAAAATACAAACCATCATATCTTCACAGTACCAAAATACCTTTTGCATTAGAATATCAGAGTGGTAAAAAAATCATAATTATCAATGAAAGCATTCTGATACTGTGTTGTAAAGTGTATTCTGCAAAAACATTTCCATCATGTCATAGACTGGTCACATAGACAAAACAGAAGAGGACTTTGGGGCACATTTGTTTGTGAGGATATGATCTGTTCATCAATAGGGTTTCATATACTTAAGTAGTCTTACATATACAGCATTTGTTCCTTTGTATTCCCCTGACAAGGAGCTGTTTTCAGATTGGTGAGCATGGTGGGATTGCTTCAACCCACAGGCTTTCAATGACCATCTTTCTTTCATGTAGCAAGGTTCAGGTTTGTCCTGGGAGGAGGGATCATGTTCCACTTTCATTGTCCTGGCAGTCTTCAGTCATGGTGACTCCTCATTGCTGACACTTATCCTCTTCCCTGGTTGTAGGAACAACCTGCAAATAACCTGGAATTTAATTGCAGGGTGCTGCAGTGAACACACATGCTTTGACATATATTTAGCTATTTCTTCTGTATTCAATACATTTTACATGATCATTGAAATAACTATCTTCTTGGACATATCTATATGTACTTCTATACAAATATAACATGTTTTAACTTACCTTTGTGCACAGTATTGTAAGAACTTCACTGGAGAGGCACTGAGATACCACTCAACCCTCATGTACGTTCTGTGAAATGCATTTGTGTGCTCTGGACAGCAATTCACAGAGAATTGTAAAACATGGTAAATATGGACATTGACCTCTGTGACATGAGAGCCTCCTCCTTTCAACTCAGAGGCTGTGGGTGTCATTTATCTTTAATTTGTGATCATCCCTAGTGAGTGTTTTCATCTGCCAGTTCCATATCACTGGTTTTTCCAATATAAATTAGTGAGGCAAACTATCAAATATTTACTAACAACAAGAATGGTGTAATATTAGACCATGTGCCTTTTAAAACTAACCTATAATCTAATCAAAGAAAGGGCCTACTTTGTTTATTCTTGAATTAAACAGTGTCAAAGAAGAGTGGTGGATAATCTTCCTATGTTGTATTTTGCCATTCCGTTCATCATTGGAAGTCTTCAAGAATAGGAAATACAGGAAGAGAACAAAAGCATAGTTGTTTCAGGCAGGGAATGCACTAGCCAGTCTCTCAAGGGCCCTTCCAGGACCATGATCTGTAATTTTGGGAGAAGAGCCATGTCCCAAACAGAGCAGCCTTAAATGCCTTCAGTGAGAGAGAGGACTGCTGTTCTATGAGCACACAACTGCTCTGACTCTGCTTCATGTGGGTGGTCCTGGGGCATCACTTTATGCTTCATCCTCTGCAGAGGCACCAGCAACTGGAAGAAGCTGCAATGCTGAGCTACAAATGCAAAGGAGAGGCTGAAAGCTGTAGTGGGACATGCACTGTGGTGGAGTGTGTTGGGATGGCCACAGCAGTGGATGGTGGGGATGAACTGGGGCAGGCTGAGAGATGAAAGGGCAGTCAGAAGGATGATGGGGTGATTTTCACAGCAGTGCGTGGCTCTCATACTCACTATACACGACACTTCTGACATAAAATGCCCAGAGACTAAAACGTTGCATGAAATTTGGGCTGTACCACTTGTCTGAGACTTCATCCAAGACCTCCATGTGCCAGCTTCCCACCTGCCAAATCAGGGAGGTGCGTGTTAGAAAGGACCTGCTCTGTGACCCCAGCAGAGGGTCCTGACAGTGATTTCTGACTGGTTTGTTTGACCAGTACTTAAAGAATCCCAGAGACAGGGATGCCACATCTACCCCAACAATCTTAATTACTAAGGAAGATTTTCTTGGTTTGTCACTTTGTTCTCCCCTCTCTAACTTCCCATATCTTGTCACCAAGGAGTGAGTCTTCTGGCTATTTTATGAGGTCCTAGTCATTCCACACTGGCACTAACCATATTCTCCTGTTTCAGTTTATGCACGCAAAAACATTAAATGACAGAAATATAAGATCAATCATTTTCATGCTATTTATTTTGTAGCATTTCTGCAGTGGCTGTTCATGACAAAATGTGTAATAATTAATTCAAATAAATTGTCTCCTTTCTACACTTCACCAAAAGCACAGCTCTCAGTGCAGCATTTGTAAAATATCCAAATAATTTACATCTGTGCTATGCTGCTCTGCCCTGCTGCTGATTATAGTCAGGCTGTGTCACACATCTTCTGAAAAAGTTACAGGTTTTATCAGCTTCACATGGGTAAGATACGTGCCACAGAAAATGTATCAGATCCTGCTCTCCAGAAACTTTCTCAGCCGAAATAAATGGTTAATAATACAGCAGAAATACTCAGGTCTTGTAAATACACACACAATTTCCTCCCATCAGGTTAGAAAGTGTGATAGAAAGAATTGGATAAGGAATCACTTCATCACACAAGACAAGCTCCCTGGTTGTTCACACACCTTGCCTCGTTGAAAAGTTTATTTCATGTGTCATTGATCTTATATACAGACATGATCACTGCAGAGGCCATGGACAAGTTCATGCCAATGTACAATCCCAGACAGAAAGTATCAAATTGGCAAGAAATTCCCAGTTACATGCACAGAACAGGGTAGCAGCAGAGATGGCAATTACCACGTGTGGAAAGTTGCAGGTAGGCTGTGAGATTGCACAAAGGTTGGTTATACAAGAGGAGAGTCTCAAGAGGAACACTTTTTGAAAAGTATTAGTTTTTGGAAAGCCTGTTTAAATTCTTCATTAAAAGCTGTATAAATGACTGGATTGATTAATGAGTTTAGGTAACCCAACCAGGTAAAAAAGTCCAGTAGGATGGGATGAAACCAACAGGCATCTTGGCAGATTGGCAGGACTAGGGATGTGACAAAAAAAGGCAGCCAGCAGAAAATGAAAGCTCCCAGAATAATGCCTAAAGTTTTGGTAGCTTTCCTTTCTCTTGCAGCAGAAATTCTTTTCCTTTCCAGCGCACTATCTGCAAGTTTTATTTTAACATGACCGATAAATATTGGGGATCTACCTGAATGGGAATGCCCTTCATGGAGGCTAGCATTAATGGAGCAGAGGGAAGACCCTGCAGAACCAGTAATCAGGTGTGCAGTAGTAAAACGTTTCCCATACAATGAGGGTGGCTTCAGAATCCTGGATCGAGCTGCTACATAAATTCTGCCATACAATATCAGGAGGAGCACGGTTGGGATGTAGAAAGCTCCACAAGTAGAATAAATTGTGTAGGAAATTTGATCTGTGTTTACAGCACACTTGGCAATTTCTTCATGAGCTTTCACTTGCCTCCAGAAAAACGGTGGCACCGAGATACTGATGGATATCATCCAGACCACGGCAATCATGAGGGCTGCTCGGCCAGCAGTGCGGCGTTTGGTGTATTCCAAAGCGTCTGTGATAGCCCAGTATCTGTCCAGTGCAATGACACAGAGGTGGAGGATGGAGGCTGTGCAGCACGTGATGTCTGATGACAACCAGATGTCACACAGCAGCTGGCCAAAGGCCCACGAGTGGGTGACAGTGTAGGCAATGCTGACTGGCATCACGAGGACAGACACTAAAAGATCGGTCACTGCCAAGGAGCCAATGAGGTAATTTGCAGGTGTGTGGAGCTTTCTAGTCAGAAAAATTGTGATAACGACAAAAACATTTGCAAGGATTGTTGCCAGAGTTATAACAGACAGAAAGATTGACAGTGAAATCTTCAGCCCTAGGAGTGTCCTTTCATCCCAAGACAGTGGTGTTTCAGTGACATTTAATGATTTATTTGCTGAGCTCTGGAGAGAGAACTGTGCTGAATGGTTGTACTCAGTCATCCTCTGCTCCGATTTCACCTTCCGGTGTAATCTTTCTGAGATGATGAAGAAAGATACTCACTTTCTTTTGATAAAATAGAATTTTTCATACTTTGGTCCAACACTTAAGAATTATTAACTTGTTGAAAACTTCATCTGACATAGTAGATGAGGTGCCCTCCTATGCAAGATTTTTCATCACATCAGTTACATCATTGTTAAAGCAAAATGTCATCCAGACACGAGTCTGGTGTATGGCAATGAAAACAGTACTATAAGTGATGGGAATTTAGGTGGTTTTCATCTTGAAGAAAGCAAAATAATTCTTTATTATCTTTTTTTCACACCTCCTTCCTGACCAACTCTTCTGCAAAGTTGCATAAATTAATACTGAAGGGTCAGAGATGGAAAAGAAACATCTGAGCATGCAGTTGATGCCCCTTTGCTTGAGAAAAAGCTACCTTCAAGAGTATTTTCCTTTTCCCTCTAATAGTTTAGTGTCATGGTTTTGATATTTACAAGGGACACTTGATTAGTAGGGTACCTAACATATAAAACAATACTTCTGGGTTCCTTCTGTAAACGTAATTTCTGCCAGATTTGCAAATCAAGACTTCTTCAAGTACAGATCTCCATATTCATTTATTTCTCCAGATTATTCAGGTTTTCCCTTCAACAATTAGTCTTCAAAAGCTGGAATCAGGTGTTGGGTACCAGACCCCAAAGCACTGGCAGACATTACAGCACAGTATGCAAGCTACAGGCTTTCCATAGTTTTCCTTGTATTCCCCAGGACTGGATTTCCTGAAGTTCTTCACAAACCTAAAGGAAACATCCTAAGGCAGATTTCCATCAGGCCTCACTTCCACCCATGACCACCAGAATGTCACTTACATTATGCCAGTCCAACCCTTCTTGGAAGAGATCCTGAATGTTGTGAGTGGCTTTGAAGTGTGCTATGAGGGCTACAAGGAGGAACACCGAGCTTCTCCAGGGAGATAATCACCAGGCCAGCCTTCTCCCAGCCATCAGGGTGCCTCTCTCAGTCATTGCTGCTCCTGGTTCATGCCATCCAACACAGAACAGGGAGTCACTCAGCTGGGAATCTGTGGAGCAAGAGGAGCACAATATTCTACATGAAACATTAGCACTTTGAACTCAAACAGCCTCTGTTAAACTCCTAAATTCTAATGTAAGAAGCAACACTTTTCACATTTCCTTTAAGTTCACATTGAAGTTAGAGGAATTAGGGAATTAATTTTCTTCTCTTGAAGCTGGAGAATTGCAAAGGGATGGCTGAGAACAGAGCTAAAGTTCAGCAAACTACTGAGAATTAATTTTGTGACTGATTCTCGTTTTTCATTTAAATGTAGCATCTACTAATTAGACCAGATCCATTCTGTCATGCTGAAAGTGTGATCAACAGTGAAGCTGCTTCCAGTGAGAGCCAACAGCAGGTGCCAGAAGGCAGGACAGGAGGTGGCACTCTGGCCAAGAGGAAACCCTCTGAAGACCCACCCACAAGAGCAGAACCTTAAAAGAGGGAGCAAGTTTTGAATAAGTTCTTGTATATTTGGTGCAATTGACTCAAACATACATCACAGAGTAAGTATAAAGCCCAGCCTGAAGACAAAAGCACTGTTCAAACAACATGAAATAACATTTAGAATTAGCTCAAGAAATCTGCCCATCCAGAGATCAAAACCAAACCTGGATGCAGCTCCTGGGAGAAAACCAGGCAATGCTATAGTGTATTGCACTGAAAAATCAAAAATCAAAGGTACAGTCTATGGAAATTCTGTTTGCATCAGAATTTCTGGTCAAGCCCAGCAGTAGCTGGGTGCTTTAGGGCTGAACATCTCTCTTCACTACCAGTGAGGGGAGCTGGTAGAGAAGAGTTGGTGTTTCTGGAAGAGTATACCTGACTGTGAGTTCACTCCAGCAAGGCTCATGCAGCATGGCAAGATGTCTCATCTGCCAGGATCATTGTGACTATTCCCAAGTAAGTCAGGCATTCCTATTTTGTTCTTTTGATATACAGAACAGCATTCTAGATGAGAAACTATGTGCAAAACATTTCTCATTTTAAATAAGCAATTATAATACTTGGCAAGCAAATATAAGCAATGTTCAGCACCTTCACTCTCTTCTCCCCACCTTCTATTTTCACTCAGATTTTAAGAAATTATTGGTATTTCTCCTCTCTTACCTTTATTTACACACCAGCAATATGTATTAGCTATCCAACCCGTTTTTAATTACCACGTTACAATTGCTGGTACAACTTATAACTAAATATTACTTATCAAAGAGAAAGTCTGGGATTTAATGGGCAGTGATTCTGGTAAATATTGCATTGCAAAAACAGACTTTACAATATGTTACCTATAAGTTCTTTGGAGGGAGCAGGGGCTGGAGCACTTAGTTCTCAGCCATAAAGTCTCTGATGACAAACATCCACCAGGCAAAATCTCCAATAAACTTTTTCGTTCTCACATTTTGTCTCCCATTATTATTCAGTGTCATGCAATCAGCGGAATTCTAAGGGCCAAAGAAATACAGTGGGGTGTGAGATTGTAAAGCCAGCTGTGTCCAAGAGCCTGAAATGACACTGACTCTGATCTGGCTGAGCTAAGTGACATAGAAACTTTGATCTGATGCATCTGAGTGGCTCTTCATCTCAGACTCCATCTATGGAAATTTCTTTCCTCTCCTGTTCTAGAAGCTGTTTGGTGGTGTCCATTCATTTCCAGTTTCTGAAAAGGACACCTGGAGACACCAGCATGTAAAAGCCCAACTTGAGCCTTTCAGCCTTGCCTGAAGTCTGGAAGCAATGGTTGATGGCAGGAGAGCTGAGCAGGGACAGGAGATCAGCTTGGCTCTCCCAGCCAAGTACAGAAGTACTAGAAAGAATAGGGAATTGCTGCTACAAATTCCTACAGAGTGCCTCTAGACTGTTTTCAGGCTTGGGGACTTTTCCAAGTGTTTAAATATGTTAAAAGTGTTTAAATATGTTTAAATACCTTTATTCTTAAGTGAACAAAATGTTAGCACTCATCCATTGGAGCAACAGGAGTAAGGCTCATACTGAGTGCTCTGGAAAAGGCCACTGCATTCAGAGTCCTCTGTGCTCAAATCTTCAAATCTTTAAAATCAGCTGGAATCTATAAAGATAAATGCTACAGACCTGAAAAGAACAAAAAGTTCTTGCAAGTCTCATCCACATCATCCTAGTTTGTTTCAGCACTTCCCTGTGCTCTGTGGCTCTTCTACTGAAGCTTTACTGAATTCAGTTTCAGTGTGCACAGCCACCCCATGAGACTTTATCCACGAGCACGGTGGTCCCTTAAGATTTTTCAGGGCTATCCATATGCACCAAGTTTCACTTTTATGCTTTGGCCATTATTCTTTGCCTGACCTTTTTCTCCAGTGCAGAAGTCAGGAATTATATTTTTTCCAGAGAGGATCTTACAGGTTTGCCTGCAAAGGCATTTGAAAGGCATTGGTTGATGTGCTAATAGTTGCACTTACATAAACAGGTATACCTTAAAAATACAAGCTGTGATGATAGATCATAATTGGTCTGCCTAACTATAGACACTGAATTAGAATGTACCCCTGATTGCCAACAATGAGGATGAGAGAGCTTCAGAAGGCTCCTCCTGCAGCACTTCCTCACCCAGTAAATAAATGAACTTTTACAGAAATGTAATTTACACTTCTTGGAAGTAGCACCCTGCATCCTCTTACCCTCTGTCCTAAAGGCAATTCAGGAAAAAACTGGGAACAACTTCTGCCTGAATGACCTCCAGCTGCAGGAGGTGTGTGAAGGAACATACAGGGATTTTACCTAGACACAAGCAGGATGAAACATATTCTACTGTGCAGTTCCACAATTCTACTGGAAATTTTACTGTGACAGGAAAGAGGAGACCCAGTAGTTGGTGTTCTCAGGGGTGGTTTGGGTGATGCAGTAGATGGTGTGTCTCATCCAGTGGAATGAGCACTGGAGAAGAGGATTAAAGTTGAGTTTAAAGGACAAGTGCAAGGTCTGTGGTTGGGGTAGAAGTGAGCAGTTCTTTGTTGTGTGAGGAGAGTAACCAGCTCAGCAAAAGCTCTGCACAGTGTGGGATCAATGTGTACATTCTACTGGGGCAAAATAGCAAACACCTTGGCAAGTGTGTAACTGGGAATAAGGCCTCAAATAGATCTCGTGCTGCTCATTTTGGACAAGGCCAAATGACAGCCTGGCATTCAGCCTTGGGCGCTGTTCCCAAGAAGATACAGACCACACAGCAAGAAATCAGAAGAAAGCAGCAGGAATCATCAGAAAAGAAAATGTGTGGGAATAAACTGCATGGGAACAGGGATGTTGGGGTTGGAAGAGCACAGCTGAGGGAGATGTTCAACAGTCTTTCTATGCATGAATGCCTGCAGAACAGGAAGGAATAGTCTGTTCCCTGTGGCTGTGACTAATATCACTGAAAGGAGAGGGGCTTAACTACAGCAAGGAAAACTGAGCCATTAGGAAAACTTTGGAGATAGTAAGAGCAGTGAAACAAAGTATTGCTAAGGGACTGTGACATCTCCATCACAGATAGTCACAAGGACAGGTCAAATAATCTTTTTGGAGTGTGATTTCCTACAATCAATGAAGCACCAGGAAAGTAAAGTGAATTAGTCTACCCCATGTAAAATGGTGAAAACCAGACATTTTTGACTGCAATAGAGTGTAAACTTAGCCAATTCAAAATGAACAAAAACCCAAGGAAGTGGAAGTTTTGCAGAACATCACAGTTCAGGTCTGGAACTAGCTCAGGATTCAGCATTGTAGTGCTGTGGTGTTCCACATGGGCAGAGGAACACAGAATTTTTATGGCTTTCAAGGAGGGACTGGTGAGGAATGACAGAGCTGCTTATAACAACTGCCAGAGGATGTCATTGGGACACCAGAGCCCCCAGACTCCACCACTTCAGAGCATGAACACAAGGAACAAACGCCCCATACCTGTAGCAGGTAAGAGCACAGAATATTCTTTTGACAGAGAAATCAGCCCCATGAGCATTTTCCATCTGCCTCTGGCTTTCTAAGCACTGCTCCCTAACAGCTCTCTACCCTCCTCTCTTGCTGCACTCTGATCTTTGGTGTCCTCCTCTGCCTTCAGCTTCACTTTCTGGGATGCAGACACAGGGTTCCCTGACATACAATGCTTGTTCCTTTGGTCCCTGGATGTTAGAAAGGCACAATGAAGTAGCCCTCCCCTATATGATCAGTTCTAGCAGCCCTGGCCAAGAAGCTGAACAGCTGTTGCTCTGACCCCAGTCCTTATGGCCATGATGCTGGTTATTTTTTCCTTTGGTTTAGAACTGATTCCCCCAGCCATCCCAATTTCATGGAGCTCAGAGATGGGAAAATATCTAAATTTCTTCTGCACAATGTATGTGCTCATATAGGGTCAGGAATGGGCAGGCTAGGAGCAGGCAGGAAGGAACATCTTGGCTGAGTTCTGCACTGCACCTGTGGGGATCACAGAGGGTGGATTATGGCTTGTGTGCACACTGAGGGATATCATCACCAAGGGACAAAAAGGAATCTTTGCTCAAAAGATAAAAAAATCCAGTCAATTTTTATGCTAACTTTAGATGTCTGGATGGTTTCCTTCAGATCTCTATGTAGGACAGTTCTATCCAGCTCTAAATCCAGCAAGACAACTGTATTGCCCTGCTGTGTACATGCCACAAGTGAGTGATGCTTGTCACTAAGTTTTGTTCTGCATTTAGGTGAGGACACTGCCATCATTCTCACTCTGTGTTAAGACCAAAAGCAGCCAGGCCCCTCACATCTTCCTGCATTTTGACACGTCTCAACTCAAGAAATACGTTTCCCAGATTTCTAAGTAAGCTGCAAACCAGCAGTGTTCACACCATGGGTTTGATTTTTTAAAAAAGTTCCTTATTCTCTGCCATTTGCTTACACATGCTTGCATTGCTTGTGCTTGATTCCCACCCCATCAGAAGTGTGATACCTCAGAAGAAAATGAATGAGTGATAACTGGTGAGAATGCTCCTCTGAGATCATCCAGATCTGGGGGTAAATGTGAAAACCAGAAAACTTTACAAGCAATATGGAAAACAACAAATTGACTATTTGTTTGATATTTTAGTGTTTGATAAGCATGTATGATGTGCATCCTAAATCCTTTGTTATGATGCTGCTTTAACTTTAAAGACAATATGAAAAGGAAAAGCAAATTTGCCTTGAGAGACCTCACAGATCCCAGCCATTGCTTTCTGGAATAATCTGTTTAACACTCTATTGGCAGCAGCTCCTGGAAGGAGGAAGTTACAATTACAGGCAAAGTAATCCCACCTCTCTAAAGTCAGTTCCCCTCTTAATTTTGCAAAGAAATTTCTTTTCCTGGGGTTTACCTCAGGCTCACAGCTGGGAAAGGGACTGTCTCTCTGGGGAAGCATTATTCTCCTTGAAGTCCACGTTCCAGTTTCATGCATCACTGCCCACAGTACGCTGGAAATACCAGACTGCAACGTTGGCAGTCCTTGCTCTTGGCTGGTTCCTGCTCTTTGTTGCAGGACCAAAGCTCATCCCAAAAGTGGCTGTCATTCATCACTGATGCAACAGGTGACAGGTGGTCTGTTGGCTCCATGTGAGAAAACAGAGCCTTTTGTCCTGAAAAGCCTGGCTTGCATCCAAGCAGGTACATACAGGTAGGGATAGCTGAGGATTCCGAGGGTTCAGTATTACAGTGGCAGCTCCTGGCTTTGTGCTAGCACCGAATTGGAGGTGACCTTTGGCCATCATCGTACCCAAAGCAGGAGTGAAGAAGAAACCAGGCAGCTGTGGCACTCATGTGGTGTGGGAGAATAACGGGACAACCCTTCAGGTAACCCAAAGCTTTCCACAAGGGCAATCTACATAAAATTACAGTTCTAAAGCGGTCACTTCATTTATATAGTATTACCCCTTATATAGTACCTGGGGGAAGAGACCTGCAATAAGCATTTAAAGCTCTAAATTGCCTGTGAGCTTCCCTCCCGGATATACGGCATGAAGGGTCACTGCAGGCTGCCGGGAGAGAGGCTGTGCCTCGAAACATTCAAGGTCAGGTTGGACGGGGCTCTGAGCAACCTGATTTGGTTGAAGATGCATCTCGTGGCTGGGGGGATGGACTAGATGACCTCTAAAAGTCCCTTCCCACCCAAACCATCGGTCGTTCCGTGACGCCCGTGTCCGGCGCTGCGGGGTCCCCGCTCTCCGCAGGGCGATGCCGGCGGGGAGCTCTGTCCGCCCCATCCAGCGGCACCCGCGGGGCCGGGGCGATGCGGGCCGGTCCCGGGGCGACGCGGGCAGACCCCGGGGTGACCCCGGGGCCATGCCGCCGCAGGCCCCGGCCTCCAGCACCCGACACCCGCCTCCCTCTCACCCTACTCCGCCAGCGGCTCCCCGGGTGTTTTCCGGGGCCGCCGTGGCGAAGCCCCCCCAGCACTTTGTCCTCGGGTACCAACTTCAGCCGTGGCCAGGCGCCCGCCCCGTCGGCAGCGCCCCGGCCCCGCACTCACCCTCTGTCCCCTCCGTGCCGCTCTCGCCCGGCTCCGGCAGCGTCCGCCCTGAGCACCGCCGGGTTCGGCTCGCCCGCGCTGCGCGTCCCGCTCCGCTCCGCTCCTTCGCTTTCCTTTCCTCCTCTCCGCTCCCTCCGCTCCGCTCCTTCGCTTTCCTTTCCTCCTCTCCGCTCCTTCGCTTTCCTCTCCTCCTCTCCGCTCTCCTTTCCTCCTCTCCGCTCTCCTTTCCTCCTCTCCGCTCCTTCGCTCTCCTCCCCTCCGCTCCGCTCCCCGGCTCTGACCGGGCTGCTCTCGGGGCTCTGCCCGCCCGTGGCAGCCCCGGCTCGGGGGCGGGCGCTGTGCCCGAGGGGCGCCGGGGGCGGCTGCAGCCCCGTCCCGGAGCCCGCTGTGCCAGCCCCGGCCGTGGCCCCGCTGCTGCCGGCTGTGGGGGCTGCGGGCTCCGGGAGCCTCGAGCTGTTCCGGCTGGTTGGAGGATCGATAACTCTCAGGGTAGCGGGGATGAGCAGAGCGGCTGATAGCTAAGGGAGGTTCGGAGCTCCCCCGGATGCGCCTGACCCAGCTGCTGCTTCAGCTTGGCTCCGACCTGGGGCTTGCACATCCTCTCAGCACAGCCCTCCTGCACCCTAAAAGACTCAGTGTGAATTCCAGCATTTTTAAGCTATGCAGTTAGTGGATTTTACCAGTTTTAGTTGCTAATGAGAAATTTATATTATATTTTTTCCCCAAAGAAGCAGTAACTTTATTCACACTTGACAAAACTTTGACATAAAAGTAATTCAGATTCCGAGGTCTTGAAACAGAAATGCTTAAGCCACAGCCCCTTTGAAGCATCATTTGGCCTTAAATAGATTCTAAATTAGCCATTGCCAGCTGGCTCCATTTTCCTCTGGCAGCTAATTTACATATTGGATTACTTTCAAAGCACAGATAATCTCATGATTTTTGCACTTTAATACTGTGGATAGCCAGGCTCTGCCCTCTCCACCACGGTGTCCCAGTAAATGATTTTTAACCCTGAGCCCAAGCCTGCTGTAACTGCCCTCAATTCAGTCTCAAAAAAAGTCACTCTCTCTCCAAATATCTTAGAGAGTTTTGTCCCAACTTCAACATCTCGAATAGCTGGCTGCTCCCAGAACAGCAGCGTTTCACCTGTTCTCCATTGCAATGGAGAATGGTTTTGAACCTGGGATGGATGAGTATGGTGTAAATCAGAAAGCTAAAACCTCACCTGGGACTGAGAGGAAAATACAAGCTTTTTAAACTGCAGCCACATGGTGTGAATCTTATACAAAAAATAATAATTCCTTGCAGCATCACTTCACTCCCAGGCTGGGAGAGGACACATGGTGAATCTTTTGAGCCTCCAGAATTTCCCACCAAGACAAGAGTAACTAAAATACGTTTTCTCTGAAAGTCTGAAGCTGCCTCTCCATTTATTTTCCTCCCGAACAATGTGGGTGTTGTTTTGTGGGTGGGAATGTGTTTGATGTGATACAATGTGAAAGGAAAGAGGTTGGCTCTTTTATATCTCCAACTGAGGAATAAATTCTGCCCTTGGGGTGGAGATACTCCATGGAACCTTGCAGAACTTTGCAGCAGAGTGCAAGCTGGTCTGGGGTCTGTGGCCACCCCAAGACACCTGCTGCTGCCCTGCAGTCCCCTGTCAGGAGAAGAGAGCTTGAGTGCCATGAGTAGAAGATAGATTCCTCCTAGAATAGAAAAAAAGGAGTAAAGTTGCTGTAAAGTTGTTGCCAGGACTTCACAGATGTCAGTTATTTTCCAGAAACAGTAATTCCATGCAGGAAAAGGAAGTGTCTGGTGGCTTTCCCTAGGCTGACTGGGAAAATCAGAGAAAATTTTGGGGTGCAGACTGGTCTTCAGATATGAGGAAAAAAAATTCTTCTCCCTCTGACTTTGCTCTTCCATATCCTCTCTAATAAGAGCTATAGCACATTTCTCTCATGCTTTACAAGGTCAAAATCAGCATTGTATTTAATATCCTGTGTTGTATGCCTTGCTTAGAAAAATAATGCAACTACTCCTTTTTGAGATATATTATCTTCATTTTAGATGGAGCAGGTGCACAGAGAGAATTTGTGCACGGGTCCAGAGCCGGTGCAAATGTGCTCCAGTAAGGCAGACAGATCTACAGATACAGTCTTTGAAACAAGTCTACTCTTTGGCCTAACACTAGGGGAAAAAAATTCCACAGCTGCATTGGCATGGCTGCCAGAGTCACAGCAATTTGTTGGTGATGCTCAGTTGGCAGATCCCTGTGTTGGAGATGTTGGTGCTGTACACCAGTGGAGCTCAGGCACCTTTGCATCCACTTGGTGCTGTCTGAGGCAGGGTGAAGATCAGGATTTCATACACAGGTTTTACTAAGTTTCTTCCTTTAATCCACTTATTAAACTTTCACAAGGCTGATTTAATTTTTCCTCTTTAAACTGAGCTCATCTAAGCAGTCCTACCTCTAATTTTGTTTCCTATCATGTTTGACTCCCAGAATTTGTCACTGCTGCTGCTCACAGTTTAAACATTTCCCCAGCAGCCTGAGCCAAATTTACGATGCAGCTGAGCCTTGGGAGTGGTGGAGTAAGGGTTACAGGCATGTCCAAGGAGAATTAAACCTCATTCAATCCTCCTTCCTCAGAATGCTGAGTGAATGCCTCACCATATCGACCATGCTGTTGATTGCTGTAAGGTGGTGAAGAGCATCTCCTGGGTGTCTGATTTCACAGGGCTCAGGTCTTTATTTCCTTGCTGCAGAAGGAAGACTGAAAAGTTGATATTTTCACAGTGTGGGAAACAGTTTCCTTCCTTGGAAGGCCATCAAAGACAGAGATGATGCTTTCCTCCTCAAGAGTATTGGCTGACCAGACTGGCCCAGAGCGAGCCCACAGTCTGAGCCCTCCTCTGGTCTGAGCTAGCTCAAGACAAAACACATCTGGGTGATGTTGCTTCCCCTACTGTGACTCCCCAGAGAAGTAGGATGATGATTTAACTTTCCCAGAAACTCTGGAGGAGTGTTTTCACTTGTTTGAGCTGGCAGGAGGGGTGACAGACAGTAATGAAAGCCTCTGCAGAACTGTGCATAGGCAGGGACTGGTCTGGGTCTGGTAAAAGATTGCTGTGTAACACTGAGAAACAGCCAAGTAGACACAAAACCTCTGAGACCAGAATGATTTTGCTGCCCTGGTTGTAGCTTTTTCAAGAGCTGGAAAGTATCCCAGTCTCCTTCTCCAGCATATGGGAGGGACAGTGGACTGAGCAACTCCAGTGAACTCGCATGAAAACCATCACCTGAGCACGTCCTCCTCAGAAGCTGGGAAATGACATTAAAATGGCATTTTCATGCAAAAACACCTCCTTCCTCAGCAGCAGCATGGCTCCCTGTGAATGCAGCACAGTCAGATCCATTGCTTATGTGAGCAGAGATGCTGCTTTTACTCTTTGTAGATCTTGCCAAGCCCAGACTAGAGAAGGAGAGAAGGCTGATGTCATCCTGAGTCCTACAGTCAAAACTGCTTTTGCTCACCATTAAACTGTGGTGAGAACATTAATACAAAAGACCCTCCTGGTTTTCAGTCTAATGTTGCCCACTGCTAATTTACATCTGTTTCTCCTGCATCCAGCAGGACCTTCCTTGAGGTTTACCCTCATGATTTACCAACCAACTCTTTTTTGAGGCAACAAAATGTTTTGGCTTCTTGTCACAGAAATTTACTTTGGCTGAGGAAGACAGATGCATCACGTGAGGTCCCTCCTTTTGGTTCAGGAATTCTCTTTACTTTTTGATATTTGATGTCACCTTACTTTATCATTGAAAACTTAATTAAAGACCCAGACATTCCAAAAAAGGAAGCTCACAGTACTTTCTTTCCTACATGAGCCATTTTCCTCTGAATTCCACGTTTTTGTCACATTCCAAACCTCACACTTAAACGCTGACATATGGAGAATTCTTCAGGCACTGCTTCTCTACAGAAGGTGTATTTTGGCTTTAAAGCTTTATTCTCAGTCTTACAAAGGAGCAGAACCAAGAGCCTAGCCAATATTCCTTCTTCTGAGGCTCCTCTCTTTCTCTCTAACAAGTAGAAAAATGCTCAGAAATCTGTACATAATCAAAATACAAGATTTCTGCTGATTTATGCAAAATATAGCTGAGAAAGGCAGTCTGCTCCTAGGAAATGGTGTGTGCTCACTGAACTCCATGAGGTCTTATTTACACATCCAACAAAACAATATTGTTGTACATAGACATTCATTTTCTTCCACAGAAGAGAGGAATTCTCTATCAGTGCTCTCCCACTGACTTGGTGAAGCATTCTGGAGAGAGTGAATGGTCCTGCCTATCAGACATTGAGGAAAGACTGCAGGACCTGGCACGTTTATTTTGGAAAATACAAGAGGGATCGAACTGCCATCTTCAGTTAATAACGGGGTTATGGAAGGTGCCAGAATCTGTGTGACATCTCAGTGTGGGCATTTTGCTGTGTCCACCTCTGGCTGGGTCTCAGAAAGCAACCATCAGCCACAGCTGAGGTAAGGAAAGGGCTGTGAACAGGCTGAGTCAACATTTATTTCTTCTGACAGTGATCCCTGCATGCAACCACCAAGAACCTTGGATTTTAGACTGACATTCAGCTCTGATGCTGTGGCAAATGTGGAGGAAATGTCTGTCTGCCCCAGGTGCTCATTAATGGGAAGGCTACTGAATAAATATTCATATTCTTGAATAAAAGTGATGGATCTGGATCTGTTCTTTGCCATCCTTCCCTTGCTTTACAGGCTGTTATGAAGTTAATGTGTGTGAAGAGAGGAATAAGGGAAAATACTGAAGCACAATACACTTTGATTTTATTTTAAAAACCCACTTGTCCCTGTCAGCTCCCATGATTTTCCTAACAACATAATTTGCTAAGAGGAGTTGAAATACCCAAAACAGTGAGAGAAGCAGTCCATGTTCCCCTGCTCTCCAGTGAAGAGCTGCAGCGTGCGGGATGGTGCCAGCAATGCGACAAGGCACCCGGGCAAACAGCAGCGAGATGTCCTCTGTGCCAGTGCCGTTATTTTCATAAATGTCAGGGACTGAAATAGTCTCTGTGCAAGGAAACACAAGTCAAATCACAGGATAACTGGAAGGGATCCCTGGAGGTCTGTAGTCCAATCTTCTGCTGAAAGCTGGGAAGCCTAGAACCTCTAGACCAGGTTATGCAAAGCCCCATCCAGCTGAGACCCGAAAATTGGTGGGGGTGGAGGATCATAAAGAGTTCCAGATATGTGATATGAAAAAAATGTGAGATGTTTTCATATCCAGATATGAAAAAAAATACCAGGGTGTGAAAAAGGGAAATGTGCTCCTGTGAAGGCAAACCAGCAGCGATTCCAGTGGCCCATGGACATATCCCAGAGAAGCAGCCAGCAAGGTGTTACAGACTATAGTAGAGGAAGGAGATAAAACAGATAAAAAATCAGAGCAAATGGAATATTCACGTCTTTAAAGCATGTTTCAAAATGATACTTTTGATTTTTCTCAGGGGCAAAAAAAAATTGGAGTAGAAAAAGAGAAGGGACAGCCTGGGAATGGAAGATCTTCCGTTCATGATTCACCTAGAAGAGTTAGTCCTGCCTGTTTATAGTCTAGGAGAAAAACAGAATGTACAGACATAATAAATAATTCCTTGTATTTTGTGAATTTATAGGTAATTACACATTAGAAACCATATGGAGAAAATAATGCTGAAGGGAAAAAATCTCAAAATAATTTCCATTTTGTACATTTTGAAAAAAAATTTGACATTTTTGTCCAAAATCTCACTAAATTTTTGACACTTTGTGTTTCTAAATTTTTTATTGGTTAATTTTTGTTTTCTGTCTTTTTTTTTCCCTTTGGTCTAAAATTTTAAATGGATTTTTTGTTATTTTTGTTCCATCTTCTTTTCCTTGCATTTGGAATTGTCTTACTGGGTTTTGTGTGGGCAAACTGAACAGTGAAGGAAAGAAACTACTTGTGCTTATCCAAATCCTGCCTGAAACTACACTGGAAAAAGAAAATTAAAGAAGGGAGAGGATTAAACCCATCTGATCAGATGAAATAAGGACAACATATTGACCTTGTGTATATTTGTATCAAATCTCAGTATCAGAGTCTGAGATACTTGCTATTGTTCATGATGTTAGTGAGAGGCTCTTACCATTATTATCTCCCTTTTTATAACAATGGAGCTACTTTCACTTTAGTATCATATTTAGATTCCATGCTTTCAAAATAATTGCTTCAGTATCTGTCATTGTCATTAAAGGAAGGTATTTTGGATGTTTCCCCTGGGTCTGATCCAATTTTTTCCTGAGAATTGTAGCAAGCACCCCCATCCCTCACAATGGAAATTTAGTGCCTAAGGAATTTAGTAATTTACCTTTTAAAATTTTAGCAGACTGCTAAAGACATTGTTCATTTTCATAGCACTGGATAAAAATACCTCAGGAACTTTAAAGCCTGGCAGGAAAGAAAGATCTAAGCACTATAATAACACTTAAACAGCAAATAAAGAAGCAGATACTGTGCAGTTTGCCTTTGGAATAGAACCTCTTGGCCCACTGCTCCTCAGACAGGACTCTGGGATGGGCAGCTGGCTCTGCACAACCCTTGAGCAGCAGCACCCAGCAGAGGAAAGGGCTGCTCCTTTGGGACACTCCAAAGACCCTGGAGACAAAGAAGCACATCCAAATCCGGACAAATTCCAAACTCAGAATACTCCATCTGTGCTTCCTATTTCCCAGCTGGGAGATGAACTGCAGCTTGGCCCAGCCCCTGGAAGATGAATTTCTCCTCTTTGCACAAACACAAGGTAAGCACTGCATTGTATCACAGAGTTTAAGGATTAAGCACCAGGGGACCGTGATCCAGAGCAAGGTCTGCAGATGTTACTCTCAGACAATTGTGATTGCTGAGCTCAACCTGGCCCAACAGTTCTGTGATCACTTACAGAAGAGCTTATTTCAGCTGAATATTGCCCAGAAGCAAGGTGAAATGCACAAAGCAAAGCAGAGCTGGTGGACCATCACCAGGTAAATGTCTAAAGGATATTTTCTAATTATTTTGCTTCCTTCTTCTATTTGCTATGCCTGCCCCAACCCTTGCATACACAGCAGTCACCTTGACAGCAAAATCTTCTGAGAAATGGGTGTGCTGGAGTTGCATTGCAGTTCCCTGGGGGCTTAGGTACCAGGCATCCCTCCCTCCCTGTGGGAATACTGAGGCTGCAGCCATACATATCCAATGTCCATGGGCTATATGCTACATTACTAGAAAATGTTCACTTTGAAAACTTTTTGGATCTTTCATGCTGTCAGAAATCTCCTCAGTGGCTACCCAGCTGTCTGGAGATACTTCTGCTCTCACAAGGATCCTCTAGAAGTGATTTCTCGTTACCACTGAAGATGAATAGATCACGTGAACACAGGTCGAGGTGTGGTGAAAGAAAGAACGAGTTTATTTTTCCTCCCAGGATTTATAGGCTTGTGACCACGGCCAGGGATTGGATGGTCAGGATAACACTTTCTCACTGCACTGGCCATGAGAGATGCCCATCACAAGACGTATAACAGAAAGAATGTACACATATCTATGTTTACAGTTACTGTCCTGGGAAAGTCCTTAGAAAACCATGTTAGCAAGCTCAGAAGCTGAGTTTTCAGGGCGACAATTTCTTCCACAGAGAGTTTCCTTACTAGTTGCACAAAGTAGAGAAAATTGGAATGATGCTTCACTCCTCTCTTTTGATTTCTGCTTCTAGCTAGGAACAGGGCTTACCAGTAATCTTTCCCTTAAAATGAGCACTGGCATGTTGTGAGTTACTGCTCTGTACAGAGCACCTTTTCCTGCTGAGATTGTAATTCATGGTCCTTGCTGTGGGTGAAGTCACACCCTCCTTGCTTCCTTTTTTTGTCTTGTTCTGCTCTCTTTCTTTTTTCAACTTTTTTTAGCTTTCCTCATGAAGCAGAATTTACATCACTTGCTTTAAGCCTCCACATTGCAGCTGTCTGAATGAGTCACCCTGGAAAGCCAGAAAAAAGTAGAGTCTCCCAGGAAGTGACTGATCTGATCCACCTTGGGCTTGGCTAACTGCACCCTCCAGTCAGTTTGCTGCTAAAGGGAGATGGACAAAACCCACCAGTTTCATCCAGCACTTCCACAGTGCAGCTGGGGCATCCTCCACAACTCCTCTAACCCCAGCACCTCCCCTGCAGAAGGACAGGAAAACCAAGAGCTGCCTTCCTTTGGAACTCTGCCTTTGCTCCACCACTTTAATGTGTCCTCTGGGGACTGTGCATCCCCCAGACATCCCCCAGAGCCCCAGCCCACCAGGCACTCTTTGCATCGCAGCAGAGAGGATCCAGCTGGGACTGGCACCTCAAACAGGAGGGTCATTCTGATCCAGAGCTACCAGCAAGGTCTGGCCACAGGAAAACACTGCAGGGCAGAGAGTGAGGCTCCACTGTGGAGCTTCGGCCACAGGGTGCCAAATGCCTGGGGCATTGGCGGGCTGGGCCTTCATCCTGTTCCTCCTCCTCCTCCTTCACCAGACTCTTATTACATGGTACAAAGAACCAAGCCCATTTCTCACAGTTTTCTCAGGCATAAGCACTCCACTCTATTTCCATGGGAGGCAGAAGATTCCTGGTGGAAGCTTCCCTTGGGTGAAGCTGCAGCTGTCAAAGCAAAGGGGACTTTGGCATGGAGAAAGCTGCTCCACAGCTCTGAGTTAGAAACTCTGTGATGACCGTGGGCATGAGCTGTTTTCTGATGCCACAGTAACACCAATTCCACACAGATGTGACACAAACACCGCTGTTTGATTGTTGATAATACTTTTGTAGGACCTGCCATACCAGTTGTCTTCTCTGCTGTGTGATTCCACAGATGGGTGACCCTGTGGTGCTGGCTGTGCCCTCTGCCTGGGCAGGGACAGCGAGTGCTGCCACTCTGTGCCTCAGCTGACTTTGGGTCTGGGGCATACTGGGCTTTCCCTTACCTCCTCTGCTGTCCCAAAGTGAAAATGCTTCTTCCAGTTTTCAGAAGAGTGCATGAGAAGAGGAGAGAAGAGTATGGAGCAGGAGGTCAAGGCTCAGTGCAGCAGGTTTTGCTTGCACAGAGCAGGAAGGTTAAAGCTGCCTTCGCTCCAAAGTGCAATTTAGGGAGCAGTCCCATAACAAGAAGAATTCATTTGAGTAGAGAGAGATCAGAGGAAAGATAGAACACACCACCAGTGGCACTGGGACATGTCATATCACTGCTTTCTGCTTAATTCTTCTCACTGTAGATGTGGTGGATGAGGTGAAATTGTCCTGTCTGCTCCCACAGCTGTCTGGAGTGTAAGAAGCTTTATTAAATGTTCAGTAGCAATTCTTCAGTTTGAGGAATCGTCTGAACCCTCTCATTAACATCTCCCTCACTGAAACTTGCTGGATCACTGGCTTCTATACACAATTACTGTATTTCATACTCTACATCCTGAAGTGTATCACACTGCTATTATTCAGGGAATTAAAGATACACTGGCTTATACTTTGCATGCTTTCCATTGCTCCCTCAAAATCTGCAGCACACAGATTTCTTGCTCTTGAGTTAAATACACACCACAAGGCTGGTTTCTTGCTTTCTGCTGAACAGTTATTCTGCTTTTCTAGTTCTACACACACAGAAAAGAGCAATATTCCAGACAAGATGAGGTGTCAGATATGATGCCTTCCAATTACACTGCTCCTCTGAAGGTAGTACCTGACCAAACCTTCCTTGGTTGTCAACCACAGTGGAAAAGTCTGCATAGTTTTCTATTATCACTCCCTGCTCTGTTGGGTGTGCTATTTCTTGGGCTTTTACTTTTCACCGGTGTTTTGATTTGACTTTGCAGTTTGCAGGATTGGGAGAGCTTTGCAGTGAAGAGTGAAAAGGCACTGATGGGAATTACTACCAGACACAGCCAGAGAAACTCATTTCCAGTTTGAAAAATGTCTTACAAGAATCACTTTCACAGGGCAATCCTTCATTTTTCTTTCTGGCAGATGGGTTCAAAAATGCTTCAGAGATAGTGGAGAGAGCTCAGTCCTTTCTGGGCTGCTGCTACCACAGCACAAGCAGCCATGGCAGCACAGCTGCCTGCCTGGGAGGGTGGGTGGGAGAGCTGAGTCACCAGCTGGAAGCACTCATCTCAGTGTCTTAGCTCCCTTCAGCACTGCAGGCAAGTGGAGAGCACAAGCAGACACAAAGGCTTTTCCTTTTGGTGCAGGGAGTCCTCACTCTGTTCCTCCTGGGGATGCTGAGGAACTGTGCAGGAGAAGGTCTCACCACAGGCATCCATGGGCTGGATCTGAAGGGGTCACTTGGATGTTCAAAAGCAGTCAGCTGAGCTGCCCTCAGGAGGACAGGGTTAAAATGTCCTTCTGGTAATTATGAGATTAAACCCACCTGCTTTACAAGGTATGAGAAATGGATCTAGTAAAGAATCAAGTATGTGTGATAAACCTCTTTCAAAGTGATGTCTTATATCAAGACATTTACTCTGCCTGGCTTTGGAGTGACAAACCACAAAGGCTCCAGCATTTAATGGGGTTTCCTCTCTGAAACAGGAGAAACAATCTCTACATCTCAGCTGTTTATGCACTGTAGTGTTCAAAACATCTTCTGCACACACTCTCAAAACCTAGAGTGCATCAGAGCCTCACTCATATAAAATCTTTGTGATTCACTCTGCTGCCAGTGGGGAACATTTCCTATGCAGCACAAACGTGTTCCTACAACAAACCTTTCCTTTGCCCTGATAGAGAAAGGAATGATCAGCTTAAGTTAAATTCAAACTCCAGAGCATCTCGCTCTGAAACCATCAGCCTATGAGCTCAAGAGAAGGAAATTAATTGAAGGCATGGCTATGATTGCTCCCCATAGCTGGAATTCCATGAAAAATTTAATTCTGGTCATCTAGAAGGTCCAAGTGCCACAGCATCCTACACAGTGCAGATAAGTTAAATGCAACAGCCCTGTGGTGAACAGAAGGACCATCCAGGAGGGCTCTGGAGATGATCCCTGCTCCTTGTGACTCCTCCACAGGTATTTCACCATTATTTCAATGGAGATTACTTCTCCCCTGTGGTTTAGGAATGGTATTCCCCAATTTAGAGTTCCCACCCTCCCCCTTCGCTGGGATGGAGAGGAGAATTGGAGACACAAAAGGTAAAGATCACAGGTTGTGATAAGAACAATTTACTAGAGATGGCAATTAAAAAGAAGTGAACAGAAATAGGTTCCATCTCCAACATGGGCCTGAGAAGCTTCTTTGTCATGCTCTGAATGAGGAAGGAGAACTTTTATAATTCCAGTGGAAAAATTAATTAATATTTCAGCTGTTTCTGCCATCATGACTTTGTCTGAGTTTACAAATTAATAGCCCTTCTCTAAAATGCCCCAGAAATACAGTACAGCTGTAGGAAAGCATTGTTTAAGTCAGTCATTATTTCAGGAATCTGGACAGGATGGCCATTCTCTAAGAAAATGTGGTTGTAATAGCAGCAGGCCCATGTCCTGCTCAAGGTGCTCTCACCAGAGTCTGGCCCCAGATGCAGGGGCAGGACCCACCCCTGGGTGCAGAGTTTTTGCCTTGACCCTCATCCATTGCGACACAGAATCACCCCAGTGTCCCAGCCATGCCCCTCCTGGCTGCTGCAAAAAATCAACCCTATCCTGGCTGGAACCAAGACAACACCTGTGAAGCCACTCACACCCCTTTTATTTTGGAGCTTCTTCAATAACTAATTTAAAAATTATTTTAATAAGTAAAAAAACAAAATATTTTTAACTAGAAAAATTTTGTGTCTGCCTGAAGTGTGATTCCTGAGCCATTGTGGATGTCTGGCTTTATTTACCTTGTCTCATGATCAATGAGATCATTTATTTAAATTCACCCTTTATTTAAATGCAATACTTTAGTCCTTCCAAAGCCATGGGCTGTCAAAGGCCATGTCTGGGCTGAGCTGGTGCTGTTATGTAATGACAGATGAGAGGGACAGCTCTGGGTTCAGAAGAGATCACGCTGCACCAGTGGGAAGCAAACCATCACCGGCTCCAGGCATCATCTGGTAATGGAAGGTCTGGCATTCTCCCTGAGGGGCAAAAATCCTACCAGGCAAACATGGGATTTTCTCCTCGTTGTGAAGCACAAAACACGTAGAAATGTGCAGACTGTGGATGTGGAACAGTCCTTGTTCCATTCTGAGAGCTGCCATGACTTGGTGGGGAGTTGGAGCTGCTGTAATGGAGGGGAAATTTGCAACATGTAATTCACTGAACATTCTTGAAAACCCATTTATTTTCTTCTTGTAGTTGTGTAGCCTTCTTCCTACTGTTAAATGGAAAGGTGGAGATAACAGCATCTGTTATATTAAAAATACATTGACTTTAAACTTCTAATTATACAATGACCAATTTACAGAAATGTCGTATTTTAATCACTCTTCAGTATGCCAGAAAAAAATCACTTTTAAAAGGCAGTTCTAACTGCGTTTTCATGTCAGTGGGAGAGGTGCAAGCCAACATTTTGTCAAACATGCTAAATTTCACGAGGACAGGGCCTCATATATCTTTTACTGAGGATGCTGTGTGAGGAAGGACCTGTGTGGAGAAAGCTCTGGCACAGAGTGGTGGCAATGCTTTGGACAAGAACTACTGGGGAAAAAAGAATTACAAAGCAACATCTATCACAGCTTTGTCCAAATGCAAGCCCTTGAGACTTTGATTCAAACCTGAATGACCAATTCATTATAGTTTTCTTTGTTTTTTGTTTATAAATTGCAGAAATATGGAGTGATATAAGACTTCTAGGGACCACATGGTCCAACCAACCTCCCTAAAGCAGGACCAGCTTTAGAGGTGAATTAGTTTTCAAATTAATTCAGGTTTTTGAGGGCCTTTAATGTTTAATATCTTCAAGAATGGAGCCTCCACACCCTCACTGGCTTCTTCTTGCAGTGTTTCATTCCCCAGTTCAGTGTGGAACCATTTGGTATTTAGAAATCTGGAGATGGTAATTCTTCTAACAGCCTGAGCAGGCAAGTTCCAGACTGCTTCACAGAACTGAAAAGTCAGCAAGGCTCATGAAATAGTTAATGAGATCAGAGCCTCCTGCTCCTGAAGATCCCAATCAAACAGCCTGTTTTTCTCATGTTTTGGAGCATTTTCAGCACAAACCAGGTGGCACTCATCCCCATTATCAGTTTCCTGGGCAGGACACGTTAGCCTGCACTTGCTGTGTTCTCTGGAGATGCCTGATGCAATCTTGAGTCCATGTGCTCTGACTCACTTGCTGAAAGAGACCAGGGGAGCTCTCAGAGCCAGCTGATTTGCAAGTGCTCCACTTCTTTAATTGATCCTATCTGCCTGTGAGCACGTTTGCATTCAAGATAAGACATCTTTGAGATGAGATCCAGCTCCACCATGGCAGAGAACACCCCATGACCGAATAAAGTGAGATTCTGTGTTACCCTCAGAGGCACTGAATGTTTCGCTTCCAATCAGAGAGGCCCATCTGGCTGGCAGTAGAGGAGCAGACAGGCAGTTTTTCAGCTCAGGCAGACCCAGCCACTCTGCAATAATGTTGGCAGACTCTGGGATGTGTGGGTCTATCATGTGCAAGGAAGGAAAGTCCACAGTGGCTCCCACAGGATGTGGTTTCATGGGAGCCAAACACTGGGCTAGCAGTTAAAGCAGGCTCTGCACCAGGTTTTCCTGGAGCTGGGGGTGCCAGTTCATATCCTGGGATAATATCTCCTTTTTGAGGGATCCATGTCCATGCCACATCCATGTTGTCCCAGCTGCAGTATTGGTCTGCACAAGGTCCAGAACAATTCCCATTCCAGCAACCAGCAGAGGGAGGTGGGCAACAGCTGCCAAAGTTGTCTGAGAGGATGAGCAGACTGTTGGCAGTGTGTCATGGGGTCTCCCTTGCCATGCAGCATCTTGGCAGGTCATTTAGTCCCTCCTGGCTGCTCCCCACTGGCTCTGTTCCCTGCTCAGTGTGTTCCACCCAGGGACAGCCCAGCCTCTCCTCTCTTTCCATGAACACTTGTACAGCTTTTGGTAGCTGCATCCCTTCACTGTCCTGCTTTCCCTCAGCACCACGACTTGCTTTTGCAGGTTCAGGCACTTGAATTGGTGCCTCCTTAGATGGGAGACCCTGGTACTTGCTGTGCTGCATCCAGCTTTGCAGCCCCCAACACAAGGAAAAATCCAAAGGAAGCAACTAAAATTCTCTGAGAGCTGGAGCCCCTCTGCTGTGGAGACAAAGAATCATAAAATGGATTGCATTAAAAGGAACCTCTAAGATCATCTAGTTCCTACCCCCATGTCACCAGCAGGGACATCTTTCCTAGACCAGGTTAGCTCAGAGCTCCATCCAACATAGCCTTGAAGACTTCTAGGGATGGGGCAGCCACAGTCTCTCTGGGCAAACATTTCCAGTGCCTCACCATCCTCACAGCAATTTCATCCTAATATCCAATCTAAACCTGCTCTCTTTTAGTTTGAATTCTTTCCCCCTTGCACTGTCATTACATGGCCTTTTGTAAAAAGGGTTGTCAGCTCCATTTGGGTGCTGGAAGGCAGAAATTAGGTCACTTTTCTTTTCCGGTCTGAACAATTCCAGTTCTCTCAGCCTTTTCTCTTGTAAGAAAAGCTTTCTATCCTTTTAATCAACTTGGTGGGATCCTTTGGACTTGCTCCAACAGGTCTGTGTCTTCCCTGGGAGGAAGGCAGCCCTGCACGTGGGGGTCTCACCTGAACAGAGCAGAGGGGCAGAACACCCATAGGGGCAGCAGAGTGTCCCTCACCCACAGGGGAACACAGCATCCCTCACCCACAGGGGAACACAGCATCCCTCACCCACAGGGGAACTCAGCATCCCTCACCCACAGGGGAACACAGCATCCCTCACCCACAGGGGAACTCAGCATCCCTCACCCACAGGGGCAGCACAGCATCCCTCACCCACAGGGGAACACAGCATCCCTCACCCACAGGGGAACACAGCATCCCTCACCCACAGGGGAACACAGCATCCCTCACCCACAGGGGCAGCACAGCATCCCTCACCCACAGGGGAACACAGCATCCCTCACCCACAGGGGAACACAGCATCCCTCACCCACAGGGGAACACAGCATCCCTCACCCACAGGGGAACACAGCATCCCTCACCCTGCCCATACTGCTGGGAATGCAGCCACAACACAGCTGGTTTCTGAGTCCCAGCTCATGTCCAGTCTCTCATCCACCAGCAGCCATGTGTCCTCAGCAAGGCCCCTCTGGATCAGTTCATCCCCCAGCCTGGGCTGATCCCAAGGATTGCCCCGAGCCAGGAGCAGCATGAGCACCTGGCCTTATTAACCCCATGAGATTCCCATGGGCCACTGCTCAAGCTTTTCCAGGTTCCTCTGCATGACATCCCATTGCTCAAGTGTCTCACCTGGACCCCTCATCTTGGTGTCATCTGCAAATCAGCCGTGGGTGCACTTGATTCTTCTATGTTATTAATGAAAATATTAAATAACACTGGTCCCACACAGACCCCTGAGGGATACCACTTGTCACTGATATCCATCAGGACTCTCAGGCAGTGAGCACAACCCTCTGGATGTGATCATCCAACCCCTTTCTGATCCATCCAAGAGTACACTCATCAAATCCATCTCTCTTCAGCTTTGAGACAGACTGAGAGAGCTGGAATTGTTCAGCCTGGAAAAGAGAAGGCTTCAGAGAGGGCCCCTTCCAGTGCCTAAAGGGCTCCAAGAGAGCTGGAGATGGGCTTTGGACAAAGGGCTGGAGTGATAGGACAAGGAGAAGTGGCTTCCCAGTGCCAGAGGGCAGGGGTGGATGGGATATTGGGAAGGAATTGTTCCCTGTGAGGGTGGACAGGCCCTGGCACAGGTGCCCAGAGCAGCTGTGGCTGCCCCTGGATCCCTGGAAGTGTCCGAGGCCAGGCTGGACAGGGCATGGAGCAACTTGGGACAGTGGAAGGTGTCCATAGGTGTGGGTTGGAACAAGATATTCTGTAAAGTTCTTTCCAACCCAAACCATTCTTTGATTCTGTGATATTCATCACAAAGAAGGGGAGACACAGGTGTCTTCTTCACGTGTAGGCAGAGAGTGCAAGACCAGTTTCAGAGGAACCCTGGCACCAGATTTTCTCGGCCTTCATGGATTCAGGTGCTCCAGGGCAGTGGCAGCACGTGTATAACAGGGTCTTTCCCAGCACAGTAGTTTGAGTTTTTTGAACTACCCTATTTCCCTTGCATCAAGGCTTGGACTGGACACTTGAAATGGAAAATTAAGTAGCAAATTCTTACCATTTCTGAAACAGAGATAAATGGTTCTGTTGGAACAGAGCCCTGGCATGACAAGTGATTTTTTTTCTGACATTTTGAAACAGAAGCATTCCTTTTTGACATTTTGAAAAGGATGGCTTTCCCCTTCCCCCCAGTTTTTTGTGTTCAAATTTTCAATTTAAAATTTTAAATAAATTTTTAAAAAAAATCAGTGTGAGTGAAAGGCAAACTGTGTCAACAAAAATGGACAAATATGCCTCCTTTGTCCAAAAATGGACAAATATGCTTCTCACCCCAGCACTGCTGCAGGAGACAAATACTCTATTTCAGATAAAACAGAATGTTTTCTGTTGGTTCCAAAAGAAAACATTTTGGTTTTCCAAATTAAATTAAATCCAGTATTAAACGTAATGAATGCTGAAACCACAGTATCTGCATTCCCTCCTGTGCACAAGCAGATGTTTCAGAGAAAAGTGCAGGAATCTCTTTACAGCAGTGTTGCTCAGCCCTACCAGACTAAACCATCTGCTTTTGGGCTGAATTTTGAAAGGGAGAGAGTCTCTAAAGAGTGATATGAGCTTATCCCCATGAGATCCACAGCTGCATCTAGAATTGCCTGGAGTGTTTTGGCTCTCCAGAACTTCTCTGTTTCTCCAAAGCAATCCTCTTCCTGCAGCTCTGTACACTGAGGTGTTTTATTCTTTATCCACAGGTTAAAGAGGGCACTACATACAACTGTTTGCATTTGTCTGCTGCAAAATGTCTCAATTCTACCTGGACCCTGCCCTCCTGTCCCCACATTGCACCCCAAGGAAGAGTGGGGCTGGGTGGGGGCAGATGAAGCACTCAGGGCCGTACAGCCCCACTCACACTGTCAGGAGCATCCAAAGGGTATCCCAAGTTCTCCAAGTGAGACTTTTGCCACTGAAAACCTTGCTGCTTAACTCAGTGTCAGCTGAGTGTTGCAGAGAAGGTTTCTAGCAGAGGCGAGTCCTGTGATGCAGCACTGAGTCTATATTTGTGCACAGATAGGAAAGTTCACCCACTCCATGTATAGAAAACCTAAATGTGTCGTGTGTGTTAACTGCTTTCTCTGTGTGTGCTCACACACCCGCTGGGACAAATTTAGGCTGCTCTACAGAGCCATCCCTTCCCTGAGACTCCTGCTGATGTCTGGTTCCCACAGAAGACACAAGAGCCGGCACAACCATTCCCCAAATTGTGTCTACAACTAACCCTACATCACCCTCTATGAGCCACCATTGCTCAGATCTCAAAAGAACATTTTTGACTGTGGTCAATCCAAGCATCTAACTGAAAATTCCCTGCAATCAAAGTCCAGCAGAACTTTTAAGGAGATTTTAAACTTTTGAGTAAACCTGGAGTATTTTTCTCAAGCATTAATAAAAGTTCAGGTTTATATTTTGGAGTTATTTAGCTCTTTCACTTACATGAAACTCATTTTTCTAAGCAAATGTTGAATATTTTGCTTCAAAAAATTTTTGCACCAAAAACTTTACCAGTTTGTCATCTTCTTCTGGTCTTAGGATTTAGCCTGCATACTAATTACTAAATGTAATTAATCAGATATTGTGAAAAATATAAAATTTAATCAGCCTAATGATAATTTAAACAATAAGCATATTTAATAAACAATATTTCTTAAAGCCAAATTTCATAAGCACTCCAGTGGTCCATTTAAGTAGCTTTTCCCTTTCAGCCATTCACACAATCCCTTTCTTTGTGCTTCCTCATTTCAGATTGAAAGGAATGAGAAGGAGGTGTCTTCACAAACAAACTGTGGGCCTGCTGCTGGATAAAGCCAGATACTGATAGGTGGAAGAAGCGATGGGGAGGAACCAGAAATTCCATGGGAATTCCACTAATTGCTGTTACTCAAGACTGTGTTAAATCCCTGGATTTAGAGAAAAATAAGAGAAACAAAAGGAAAAGGGGGTTATACATTAGAAGGGGCTCTGTACTAGGCGATTTGGGGAGTATGTACTTCTCAAGTACTTCAGCCAGTGGGAAAGAGAGAGGGAAATGCAGTAGGGAAATTGGGGTAAAAAGGAAGCTGTGTCCTCCAACGACTTGAGAGACCCCAGGGGAAATGCCCCATGGCCTCTCCCTTCATTCAAATAAAGTTACTCCTCTGTCTTCTTTTTGGACATAAACCTCTGGTGTTTGTGGATTAATTTTCCTGACAAGGTCTTTTGAGCAGCAATCTCAAATCACCCAATCAACATAACAGGAAGAGAAAATATGTATTTCATCTGTGGTACTTTGTTGTCATCCACCTGCTGTAGGAGTGTGTGTGCTCTGTTGAGCTCATCTGCATCTTGTCTTGGTACAAATGACACTTTTCCCAGTGCTAACCAATTTTATTGCATGGTCCTTACCCTGGTTTTCTCCGGATGCTTTCGCACACAAGACATGTGAAGAATCCAGTCAAAGTCATGTGCCATGGAATGATTTTCTCTGCACAACTTTGGCTGTGTGTGAATGAAATGATTTCTGTTGCACATCCTGGCCAGAATAAAGTAATGCCTTGATTCTCTAACACTAAAAATGTTGTTGGAGAGTTTTTGTTTTTCCTGCAGTTCCGGTGACAGCCTGAACCTGGGCGAAACTTTTTTGTGGTTACTCAGATTGACATCCAAGCTGTCACAGAGGTGGGAATTGATGCTCCCTTTCTTTGCAAAGCACTATTCAACTGATATTCTGTTTAGCCACTCACCGCCTCCATAGCCATATTCCTTCCTGGTACAGACACCCTCCTACTCCTCTTTGCACATTAATCTTCCTATTCACATACTCACTAAGTCAATGTATTGCACTTGATGCTCAGAAAATAGGATGGTTGGAGTACTAATGGTGTCCTTGGTGGTTCTGTTATTTTCTTTCAACAACCATACTCAAGGAAGTTCTCAAATGGATTACAGAGGTGGTATCATGAGTTTCCTAAGGGAAAGATTTATCATCCAGAGCATTTTGATAATAGCACTTAGAGTCAAGTATATACTTCTAAATTTAGTCTGAAGACTGTAAAGTCAAAAATCACTGGTTTTGGCTTGGATATGTGAAAGATTTCCATAGATGAATTAGCCTGTCAAAAGGTCCCAACTGGAAAAAGTCCCAAGCAAGCCGTTACAGCTGGTTCCTTCCAGGTCCTTTCATTCTGTGACTACACACGATCTATTAAACAGTCCTTTACGGTTTGTGGAATAAAGTGACAGACATTTTTGTTAGCATTTCAAATGCAATCCTGAATTTTCAGCAGCTCATTAAAGTGCTCATTAAAGCCAGCTCAATGAGTGCTTTGAGTGGGTATTTGCATCAGTAAAACAGGAACATTGAAACCTTGCAAGGAGAAAATGGGAAATGACACAGAATGCAAAACACAAGCGCTCAAATGAGAATGTGCTCTTTTCAACTAAAGTAATAGTCAGGACCAGCCTTACTGAGAATTTTCCACCCAAAGGAACTACTGGCACTAAGTCAGCTTTCCTGGAACTCTTAGGACTTGCTCTTGAAGCACTTTTCAAGGCAGGCTGTCCCTTGGACTAAGGTTGTGATGCTTAGGGCAGCCCAGCTAAGCCTCATGCCAGGACCAGAGGTGCTGCCTCTCTCTTTGCACATGCACAAGGAGGCTGAATGGACAGCAGGGTTAGAACCCTCCTCTCCAGAGAGTGTCTTAAATTGTCTTAAATGGAAACTACTGAACAGGTCCACAATCATGCTTAGTTTTCCCTTTGACAATGGGCTACAAGCTGAAAGAACAGAACATTTGATGACTTTGCTGAGAAGTGAAAAGCACGTGGTTCTCCTCAGACACCGGTGAAGATGCTGTGCAGCAGGTCTTTTAAGGCAATTGCTCCCCATGCAGTCGTCCCCTGCTTGTCATGGTTGCACAGAGTTATTCATACCATGGGCAGGAGCAGATATTTCTCTGTGTTGAACTCCATAAGATCCCTATTGACCCGTTTTTCCAGCTTACTGAGACATCTCTAACTGGCAGCTGTATTTCCTAGGGCTGACTGCACCACTTCTGACACATTCCTGACCTATTGACTTGGCTTCTCATATTTAAGTCCATATTAACTCAGGAGCTGAGAGCAGAACACAGCAAGGGTGGTTTAACAAATCAGAGCTCATTTGTTTAACAGTTTATGTCTGTGAAGATGTGGAGATGAAGAGAGGGTGTGCTTTGGCAAGAAATTCTGCAGGGATGGGGTGGTGATGTCCCAGCTATGGGAACAGGAGAGGACCCAACCTGATGTGGAAAACCAAGACTGTGCTGTGGGGAACTCACAGAACAAAAGGACAAAACCACACTGAAGCCCTGAGCTACAAGGCAGCTCTCCCTTCTCCCAGCACTCACCTCTGCTAACCCCATTCCCACAAGTATAAATGTTCTCTCTTCCAATCCCAACACCCCAGGGCATGGCCCCAGCACTAGGCATCCCCTTTCCCTCCTCCATGAGCATCCAGTCCTTGGCCAGAAGGGAAGAGGCACTAGGGAGGACAGCCCCCCACTCCCTGTGTCCTGGTGAGCCCTCCAGCTTACACCTTGGTTTTGCTGTTTCAGAGATTTGGCAGTGGTGTGATGAGGTCAAACAGCACCAGCCAGTTTCTCATCACTTAATGCCTTTTTCAAATTTCTGCCTGCTCCTTATTACATCTACAACAGCACTGGTGATTAGCAGGAGTGGATGAAGGATGAACCCACGCACCCTTCTGCTCTGGCCATGAGTGTCCACCCTTGGAGCAGAGTTTCTCCACCAAGGGCTGGGACATCTGCATCTACTGGAACCCTGATAGTGCAGGAACTGGGATGGCTGAGCTGACCAGACCTTGTGGTATCAGTTACCTCCTCTCCTCCTGGCTGCTCATTCCCAAGGTGAATGGACCGTGCCCTCGTTCATCCCAGGATCTCCTTTGGAAGCTCACATGGCCCTGAGGTGGTAACACAAACCTTTGAGGGTGGAGATGTGCTGGGAGCAGAGCTGCTGCTCCACTGGGCTGGCACTGTCACAGCACCCAGCATGTGGCAGCTCCAGGTCAGCACTGAGGGCATGACAAAACCCCGTTATCGATCCTGAGCAATTCACACACACTTACTGGCTGTCACAGCACTTTCTAGCAGGAGTAATGTTACCTTCATCAATAATTTAACTCAATGACTATTCCCTCATAAGAAACCAAGACATTAAGTTGAAAAATTACACAATAATCTTATTTTTAATGCAGAAAGAAATCAACAGTAATTATATATAAGAAAAAAACCACATTAAAGTACCAATAACTCAAAGAAATTCTCATGAAACAATAGCATCTGAGCAACATGGAGAGGAAGAGGGTCAGAGAATATGCCACAGATGAGAAAGCAATCAGGAACTAGTGCAGACAAACCTTTTAAAAATTAACTTCCATGCTGTACATATGCTGCATTATTTAACATAGTGTGCTTACAATACACTTTCATTTCTCCAAGTTGTCATCTTAGAACCAACTTCCTATGGCTCTGGAGATGTCTGGGACAGAGGAACATTGTGGAAAACATCCAGTTAAAGCTGCTGTTTGAGGACTGAGCCATGAGTTGGGTGTCCTCCAGGTAAGAAGTAGGTTCACACACAAGGCACCATCTCTGCAGCCTGGCAATACCAGCTCAGGTCCCACGTGCAGACACGGGTCTGGTACTGCAGGATGTGTTCAGGGCCGGTTCTAAGCAGGCAGCAGGCAGGGGACAGCCTGAAAACACCCTTGTACCCCTTGTACAGCCAGTGGTGTCTCAGCTGCCTGAGGAGCTTTGCTAACCTGGGTTAGCTGAGCTGAGTCCCCTTGAGCCTGTCTTACCCAAAGGGGTGAGTCACAGAATTAGAGCAGTGCTGTAGTGGGAACCCTGGAGGTCACCAGTCCACCCTCCCACGTGGAGTAGGGCTATCCCCCAAACCTTCTCAGGCTGACCATGGCATTGTCTAACCCAGCTCTTGATGGCTCCAAACCTTCTGTAAGTATTGCACCCCTTGGTTTGTTCTTTCATTACATCTTTGACAAGACCTTTTGTTATCATTTTTCATCAAACACTACTGCATATGACTTTACCATTTCACTGCCCCTGCAGAAGGCAAATCAAGCCCTCTGCAAATCCAGGCCATGTCAAAAGTCACTTCTCTTGTGGGTTCCCTTTCTCTGCTGCACAAAGCACTCACCTTTCTTGCTTTCAGCTGTTCCAATGTCCCTCTGTTTCCCAAGCCAGCTCTAAATGTTCCTTTAGCTTTTAAGCCTTTAACTTCTTTCCAAATGGGTGTTGTTTGTTGAACCACTTATTTGACGACTGCAACTTCAGCACTCCTTAGTACATGGCACCACATGACACTGACACTGGAGATGTGTTACATATCCCAGCATCAGTGACTTCCTCGCACCAGGTGGCTGCTGTAATGTGCTTTCTGGTGTCCTCCTTTAAAACTAGGATTTCAGCTCTTCTCTTCTGGCATCTGTGAGGGAGAACGAGACACTTCAGGGGCTAGTGGGCCTTAATTGTGAAGCATCACAGCTCCAATAACTTGGGATTCTGTTATCCAAGAGCTTCACATGACTGTCTATATTCCACTGGCCATCATGCAGTGCTACTCCTAAATCAAATAAGTTTTTTAAATCTCAGTGGCTGACTTTGAACTACAATAATGTAAGCTTGTTCTCAGCATTGATTCCTCACACTTGCTGCTGGAAGGTCTCTACAGTGGCAACTCGGTCATTATCCTCCCCTCACATCCCTGCATGCACCAGAGCCAGGATTTCCTCTGTCCTCATTGGAACCAGCAGGCAGCAGACAACTCCAGACCCAGCCATACCTGATCCAGGGGGACACAGACCATGGGGACAGGTCTCTGCACCTTGTCCCTGTCCTGGCAAGAGACAGACTCTTGCTCACAGCAGAAAGCCAGTCTGAAGTCCTGAAGCCCATGGCCAGAGCAATGACCAAGAAAAGACCAGCAGAGGTGACAGGAACACCTGAGCTGTCCAAGACAGTTGACAGCAAAGGTCTCCTTTGCCCAAGTGCACCTAGAGGTCTCCCCCTGAGGCACACAGCAGCTATAGGACAGGAAATGGTTTCTTCATTTCAGCTGCAGCTAATTCTGCTGATTCCTGCTTTCCACATCAAGTCCTACACTTTTTTCCATAGTTTGCCAACCTGTCATCTCAGGAGCAGCACGTGGGAGGGCATGGCTTCACAGGACAGGCTTTCTCAGCCTTCCTGTGTCACTCACGCACCCCCTTGGCCACAGTCCCAGTGTGCTCCCACTGCAGGTACTGCTCAGGCAGAGCCTTCCTTATCTGCTGCTCGACATCGACCACCTGAACCTTTCCAGCAGCTCCTCAGAATGCTCCCAAGGGTCTCTATTAACCTTAGATCAGGCAGATGTGCCAGTACAAAGATGACTTGTGGGCAAATGCATTTTATAATAGTTTTCAGAAGTGCCATTTTAGAATACTTTTCAGAAGGTGTCACACTCCAGACCCAGGATGGTGCAAAATCACTCTGTGAAAGGACCGTGCTTTCGCTTAGCACATTTGCATTTGTCCTACTTCTATTCCTGTAGACCTAAAAATCATCAAATTCCTCCTCTCTGATATGCAGTACCACCCTCCCCAGGATGCTATACCACAGCATTTGAGCAGAATATGTCAGGACTACACAGAAAATATTTTAAGATCCTACCCTGCGTCAGGAACTCCCCCAAACTCACGTCTGTTCTGATTTCACTTCACCCCAAATCACCTGGACAGTCAAAAGAAGAGATAAAATATGTACATGAACAATACCTGTTTTATTTTACAGCTTTTCTGTACAATTTTTTTTTTAAAAAAAAGTAGGAAAAAATTATATTAAAAGCAAAACTTTAGGCTGTTGTGCCTGCAGCTGGCACAGCCCAGTTGACTGCAGCCAGGCTGAGCTCTGTCTCACCCCCAATATGTATTTACCGTGAAATGAGAGCAAAGAGCTGCAGCCAATTAGTGGCTTGTTGTGCTGAATTCCACAGCCTTTGAGCAGTTGAAGAGGTGGGTGAGTGATTGCCACAAGCCACGAGGACCCAGGGACTCTTGCAGGAAGTGTCATAGATCCTGACAGATGGCCATTTGTGTCCTGTCCCCTGCCTCCAGGGCAGTGACAGGACAGGGTCTCTAGTCACTGCTCTGGCTATGCAAGGGTGATATTAGGTTGTTCTCTCCTGCCACCCTGCATAGTGTCAGGATGCCTGGCCCTGCAGGCTGCAGAGTTTTTTCTGTATGTGTGTCCTGGGGAGCTCGTAAAGTCATTCCCCTCACTAGGAGCAATCATTGAAGATTTCTAACTAAAGCTGGTGGACTTCTCTAGCCTCACTGTCTTGGGTAAATGGGATTTGTCCCAGTTGGACAACATCTATGATGTGGTGGCTGCAACAGTCCTGCTCAGTTCTTACAGGGATAGTGAACGTGGGACTCAGACTGTTGAGTCCAGCCCACTCCATTCCTCTCCTCCCCACAGAAGTGTTTAGTGGGAAAGCAGCAACAACCCCAGCTCCTGCTGACTGAGCCAGTCCTCAGGAATGTTACCACCAGGATATGTCTCTGTTTCACACAAACCTCCCAAAGCAGGAGTGTGACTTCCTCCAAGCCTACCAAAAGGCCTAGGGCAGCACAGGGCTGGAGTTCCTCTGCTGTGGACAGCCAGGAGAGCAGGAGCAGGGGTCCTGGGCTCACATACCAGGGAGATGCCAAGGCCATGCTTCAATGAAACAGGGGACACACAGATCCTGGTATACCTCTTGTCCTATTCAGAGGTTTCTGAATGTGCCAAGCAATCAGATCCCAGGTGAAAAACCTTCCCACTTGGTTCTCTTCAGCAGCTCTCAGCCTGGCTGGAGAGCACAGTCATGTCCTGCCTGCAGCCACACACTGGAGCTGTGTGTTCAGGTCACAGCATCCCCATTGCACAGAGCTGCCTGGAAAGAGCATCATCACTGCTCACATTATCCCATCAGCGATTCCCTCCTGCCAGGACCCACTGCTCAGGAGGAATCAGCAGTCCAGAGCCATTCCTGCAGTGCCAAGCCCTCCCGCAGCTACATCCGTGCAAAGGGATACACCTCCACCAGGAGAGGGAAATAGAGTCCTCCAAAAGCCTGCAGGTGGGAACAGCTGTCCCCAGCCCAGCCTCTGAAGTCTGGCAGGGTCATCCCCGGCTGCATTCAGACCAGCAGCTGTAGGGATATCCCTGCTTAGGAGGTGACAGCTGGGTAGGAACACAGTGTGTCCTGTGCTTCCCAAATACAGGGACCTCCAGCCTGCTGAGTCACAGAAAACTACAGCAGGGTTGAAAAGGAGCACACTGGAAGAGGAGGTCCTTGCCTGCAGGGCCTGGCTCGGGCAGTTCTCCAGGCACAGGCTCCAGGGGGGCTTTGCCTGGAACAGGAGCCTCCCTGCATTTAGCACATATCTACAGATTAATATATTCATCTCTGTCTGGGCAGATCCCACAGCAGCCACTCCCCTGCTGCAGCCAGAGGCCATACTTCCCACCCACCGGGAAAACACTCTTTTGCTAATAAACAGTAAATAAAGAGAAAAACCAGAGCACTAGCCCCAGCAGGGATTTACTGTGGGACAGGAGTGAGTCTCTCCAGGGAGCCCAGATGTGACCCAGCTTGAGGGGCTAGGAAGCAGTCAACCCACCACAGCACAGGCACAGGCACACATGGTGCACAAAACCATTCCCACACTGCACAAGGAAGATGAGGGCAATTGCATACTTAAATCATGAATCCCCAAGTATTTTAATGCACTCAAAGGGCCTCAGGATCTCTGCTCTGATTAGAGACACTCACTGCCCCCACAGGAGGTGGCTCCAGTTTGCACAGGGGTGCAAGGAGCCAGGAGATCCCAGACTGGAGGTTCCCAAAGCAAAAGGCAGACAGAGCTACAGGTTCCCAGCTGAGGCAGCCAGGTCACAGAAATAACATTCAAAAATTCAGATTTCACAGAAATTCAGTGTGAAGACCTCCCTTGAAAGCTCTGAAAGTTTTGACGTAGGAGGGAGCTCAGTGATAGAACTCAGATGTGGGAGGCAATGACAGCAGCATGGCAGACAGATAATGAGACATCATCACAGCAGACAATACTCAGGTAGAAGAGCAGCCATGTGGATGTGGCTGTTTCACAGAGGGGATGATGGGAGTTTCACTGAAGTTCAGGACCACACCTGAGCAGGGCCTTCCACTATCCCAGGTTGCTCCAAGCCCCATCCAGCCTGGCCTTGAATACTTCCAGGGATGGGGCAGCCACAGCTTCTCTGGGCACCGTGCCAGGGCATCCCAACACCCAGAGAGGAATTTTTCTCTCCAGTATCCCATCTAGCCCTGCCCTCTGGCAGTGGGAAGCCATTCCCCCTTGTCCTGTCCCTCCAGACCCTTAACCAAAGTCCCTCTCAGCTCTCTTGCAGCCCCTTTAGGCACTGGGAGGGGCTCTAAGGTCTCCCTGGAGCCTTCTCCAGGCTGAACAGCCCCAGCTCTTCCAGCCCATCTCCTTAGCACATGTGCTCCAGCCCTCAGAGCATCCTCTGTGTACATCCTCACCCCACCCAGCCATCTCTGAGCACCCACAGCCCCTGAGGGACAGATAGAGGGGTCTGTAGTAACTACCACTAAAACCTGAGGTGTGTAAAGCTCTGGGGAGGTCATAACCAAAGAGATTTTATTACTTTTCATGTTTGCAAGATTCTGTAGGGAATCCATTTTTTCATATAGCAAAAAGCAGCAGCATAGAGAAAATACAGGAAAAAGCATCAGAATTCAGAAGTGGAAACAGCGAAGCCTGAGACAGAAACCAAACACAAATCTTTGGAGCACTGGGAGTGATCACAGGGCAAATGTTTAAACTAGATCACAATTGACAGTTCATGATATTATCAACATACAAATAATCATTGTCACCTGTTGTCCTTTAATTTAACGTTTTTACATCAGCTGCAGGTGGGTCAGGTTCCTCCAAGCCATCCATGCCAGGAAACTTTGTACTCCCTTTCCTGGTGCACAGGCCACACAATGGGACAAGAAGCTAATTTTTAGTGATCCTGGCTAGAGTGTGCTTTCCAGGCACATCTTCCACACTCACCCAAAAATCAAGGCAGCGACATAACCAACTCCCAGGGACTCGGGCTGCCGGCGGCGTTGGTTCCTGCAGAGTCTGACCAGCGGAGTTAAGAGCTGCACAGCTCAGGAGAAAGGACTAGTAACAAATTTATATTGCAGAGTTGTCCAATTCCATTCCAAAGCCCCTCTTGGATGAAGGGCAGGCCCAGGAATGCAAAAATCCCCAAAATTATCACCAAGGCTGCTGAAGTTGTCTGGAAACATTTGTTTCTGCAGCTGCAGGTCACAGTTTCCCAGCACTGCCCTGTCTCTGTGCTGTCCTCATTCCCAAAGCTGCACCCCAGGCTGCATCTGCCACCTCAGCTGACAGCACTGACATTTGCACACTATTTTCCAATTCCATTTACTGTCAAATTTTTCTGATTTCCTTATAAAATTCAAATACTGGCCTCTGGTTGTTTTCTCAGTTAATCTTTACAAACAAAATGATGAGTCAATGAGTGGTTTGGTAAGGGACAGGTTAGCCTGCATTTCTGTGAGTACATCTCTAATGCACCTGTCCTCATGCAAGGGCATTTCAGGTAGCCAAAATATAAAAAAAAAAAACACCTGAATTTTTATTTAAACTCCAGCAGGTGGCAATAAAATCACCTGTAAAGAGCTGCTTGTTAATTTTTAAAATGCAAGAACTGCACGCCATGAAGAATTTTGTCTATGACTGATCAAGTTGAATTGTCAGGAGCAAAAGAAAAAGCAAAATACTGAGAATATAACTCTGTTCTAGCTCTCTTGGAGCCCCTTTAGACACTGGAAGGGGCTCTGAGATCTCCCCCAAGCCTTCTCCAGATGAATATCCCCAGCTCTCCCAGAACAGAGAGGCTCCAGCCCTCAGAGCATCTCCATGGCATCTTCTGGAGTCTGTCCAGAAGCTCCTTGTCCTCCTTGTGCTGGGGACCTCAAAGAGGGGGATGCAGCACTACAGGTAGGGTCTCACATGAATACAACTTACACATGAGATTCATTTCCAATTCACAGGTGCCTTTAGAAAAAGCAGGAATTCCCACAATCAAACACAAACAAAGTAAGTTTATTCCTGTTCTGGTGGATTCGCAGGGCTGGGGATGACTCCTCATCCGTAGCCAATAATTCCTTCAGGCCAGTCCTAGTTGAAAAGTGTCTCCTCTCTCCCCATGAAAGTGATTTGCTTGGTTATTCACAGGATAAACATTTTCCATAAAAGGAAACATTCACTGAATTTTGATTGAATCCAACATCACACCATCCTGTTCCAACGGAGCAAGCTGCCTGCCAGCAGGCCACACCAGGGACTGCACACACAGCACTGACACCACAATGTGCCAAAATGAGACATTCAAGAAGATTTTATTTGTTTGAGGAGGGTTAGACCTGAATCAAACATCAAAACTTTTGGATTTTAAGTTGCCAAACATGTTTGGGTTTGGATGTTTTTTTAAGTTGCCAAACATATTTGTTACAGGATTAACTCTAATCCTGTTTTCATGGCCAAGACTCCAAAATAACCTCATGCCAGCTTCTTAATTTACACTTCTGTAGTAGCTGTTGTTAGGAAACGTACATTCCTGCTATTCAGCAAGATTAGTACAATGCTGCATGTAAAAAGGATTAAGCATAGGAAAAAAGAGTGTCTTTCTGAGGGATTCTGGTAATGTCTGCCCAGCTGAACTGAAAAACAAAGCCAAACTGATCTCCACGACATGCCAGAACACTGCTATAGAAAAAAAAGGGGTTTTGAAGTCAATACACACATGCACACGAATTTTCACCTCTTGAAAACAGATCTGCATGGGCACACAGGCTACTTTCCATCCTTCCTGGAAAGAACCAAATGGAGGAACATTGAAAACACACCATTGGGTGCATTCTACTCTCTCTGCAGTCCTCCTCTGAAACAAAAACTAGCAAGCCAGGATGAAGCCAAACTCTTGGTATTCGTGTAAGTGCAAGGTATTTCACCTTCATATGGCTGAAGTTTCCCCACAGGACTTGGCACATCACAGGAAAAAGAGCCCAAGATCACAACTTCCCATTTGTTACACCATCATGTCCCAAACCAACATTCAGGATTATTTTTGTTCCATAACAAATTTCTTTGATTTTGCTTACAACGGTTTTCTGTCTGATCTTAAGCATCAGGACATTCTAAGAAAATACTCAAAACATAGAAACTACTAGCAAAGGTCTTGTGTGGATGTAGCAGCTTCAAATAAGGTTTTTATTCAATGGAAGCCGTTGTGAGTTTCTCCTCTCCTCCCTTCACAATCCAAAGAACACATCAGAAGGATGTACCTAACACATGGGAACTTGGACCCTTGGAAATCAGCCACAAAGCAAAGACTTCAAAAGATGTTTATTAGGAAATCCAGACATTACAAGAGGGCCAAACAGATTGTACAAGGCATGTGCAGTTTCTGGTACAATGCAGAGAACAAGAAAAGTCTGTTAATACAGGTAACACACCCACCTGAACTGCTACCATGGGCACATCAATGCTCAGGTCTCTTGCCATGAAAGGCAGGTGCTGGGGTTCTTCAGGCAGCCAGCCAATCCCTGGGATGTTTCACACTTCCTGCAGAAGTACAGATTGTACACAGAGCTTTAATGATAGTTAAAATAAAATTACTACTCAGGAATTCCTACATCCAAGTTGGGGCATTAAAATACTGTATCTCATAAAACTTTATTTCTTTGTTTTCATTCAAGGTCATCTAGGTTTCATGTTGTTATAATGCATTTTTCCTCACAGATAATAAAACCTTGCTGTCTATATGTGATTGTGCCTAGCAAAGCATATCTGAGACTGTTAGCTTTGTTAGCTAAGGAAGAGATCCAGATTTAACTACCTGTCAAAACAAGGTAATTCAGATGTAATGACAGGTGAGTCCTTTGTAACTCACATCAGAGAATCAAGATGTATATTAGCTAATGTTTATATTAGGCTTTAGAACAAAAGTGTCCTAACCTTGACCAAACCCAGAGATTCTTGTCTTTAAAGCACAGCTAATAGCAAGCAGCAATCTCCCATCATAGAGTGAAGAGCAGAACTCACTGAGCTCAGCAGAGAAAAATGAGCACGACCAGTTCATTAGTTTCTAGCAACAAGTGCGACACTAATACTAATGCTCAATCAGGAAAATGAATGGGCAAAAATCTCTCACTGAACAGATTGGTGAATTTGCATCTGTGTCTGTATCTTAAAGGACAAATAAATACCACAAGAAGGGTTAAAAGTCTGATTCTCAAATTAGTCTCTTTTCCTCCCCACATAACATATAAAAATGCCCTTTTTCTTGCCATTTTTAATGGTTCTAGCAGCTGTCTGATAGATGTCCATAAATCCAACATCTATCCACAAACTTTAAGGATTGTATCAGAAAAAAAACCAAAACAAATTAACTATCCAGAGCCTGGTTGTCAACCCCTTCGCTCCCAGCCCCAAGCTCTGAACTTACCTTCTCTGTTGCAACACAGCTGTTGGATATGCTATAAATAAAGACAAACATTTCAATCAACACTGAAATGAATAAATGGAGCAAACCACAGCTAAAAACACAGCACCTAAGCCTTCCTCAGACACATCAGACCATCGGAACCAAACAGGAGTACCTGCCACCAGAGTGCACACTTCAAGTCCATGCTTTAGTGCCCATCACAGTGTGTATCCTTCACCATCTAAAAACAGACCAGAAATAATGGCATTTCAAAGAGGAGAAAATTATTAAAACAAAGAGCACAGATCCTGCCCCATGGAAAAGAGGGAGCTGGCATTCAGCAGACACAAAAACAGCAAACATGAATAAAATATAATTCACCATCTCAGGAAAGGCTCTTCATGAACATGGTGGATAATTTGAGATTGCTAGGGAGCAATATTAATATGCAAATAGTTAATTAACCCTCACACACACAGTTTACAGAACTGCAGAGCATGAGCAGTTGTTACACCATCCTCCTGCCTATCTATAAAGTCAAAGGTAAGTGAAACAAAGTCACCTATTTTACATAGCACCAAATATCCCAAATTACTGAGGTAAACTTGGAAAGACCCTTTCTGGGTTTTTTTTCAAAATAAGCTACAATTTGTTGCATCATACAATTATCTGTAAGCTAAAACTTGACTGGAAACAAGAATGCAGGTGATGTTCACCTGAGCTACTGCTTCAGCTCATTAAAGGAAATCTGACATACTGCCAGAGCTGATTTCAGCTATTTTTACACTTCAGGTTTTGAATACCAGTTTGGAGGTTTGGTCCATGGTAAGTAATGAATATCCACATCTCTTGACTTTAGTGGTAAGGCTTTCTTCTTTTTAATTCTGTTCCACCTGATGTTTTTTAGATGCTTAAGCATGAAGAATAAGAAGAAATACCAGCTATTGTGGAACAGATCATCTTTTCCAAACTGGCCATTAAAGAGAGAGAAACTATTCAGAGATAGATCAACCTGAACATCCTGCAGATGAAATAAAATGCAACAATCACTTCACTAACATCTGCTCAGGCAATGTATAATACTGTGCAGCAGTGACATTAAATGGTGTTTTCTTAGTCTTTTTTTTTAAGACAAGGCAAGGATTTGAAGTCCTAAATGACTCTGACATACTCACATGAATGACAAATAAGCAGGCTGCAAGATTTTGTGTTGCTTATGCAAGTGATGTTACCTGTCAAGGTGTCACCAGCAAGGTGCTACCACAGGAGGCAGTACCACACTCTCCAAGAGCATTTGCTCAGACTAACAGCCAAAAGCTATGAATACAAAACAGCCAATTCCAGAGAAACTAGAGATTTTAAGATTCAAGAGCTGTGATGACAACATCCTATTTCTCAAAAAAATGAAAGAAGCCTAAAGAGATCAAGAGGCATAAGCTAAATTAGGCTGATGATCCAGCACATGCCAGAGACCTGGGATCAAAGAACCCAGATGAAAATCACTTGCCTTAAATGAATGCAACCAACAAATTACTGTTCCAAGAAGCTGTGAAGGTTGATGGGGTCCTGCCATCAGTGTGCAGATATAAAGCTCTAAAGCTCACTCAAACCAAGCTGTCTTCTGGACCTAAAACTCCTGGGTCACAAGACATGTAATTTATATCAGAAAGGGCTCAGACAACAGAGCAAGACTACAAAAAAAGGCTTGATCTCATCCTTCCTGTTACCTCTGGTAATGCCCTGGAAGGTGGAAACTCTTCCAACTCAGCAGTGCCAGGAAGGCAGTACTACAGAGATGGGAACACCTCAACAGAATGGGAAGGTTTTTAGTCAATGAAACAGAATCACCTCTAACAACACCACCTCAAATATCACCTACTACTGCCACGCCTCAGACATTATCCGGGACTCTAAATGATGTCAGGAGGTCCTATTCATGGACAAAACCCACCAAAATGAACAAAAGGTCTGAAAATATTTTATTTATTGTAAACATCAGCCAGGTAGGAGGCTGGAAGACCAAGCCTTGAAGAGCCATCATAAAAAGGGGAACAGGTCCAAGCCCAAGCAGGAAAGGGTCACACATGAAGTGGAAACACAGACAATAAAAGACTTCTGTGGCAGAACACATAAAAGCTGAAAAACTGCAGGCAAAGCTACACTTTTTGTTTGGATTTTGGCAAGACCAAGAATTTCCCTGAGATAAACTGGAAAGGATGCAGGTGTGTGGGGCTTGACACCTTTGTGACCAAAGGGAGAGAGGCTGCAGGCATAGGTCAAGCACAAAGAAAGCAAGGGTTGAGCAAGGAAAAGGTGCACCAATGCCTTACCTCTCTCCAGCTCCAAGGTCTTCAGCCAGGCCATGCAGCTCTGTGCTGCTCTTCACCAGGTATCAATGAACAAAACACCAGAACTATTTAGTTCAATTCCTCTCCCAACCCAAACCACATGTGAAAAAAGCAGGCACTGAGCCTCCACTTCTGAGAACACAATGTTTTTTTTATCCTCCTCTGCCTCTCTTGTTGTGTCAATCTCACAAATATTCTTCCTGAGCCTGGCAAAGTAGCAGGTACCTGAGAAGGCACCGAGTCAGCTGACACCCAAAAAGATGTTTTCAGATCAGACAAATACAATGAGCAGATACACAAACACTTCTCTATCTCACCTCTGCTAAAAGCTCATTAAAACCCAGCTTACCAATCACTTAAATTTAAAAAATAGAAAACCAGGAAGATGGGAAATACTAGTAACTTTTTTGGTTTTCCTTCTTAAAATGTTTGCAAGGAGTATCAGTTCTAAACTGTGAGGTAAATATGAGCCAAGCCTTCTGACCATGCTGACTATGGGTGCATGATGAACTGTGAGAGATTGAGAGGGACAAAGCCTAAATCTGGGAAATGTAGAAAACACCTAGGAACAGAAAAATATTCAAAGAATGTAGCAATAAGTATTGAAAAGAAATTAGGGAGTCATACAATCTTCTAACTTCTCATCAGTTTTCTTCATTTTTTTAGTTTTTCCTCAGTGTAAGGTTGCAAAGGGGCACTGAGAAGCCATCTACTGATATGCCCAAATCCCTTCAGTCCAGATTCAGCTAAATTTGTGTACAACACTGTAAGAAACAATTATAAATACTTCAAAAACAAGTTTTGCCTGAGCAGTTTCAATTCAAAAACCACTGGGCTAAAAATAAACTTTATTTAAGTAGTGGAGGATATCTTGATCATTCCAGGTATTATTCTAACAAGTTTAGGAGCACGAATCCCAAGAATCCAGGATGTGATTGATACTTGTGCTCTAGTAATTCCTTTCCACCTGTTTCCTGTTCTGCCAGACATCAGCCAGCAGCTGCATCAGTCAGGTGGTGAAGAGCAGCATTGCCCTGCAGGCTACAACCACAGCACTGCCACAGGCCAAGAGTCCCCTACAGGGAAGTAGGAATTTTGCTAGATTTTTGTAAATCTAAAAGCATATCCAGGCTCCAACTGACTTGATACTGTGCCACAGATTTAGTATCCTAGTGTGTGTGCAAAGGCTGTAATACCAGATGGCATAAATGAAGTCCTGAAATCCTTTCAGCAAATCCAGCAATCAAATTTCTCCACATGTACAAGGAGAGGTAACTTACCAACTCAATTCATATGGCATCATGAATGTTCTTCAGGGATTATGAGACAAGAATGGAAGCTAAAACTTTATTGGTAGATAAAGGGGTGCAGGCACTTGTGTACTGAAGATATAAAAATGAGGTTTAACTTCTTCAGAGCCTGATTTCTGATTGCTGTTAATAACTATAGTTTCTAAAATAGCTTATTTAGACAACTAATCGAGAAAAAAAAAAGTGTTTTTTTAGGCTTTTGCTTCTCCTTTCATTCTCCACCAGCCATCCTCTTACAGGCAGCTGTAAGACGCCTGCACTGGCTGAAGTGTTATAATGACATAACTGAACCATGAGTGTAACAAGCAAATGAACATCTAATCACACTTACATCTCAATTTTCATCAAGCAATCCTATCTCTGTACGTAACTGCAATCATTCTCAGGCTCTTGGTATTAAAAGTCTGATTGTGGGCTTTTTTTTCACTAAAGGTTTTGTGGTCTCAGCTTGGAACAGAGAAGAATTTTTTGCTAACACAAGCAGAGGCTCTGTGCATCAAAAAGGAGTCTGTCTTTGCTTGAGAACCACCTGGCTCTGCCAATCCCACGCTTCCTCCTGGAAGTCTTCTTACATATTTATACACTGCAGTTCCTCCGTGCCCAGGGGATTAATCAATCCAGGCACCATTATCTAATTTTCACCTACCAACACAGTACCTGACAATAGAGAATCAATGTGAATTATGTACCCCAAGTTTCTGTTATACCAAGAGCAAAGTTCACAGTCTCTATGGCCAGATCCAGCTCAGTATCTGCAAAACATGTATTTTTAAATAGAAAAAAAAAAGTTAAACTGAACATCCTTGTGGTCTGTCCTGCATGAATTAACTTATTACTAGAGGCTTTGTAAGAAATACACAATGGTTAAAAAGATGTAGAACACACAACTTCTTTGCATTTCAAGCTTGCAGGAGCTCAAACTGAAACAGCCACAGAAGACAGCACAGATATCATTTAGTGTACTTCCTACTCCTCTCCTGGTTACCCAGCCTACAAGCAAGTCGCTACTTTGGATTTGGATTTCATGCTAGGAAAAAGCTGTTCCACTGCTGCCATGATTGTCACCATACATTTGTAAAGCAGTTTTATCCTGTATCCTTTCTCCAAAGGGTGCACTCCTAGTGGGACTAATTGAGCTGAGAGGAAGAGATGAAAATAGAAAGATACAGCCCACTGCAAGCATTCTGTTAACAAAAAAAAAAGCTTATGTTACTTTCTAAAAAAACCCTGCAACTTTACCAGCTTTCTTCTCCCTACCTAAATAATACTGCTACTTTGTACCCAGCCATCATATTTAGAAAAAATTAAGACATAACAACACAGAAGACTGAGAGTATGTCAGATTTCTTTTAATGCAACTTTGATATTACTTCAAGTGATCCTTTAACTGCCCATGGAAATTCCTCTGGAAACTTTTTACTTCAATTCAGGGTTTTAGACTTCACATACATTTTTGCTTCAAAAACCTGAGATGACTTTACTTGCCTGATATGCACATCTCAGAAGTGGAGTCTACTGGTCTGTGATGGGCACACTTTCAGGAAAGCAAGATGACCCACTCCAGAAGCACAGCCCAAATGTGTTCTTCAGAGATATTACAGGGAGATTGAAGTCAAACAGCCAGCTCCTCCAGCATGCTGCCTGCCAGACAACTCCAGAGCACACTTAGAGCAGTCCTTCAACAAGATCCTGTAATGCACAAGGGGTGCCACTGTCTTTCCAGTCTTTGGGTGGAATTCCCCTGCTCACCCACACAGATCTGTGTCACTTGCTTTATTCCCTGTCTACAGCTAGTAGAAACAGCAGCCACTATCTGCATCTCACATGCATCACTCATTTCTCCCAGGCTTGCATATGGGTATTATCACCAGATAATTTTATTCTTTAACTGAAAGGAAAACCTACAAATAACTTGCAGCACTTGTCCTCAGCTGGGGAATTCTCCATCACTACCTGCCTGCGTCTTAAACTGGGCACCTGAAATAATTTCACATATTTCACTGTCTTTGCCTTCCTGCTCAACTCCTGGAAGCTTCTTTACGGTTCCTTTAACGTAGCTACTCGTTCTGGCAAGGAATGGCTGCCAGCCTATGGAAACATGGCCACATGTAATATCAAGGAGATGTAACCAGCACTCTCCCAGTAAAATTAGACTAGCAGAAATGTTTCCCATTTGGAAAGTCATGTGGTAAATTATGGGATCCACCACACTTCACCCTCTTGTATGATTCATTCTCCTACAGCAATCTACCTGGGGCACACAAAATGCAGTATCCTGGCTCCTCCCTGCCTCTCATTCTCAACCCCAAACAAAACCTGCACTGCAGCCAAACCAGAAACCAGTGTTAGTGTGAGAAATTAATGAAGTCAGCTTTGTTTTCAAGGACCTGTGTGCACTTAAGCACAAAATATTTTTCCAGCCAGCTCAAACAAATTACAGCCCTCTGAGACAAACTCCACTCTTCACTACTTAGAGACCTTCAGAAGGGAGAATAAAGTCCATTAGTGAAGAAGACTGCCCATACTGGTCTAATGTACAACCATTTTCCAAAATGTCTGATGGCCCCTCTTTTTCCCAAGGTTAGTCATTCTGTAGAAGTATCAAGTAGAAAACTTTCTGAGTAAACTCACTTCTACTCTTCACTCACTTAAACAACAACACTGAAAATAGCCTATCTCAGTAGGAACTGCTCAGAAGATCGTACCTGCAGACACATGCTTTCAGTTGCACTTGACAGTTCAAACAAGACAAGTTTACCAAAAAATTAAGCAATTTTCTTCAGAACGCAAAAAAACTCTACCCTGCAGAGATAATCTTCGTGAATATCACACCTGAATCCCAAGAACTCAAATATATGGCGTTTGTATAAGAGAACAGAGAAAACAGAATCAGTATAAAAAGTTCTAAGAGTGAAAATTACTGAAGTTAAAGGAATAAACATTCCAAGTGTTGCCTCTGAGAAGAAGGATGATTATTCCCACTGCACAATTGGACTCTAAACCCTTATGCTAGAGTCTAGACTCTGCTAGAACAGAAGAGCACTGCTTTTCATACATTTCTGAAATGCAAATTTCCTTTATTACTTATTCCTTGGTCAAAGAAGGGGTAGAGCTAATCACAGCAATTAAGAGCTGAACAACCACATTAGTTTTCTTCCATATGTATAAACAAACACTCAGCCCATCCCACACTGCACACATCTCATACCAGAAAAATCACAAAGAGCACTTGAATACTTGCACATCTGTATCTCATTTCAGCAGCTTCTAGTGATACAGCCACACATTTGATGTTCTTTAGCGGCTTCTACTTTAAATCCCAGCCTAGTTGCAAAAAGGATTTTTCAAGCTATTTCAAGTGAAAGAAAAAAGATGACCTACATTGGTGAAGATACCTCTCTGGCCACACAGCCTCCTACAGTGGAGAAGGTGCAGCCTTCACTGCACAGACCCCACTTTGGTCCAGTGAAATAGATTTAATTTGTGACCTTTAGATTTTGCATGCTACACTGCAAACCCTTCTGAACCCACTCCTAAGGCATGTAAATGAAAACATCTATCTGACATGACAGAAAAGGCTAAAACTTTACAACCAACAGTCAGTCAAGCAAAAAAAGTAGAGGGAAAAAAGCACATTTATTTTCTGTAAATTGCCATGAAAGAAACAGAGAAGATTTAATGTTTACCAGAACATTAAACAAAATATATGTTCTAATGCTTCACAAACATGATGAAGCTGAATGGTTTTTTGCATAAAATGATTTTATGAGCAAATTAGCTCCTAAGTGCATGCCTACATTTCTCTCTATCATTTAGAAATGCTGACAAAATTAGTAACTCAAATTCTCATACTTCATGTAGATAAAGAATAGTATCAATGAAATTTGAAGAATCCTGCAGTATTTTTACCTTTACATACCACATTAAAAAAATCTTTTGAAAAACAGCAAAGTCCACTCAAAAAAATCTCAAACTTTGCAACGAGGCTTTGCATCTGCACCAGCAGCTTGTTGGCTCAAGAGATCCAAGACACTGCAGGGAACACTTTTCTCCTCTTTCTCTCTGCATAAGGAGACAAGTGCAGGTGAACATCCAACCAACCATGGGAGAGGAAAGAAAGAGTAGAAGCAAGAAGCTACAATGCTACCATTAAGGGTTTAAGCATCCTCATTTCTCAGGAACCTTAAATTCAATGTCTCTACTTGTAATTATTGGTTTGTACAGTATCAGAGTAGCAAGAACTGCTTCTAGAGAGCAGCCTCGTTGTAACAAGGGGAACAGCATTGATGGCCAAGTATTGCTTTGGATCTGAACAAGAAGCAGATGAGAAATCCTGCTGGCAAGTTCACCAGAAGAACTGCTACAGACTCACTCTTCAACCTGAAATTGAATTTTGCCTCTGACCCAAGTATTCAGCTCAGCAGTGCTCTATCAAAAAGTCTACAGGGTGCTTCTTAGATGAAATGCAATGTATTAGCATCCTGTAAATGTACAACAATTTGGAAGGTCAAAGCTACAGAAATCCAAAACAACATGTATGGCATAAACACGAACTAGGTATTCATTAATATGGTTTTTGTAGTGAACCCCTAAATAATAGCTGAAAGAAAAACAGTGGGGAAGAAAAACAAATTTGACAGAAATGGTTATGGTGAAGAGTCATCTTTAAAGCTGTGTCCACCAAAAATTTTAAACTGAATCCAGAACTGTTTGGAAACAGGAGAATAAAGGTGGCTGCTCAACTTTCTGGAGTAAGCACAACGGGGTAAGCATGACTGTCCTTACTTATGAGGTTACTGCTCAGCTAGCTGGGTATTAAAGAACCTTTTTATGATCTACACTCCTCCAGTTTTTGACCCTGCTGAACTTGACTTGTAGTATGCTAATATCCTCCTGGCTTAAGTTTTAGCACTGTACAAGACCTCTGGATTCCCAGCAGAGTTCTGTGAACACCTCACCATAACCCTTTCAACTCTGACCTTCCTGATACTGCATCAAGGACACTTTCAAGGTGGGAAGAGAACGCCCACTGCAGCACAAACAGATTCATAAAATACCTGAAAAGTGGCCATACCAGCAAAAACAGAAAGCATTCACAGTTCTTTTCCTCCTCCTGGAGCAGCACTCAGCAAACTTTGGTAAGAGGCCCCAGACCCGATATCAGACTACAGCCATCTTTGCCAATAACTCATGTTTACTGAAAAATGATCCAGCTGTTTCTGCTGCATTAGTGGGGTGTTTCCCAAACCTGACCAGCTACCACCTACCTGCAAAGACACTACTGCAACTCCTCTGCCCTTCCCTGGGACAGAAGGAAAAGGTGCCCAGTCTGCAGGGTGCTGTGAGCATGGCCATGCTGGCTTTCCCTGTTTGGGACTTTGGTTTTTTTTGTAAAGGTTGGTTGGTTTTGGCTTTTTTAAAAAACTGCACAGGACTTTTAGCCCATGAAGCGTTTTACTTCCCTTTTTCTGCAGCAGTTAAAGCAGCACAGCAGGGAACTTCAGAACAGAAAGAAGCATCCATTGCTAAGACAGCTGAATGCTCTCCAGAATTAGATTCCTTTCCTATCATGAAATTAATGCTTACACCACATCTCCTCTGAAATTCCAGCTGGGTATGCACCTTCTGCACACCAAATCTGAAATATCTGAAAGTATGTCAGAAAGAATAATGGCATGTGAACAGGTGCTGATGAAATGGATGCTCATTCCTTGAAATTAAATCAGAAATACAATCATCTCTCACAGGCTGCTGTGAAGATTTAAAAACAGAGAGAAGAGACTGTATATCCTACACTTACACAAGCTCTGCAGGAAGTTCAACAGGAAAATTCAATGAGAAGACTGTACACTCACTGGTGCTAAAGAAGGAAAAAAGTGAATCTTGTGTCTGAAGTGAGGAGGGCAGAATTGGAATTTGGTCTGCTTTTCATTCTTTTTTTCTCTCTTTTTTTAATTTTTTTTTTGTATTTAATGCAATTTGGCAACTTATGATCACATAAATATGTATATTCACATTGTGTTTTAAACTCAAACTTCACTGATAAGAGACTGATGTTTTATGAAAGGAGCATGTCCCATTCCAATTATTTCCAGCTATCTCCAAATTCTACATGTGCAAAATCTGATCCATTCAGTGTTTTTTTTCTCCTGTAAGGACCCTGCCATCTGCTTCCTTTCCCAGACAGGCCACCTGAGCATGTGCAACACATCCTACTACACTCACTATCAGCAGCTCTATGGGACACACAGGTTGGAAAATCCAGAATTAAAGAGATCCTCTTTTTTCTGTTTATGATCTTTCAAGTGAAACAACATTGATGACTTTGTGTGATCATAACTGTTCTCAAGTTGCGGTATGCCGAGTCAAGTTCATCTGGAATTAAACAAACACTTCATTTCTGAAAAATCCTTACAAAATACCTGTACTCACCAGGCACATTTCTTCTGCAGTTGGTGTCAGAACTGGCATGCTATTCAGTCCCACGGTAAACAATGACTGCACCTGGAATGCTCCTCTAGCCTAGTAAGCTTTTCCAACTTCTCTGCTCCTTTCCAAGTACTGCATGAACGTACAAGCAGGAAAAGACAAGTCTGCTGGCTGAGGAAAGGTGCAAGATGAGCAGGTGCCATGAAGAATTCAACATGTCCAAGTATTTGATTTGCAAACCTGTTCTTCAGCTTTTGCTATTTGTTTGTCTAGAATCAACATATGCCCTCCACAAAAAGAGATGATTATTAAAATCCAGTGGGATTTCATAATGGGATCAACTACAACTGTCCCTTGGTACAAAAGCCATACTCAATTAGTGCCTTCTAAGCATTATCATGTTCAATATGTAAATGATGCAAAGTCATGATATGCCAGTTTTGTTATTTCCAAGGCAAAATTTTATTATTTTCCAGAGATCTACTTGGACACATTTCTTAACAGCATTCTTAAGCTTTGAAGAAGTGTGCTGCAAATTCTTTGCTTTTTCACAGTTGGGGAAAGAAATCCAACCCATACCTGGATTTAATTAGAGAGGAAAAATTTAAATGTTTAAAATGTTTTATGCTTCCAGCACCCCTGAAAGAGCATCCACCTTTCTTCTGAAGTGCAAGTCATCTTTATTTTCAAATTAATTTCAAGAACCTATGGCACGTCTCTCTTGAACATGGACAAATTTAACCTCAACCTTTACCTTCCACGATTGCAATCTCTCCATGGTAATGGCAGATTTTGAAAGCTATTCCAGTGCTCAGGTCTGTGGAGCTCATATCCTCCCTCCTCCCACACCAACCCTTTCACTTTACTGAAGGAAATGAGAAAGAAAGTTGTCTTACCGATAACTCCAAGGTTAATGTCCCCTGCGAACCCCACCTAGCAAGTCGACATCATGACATGTCAGGTCAGCCTCAATCACGCTTCCCTGATAGTCAGGTAAAAGGAAGGAGTTAAAATACAAAATTGACACTTGCAGATTTCTGGACATCAGAAAATATATTCTGAACTGTCTTTCAGAGCTTCTGGTAACCTCCAAGTTGTTAAAACATTTCTTCAGAGGGATTCTCCTGTTCTAAAATTTCAGAAGTTCCTGATCAATAACCAAGTATCGCAGATCCACCTTGACTATTTTATTTGAATGAGACCAAAAACTTATGGTTCCCCTTTAGTACAAGTGATTTTTTTTTCTCCCTACTCTACACATTTTATCAACCAACACATGCTCAACAAAACTGCTCTGGGTTTCAAAAGAACAATTTAAGCCAATAGACTACAACAGCTTCATTCAAATTCTAAGTTAACAGAAGCTCTAACTTCTTTTTTTTTTGTTGTTGTTTTAGAAAAAACAGGAACACAATGTGGTACACTCTTTCTATAAGGCTCTGAGCTACTCACGTAGTTCACATGAGTGACAGAATTCCACTGACAACATCCACCATACCAGCAATCCTTAATCACACACATACTCCACCTCAAGTCATGCATGATCAAAGACTGCTGATGACAGATTTCTAGAATAGGTCCTTGCTGTTCTATGGATGAGCCACGAGCATTTCTGGATAACAATTAAGTCTTTGCTGAAAATACATTCATTCAGTAGGGTCTATAGGTCATGGCACCAAATATTTTTGAGACGTTTAAGACTTTTTGTTCAGCACTTAACATTTATTTCCCTCCTAGCCTTATAATAAGAGTGCCCTCTGTTGTTTTTTTTTTCTGTGTAGTTCAAATTACAGAAATGGGCTTAATGTCCAAACATAGAAGGGACAAAAAATGGTCAGGTTTTTATACAGAGTCACCAAAATCATGCGGTGATCTTCTACTTCGAGTTTATTTTGGAAAGGTTTAAGCAATGCAGTTGTCATTCTTTAATAATCAGACTACAGAAGCTGACACTTAAACAATTGCTAGAAAAAATTAAACCTTTAACACTTTGAAAAAATGCAAACTGTGCTGAATGAAATAGTAAAATTATAAGTTGAGTTTAGTAAACTAACTTGTTAATAAAGTGAAATTAAGTATATAATAACACAGTAGCTGTAAAAGTATTTTGCTCAAGTTTTGGAACTGCTAGGAATCTGGTAACTTGCTTCTTAAGTCAAACACCTTATCAATACAGACATTTAAACAACTGCTATAAATGAGTGATCAAATAATTATTAAAACTCCATTTCATGGCTCCTCCTCCAATGCCAGCAGGACATAAAAGCTGAATATTGGTGTGTAAGTTGAAATCCATTTTCAACATATTACAGAGGATCTTTGCTAAGTTATACTGAAGAAACAATCAAAAGAAATGCACAAGAGTAAATTTAAATTTATTTTTTAACTAGATGTCAAAATTGTGCTGAGAATTTCTTCCCTTGAGTCAGGCATGGTAGTTTTCCACTGTACTATAGTATCTTTGCTTGATAATTTTTTTCCATCTTTTCATTAAGTTCTTCAAGTTCAGCACACACCACTATTCGAGTAAGCTGTAGCACCCCTTATCTAAAGATTAAATGAAAGTACTGCTGCAAATTTAAAAGGTGAATTTGAGAAGCCATAAACCATGTAAATCAAAGAACTTGTTATTTCTTGTAAATATAAACTTCTACTGAGTTTAATTGTTATGATTTTCAATTATAAAAATGCATAGCTCACTTATATTTACTAGTATAAATGGTGATTTGGGCAGAAATAAATACAAGATTCAGCCTTACAGTTCTTGAGGAAGACAATTTTAACTTTTTTCTTTCTCAGCTGTTTTGTAATCACTATAACTGAGGTGTTTCACTTCCTCCCCACGCCCCCCACAGGATTTACTAGCACCTCACCTCTCCTAGGCTAACATGTGCAATATGGGAAAACTACCTTCTTCCAAGATGGAATGGAGAGGACTTGAAACAGGATTCCAATTAAGCTCCTTGCACTAGATCCCCTTTACAATGAATACTGAAAAGCCAGTATTTATTGGGACTACAGGGTTCTGCTAAGCACTACAAGAGCTGTAGAACTACCAGAAAGTCATACAGATAGGGCAGCAAAACTTTTGTGTTAAAACAGATTTACAAACCAGAACATTATCACAAGCCAAAGCCTGAAGTGTATACTCAGGCAATAGCACTCTGAGTTCACTGCTCAGGTAAGAAACAGAAAGGACATGACTTGGCCCCATTAACTTTATGAAGTGGGGAAAAATAACCCCAAACCCCAACATACTAGATACTGATTTTTTTTTTTAAAAGCACTTTTAAGCTACTTATGACCAATTCTATTAATTGGAAGAGCCTGACATGGGCAAACCCATTTCTGAGAAGGAGATAAAGACATCTTCGATTCAGGTCACAACTCAAAACCCTGCAATCCCATTCCAGATCCATAGCAGTGTGGGAAGGCTCATCTTACTGGGTATATTCTGACATAACACACTTGAGACACCAGACAGGAATAGAAGACAAAGGGAGGAGTATGACCACTGAAGTTTAACTTCCTCAATAGTCTGTGTTTGGAATGCTGTAAATCAAGTATGAGCAATGTATTGGATTTGGATATTTAGAGGTCCGGCAATAGTTTTCTTTAGAGAAAGTATAAATCCGTTTGTTTCTCTCTTTTCTTGAGAAGCAAATGTTCTTCATTGGGGTACAGAATGGCTTAGATGCAACAGAAGAGTAATGTCATGATTTGCCAGTTAAAATTGACATCTGGGAATGTCCAAGACAAGGGTCAAAGCAACACATAATATAATGTAGCTAGCAATGCCCTCAAAAGATAAAGTCTTAAACTTTTTAACAGCCTTTATTATAAGGCAGGAGAATTCTAAGGCAAATTGTTCATCATGGCAGAACATCAAATTAAAATGTCAAGATAGAAATAAGCAGAATCTGGAGAGCACATTTGTGTTATCTGTAGCAAGAGGTTAGCTTAGGGTGCCACAGCACCCAAGTTGTAATTCTCATTCCTAGTCAAATATTATTTTAGATTAGACTAAGATGCTTGAGATCAAAATAACTTCCCTGTGTGTTTGTATGCTCAGTTATACAATAAGGCTGGATCCTACCAGAACAGCCTCCACAGGGACTCCACAGGACATCATCAAAGGAACAAAATTAACACCATTGTAGGATCTGCTTCCTTCTCCACTTTACATTAGAAGACTTATATTTAAATTTGATCTCTGTGAATGCTTGGATACAATTCAACACTTATAAATAGGAAAAAAAAAAGTTTCAAAATTAGATGCTGATAAATTATTGACCAGCAATTAAACAGTGAGTGCCTTTTGGGCTGTCTGTAATTTCTCCTAGTTTTCAGTCTGATGTCCACAGTGCTACATGCTGGAAAGCACAGGAAATTTTGCACGAATTTGATCACTCACATAGGCAGTTATACTTTGAAAACAGTATTTTTCACAAGAATTACCAATGAAATAATGTTTTAGGACACAATTGAATTTGAAATAGGTAATGTTTTGAATAGATTTTTGAGTTTTATTGAAATCTTACATGAACAAGAAATTGGAAATACAATCACATCAAGGAACAAATTGCCACGGCTTTGACGTTTTAAGCCAAACAAATTTTGTAGGGCAGATTTTCAAAAAGGTGTGAAGTTATAACAATTTAAAAACACAGTTATCCTACTTCTAGGAATGCAAAACATACAATCATGTTATTTTCAATACAAGAAAACTTAATTTGTTGTAATTTCTTAAAACTACTAAGACAAAGCACTAGCTTTTACTTTTATGTACAGCATACTCCTATGTAGTCTATCCCAAATCCAAAAAAAAAAAATTAAAAATAAAAAAAAAAAAAGGAAAAAGAAGAAACTGTCCAAAACCAGAGGTTCTGCAAAATCATGATTGAACAGTGTGCCATTCCTGCTTTTAAACTGCTAAAATGAAGCCTAAAATGATAAAAGCACTGAAACCCCAAATGGAGTTCAGGAATTCTGCAAGCCCAGTAATGTCCAAGTGCGTTTATGAAAAAAGAAAACTAAGAGACTCGAGTATATACACAATAGAGTGATTCTTCAGCCCAATACAAATGGCAGCCAATCGCTACTGAAGGATGAAACATTAAGCCAATTTTTTTTTTTTTTTTTTTTTTAAGATGTAGAGCTATAGCCAATTCTATGTTTCCAATATTCTTAATCCCTCCTCACTTGTCTACTTCCACTGTTGCCCATAAGTATCCTGATAAAATTCCTGGTTGTCATTATTGTAACCATAGTTACCGGCATAGTCACCACCTTGCTGGAGCGGCTGCTGAGCGATGGGTTGGGAGCCCCAATTCTGCTGGTTGTTGGTCTGACGGCGCTTGGAATCAGGCTGGTTGTACCCATCTGCCTTTCTCTTGCCTCCTACGTTGCCCCCACGGTTGCCCCTGGCTCCACGAGCACCGCGTCCTCTCTGCTGCTGCGCAGGGCCCCCTCTCCCCCCCCTGGCTCCTCTCGGCGGTCCCATGGGTGCCCCCCTCTGTGAGTAGCCAGCTCTACCTCTTGGTGGTGGTGCTCCCCGCCCCCTAGGTGGTGGAGGGGCACCTCTCCCACCCCTTCCTCCTCCTCCTCTTCCTCTTATAGCATAGCCATCATCATAGCCGTAATAGGGATCTTCGTAGCCACCACGGTAGTCATGATAGTCATAGCCATAGTAATCATCATAATAATCTTCATAGCCATAGTAATCTGGGGGATAGCCATATCCACCTCTTCCTCCACGGCCTCGGCCTCTAATAGGAGGTGGCATGCGAGGCGGAGGGTAGTAATAATAGTCTTCATACCTGGTAAGAAAAAGAAACGCAGAATTATTTACCTCCAAAATTCACCCCAAGTACAGTATACATTTGCCCTTGTTGATTAACAATACACAACATGAAGGAAAGTCAAGTCACTCAGGTTCTTCTAAACCAGCACAACTTCACTGTGCAGCATTACCACGGTGCGAGGGTGACACTCACGCAGTGCTCCGGGAGGCCTGTCTGGCAGCCTGACGTTCTTTCCTTTTCTTATCCGGTGGCTTTGCTAATACTATTTCAATTTCTTCCCCTTCTATCTCTTTCCCATTCATTTCATTCATAGCCTGTATAAAAATTAAAAAAGAAATAACTAAAATTTTTTTTCCATTCAAAAGGAGACTAAAACTTTCTGCAAGAAACCAGACAGTTGGCCTGCTCCAGACTGAGCTATGCCATGTGCTTTGCCTTTGTGCTACATAAATAGAATGTTGCACATCACTTTTCCAAGTCACACTTTATTCACCAGTTACAGGGAAATAGTATTTCTTTAAAAAATATGCTCTTTGTATCATAAGATTAAAAAAGAAGATTAAATCATATTAAGCATTATTTTTATAAAGTCAGACCATCAGTTTTTATGTTCCTTTATCTCCTGGAAACCTTTCAGAAATACGCAAGTTCTCACTACTCACACTGATATTTATAAGCCTGGTAGAGCATATGCATACAAGAGAAAGAACTGTTACATTTGGGGTTCCCAGGTAGCTGAATGTGAGTCAAGTGACTGAGAAAATCAAGTAGTTCTTGAGGACACATATTTGAGGAGAAAAAACCAAAAAAGATTACTGAAACCTGGTGATCTCATCAAGCAAGCCCTGAATCCTCCAGAAAATTAATGTGCAATTTTTTATTATTAAATGCATCCACAAAGAGAACTTAGTACATAAAGTACAATCAGTACTAGACCCCCAGCTCCTCACCTGAAGGTATCATCTACTTTGCATTAAACTTTTTTGGTTATTAAGATTTACATTAATGAAGACCCTACGTGTCTCTACAGCTACATGGCTCAAAAGCATTAGAAATTATGGCTATTTATTTCCAAGAAGGTATGAAAATCAGTGGACACCTGAATCAATCAGCCAGTTCCATGCATTCCACACATAAATACCGTAACAATCTCATTGAAAGCCAAAATACGCCCACACACAAAAATATCTCATGAAGTTCATAAGACAATTTAGTGGCCATGAAGCAGTCACATGGGCCAGATGTGGCCGTTTGCAGCTGGAGATGAGCATTAATGATGCATTTGATCTGTCTTTTTCTTAACTGCTACAAGTTTCCAGCTGCTGAAATCTAACAGAGCATTTAGCAGGTAATTGTACTGGGAAGAGGCTGGAGGGTGTTTACGGACATGCTACAGAAAACCACATCCAGAGGTGTTGCTGACTTAACCCTTGTTTCAACAATTTCTTGTCCTCCCTCAGACATGGTCTAAACCTATCCAAACCAACTTCAACCTTGTGTGATATTCATCGTAAAGCCATACTCAAGAGTATTCTAAAACCTAATCTTGGGTGTAGCAAAATTAATTTAATTGCCTAAGCAATTAAATGGCTATAAAATCATTAATAAGATCGTGTACAGAGTCTTTGAACTGTCCATGTAGCCACATACACCACATACAACATATCTGCTTCAAGACTCACAAATGTAAAAACCACTTCCTACTCGCCTTCTTCCCCCATGAACCAAGGATTTAAAAAACAGATGGGAGTAATTTTCACAGAATTCAATACACTGAAGCACAGACAGAAGATATTAATGACCTTCTCAACAGCTCATGGACACAAAGGAAGAGCCCTCTGAAGCTTACAATAATGATCTTCAATATTTAACAAGTCATTGAGAAGAAAGCTCGGGTGCATGTAGAGTTAAAAACAGGTAATGCTTAAAGAGCTGCCAACACCATTCTCCTCTCCTTCACAAAGCATTTTTTAATTACCTCCCACTTTCTATTTGATATTTTTGTCACTCCAAAACTACACAGAGCCTTTAAACAGGGGTCTTTTGAGAGACAACTGATACCTTCTGCCAGTGTTTCCTCAGAAAAATTGTCTAGGTTGATCTTTTTTTTATCCTCTTCTCTAGACTCTCCTGCATTGCTCTACACCTCTTTTCCAGTCTACTTGTTAACTTGCTACAGTTTTGTCCTTTCAAGTTTCACATCCTCCTAGCTACTGAAATCATAGGAACAAAATTATTAGCATTAAAATTCTCACAATGGGAACTTTATTAAATGGGCTCTATGGTTTGTCTTATTGAAGTATTTACTGTAAAGAAATTTCTTAAAACCATTCATACAAAATAAAGTGCTCTCACCAACTTAGCAAGGGAAGAATAATCAACCTACCTTCACTGCTGCACCTCTGTCTTCAAAATGAACAAACGCATAATCCTTCAACTTCTTTACTCTTTCCAGCTTTCCAAATTCAGAAAACGATTTCTCAAGAATTTCTTCTGTCACAGTAGTGGCCAAGTTTCTTACAAATAAAACTTTAACCTGGTGAAAAAATGAAACAAAGCTGTAATCTTCAGAAGTCAAACCTCAAAGGAAACTATCAAGATATTATTCCCTTTTTTGTTGCATTAAGAAATTTGGGTAACTTCACTAATTCTGTATCTGTTAAAAAAAAAAAAAAAAAGAAAAAAAAAAGTGCCTTGTAGTTACCTGCATGAAGTTTCTACAACTTCTCTCCTTCCACAGTTCCCTTCCATAACCAGAAGAATATCCAACATTGATTTTCTGCTTCTGGGATGCTACAAATCCCAGCAAAATTTTAGTAACAGACCTCAAGGACAGCAAAGAGGTACCCCAAAACACTGGGATAAAGTGCACATCATTCCCCACGCTGAATTTCACCTTCATGTCACTCTGGAAAATAGTTTTACGCAATACCTACCTGGTACTGATTACAGCTAAAGCAGAAAATGCACAGCCTGATGTGCCAATCCAGCAGGATAACCCTGCACAGGACTAGTTTAGATGTTAACAGTAGTAAGTAACAGCACATTTCCAACATCTTCCAATGGCAACTCCTCCGCAGTGCTCAGACCACACCATTTGCACAGCTTACTGTGAAAATGCCCTCTAATTGCGTTTTGTGCCTCAAAACTAGCCTTGTTCAGCTGGAACAAATCTTTGTTACTGTGGCATAAAGAAATTCCTCCCAAAGCACAAGAGCATCCAGTGAAATCTTTACTGACCTTCGCCATGACTTCTGGATCAGGTTCCTCTACTGGATCAGCCCATTCCACTGTAACAACATTTCCCCAGACTTTTACTTTCCCACTCATCAGGCGTCGGCGAGCTTGCGCTGCTGACTTGTGATCCTCATATTCCAAGAAGCAGAATCCTCGATTCTTCTTTTTATCATCAGGTTGATGATACAAAATTACATCCACCAAACCCTCTGAAAAACAGATCTTTAGTACTGAGCTTCAAAAGGAAAGATAAAAATCTAGTGTCTAGCCTAAAATGCCTTCACTTGTGTTTTGTAGTGAATTTGAATTTTACACCTGAAAGGGAGTGGGAGCACAAGAAAAGCAAAACAAATAGATATCCATCCAATTTACCGAGAAACACATCACCTAGCAAGTGAAATTCTACAGAACAAACTTACCTCACAATTAGGCTCTGCAAAACATCAACCCCAGCAACTCACACAGTTTAAGTTTTCTATACTTTTTAAATCATTTTTACATCTTTGAAAGGCAGCCAGCACTAACACATGATCTCTCCCCTGCCTCCTGCAGAACCTAGAAGGAACATCTTCCACATCTCTCCAAAAAGAGGAGAGAGAACTAAATGAATATTCACCTTCTGTTTTCACCACTTCCCTGAAATACTTATAAATAGCAATCCTAAAAAAGAAGCAGGAGGTTAAAGCTCTCCTACAGGAACAAGAGCAAGTGACTCAATCTCTTATCTAAAGCAGAAGCACCCTTTCAGTGATGAGCTGACTTCTTTTCTTCCTACTTGCTGCACATATTGGAGAATGCTGAAAACCTGGGACAAAAATTAGTCTGTTATTAACTATTTCTCTAATAATATTCCCTCTAAACCAGTTTAGTATTCCCTCTGTCCCTTCACTGCTCAGGAATACGTTTGCTTCGGGCTCCCCAAAAAAATTCTCCATGTTGACAGCAGTACCTCCTGTAGATCCAGTAACAAATGCAGAGCCTTCAACAGAAAGCTAAAACAAGTAACAGAATTGGGACCTCCATTTTTTACTGAGCTCACGTGTGCTGGTTTTTCTGAGTTCATTTGAGTTGTTTGTGTCTCTAATTGTAAAGTTACATTATCATTCATTTAACAGTCACAAGTCCCTTTACACTTCACCTTAAGATACAGTACATATATAAAACTTCTAACAAAATCAGACTTGGAATCCAACTTGAAAATAATTTAAATGATACCTGAACACATCAGTCAAATAACTAGACCTATAAAACAGAGGCTAAATGGTATTCTGGGACTCATTAAGTCTTACCTGTGACTTTACCAAACTCTTCCAATATGTTTTCCTTAGTTTTGTTCTTTGGAATTGACCCAACAAATAACCTGTTGTTTGCCACGGAGATGCACACTCCAAGGTGCTTTCCAGGACGGATTTCATAGTTGTCACACTGAAAAAACAAAGCCATTCATTTGTTTTATCCACAATACTATGCATAAAAATATCCCCAAATCATAAAATCAGGTATTATCTTCATTTTTTACTACTTTTACACATAGCATATTGAATTTGCACTGCAAGAGAATTCCTAGAACAGCTGTTTTTGTGTTGGCATTCACTTGGAAGAACACTGCCAAGTTTAGGATTTCTACAAACTTCAAAAGTCCTGTTGAATGGAAAGCTACAAAAAACCTGCAGTAACAGTAACAACATGGGACTGTATACAAATTCACCTACTGTTTATCTCAGACTTGAAAGAGCTTTCTAGCAACTGGTTACTGCTACCTCTGCTGTCAGTCAACTGCTGCTGCTGTTATGAGTAAGCAAATACATGGCATTAAAGATACAGGGAGCTCTTCCTCTTTCCTTGGATAGCTTTGAACACTGAAAAGGTTTGCCAAGACAATCAACAGTCTAAATCACTCTGTGACCTGGCTTCTACCCCACCACAATAGCAGGCAATTTTTGTCTATGTATATGATAGGATTAAAAAATTTTACTGTCAAGATTTAAAATTTCCATTAAAAAAAAAAATCTAGTCCACTGTTTCATGGCTGTACCCACAGCTGGATTACTGTGAAAACCAAGACTCCCAATAGGCCTTTAAAGGTACAAGAATTCAGCCTTAAAAAAAACAAACAACAACAACAACAAAAAGATAGACATAGTCTTTGTTTTAGTCAGGATTTTCAAACACAGCAAAGAGGATGGATGTTTTATCATCAGCCAGCTTCTGAAAATTTCATGCAACTCTTTAAAAGTAGGTTTTTAGCCATTCTAATTCCAGCTGATACATAAGCCCTAAAAATGACAGCAATACCTTCAGGAACCTTCTTCATATTCTAGAAAAATCCTAAGGTACCCACAGACTATCAAACAAGATCACTCCAAGGAAGACAAAAGCATTTCAGAAATTTGCTTCACATACTTAAGTGATTCCTAACACAGCAAAGCTTTTTGTTCTGGTGCCATGAACTTATTAACCTCAATCTGCTTTTCACATTGTGTCTTACGCAAAGCCATTTTGCTTACAATCAATCCCACTCCCACTGGTGCCTTGCTGACACAAGGAAAAGCCCCACATGGTTTTAACTGCTTTTAAGTTTCTCCAGGTTTCAGGTTTCCCTGCTCCCACCGGCTTAACTAAGGTGTTCAGATTTTATCCCTCATCTTCATCTCTCATTCAGGATGAGCTGAATTCCACTAAAGCAATTGAGATTAGGCATTTGACCTGTTTTGGTTCAAAGTATACACAGTATTTCATACCCATATTCAAAATCTTGGGAGATAAACCCCAATCTGCCTAATTCTACTTCTTCCTCTCAGGCAGAGGCAAGACCCCAATCAGATTGCTGTCTCACCCTTTAATCCCCTATTGTTCCATGTCCTTTCCCAAATTGCCTAGGTGCATGTCAGCTTCCAAACAGTGAGCAGTGAGACTGCATGACTGGAAAGAACAAAAGGCCACTGGAAACAACTGAAGGAACTAACTCAGAGACCTCCTCCATGGCATCAGCAGCTAAACAAGGCATCTCCAGTTAACTCTTTACAAGTAGAAAGGGTGATGAAACTTAAAACACACTGAAGCTTCAAAAATGTATTTTCTAGCTGGAATCAAGTATGCTCCTAACAATTACCTAAGTACTCTGATCACCCACAGTAAAGTACAACAGATAACAGTCTTGTAAATTGTAAGTATCTGTACTTACTAATGAAATCAGGAGGCAATTTTTAAAAAAGTAAAATTTTGAGTCTATCAATGGATGCTTTAAAGACTTCATTACTTAAGAAATTATCAATATGTTTTCTGTTTGCTTTGTCTTGACCTGTCTGGAATTAAGTTAACTCACCAGTTTGACTGCTTCTTGTGCTGCATCTTTACTACAAAAGGTAATGAAAGCATAACCTCTGTTTTGACCAGAAAGAGGATCCATCATGAGACGCAGATCCCAAATTGGACCAGCTTTCTCAAAGAGTGGTACCAATTCATCTTCATAAAGGTCTCGGGGAATTTTACCAACAAAAACCTAAAAAGGAAGAGGATACTTGAAACAAAGCTTTTTCAGAAATACAAGCTTCTTTTTAACACTTGAAAATTGCTGGGAAAGGAAGAACAATGCAGATAAACCAGCAGAGCAGAAAGATTGCAGTCACCAGTGCAGACTTCACAACAGCTGACGTTATTGTATGTCCCGAGTGTTCTAATCCTCCTGCCATTTGTATGAGGTTTTACACATAGAAATCCTGGATTTGTTATTTATATTGAAAAGGCTGTGAATTTCCCCTGCTGAAGAGATAAATGGTTCTTACCTGGTATTAATTTTGGCAATTAAAAGCTAAGACCTTAGAGACCATCTAATTGGGTATCATATCTTAAAGCAGGCCAAGCACTTAATTGCTCTTACAGTATTTTCAAGTAACTCTTTAAATTAATCTTCCTTGGAAAGCCACAGAGATGGAAAAATAATTTACTACTAATAATTTCCATTTAATTGCTTGATGCATGTTTTCCACTTTTACTATATACTGTACTCTTGTTTCTTGTCTGTATTTGTTTCCGCTTCCACCAACTGAATGTTTAATATTTACTTAAGCAAACCTGCAAGGTCATGTGGTTTTGTTCCTTAAAATTAACTTGGGTTAAGTTTTGTTAAGGAGCTAATATCTTTAGCTGAGATCCCTAGAAAGATCCTCCCAGTTGTTTAAACACTGCAGCTCTCCTCTGAACTTTAAAAGCCTCTTCTTTGTTAATACAAACATATATTCCAAGAATCCATTAAGATCTAAATAAATAAATAATACATTATAATACTATATGTCATATTGATATATATTATTATATAGTAATAGATATAATAATAGTAAATAATATATTATTTTAACTTCTTTGTAGAAAAAAAAAGCCACAAGTCAACATTTCCCTTCTCAGTAAGGCCTTGTCAAAACTGTACCTCACACTGAAGGCATAGCAGAATTTCAGAACTAATGACACTCAGCATGCCCATGTAAGCATGCATATAACAAACGCATGAGGAGAATATGACTAACTTGAAAAACATAGAACAAGGTAGAACTTCTAGATATTTCATGTTATACAGATATTCCTGAAATTCACTTTCCAGAACATTTCTTAAAAGCTTACCCTGTCAGTTCAGTGTGAATGTTGACTGAACATTACTTATTGAAGAAAAAAGAAAGGATCTGATTTATCATACTAGGTGAAAGTTTAATGGCAGAGCCAAAAGGTTTTCCCCACTATCTCCCTAGAAAGCTCAAGGTATTCATCTAGATAGGTATTTACATTGTCATTACTTCTACAACAGTTAATTCTAACTAATTTGCAGCTTTTAAAGACAAAATCTCAGTCAGCATAGAGCACACAGACCTAAGCAGAGACTGAGAAGTTACACGTGTCAGTTATCATCTTTCAGTTCAAGGATTCATTCTAATTATTTGCCACCACTACTGAATTAATTTTCCTTCATGGAATATGAACATTCCCTTTAGAAATCATTCTTACTGTGATACTTCTTGACATCTTCTTGAGAATAAACGCAAGAGCTTCAGCATCTCAAAGAATGGAAAACTTATCTATAAATTGAAAGACATTAAGGAGATTGACGATTCTCAAATCCAGTATGGTGGTTTATAGAAAAATCTCTGAAAGAACTCCTGTATCAGACATGCAGCAGTGTGACAGTATTTAAAGTGTTGAGCATGTATTACAAAACAACCTGCTAGGAACTAAAACCTTGAAGAATAGCTAAGTGAAGAAATACACAGTTCAAGTATTTTCATAACCAAACCTAAGTTTGCTCACAGCTTGCTAGGAAGATGCACAGGTTCAATTATAACCATAAATTTCCAAATAATTGCTTAGAGACTAGACTTCGTCCTTTGGAAAGAAAAAAGAAACAACATTTTAAAGTCCTTGAAACTCTTCCAACTATCATTTAACTTTAAAAAGAACAGCAGGTGTAACATGAGGTAAGAAAAGGCAGAGAAACTAAGGTAGTAGAAATTTAAAGCGTAACAAAGGAGCAATGCACAAGCCCCTATGGATAAGCAGTTATCAATGTGTGCAAATGCAAAGGACAAAGTGAGTGTAATGAGAGAAGGAAACACCCAAATAACTGCTTTTATTCTCATCAATACACACCCCAAATACATAGCATCAACATCATGTGACCTCACTATAAGTAAAATACTACAGTGGAGCAGCAAGTCCTTCAGTAAAAGGAACGTTATATTGTAGTAATACTATATAATACTGTATTATATAGTATTATATAATATATATAATAGTATAGTGTATAATATAATATTATGGAAATACAAAATAACACATATAAGAAATCCTATTGCCATTCTTTTCTTCCTTAAAACCTGCACAGCTGTAACCTTATCTTCATTATTTGTCTACAGAATCACATTCCAAAAAAATCCAACTGCTCCTAAAGCTGATCCCCTTCAAAAAAATACATGGGACTGCTTCCCATGACAGTTTATTAATACTTTATTGCATAATGCAGTTTTAGCTCTCAAGATACTCACCTATGTCTTGAGAGCTAAAGCTACAATTAACATGCAATTAATTCCACTTTATGTTTTAAAAATTAGTTGGTGTACAGATATTTACATTAGAAAGGCCTGATGAACCTTAGAGAGAAAGAAGTCTACCTAGTATGCATCTCCAAATCAGTAACAGTACTTGGGTATCCTCAAGAACCCAATGTTTGCCATTATTGTCACGTGACAGTTCTGCATCAATGTATCTGAGCTGACACAAGCTACAAGAGCTTCAGTACAATTTAATTAAGTTTCAGACAGAAAAAATGCACTGTCACAATCCAAAGTAATACTTCTTAATTTTTTTTTATCCCTAACATTGGAAAAGGAGCATATATGCTGCTATATAATTAGAAGTGTCAGAAACAAACAAAAAGTGGTTCTCAAAAGCTTAAGAAAAAAAGGAAACAAAAACCCCCACAAAAAACTAAAAAACCCATCTGTGTCATTGTGGCAGAAAGTGCCCACAATGATCTCATCACTTATGTGCAAACATGCTCTACCACATCCTAGGATCCTGTTTAAATTGATTGCTATGCCTCAGAGCTCAACAGCAGGAGCTAAAGTCTACATTTCATAGAACATACACCAGTTTCAGCAACATATTCAGTACCTCAGGCTGTCAAACCAAACAGCATGTCTAAGTCAGTAATCAGTCCTTAAATCCCACAAAATGCCAGCAATACATTCATTTGGTAGAGGTATCATTTCTGGAACTAGCTGGCTGGGGTTTGCTATTGCTTCTAAAGCTGATTCAAGGCAGAAATATTTCCACTAAGGGAGTTTCTACAAGTTACTTGTTCTAGCTTCAGGAAACTTAGAAATATAAAAACATACTCTTCATAGTATGAAAGTGCAGCTGAATTTACGGCCCCTAAATTTTCCTGTGAACTCCTGAAGAGCCAAACCACCACTGGACAATATACTTAAGAGTAGTATAAGGACTGTCAGTCATGAGAGTAGCTCAGTGTAGGGAAGGGACCTCCTACAGCCAGTCCAGTGGCTTTTCCACTTCAGAGCTGACCAAAAGATAAATCATGCTATTAAAGGCACTGTCCAAATGCTCCTAAACCCTGACAAACCTGGAGCACCCACCAGCTCTCTAGGAAGCCTGTTCAATGTCTGACCACCCTCTCAGTAAAGAGATGCTTCTTTATGTGATGAGACATGGTGCAATTGAATAACTTTATACATCACATAATCACCCTGGCAACATCACTAGGTTGGTCAACAACCTCTAAGTCACCTTCCTAAATGCAGAGATAAAAAAAACAAAACCAAAAACCTGAAGCTACATGGTCTCTTTTCAGTAGTTGTGCTAGTTTCACTACTGGTCCATAAAACCATTGAGTATTTTTTCATATAGATTGAAACAAAAGCAAATATACAAATCCTTAACTATTACTAATCTCAGCTCAAAATTTTTTATGTAAGTACCTTCATACAACACCCAAGTCTTTTTCATTTTTAGCACATTACATGAAACCAAGCCAGTGTTGCTTAAATTCCATTTCTTGTAAACATCTCGAAGTCACATGTTACCTACTCATGCATCCATGGTCACTTTTCAAAAGACGGACTATAAACTTTATGGTGAAACATGAAGATAATTTAATTATAAGAAATTTTGTATAGCCTTTCCTAGTATACTCCACCACTTTTTTCTCCACTTTAACTTATCTTCCTGTCTTTTTCAGAATACTGAAGAGTAAGAAAGACTAATTAAGACATAGACAGAAGAATATTTTCCTCTAAAATACATTAAACTTGTAATATAGTTTACTTTCAAGTATTTCCTATTTAAGTATATAAAGCAATTATCAGATTCGTCTGTATATACCAACCTCTGTTCCAATGCCAGGCTGAACACCAGAATATACAGTATCTGGAGGAGGACCCCCATATTTCCTCTGTCCTGTAGTTACATCCAAAGTGTAACCAGTCCGCTCTAGCAAAGCCTGAAAAGAAAAAAAAAAGTCAGACTACTTACAAGAGAGAGGGCAGTGGGATAAAATCTACAGAACACAAAAAAGCATTCCAAGATAAGCAATTCTTTATGTGCTCCTTGCCACACTTGATAAGGTATATATGAAGAGACAGAACCTACAAAAAACCCTGTTGCTTTGTGGGTTTAAAAAGCTATCATAAAGAACAGCATTTGTTTTATATTACAAGGTTGCTAGAAAAAATTTGTCTTTTCTCTTATTTTCTATTTTATATGTCGCATCCCATGAAGTGCAGAACACCGAACAACTGAGACAATTTTGGCAACTGTGTGATGAGAAAGAGCTGCATTTCCAACAACCCTTCCCTATAGAATCTCCATCATACATACACTTCTTTAAAGCCAAGTGTGAATATACTTATCCAGGTGGTACTGATGCTTTTTAAGTTCATATTCAGTCCATGTACAAGTAATGTATCAGCTAGCACAGAATAATCAGTATCTCTCAGTGTTACCTTAATCTTTGCTTCATCTGGTCCCTTCGTTGATTCCTGTACTTTGCTGCCTTGTTTCTCTCTTTGCCTGTAGGTCTTCATAACTCCACATAAAAATGCACTTTTGTTCTGTAGATACAATTTACAAAATAATTCAATTGTGTGTATGACAAGCCCTGGGAAACCACCGAATCTTACACTCCATACCATGAAGTCACTACTTCAAGTCAATGCAATAAATCAAATGTCAAAAGAATCCTTCAGGAAAACACAATAATTAATTGAATAAACTTGTCAGCTTGAAAAAGTCATTATATTTCAAACAGCATTTTAACCTATTTTCTCTATTGCACACATATTTTTATTATCTGGGAGCTTTTGCTTTGTGCTCAAATACCTACACATTTAAGGCAATTTTTAACAGACTTGTTATTTGGGTTTGAAATATAATACAGCAACATCAGTAAATTTCTAAGTTACAACTCTCCTGCCAGTAGTGCCAGGACACTATTTATACTTATGTGCTCACATTCCTGGGGCTCTCACCTTACCTGTACATGCGACAGGTCACTTTCTTTAAATTGCTGTAATACAGAGAGGGCTCCTTCTTCATTAAATTCCCTAAGAGCATCAATTGCTCTTTCATCAAGATCGACATAAGCTACCAAGCCTAAAAGTTAAAGATAAAGAAGTTACAGATTTCTATTGAATTTCATACAAACTAAGAACTATGCACTTTGCTTTTAAAGCCAAAAAGTTACATTCCATAGCAACAGAATTATACATTTAATTATATATTCCTACACAAGTATATGAAAGAATATGAGTACAATGAAAAAGTTAAATTAAAATGTATATACCTAAACACTAACTGATGTGCAAGATTATATCCCATGTGTAACAGTTTTCTAGCATTCAGGAATGCAATCTGCTGCATAAAAGCAGTATTACACACCAGGGTCTGAAACAATGAACTCTGGCTCACTTTTAATAATTTGAATTTTGTTCATTTAGCCCTCATTTTAAGTTCCACACTTCCTTCTCTCGAGTTGAGCTGTTCTAGAGTAAACTGACAGGTGAACATTACAAGTATCCTATTGTATGGGAAAAAGGAGCTACCCAACTGATGATACCTAGGAAGCTCTACCCCACAAAATATTAGGAAGCAAAAATTGTTTGTTCATTCTTTCCTCCACCTTCAAAAAAGCAGGAGTCAGTGATTTCATGTGTATCTTAAACAGTGTTTGGTGTTTTTTAAACTAATTTTGTTGCTCTATGCAGTTCCAAGAGCCAGAATTCAAAAAGGTATTATTTTGAGCCCTGAGATGTACCCGAAAAAGCTAATGTTAACTTTACAGGTACAGACTCCCCCAAGAAACATTGGACCAGTTCTGAAGCATTTTCTTTTTAAGGATCTTTACAAGGTCTTGGTTTTTTCCTTTTGTAATCCACTTGCATCAGTTGTGGAGTCAGACATATAGAATGAGATTTACACTTTTAAAATCATACATCCAAATTTAGGGCAAATACCAAAAACTCCACACACTTTGCAAAAGCTTGACGATGAAAATACATGGATTATTTCACTGCTACTTGATTTTGAAAATGCACTGTAGTGCCAAGCCCAAGGACTACATTTCAGAAGTGATCCTGCATATTGGAAGGCACCTGTATTTTCACAGAAGACTTCAGCAGATAAAAAAATTGCTAAATTCAACCCCAAATTTGGCTCAAGTGTCAAAACTAGTCTGCTTCACTGGCAAACCCCTCCACAATGCAAACATCTTCAGTGGCATTAATGAAGTGTAAATAAATGTTTTCAGGTTACTCATGCAGTGGAATTGTATTTGGTAGTCAGGTTCTGGGCTGAAAAGCTTTCAAACTCCTTAAGAACTCCTCACAACACAACCTAACTGCAACACATGTTAGAACCCCACGAGTTCCTCTGCCCAGGTATTTATTTACACCTTCTCTCAGACCATCAAGTGCACATCATCATGACCCACAGTTGGAAAGTGTATCTCTATAGCCAATAAAAGCTGGCAAAGGCTCGAAGAAAGCTCACTGTGAATGACTTCCAAAAGACATCACCCACATGAGCCAGTTTCACACTGAGGATTGATAAGGTATTGACTTTGAACTGCCTTCACTTGATCAGTGTAATTTTAACTCTTTTCAACAAAAACTGTCATCTTGCCATCCAGGCATTCAAGGTAAGCACATAGAGCAGTTCTACTGCTTCTTGTAAATCTGTTCACAGAACACATTCTAAAAAGGAAAAGAAAGCCTCTCTCTGTAAGATAAAATAGGGTGGTTGTAAAAACAAAATAGGAAACCTCTGTATATAAAGAAACCTCTTTAGAAGTTGCAGAGACCACTTGCTACCAGCAAGGTATTACTCGAGTTGCTAGATAGCTTAGTCCTCAACTTTGCTAGTGTCAGGCTGAACATTTCAGTGTAATAACCAACATGGATTAAACTGTCCACTCAAAACTGGAGAGAACAAAAAATCCACAGGCAGACTCAATTCAAATGTAGTCCCAGGCAAGACAAGCTAGTTGCTTCCTTCACTAAGTCACCTATCCAGCCTTTGAGTGTTTTAGAATCACTGTGACAGTGACAGTAGAAACATAAAAGCAAAATGATGATTCGGACTAAAGAAAAAAAAAATGTACAGTTTAGTATGTGGAAACATACATCTTCATTTGATGTCTAAGAAACTAGTGCTCTGTGCCCTAAAGCAACTAAGATATCACATACAACTCCAAGGATGTGTCAAGTAATTAGTCAATGTCAGACCCAATTTGCCTTTAGGGAAATCAAAGTAGCAAAACATTCAGAGCTACACAGATCAAAAACAATGAATTTTTAAATCGTAATCTATAAAAATTTGAAAATGGTATGCCCTCACTTTCATAACCAATCAGAAACAAGAAATGCATATTATACCTGTCTGAAATATTTCATCAAGTCTCTCTGCCACCTTCTGTGGGAGGCCTGCCTCTATCAGTGTCTTGTAGTGTTCTGTGTGAGTTACACTGGAAGTATCCATTGGTTCTTCCTCTTCTTTTAACTGTACCGCATTACCATTCACCTGATTAGCCATTTTATTATGCTGCTGGAAAAAATTCAGGAGCTATATTACAATAAGCCAGAAATAACTAGTTTGTAGGACAATGCATGATTTATCTAAACTAATTTGTATACATGCTGCAAAATCACCTGTATCAAGTTTTATTTAATACTTTTTGGATGCAGCTGATCTAAGTTTCAAAAGAAAGTACAACCCTTAATACTGTGGAAAATGTACATGGAAGAATTTACATAACTTTTTAAAAATGTACTTCATGTACATAACAATGTCTAAACTCCGTCTACTGATTGTCATTAACTGGTTACCATAGCAGCTAGAATGTAAGGGGACACGGCAGTAACATCCTTCAGCAAAGACTCAGAAGATCTACTGCTATTTCCATTTCCCATTCTGCTACTTTTAAAACAATTGTTTAAAATGTAGTGAACACATAACCCTGCAGAGTAGCTTAAGGTATAAAAATGTTAATACTTGTTTTTTGTTAATACTTATTTCCACTTGCTTGGCTTGTCGCCATGTCTTCCTTCAAACCCAACATGCTGCACAAGACTAGCCACACGCTTTCTCACGACGCTGTCAGAACTCAAGGACAGAAAGAGAAAAATTGCACTTTGATGGACATTGTCATTTGAAGCTGCAACGCAACAGTTTCCATGCTTTCAGTTTCCCTCAAATAGGAGCTGTACAAATCACAGCTACTATTTCAATAGTATATACCTCATTGGTTTAAAAGGAAGGCATGACTGCAGCATCTTCAGCTCTTAATATTAATAAAAGTACTTGCTTTCAGAATTAACAAACTGATTCCAAATACGTGCACCGAAAAATGCACAACTATCTTCTCAGACAATTCCAGTGGGCTTTGCCCAATTCATTAAAGACTGTTTCAATTTCCCAATTAGCCAGCCAGCTGATATTCAGTGCTTTCAAATAAAAAGGCTGACAAGAGACAATTCAACTACCCGGCAGAGAACATAAGGATGATCAGCTGTTAGGTTCAGAAATGAAAAAAGCCTCAGGCTTTAAATGACAGGGCAGAAGTTGATGAGCAGCAGCGAAATGATAACCAGGTAGACAATGCAGCATGGCTGGAGCAATGCAATTAAGTACTGGAATACAGGTATGAAGATGATTCAAGAACAGGTTTTTTAAAAATTGCTGAGGCCTCAAGCTATTTACTACGCTGCAAAACAAGTCTCCAAGTAAAAGCACACCACTAACAGTTCCTTGAACACCCAGCCCTTCCAGACTACATCTCATGAACTGGTTGGAAGATATCCTATGAAGATCTGCAAGCTAGAGCAAGGGAAGAAAAGAACCAAATCATTTTTCTTCAGACAGTAATGATTTTACTCAGGCTGTCTTATCTTGAAGGGCAATTTTAGAGACATCTAAAGCAGCCTCACACTGTTTCTGTCAGATGCCACTTTGAGCCATTCATGTGGAAAAGAAAGGAAGTTTTCCATAGCTACATGGAACATATAAATACACACACACATTCTGTTATTTGACAAAATCACTTTCTAACCAATTCAGTTTACTTAAAAGCAACTATAGCTTAATTACAGAAGAAAAAAAAATGCTACCTGAAGTTACAATAATGCTAACCTATCCTTACAGGTATTAACTATCAAAACACTAACGAACATCAATTTTCTATAGGTTATGAACATCACAGAAGGCAAAACTCAGCTACATGTCTGCTTGCTAGACAGACTCGGCAAGATCTCAAATTTGAAACAGTGCAGGGTAGAGGGGGTTTAATTACACCAAAAATGCTTTGGGTACAGTACCATGCTTAACCCCTCTTCTCAAAAACTCACAAGCTGAAACACACAAAAACGCTATAAAGAGGAGGGCATTTTTGTGTTCACCTTTCTACTCTCTTATAAAATCATTTAATTACACATATACTGTCTTCTCTGTACACAGGAAAAGAAAAATAAAAGAAACAAACCAAACTACAATGAACTAAGAGGCTATAGCAACACATAAATACAGAAAATTTACTGGAAGCAATTACTGGGACCATCTGAACTACAAGGGCTTATGGTGACACTAAAGGACAGTTTTTTGATAACCCAAGTGGCACATACCCAAAAGTTTAACACTTTTTTCAGTGTTGCCTATAAGTGAACAAAAGGTTGACAAGCTATGCTGTGCCCAGGTAGAAACACCTCCTCTGGAGTACAGTGACTCAAATTTCTGACAGGCAAAATTCTCTGCACAAAAAGACATTAGCCTTGACCACAAGCATACACCAGTGTGGGGAGCAATATTTAACCCTACAAAACAGATTACTACACAGCATCACAGCTCAAAGGCTTCTTAAAGTAGGCTTTTTAGGTAATTTAAATTAATAGTCAGCTTTGTAATTCACTAGCTGTATTGTTTATTTTTGCTGAAGAATTTGTATCTTCATAAAGAACTAAAATCAAATGCAACGCATAATCAGTTTGGGTGCTCAAATTTTAGCTATTTCTTTTAAATTAAGTTTGTGTGACAGGAAATTAATTAAAGAAATATAGTGTAGGAAAATCTGAAAGCTGCCAAAATATTCAGGTACCAAGAACATCCAGAAGCCATACATTTCTTCTCACAGATATAGCAATAGATCCCCTAATGGCTTGGCAAGCTAGGCCTGAAATCTGAGATTAAATTGACTTTTCTTCCACAACAATCACCAACAAGCAAAACTGCATCTCTTATAACACTGAATCTTCCCTCTGAGTTCAGCAGAGATATGTGGGTGTAAGTCATAGCTGAAAAACACTGTTTAGCTCTCCCTCAAGGTAACATCAATTAGTTGTAGCTAACGAGAAAAATATTTTTAACTTAATTTTATCCAGTAGTTAAAACACACAATGATTACTTTAACACTTTTATCCTGCTCTAAAAAAACACTAAAAGCATGTTAAAGAGGAGTGCTCACTCTGTTTGCAAGCGCAGTGTGTCCATGTGACTCAGCCTATGACAGGCCAGGCCATGCAGAGGAGCACCCACATACATTCAGTTTTTCATCTGTATTAAATCAGATTTTAAAATAGCTAGAAAAGAGGGAGACTGTTGAATCAGGTGGATTATAAATAAAGAATTATGTATATAAGTACATGTGGGATATGTATTTGTTTTTGAAACATGCATAAATTGATTAATTTAGAGCAGTGTACATAAAACCATGCTTACCAAATGAGCAGAAGAAATTAAAAGACATTGGGGGCAATTTTACATAGGCAAGGAGAATTCTCACTGGTGCCTCACCACCTCCTAACTGCATACCAGGAACGGTCTTGTTCCAAGTTTCACACTTTTGTTGCAAACAATGCTTTTCTGAAGACTGTAAATACTTCATGATATAAAGCATGGTTTTAGCTGTTTGCTATCTTTCATCCAAAATTCCTGCATCTTGAGAGTGATTTACAAAGTTGTTAGCCTCTTTTATAAGCTCTCATATGACAAGTAGGAAGTTAAAACTACAGGTGCTTCCAGTGTTTCATAAATCAAAGGGCTCAATTAGTTTATATTTCTAAAAAACAAAAAAATTAACAGAGGTGTGGTCCTGACAGTGTATGGCATCTTAGAAAGAGATACCTGATCAAGCCTTAATCTGACAATCACTGGTTAAGTAGCCATGATGTTACTATTCTCTTTATCTTATACCATGCCTCTAACAGAGGTTGCCACCTACAGACTATCTAAGTATAACTCCATCCAATTAATTATAAATTCAGTCTAGTTAACTCAAAACATGCTTAGGAACAGCTTAATTGAGAAGGAACAGAAAAATTCTGGCAAAAGGACAGTATCTCAAACAACCATAATGAACTTCACAATGATTATATATCAATACTGGTTTTGCTGCTGAACTTAAGTTTCATGCAGGAATGGAACTTGTTTAGCTCAGGTGCACAGGAAGCCGAGTAACGCACACATAAAAACACTTCACCAAAGTCATTCCACTTGTTTATGTTGCTACTCCTCCTAACCAATATATTATCTGTGTTGAGCAGTTAAGTTAAACCATGTTAAAAATAACACTGAAGGAAGTTTGGGGGACATCTGTTTGGTTTTGTTTTAACTGACCACAAGAAAACAAATGCAGTCCCTATAGTTATGCCTCACACTTCAAGAAGGTTCTTGTCAAGCAAGGAAGATAAACATGTAAGTGGGGGGGAAAAACGAGAATTCACATTTAAAGACCGAACTGGGGTTTAATTAAAACCTCACTTGTCCAGAAACATTTCTGTACATGCAGGCATGTACAAAAGGGCAGGCCCTTTATTCTGTACATGAAGGCATTATAGCCATTTCTTTTATACCTTAGCTTATCCAATCACAGAAAGCATATTTTAATAGCTTAATTATGATATGCTAAGTGTTTCTTAGCATGAATTACAAGAAACCCTATTTTGAAGTCATCACAGCCTGAAGACCTTTACACAGTAGCCAGGATTTCTCACTACCTGTAAGCCAAAATGCAGCCAGCACCCTCACTTCCCCAGCTCAGCCTTGCTCACTCCACAGCCTCTTAGAAAAATCTGAGAACCTCCAGTAGCATACTAAGCAAGAGACCAGCACAGCCCACAGAGAAACAAACTCTGCCTCAGTACCCATACAACTGTGACTGGGAGATGACTTTAGCACAGCAGGTTAGCAACGTGCCCATCAGTGCCATTAAAAAACACTGACTGCACTAACAGCTCCTATGTTTTGCTAACCTAAACCATAAAGCTTGCTCATGCTCATTTCTCACTGGAGTTGGCTATTCATAGCTTATTTGGTTGTCTGGGTTGTACCAAACAACAATCCTGGTACTCCAGTTCCAAGAAACACTTCAACAAAAATTAGCTTTGTTCTGAAGAATTTATCCTCAAAGAATTTTGCAGATGTCTGCCTAACAAAGCAGGGAGTATTGGGATCTTTGACTAAACTAGGAATTTGAGGAGCCTCGAGTATTATTTCAACAGTGTTCATCACCTAGACAGAAAAACTGAAAGGTAAGTACATGTAATACTTGTGGGAATTTCAAGGATAGCAAATTATCAAGCACACACTGCTGGTTCACAAACACTACATTTTGTACAGGTTACAAAAACCTTACGCTGTGAGATGCAAAATTCATTATATTATTTCTACAAGTAAAAAAAAAAAACAAAAAACTGTGTTTAAGTGTAGCCTCAAAGGAAGAAAAAACCAATCAAAAAACCAAAGCACCAGCTTCATGAGCACTAATGTCGTTTGCAGCACGAAGTGCCAGTGGGATCCTTTAGAGTCATTAACGTGGAAAAGGGAACCCAACACACTGTTTCAAAAAGAGTAGTCCAGCACAGCTGATGTACTTAAGTAGCATGTTCAAAAACTGACAGGTAACAAGGCTGCTCAGACCGAATAAACAAAGTATTTTTAAAGTATTTGCAATAATGACGCATTTAAGCAAAACTTTTCAAGATTTAATAAAGACTTTTAACAAAAGCTAATGTAAGAAAAACAATGTCTTAACAACAAAACTTCGGAAAGTTTCTCCTTTAAGTACCTGACAAGCGTTTTTCCCTCAATGGAAGTAGGAAGCGCAGACCCGAGCGCTGCGGGTGGGTGCAGCTGTCCCTCCCAGCTCTACCACATTATGCGCTACCTAACCTAAGATCTAAGGGCGCGCTGCGACAGCGACACATTTGCAGCTGAGAGCGTTCTTCTGTGCCCGCGGGCAGAGCGGACCGGGCACAACCGCAACCACCGGGTCTAGCGCAGCTTTAAAAGCCCGGAGGGACCGAGCAGGGACCCGACCCGACCCACAGCCCCAGGAGAGGCGCGTCCCGGCCGCCCGTCACATGCAACCCTGATCCGCTCGGCTGGGCGGAGCGGTCCGCCCCCCACCCCCACCCGCCGGGCCCGCCCCCGGCCCCTCCCCGGCGCCGCTCCCGCGCCCGCGCCCGCCCGCCTTGCCCGCGGAGCAGACCCGCGATGGCCCCCGCCCCCCTCCGCTCCGCCGTGCCAGCGCCCCGGGCCCGTCCCCGCCCGCGCCGGGCCTGCCCGCAGCCCGCGCTGCCCGTCCCCTCGCGGGGCCCACGCAGGAGGGCTCGGCGCGGCCGCGGAGCGCCCCTGCCCCGCGGGGCGGCCCCAGCACTCACCGGAGCGGGGCCGGCGCGGCGCAGCTCGGGCCCAAGCAGCGACGGCAAATGGCGCGCGCTCCTCCTTCTCCTCATGGACGGCGGCGCGACCCCGGCAGCACGCGGGGTTTCCCGGAACTGTTTCCAGGGACCGCTGCTTCGCCCACTCAGGAGCCCGCGCTCCAGACGGGCAGCCGGCAGCACCAATGAGGTGCGAGAGGCGGGACGCGCCATTCCTCCCGGCGGCCAATGAGAGGGAGGCGCAGTAACCAATCGCGGGGTGCCTTCCACCCGGCGCGCCGGTAGGGCCGGACCGGGGGCATTTAAAGGGGCAGCGCCTCCCGCGGCCCGAACAAAGAGAGCGCGCGGGGCCGCTGCGCTCGGCTCCGCCCCGCGCGCCCGGGGCGGGGCCTGTGCTGAGGGGGAGAAGCCGGAGCTTCCCCGGGCCCCGCTCCCCGCGGTGCCCCCGGGACCCCGGCGCGGCCCTGTCTGCCCGTGGGGCCTCTCGCGCTCTCCGAGCCGTGCCAAGTGTGAGCCCCCGGACCGGGACTGGCCGCGTGGCCCTCCAGGCCCGAGGAGGAGAAACTCTGCGGCTGCGGGAGCTGAGGGTCAGGCTCATCTCAGGACGCTGTCGTGCGGGGCTCTGCAGATGCTAATCTGTAATTAATCGGTGATTAGGTCTTACTTGCCTGCTCACCAGATTTTCTTGATCAGGCTCTCGATGAGTGCAGACTGGACACAATAAATAGATAAGTCGGGAAGAAATCAGCCTGTTGGCACCGATGGTGTTGTGCTGCCTTCACGTGTTTGTCCTGCTGTTGCATAACGTGAAAGTCAACGTGTGCTGGGTTGGGTCAGGCTGAGTCCCGGAGTGCTGTGTCAAACCAAACCCGGAGAACCTACGGTCGTATAAATTGTGTATCTGGAGTCTGGTAAACAAAAGGAGCAGCTCATGTACTTGTGGAGAAGGTTCTTCCAGTACCTTCACCCCAAAATTATTCTCCTGAAGATGGCATGAACCTGTGTGGTGAATCACTTATGTGTGATACCCCAGCGCTGGTAATGTGGGGAAGAAGCGGTATGTGGTGTCCAATGTTTCCAAACCAGAAGTTGGAGGCAAATTTGTGCAGATACTGGAGGTTCAGGCTGAGTTGCTGAACCTGTCTGGTGGGAGACATGCTGCTTCTCTTGTAGAATTGGCACTGCCTCAGTGACTTGAGATTTGGCAGTGGAGCCAAATCTTCAGTGCTGGATGTAGGGTCTGCTGTGGTGTAGAGACGGAAGGAGGGCTAATCATTCATTGTCTTGTCCATCCCAGTTCACTGCAGTGGTTTTTCTGGGAGTTGAGAATGATGGGTTAAAGGAGTTCTCACAATACAAGTATTGAGAGGAATTGAGGGAGCTGAGCATCTTTAGTAAATGACAATTAATAAATGTCCTGCAAAGCTCTTAATTTTTTTATAATATAGTATCCAGGATTGAATTATGAAGTATAATGATGTATGTCCTGTCAGCTGGCAACTGAACATGAGGAGGCTAATGAGAAAAATGTATATTGAGGTATGTATGTTTCTGCAGTGTTATAAATTGAAAATAATTTCCAGAATATCTCTAGCAACTACCATCCTAGGTTCTGTGTGCTTTGCAGTGCTTTGTTCTTTGGTCTCATGTTCCACACTACAGCCTCAGCCCAAAATGATCTGAACTTCGGACACCTCTAGCCAGGAACAAGCTATAGCCTGCAGGTAGTTGGATTAGTGCCAGACAGCAAGTTGTACCTGAGAGGAGGCCCTAGATTTTGCTAGATTTCTCAAATTTAATTTTTGCTAGAAAATGCCACAATGAGACTAGTTACAGCTCTCTGTGATTGGATCCAAACAGGTACATGTGAGATCTGATTTAGCCCTGGGCCAAGGCAAAGCAAAAATTGTCTCGGAACCAAGGAGAGAGTTAATCTCAACTGCTGAGAGCTGGGAGGGCAGGACAGTCCTGCTGCCCCTGACCATGCAGAGAGAGAGCCAACCTCTGGCAAGGAGTCTGCCTTGCTCTGCTCCTTCTGTGAGTCCTGCGAGGGGAAATGCTGACCAAACCCATGAGGGGACAGAGCAAAGGAAGTGAAGTGATCCAGCTTTTCCACAGCTCTATATATTTACTCCGCAACCTGTTGACATTTTCCTATGTTCAGTGGCCAGAGGTTGCTGAGGCTCAGTGTTTTCCCATCAGTCTGTCACTTCTCTTCCACACTGGGCTGAAATTCCTGTGTGTGCCACATCAGTGGCAAGATGACAGAGTTGAATCTGCTGTAATTTGTAGGTGAGCTGTTAACTTAGATATGGAATATGATGTTTCCTGATGCTCTAGACTTCTTATCCTGACCAATCATTAGTGCAGCATATTATGGATAATATGTTACAGATGTGCCTACCTCCAGCAAATACCTTGTTCTCTGGAGCTCTGGGTGCAGCTCTTACATGTATGCTAAATCCCAGACTTTCAGGGAGATGCCTATTTAAATAAACTTCAAACTTTATGTATCAGTAAGGAACTTTCTGAGCACCCCCAGTGTGTTCCACTGCCTCTACAGCAGGGAAATGCTCAGGAAAGTTTCTGCCTGCAGAGGCCATGCTACTGTTATTACCCTGTGCACATGTTTATTTTGCCTAGCACACAGACAGTGTATTTGATTTTTAGGAAAACACACACATGTGCTTTGTCTTGCCTCTTTCCCTTTATCTGCTCTGGAGTGGGGAGGTTGAGTGTGACAAAAAGGCCCAAAGAGACCAGACTGGGCTACCTGAGTGCCTTGCACTAAAACCAGCTTGCTAAAGATCTTGGATCTCACTTTCTTTTCATTTTTTTCTCCACCCCTGAGCCAAGGATTCTTGGCAATTTCCATCATATTTGTGTAGGATGCAGCACAAACCGAGCAACTTGGGAAATAGCTTCTGTTTGCTGCAGCAAAAATCACCAGCTCAGTCTGAGCCGAAAACAAATTGCACTTTTCCTGCTCCTGCAGTGGCCAAGCAGTGTTGGGCCATGATCTTTAGAAGTGCAGACAGAAGATTTGGTGTTAAAGAAGGATAAGCATCTTATTGAGACATAATAACTGCTCTAAGAAGTGAAACTCTTAATGGAGCTGTGCTGTAGGTGGCTATGGGAAGTCGGGGTGTTGTGAACAGGGTCAGGCCAACCCTGAGGAACTAGCAAATAACCAAGATACACCAGTTTTGGCAGAGAAGAGAGAAGAATCCCTTTCTTTGTGTACACCTGTGCCTGTGAGACAAAGCAGGGACTAGTCATGCCATCAGCCATTCCAGAGCAATTGAGGAAGCCCAGAACCATTAGTCCCTCTATGGCCTGTTAGCTGAGTTCAGCACTATCCTTGCAGCTTTACCAGTTTCAAACATCAACTTTGGGTTTGCTCTGAACCAGAATTTGGTTTCTCCAAAAGACAGCTAAGCCCTGTCTTCCACGTTGCACAAACTGAGGGGGAGTCCTGAAAAAGTCTCTAGATGACTTGTGCCTTTTTAACTACCCAGCAATCACCTGGGTCCAAGCTATAATCTTGTTTTACTCCCCTGCATTCCTGCTCTGGAATCCTGCAGCAAACAATCTGTAGTTGGCATCTTTCCATCCATGGGCCCTGGAAGTGGTGACTGAACCCAGACAAAATCCTTGCTGCAAGTCATTCAAATGCTCATGTCATTTGCCGATGGGCAAGAAAGCTCTGTGGTGTAGCAAGGTTCTGACTTACACACCACAGTCCTGAGTGGCTTCAGAGAGTTTGTAACACCTCTCTCTGTGGCACAGTAGATCACAAAGGTCCAAATCACTGCATTCCCAGTCCCATAGCAAATCCCTGCCCTGTTTGGGCAGAGGCTCTGTGGCTGAGCTTACACGGTTAGTGCACCAAAATGCACAATAAAACCCAGAGATGTGAATTTAAACCCTCATCTGTTCCCTTCTGACTACAGAGTTGTCCTAATATTTATATATTTATATATTCAGCTCTCCACAGTCCACTGAAGCTGTTATGCCAAGCATCTCACTAGTGACTCTGCAGCTTTTGGGGAAGTCAACCCCAGCTGACAGAAACAATAGGAAAAATACTCTGAAAAAGGTAAAAAACTGGATTTTTAAATAGGTATAACCCAAACAGGTCAATAGTATATTGCTTTTCATGACTCAGTTTGTGTCACCAGGTTCAGAGGTGGGGAAGGGAAGGTACTTGTATTTTGTTAATTATTCGTTAATTAGCCGCGGCTGAAAGGAACAAAGGCCACTGCAAAGCTCTGTATGCTGCCTTGGCAAAACTCGCCACACCACCATCTCCCACAGCCTGAGCACAGGTAAGGACACTCCTTAGCCTCTCTTCCAGGGCTGATCACATGGGTGACACCTTCACTGAAGAACAGTGTTTAAGGGCATCAGAGTGACAGTGGTGTCATTTACTCTGCAGACAAGATGTACCATTACCTGCAATATTCACCAAGTGAGGGCAGCCCAAAGGGAGCAGCTGGCTGGGGATGTACCAGGGAACACAGGAGAAACTGGGACACTTTCAGCCAGCCAGTCACACCCTTGTAAACCACTTTCAAAGGCATCATTTGCCTCCTGCACTTTCAGACAGGGCAGTTCCAGGCACAGACCCACCCAGTTCAGTGTCGTTGCCACCCTGTCAGTGCTGCACAGTAAGCCTGTTTGGGCAGATTTACAGACATGACAGTGCAGGTATACAAGGAAAGATGTTTTCTTACCTGCTTGTTGATACATAAAGTCCCCTTCTTGTCAGTGCTTACCGCAGTAAGGCCACATTGTTTCAGGTTACTTACTGTGTGTTTTATGATGTGCTTCCTTACATTAAAATGTCAATAGTGATTGAAGCTACATAAAATTAGTCTTAATCCATCCATCTTTAGAAAGAGAATTAGCTAAGGAATAGAGAAGTTGAGGCCGTAAAAAAAAACAAAACCCTAATCTACCGGGCAGTTAAAATTCATTGTGGAAAAGAACATTCACATGGAAGCCAGGATCTCGGCTGTCTTGGTCCAGGAACTAGGACCACCACAAGTGACACCAGCATAACTTAGAACACTATTTTTCTTTCTCAGTTTATGAATACAATTTTTCTCTCTTGGTTTATGGCAGTAAACACTAGGTGCAACAAGTGAACCTTATTTTTTTTGTCCTCTGCTAGTTCAGTGGAGATAACACCCCCCTAGGCCACAAAGAGAGTTTTCTTGAAACGAAGTTACATCTCTGAGAATGGATTGCTACGCAGGTGCCATTTCCCCCCAACTCTTCTTGCAGCTTTAAAATTATCCCACTAGGCACAAATGGTCATTTCTTTCATACAAATCTAAAAAAACCAGTCCTGTACAAGCCTGACTACTCGAGTGTGCAGCTTTACTTTGGAGTATAGTTTAAAACCAGAGAGTGAGGTTGGTTATTTTTGTTTTCATTGAACAGTTACTGAACAAGAAAGTGAGACTGAGTAGTTTATTTGATGATGTTTCAGACCATAATTGGATGGATTTGGATTATGTTGACCAAAAAATACAGTCTTCACGCTGTTTTACACCATGATCATTATTGGCCATGCACATTCAACAACAGCACCAGCTTAGTCATCTTTAAGCTGCTTGATCTTATGCTTATGGCGCTCGATTTCTTTCTGCAGACGCTCAATCTCTTTTTGGTGGTGGTGGATCTCTTCCTCGTGGTGTTTCCGTAAGGCAGAGAGCTGCTCCCGCTCCTTTTCCCTGCAAGAGAGGACGGCAGGCAGTGAAGCCCCGCAGCCGAGCGCCGGCGGGAGAGGCCGGCCGGGCCCTGCCCGGGGCTCGCGGGGAGCGGCTCCACAGGCCCGGGCCCCGCTCACCTGAAGTACCGCTCCTCCTCGGCCGCCTGCTTCTTCCCGAAGGCGCCGCCGGCCTCCCGGATGGAACCGCCGCCGCCGCCGCCCTTCCCAGCGCCTTTCCCCAGCTCGCCCAGCTGCGGGAGAGACGGCGGTGAGCGCGGAAGGACAGACGGACAGGCAGAGGGACAAAGCGACAGACTGACGGGCAGACGGACGGAGGGACAAAGGGACGGACGGACGGGCAGAGGGCAGGACGGACAAAGGGACGGACAGACGGAGGGGAGAAGAGACACTCTCGGAACACCCACCTGGTCGGCGCCCGATCCCGAGCTCCAGCGCTGCTGCTGCGCCAGCAGAGCCCCACGCAGGCCGCCGCGCGCCGCCACCGCCGCCACGGCCGCCATAGCCGCCTGCCCTTGGAGCGCCGGACGGGCCCCCGGGCGGGCCGCGCGTGCGCCGCCGCGGCACCGCCCTCCTCCCGCCCCAGGGCCCGGCGGCGCCGGGGGCGGGGCGGGCTCTGTGACGTCACAAGGCGGGGTCCCGGCCCCGCGCGCGCTCTTAATCCGGCCGTGCGCCGGGGTCACGTGTCGTGACGGTGCGGTCACGTGTCGGTGGCGATGGCGGCGGCGGGGCCCGGTGCGGGCGCGGCCGAGGACGCGTTCCTGACCTTCTACAATGAGGTCCCGCCCGCGCCCCCGCCCGCCCGCCGCCCCGGGACCTGCGCGCCCTGCGGAGCCGGGCCGTGGCAGGGGTCGGGGGCCGCCGGCGGGCGGGACGGGCGGAGCCGCTCTCGGCGCTGGGCAGGGGGTGGGCGAGCGGCGGGGGCCGGTGGGTTCGTGCTCGGTCCGGCCCTCCCACAGCCCTGGTGGTGGCGGGGGACGGGACCCCGCCTTTGGGCTTCGTTCCGCTCGGCTGAGCCCGGGGGGAGCCGTGCGCTCGCGGTCCCTGCGCGTGTGGCCCCGCCGTGCTCCTGCTCGGCCTCGCTGTGGGCAAACTGTCACCGGGCAGGGCCGTGCGCCCCGCTCCGCCCGCGGGCCCGCTCTGGGGGCCCAGCTGAACGTGCTTCCTGAGCGGTGGATGCGTGTTTCTTTAAATAAAGGTGAACATTAAACGTAAATACGTGGTTTGGTTCGGCATAGTACTGTGAAGGGTAAAAACTGAACTAAAGAAGCTGTGGTCAGAGTAAAGTGGGCCTGTGTATTTGCACCAGTATCACTTAATGTGTTTAAAGGGCTGCACTGCCAACAAGAGGTTAAAAGTAAAAATGCCGTGGTTTCCAAGGAATCACAGTGACAGAACTGCTGGAGGTGCATGGGGAGGAGGGAAGGCATAGCTATAGAACAGGCCATAGAAGAAACAGGCAGAACTGTTCTGTAGTATTTTTTATCGTTAAAATACGATGTTGAAAATACTACTGGGCTGCAGGAAAGGATAAAAAATATCTGCTCTTAGTGCCTGCGAAAATAACTACAGGCTTGGGGTAAGCAAGAGGCATTATGAATTGTAGTACATGACAAAGATGACTGGCATACTAACAGCATGGAATAAACAGGTGAGGGTGTTGTGGTGGTCAGTTGATACAGATCACTCTTGTTCTTCAGGTAAAGCAAATTGAAAAACGAGACTCTGTTTTAACATCAAAAAACCAAATTGACCGGCTGACCCGACCTGGATCTTCATATTTCAACTTAAACCCTTTTGAGGTTAGTTTGAACATTCTACACTCCTTTCTGAATTGGTGTATGAGCTTCCTGATTCCTGAGTATTTATTCCAGTAAAAGACAACATAAGGAAAGAAAAAAAATCTCAAGATACAGATTCCTGTGCAAGTGGTTTGCAAAGGACAGCAGGATGGTGAATATGTGCTTACTGTCTTTCTTAGTGTTTGATGGCAGCACAAACGATATTGTCACATTTCCCTCAACAGCACTGGAAAATTTGGCTGTGTACTTTCTGAACAGGAAGGTGGTAGCTGGAGATGGCAACTTGGCAGGTTCTGGTCATAGCTCTCTTAATTCAGCATTTCTAATTATGTATTTTATTTTGGGTATCCATCCCACTGAACTGGTATAGTGGATAGGGTAAGAAAAGGTCTCTCAGTGGTCACACCAATGAGGAACCATTGGCTAATGGATAATTTCCTTGCACTTTATAATGTTTGATTCCTGTTGCAGTCAGTTATAAGGTCTTAGTAAGTAGGAAAGCCTGAGGAAGACAGTAAATAAACAATATGGTATTCATCTGGATTTGGCTTTCCCCCTGGTGTTATCTTTACTGACTTTTTCAAGCCTCAGGTGCTTTTTTTAGTCCCAATTCAGGGCTGGTCAGCCAGATGAATCAGCAGATTCACTTTGACAATGTTCATTTTTGTATAGGTCTTAGTACTTGAAGACTAAAATAAGAAAACTGTTTCAGAGTAGACTGTAGCTTTCCTGTGGGAAAGTGTTTTTTATTTACAGATTCTTTGAGTCAGACAAGCATACATCTGCTCACTTGTTGCTTAAATCTTGCATTCAATAAATGAATTCACAAAAGAGTTCCTAAACTCTGCCATATCTGTAAAGTTCAATAAACAAGTGGTGTCACTCATGGAAACCAAACAGTAAAACTCTACTGTCTTCTTTCAAAATAATAAAATGAATTAATTCTTTAAAAGTAGTCTGTTTCCTGTCCAACGTTCTGAGTGACCTGACATTGTCCCCACACCACCATATGCTTTGGTCAGACTGAACATTGCTATAGGACTCGTTGAAGGCTCAGATCAATTTATGGATTGTAGCTGTCTACATAAGACTTGAAAGTAGAAAGGACACTGGCATAGCCAGAGGAATCTAGCATTGCTAAAAGAGGTGTCACAAATGTCAAAAAGATTGTGAAATGTTTCTGTTTTACTGGGTGAAAATTCATGTTGTTGTGGGGAAAGCTTTCTGGTGTGTGTCTCTGTGCCAGTGAACCAAGTGTTAAAGAATCACGGAATAAGCTGGGTTGAAAGGCACCCATCAGGATCATTGGGTCCAACTCAGCCCTGCACAGACACCCCAACAATCCCACCCTGGGAGTGTCCAAAGACTTCTGGACCTCTAGCAGCCTCAGGGCTGTGCCTATTCCTGGGGGAGCCTGGAGAGTGCCAGCACCCTCTGGGGAAGAACCCTTCCCTGATCTCCAAATTAAACCTCCCCTGACTCCGTTTCATGCAGTTTCCTCATGTCCTGTCACTGGTCATGAGAGTGAAGAGATCAGTATCTGCCCCTGAGCTGCCCCTTGGAAGGATGTTTAGGAATGTAATGAATTCTCCTCTCAGCCTCCTCTTCTCAGGCTGAACAAACCAAGTGACTTCAGCCACTCCTCATGAGAGTATTAGAGCTTGCTGACAGGAACCTGAAACATGGAGAGTAGCATCTAACTTGCTCTGCTTTCATTGTCTCTTTTAGGTGTTGCAGATGGATCCTGAAGCCACAGATGAGGAAATAAAGAAAAGATTCCGACAGGTATTCAGCTTTTGCACTCAAAGTCTGTGGAAGGGAAGTAGAAGTGCTGTAGCGATTGTGCAGCTGAGTGTGAGCACAAGAAGAATGGTAGTAAAGCTGTTTCTGGGTAGAGGAGTTCTATTTTTGGCAGAAATGCATAGAACAATGCTTGTATGAAGAAGAGGAGAGCTGCAGCAGTGTCCCTGGTCCAAGCATGATAGGCTGCTTTGCCTCTGCCATGTATGATGGAGCTATTGCAAGCTAATATAGCCATGTATAATCAGCTTCTTGAACTTGAGTTCAAAAGGAAGATCAAAATGTATTTTTCTCAAATATATGGACTTGGATCCAGATTTTCTCTGAAGTTTCTTTAAGAATTTCCATGGTCATTTGTAATGGCTTGGTCACCTGGAAAAGAGGCAGCCCTGCTTACTGGCAGTTGTGCAACACAGGAAACATTACCCCAGCCTCCCTCTGCTGACAGACCTGCAGGAAAAGTTCTGAGTTTAATCAGGACATATAGCAAAGAAACAGTATTTGGAGGGCTGCAACCTCCACCTGGATTAATGGTGTGAGTGTCTTTATATGGGAAGATGCTGGGTGGCAGAGGAACAGAATATGGGCTACTCTTGTATGTGGGAAGTGAGAGAATAATAACCTTTTGGTTGTTGCTGCTTCTCACTTCTGCAAGATAATAGAGTATGATGTTCTCAGCCTTGGGCTGGTAAAACACTACAGGGAGATGTTTTGAATTCAGGGTAATGAAATGAAAAATGTGCATGGAATTGTGCATTGAAGAAGTCAAACACCTAAGTGCAGAATGTGAAACGGCCGACAAAGGGGGAAAAAAGGCACTGTCTGAAGTAAATTTGCTCAGGATTGAAGGCAAACCTTTTCCTGGGAGCTACAAACTGGCAGCTGTAGAGCTCCAAAAGTAGTTATTTTGTATACTTCAGCACTAAAGTGGTTTCAGTTGCTGCTCTGCACAACAATGACAAAAATAAAAGGTCTCTATAAAAAAAAATAAATTAAACGAAGCCATGTGGGGAAAGTTTGAAATAACTTTCTGAAGCAGAATGTGGAGGACGTGGTTTCCAGCCCAGTTAAGGTTTCCCTCAGGATGGTAATGATCCATGTCCTGCATCTGCCAGGTAGAGTACAGGCAGGAGTTTTCTTAAGTTTCAATAAAGTAGCCTAAGGAAAAATGACCACTCTTAAAAAAAATTTGGTATTTGGACAGCCTTGGGTATGCTGGAGAACTTCCTGAGAGACTGTTTGAAGATGATCTTTTTGTTTGTTTCTTGTCAAGACCAAGGATACAAATCTTTGATGGGGTTCATATCAGCCCAGGCACTGCAGCTCAGGGGTGTTAAATTGTTCCTCTCATCACAAGCTACAGCTTTTCTTGGACAGCCTTTTTGTTACAGGGATTGTTTGTTCTGTCAGCTCATACTGGCACATACTTCTGCATGTTGTCATCTGGTTTGTCCCTGTACAAAGGAATGTGATCTCTTTGGATTCTTTCTGAGACTATTTCCCTTCCCTCAAAAATCTCTGAAATACTCTTCATCTTTTACCATGATCTTGACAGCAAGATCCTTTTTCTTACAGTTGTCAATATTGGTGCACCCAGACAAAAACCAAGATGATGCAGATAGAGCCCAGAAGGCGTTTGAAGGTAATACTCTCTCTGGGCTGCTCTGGGTTAGTAGTTGCAGATTTCTGGTGCTGGTTTAAAAATTCATTAGGGTGAAGGGGGCAGAGAGGCTGCTTCAGATGTGCTTCAGCTGGGGCAAAAGCAACTGTGATAGCAGCAGCTGTGTGAGGTGGTGGCATTTCAGCAGGTGGCACTAGGTGGCAACAATGGCATTGTCATGTCACAACAGGGACAGACATCTTCATGGGGTTTTGGGATTGTTTAAGAAGAACTGTTTAATCCGTGCATTAGATTTTATTCAAAGACCATATGACATAAATAGAGTGATAGTTTTAGGTGTGGGCTTTGCATCGCAGTAAGGTGTTCATACCCATTACTACAGATGGTAGGACTGATGCTTTTACCTGCTCCCTTCAGAAGGTATCAGACAGTTCCTGCCATTACTGTACCCCAAAACTCATTCAGCTAATCATATTATCACTTCCCTAGATGTAGTTAATAAAAAAAAAAAGCCCAGTCAAAACAGACTTCCAAACAAATGACCTCCACAAATTCTAGAAGCCAAATTAGTAATGCCAACAAGTAGCAGTCTTATGATGCCTTGTGAACATGACTACTGGTGCTATTAATATTGATGCTTTTTGTTAGCTGTAGATAAAGCTTACAAGCTGCTACTAGATCAGGAGCAAAAGAAGAGAGCCTTGGATGTGATACAGGCAGGAAAAGAATATGTGGAACACACTGTGAGTATTCTATGGGAACATCCAGAGTTGGGGGTGAGTGGTAATTGTTCGTATTTTGCTTTTTGGTGTACTTGATTGATGTTTACGTCACTAAACTGGGCAAACCTCATAATGGCATTGTGCAGGTGGGCTCCCAGGTCTTCACAGCAGAAACAAGGCTGCTGTGTCCAGGACTGCTATTGAGCTCAGTGCAAGATAATTCAGTGAAATTCAGTACTTGAAATAATCAGGTCAGACCACATGATCTGACCTAAATATTTTTTTCTGAGTCTGTGAATGAATGATGCAGTTCAGATATGTGTAGGTGGAAGAGAATAGGTGGTGACAGCAGGAGACTGGGAAGTTTGGGGAATACTGACCTATAAGAAAAGGAGCTTGGATTGCATTGGCCAAGAAGTTAGAGTGATGTGGGTGGATTAAAACACAGAAAGCTTGAGGAAGCAGAGATATGGGAGAACTCAGATGCTCTTAACACAAGGAACACTGGCTGTTCTGTTGTTGTTAGTCACTTGAATATCATGAAGCACAATAAACTTCCTGCTGGTTTGGATGGTTTATATTGAATAAGAATGCATCTTTCAAGAAACCAAAAGAGATTATGTTGAAGGAATAGTATCCAACACAGTGTGGTTAATTACTACAGTTCATGTGATAGTAATCTTGTATGTGTCTGGGCCTAGGAGGGTTTGGTGTAAAACAAAACATCAATCAAGAACAGAGTTCTTTCTATACATTGGAATAGGAATGCAGAACCAATTAGATACAATTATATAAGCCCTATAAAATTTTTAAGGTTCTTATTTTTGTTCTTAATCTTCAGGTGAAAGAAAAAAAGAAGCAGCTGAAGAAGGATGGAAAACCTCCCACTGTAGAGGAGGATGATCCTGAAGTTGTAAGTTGCACTATGTTCAGAGAAACTGGAGAGTTTGAAGTGTGTTTTGAGGAATTAAGATTCAAAGCCAGTACAGAAGTACTTATTAGACTTGTTAATGTTGTAAACCCTTACATTTACAGAAGAACAAATTCTGCTTTGCAAGTGTAGAGTATCACGTCAGGTGATAACTGTGTACTGTGACAAATAGCTTCACTGTAGTTTAAAGAATAAATGTATTGTGAGATTATATAGCTCAAAATACAATACCTGTTCTTTTCTCAAAGCAAGTCTTCATTGCCTGTGCATCATACACTCTTTTTTGAATGGAATTTCTTGTTTTCTGAGTGCTGGAACTGTGGCATTCCTGCTGCTGGCAGAGGAACCTGTGGCACTCACTGCAGCGTGGCTAAAATGAGCTTGTGACTAAGAGTGGTTTCATCTGTTTCGTTCATGTAGCACTGAGGGACAGATTTGCTGTTCTGCAACAAACCACTTGTATTAAAAAGGGCATGGCATAACTTAGTTCTTTTTACTTGGGTTCTAGTCTGGAGAAATCCAGTGATATGAGAGGCTGTAACAATGATGGGTTATTGCCAAACACTGACTTCGTTAGTCTCATTACCCTTTTTTTTTCCTGGAAAGTGAGTTCTTCCTCTTGATATCACCACAGTAATCCCATAACAATCCTATTTTTCATTTTTCAGAAGTCTTTTGCTGTTCTTTAGTAATGAAGATTGGTTTAAGCGTACTGATTTCCTACTGGGAAGCCAATGCTAGATTTTTACAACACATCAAGAAGATCTGCTGGAAAATTACACTCTAAAACAGTGACCATTTTGCCTTTTTTTTTTTTGTCAAATGTAACAATGCAAGACTGAACCCGAGAATAAGAGGGTTTGAAATGAACAGTTCTGTTAGGCACAGCCTCATGAATACAAATTAAAATGACACTAATGTGAGGTTAATATGCTATTGTTAACTGGTGCCAGGGCCAGAATTTAATCAGCAGTGGTTTATGCCTTTCTTTGTGCTGCTGCTATTGTCAGGGCAGGATAGGGGTTATGTGGGCACACCTCTGGTTTGCTTTCTTCTTAGCTTACATTTGTATGTAAAACAGACTTTAACTGTGTTGATGGGCATTATTTTAAGACTGGATTTGTGTTTTACAGTTCAAACAAGCTGTATACAAACAGACAATGAAGCTCTTTGCTGAACTGGAAATTAAGAGGAAAGAAAGAGAAGCAAAAGAAATGCATGAAAGGTATAAATGATGTTCCACTTGTGCAATTCAGGCTCTTCTTCCCCCTCATGTTTCCTCAGAAAAGATGAGGGATCAGAGAGTCTTAGAATAGTCTAAACTGGAACAAACCACTGGAGAGCATCTGGTCTGATCTGCTGAAAGCAGAGCCTTGGCTTAGATTAACAAGGGTCCTGTCAAGCTGATTTCCTATAATGTGGATTCTGCCACTTCTCTGGGTAGCCCGTGGATTGTAGAGCGCTGCACTTGAGAAAAGCACACAGAAAATTTTCCCTCCTGTGTTGAAGATGCCAACATATTTTATATGGTTGTATTCTCTTATGTGTACACATGGAGGCCAGCCACAGCAGTGAAATGGTGACACAATTCTGCATGCTATTAGCTTGCAAAGGATTGATTTTTAATTTTAATTTGCTGTGGCATGTGTGATCCTGAGCTATCTCAGGTGTTTTGATCACATGCTGCCAGCTCACTGCAAATACACTTCCTGCAGCAGGGTTCTGTGCTGCTCAGTGAGGTGGGAGATGGCTGCAGGACATTACTTTTGATTACAGGTGAAAAGTAGGGGTTTAAAAATTTAATTTGTACTTTGCATGCTGAAGTGGTTATTAACTTCTCAGAATGTGTGCCCTCAACAGTTTTAGAGACCTACCACTAGAGTGATATAACCTTCTTGGATGAAGAAGTCCAGCTTGTTTTGCTGAGCAAGAGAAGCCAACTCCTTAATTGTATGCTTGCTCTCAGTGGGGCCAAACCATCTTCTCTGCTTTTCCAAATTTGAAACCAAATTCTATTTGCTGTGCTATCTTAGGTGTGTGTATTTATCTCTTCTGTAATCTGGCAAAAAATTAGGAGGGCTTTCCAAGATGTTTTGCAAGTATTGCCTTGCTTTTTAAAGTGGATGCTTGTGGGTTCATAACTTTTGTGGCTTCCCTTCTAGGAAAAGGCAGAGGGAAGAGGAAATTGAAGCACAAGAGAAAGCTAAACGAGAACGGGAGTGGCAGAAGAACTTTGAGGTATTCAGCAGTTGAACTTACAGAATAGGCCTCAGCAGTTCTTGTCCATGTTGCAGGGAATGCCTCTAGAGAAATGAGAGACCTTTTGTATGCAAGTCTGTAAGATAATTTAATAGATCTGCACCAGCCTGGGTTTTGTTCATGTGTGTGGAGAAGAGCCCATCAGTAAGGCTTTGTTATCAACTGTGCAGGAACAGGTCTGGTAAATTGAGGTATACTATTTTTCATCTCTATCAGCAGTTCATTCTTGTCTTTATTTGTAAAATAGAATTGCTGCTTAGCCCAGGTCACTGGTGACCACTAAAACTTAATCTAGAAAGTGTTTATGTGGACTGTTGGTGATACTTTCCAGTCTGGTTGCCCCAGCATCCAGATCCCTGCTATGGGACAGCTGCTATAGGCAGAGCCCATCTGCAGCACTGGTATTGCAGAGATAGGCCTGGAGTGGATGGATCACATGCTGTGAAGTAGATCTTTCCTAGACTTGTTCTGTCCTGCTGTGAAACCTTCAGCCTGTAGGGATCATAGGTTGGCTTTGTGCTGAGATTTGGGGGTTTAGGGGGCTTTTTTTATGGGTTTTGTTTTGTGGGTTGGTCTGTGTTTTGTTTTGTGTTTTTTTTTCTTGGAAAGAAGATGCCTTTTTTTCTCATTGTGTCAATGTGATGAGACTTTGAGCAAGAAGCATGAGAGAAGGCAGCAGTACATTTCCCTTCTCTGTTCTCCCTGCCTCCAATCTGCAGCACCAGGAGACTGAGTAAGGAGTTGAGCTAGAGAAAGTACATGGCACATTCTGGGCTGACAGATTAGGAACATCCATTTGAGAGGTTTCTTGTTTCCTTTGAGGATTCTGTAGAGAGTAAGGACTGCCCAACCCAATCTGGTGGTTTCTAAAGCAAGAATCCAGCATAGTGCTTCTACTGCTGTGTGTAAGCTCACTTGTAGTTCCAATGTGCTGTGTTGTTCTGGCTCTTCCCAGTGTCTTTGTGTCCTGGCTGTCAGGGACTGCATGTTGGATAAGGGGAAATTGCTACTGATCTCTTGAAACTGGTATGTACTACCTGTGCTTTGGCTCTTGCACTTGTTAACTCTCCACTTTTCCTCCCTGTTGTTCCCAGGAAAGTCGGGATGGTCGTGTAGACAGCTGGAGAAATTTCCAGGCAAATACAAAGGGGAAGAAAGAAAAGAAAAACAGGACCTTCCTGAGACCTCCCAAAGTAAAAATGGAGCAGCGTGAATGATCCTGGAAGCACTGCCCATGTGCAGCTCCTCAAGTCCCTTCTCTGCTTTTAAGGACTCATTGGCACCTAGAGTAAGATTTGCTTTTTAGTAGACTGTTTGTTTCCAGTACAATTAATTATCAGTCGAAGTATTTTTTGTACTCTGTCTGTTTGAAATAGGGCCAGAGAATGACCCCGGCCAGGGCCCCGCTACACGTAGAACACTTGGCTTAGGAGAGTCCCTGCCATTCCTGCTGTCCCGTGTGTCTGCTGCCCTGTAACTCGGTGTTTTGTACTTCACAGAGACTGTGCTGTTTCACCACTTCTGTTTCTAGTTTGAGAGCTGAACAAAATATTGGAAATGCATCCAAACCCTTCCAGGAACCATCTTTCTCAGCGAGTTCAGCTTGGGAAAGATCTGGACTGACTCTAGGAATATGCTTCCAGCACTGTGTAGTGCAGCTGGCCTGCAGTTAAGGCCTGCAGCTTCTCACTGCATTGAGTGAGTGGTGCTTGGAAGGAACCTGCCCCCAAGATCTGATTTCCAAACTAAAATCCCAGCTCTCAGGCTTAGACTTCTGTTAATCTCAGACCAGCTGGTCAATTCTTATAAAGGAAAATAACTTCTCTTGATTAATAGTTAAGCTGCAATGGTCTGTATGTAAAATAAATTTTTACCCAAATTATCGGGTTTTTTTTCCTTTGAATTATTAAAAAATACAATAGTGTGAATGGAGTGCTGTCACTGAGATGCTGTTGCTGTTCAGCTTGTTCCCCAAGCTTAGACTGTGGTGCCAGCTCTCTGCCTTTCTCCACATCCCTTTTAAGCTGCCTAAGCTGTTCCAAGTGCAGTGTCACCAGCCTGACACAGAGGGGACATTAACTGTCCTCATTCTCTGGCTGTGCTCCTGGCAGAGCCTGGCTGCCTTAATTCACAACCTGGCTGGCAACCTTCTCTGCTGGGAAAGGCTGTAGTTAAACTGGTGCAGCTTGGTTCTGTTGGGATGTTTGCTGCAGCTCTGCAGTTGGGAGCTCCAGGGCATGCATCCAGTCAGATCCTAACAGCAGTGCTTTGTGCACCTATGGGTTGTGACAGTCTTGCCCTTCAGGACTGTCTTAAAAGCCTCACACTTCCTTTCCTGCCAAAATAAGAGCCAATTCTTACCAACAAGGAAACCCCAACATTATTTCCTTGTTAAACAACCCATGGGGCATAAAGGGAGCAGACAAACACATGTGCTTTCTTGTTATGAGTGACTCAGGTGGATGCTCTGCCCCTGACCTGAGCGATAGCAATGCCACAGAATATGTTGGGGGAATCCCCACGTGGAATCTGGGCAGAGCAGTGCCAGTGGCATCAGGAAGGAGTGGGTCCCACATGTGCCCAACCACCCTTCCTTCCCAGGCTGAAGGAGCACAAGGACCAAGGTGGGGCTTACAATGCTGCAGGAGGGGTACAGGAACAAGCTGCCCCTGCCTGAAGCATTTGCTGGCTGATGTTTTCTGATCTGGGGACTCCCACAGCAGAGCAGTGCCCTTCCTGGCACTTTGCCCGATGAATGTACCTGTCATGGAAGCCTTGGAACAAGTAGTGTGCTGACCCCAGGCTCTGGAAGGAAATGAGGAGGACAGATCTGGTGAGGGTACTGGCCCCCCTCTTGCTGAGCTGAGACCACCTCTGTGCCCCTGGCCCAACCAGGGAGTGTCCCTGCCCTAGAGCTGCTCCAGGGCTGGGCTACCCCATCTATGGCCAGTGAGGCACCAGGTGTCACACCAGTGAGCCTCAACCACTGTGTCCCTTCTGCTGCCTGCCGGAGGAAGGACTACAGGAACTGATGTCAAGCTCCAGCGTGCAGCCAGGGCATGGCTAAGCATGTCACAAGTGCCAAGAGGGAAGTGAGTCACTCACCTGGGGAGCCAGCACGACGCCCTCTTTCCTGTCAGAGCCTCTTCCCAGGCAGGAGCGCACACACAGCTCGGCCCTGCTGGTGTCTCCACTTGCAGCACACACCTGGTGGGCTGGGGTCTGTGACTGAGCTGGAGCAGGTGCTCTGTCTGTGACCCCAAGGTAAGATGTTCCTTTCCCTTCTGCTTGCTCTCCACAAGCTCCTTCTATGTCTGGGTAACTCAGGCTATGGGCTGGGTCTGAGCCACAACATCTCTGACAAGGCCAAGGGCTTCCGAGACATCTTCATCCTCCCAGCATGGGTGTGGGAAGACACTCCTTGTTCTGCATGCTGAGCCAGCAGGGGTGAGGTGATGTGCATGGTGACAGCTGAGTCAGGTGGGTGCTGCTGGTGCCTTTGGGGCTGTGGGGAGGGGGCTGCTCTCACCCAGGTCCTATTCCACCCCTGAGTGACAACAACCCTGGCTTTGCTTGATGCTGTGAAGCAAGGTGAGGGGCCCTGCCTGGACCTTACTCCTGTGAGGAAGAGGAGGGAGTGCTTGGAGCCTCTCAAGGAGGCCAGGTCCTCATGCCACTCATGCACAGCCCCTGGCTGGGCAGGCAGCTGTGGCAGGAGGTGTCTCACTGCAGTTGAGGGCAGCAGAAGTGCTGTCCAGCTGTGGCAGCTCAGGCAGGATGTGGCTTTTGCCTCCAGCAGAGCTGTGACAGCCTGGGGCTATTGAACACAAATCCTGATACGGTGGCCCATGAACTCACTCCTCTGCCCAGTGCAGCAGGGCTGGGCTTGGGAACCAAAACCAGCTGGAGGCTGCCCTGTTCCCTGCCTCACCCACTAACCCTGTCCAGCTACCAGCAGTGACATTCTCTGCCAGTCTGTCACTCCCTGTGGCACAGCCAGCAGCAGAAGCCTTGACAGCTGTCAGAGGGTACCCAGGGACTGCTGCTGCCACTGTCCCAGGAGTGGCTTCTGGCCAATGGCTTGGTGTGTTTTCCTGCTGAGCAAGCCCAGCTATGGGGCACATTCCTGCAGGGTTGGTAACGAGGTGGGGACATGCTGTGCTCAGCTCTGAAGTGCTCAGGAGGGGGGAAGGTGAGTTTTAGTGTTTCTTTCCTGCAACGAGCAAAAGAAAATTCTGCGCAGTGTTACATGAGTAGTGGGAACTCACAGACAGTAACACTCAGCACCAGCTGAGCGTGTGCTGCGGCTCCAAAAGAATTTCATGGTTTTTCAAAGACCCATCCTGGCACTCAAGAATGTGTCCTGGGGACTGGAATCGGCAGGGACCAAGCTCATGTGTGTGCCAGTGGCTGGTGCTGTCACAAGCTGCATGTTGGTATTTCATCTTGTCCGTTTGCTACTGACAGGGCAGTCACAGACCCACCAGCTGCAATGCTGCTCCTCCTTGCAGAGCTCTTTGTCAACACAGCGTAGCTTGCTCTTGGGAAGAAATCTCTGGATATTTGCTTATAAAACAACTGGTTTCTGATCCCTCCAAAATTTACACTTGGTTATCCAAAGCGAGCGTGTTCCCAGCAGGCTACCTCTAAGAAGGAAACAACCACAAGGACATGTGCCAGAGGCAGGTGGGGCTTACAGGAGGCACTGGGCACCTGCCATGGCAGCATGTGCTGCCACAAGAATGCTGCTGGGTGCCAGACCCATGGGCAACAGCTGCTGCCCACCAGTCAGCCTGTGTGGGACTATCCCCAGAGAGTGGAATTTGGAACAGCTGCTCTGGGATCCAGCACGTACAACATGAGGGACTATCAGCTCTCCTTAACAGCATCTATGGGAATCAGAGTAAAAGAAGTTTATTTTTTATTAGGTTGCAAGTTAGCCTGATGATATTCATAGGCGTAATCAAGGTTGTTTTTTTTCTCAACTTAGCCTTGCAAAGCTGTCAGAGTGTCAGCCGGTGTGTGCATTCCCTGGGCGGGAAGAGCAGGAAATAGTGTCTAGCACAGGGCAGTCAGACTGCCAGGAGTGCTGAAGGAGCCCAGCCTCCACTGGCAAAATCCATCTTAATATTGGAGTCAGTTACATGCTCAGAAATCGGCAGCAGGGCCAGGAGAGAAGGAAAGGGGCTCCCAGGTGGGAAGGGAGTAAAAGGGAGGAGCTGCTTGTGGGAACTGTATGGGGGCAAAGGGACCTGCTGATGCAGAATGGCCATGCTGCAGGGCTGAGCAGAGGAAGGATGAAGACTTCTGAAGCTTCCTCCTCAGCCCAAAACCCCCTGGGCTTTCATTTCCTCTAAAGGCTGGGCTGTGGCAGGACAGCAAGCCAAGATTTGTTAAGTGTTGCCACATCAGCGGCGAGCACTCCCCTTGCCCCTGACGTTGCTGGCTGCTCTCCCCAGAGACTTGGACTGGCTGTCAGCCAACCTCCATAGCAGGCTCTTGTTTGGTTTGAAGTTTAAACCCCCAGGAGCAACCTAAAGGGCAGAGCTGGGGCTCTGTCTCATCCATGAAGGGTCAGGTTCCTTCATCCTTACAGCAGCTGATGGGAAGGGGAAAGGAGGGAGGATGTCTGGCGGCAGAGGGAAGTGGCAGCTTCCATCCCAGCACAGCTCTGGAGCGTCACTGCAGGAGCCTCAGCTCTCCCTCGTGTGGCTGGACAGACAGAGCTTGGCTGTCCCTTGCTCCTCATGCCAACCCCCAATGCAGCCCACCCTGCCAAGGCTTCCATCCCATGTGGTGCCATTCTATGGGGCTCCCTCACATTGCAGGACTTCCACTCTGCTCAGGGGGCTTCCAAATACTTGGCCACCCTATGCTGTGCTGCCAGCTGTGGTGTCCATGGACTTCAGGTTGTCTTGGAGTTCTCCCTGAGCGGGGTTCAGGGCAGCAGGATACGGATTGTCCAGCAGTTTGGAGAGCACTTGCACATCTCCAGCTTGTCTGGAGCTCACCTAGGGATCCTGGGGGCTGCCTGCCACCTGGATTACACCTTCAGAGCACTGTGCTGAGTGCACACCAGGTGTTTCCCTGTGTAGTGGCCCTGGGTAAGGTCACCTGCACTCTCTGGAGAAGGGACAGGGAAGAGCCAATCTAGGCAAAGAAGCCCAGGCTGGTGCTGGGGCTTTGCCTGCCCCTGGCTGGAGACATCCAGGCACTGGCACAGACAGTGGGTGGGTTCTGGCATGGCAGCCTGGTACTGTGCAGCCCAAAACCTTGGGACTTCTGAGACCAGGTGAGCCAAAGGCAGCACAGAGCAGCACTGCTGCTGTCCACCTTGGCCCCTCTGTCAGCTGTTACCCCAAACACCAGACTCAAGGCTCTGGTTGCTGTAGGTGTGCCAGGTTTTTGCTCTAAGCTCACATCCGTGCTGCATGCAGATGTAAGAACAGAGGAAGACACAGAGGGCGGGTTAATCATCTCCATGGGGGGACAGCCTGGGATTTACAGCTCGGCTGAGATGTGTGTGCAGCTTTGCTTGTCAGTGGTGGCTCTGAGCACCCCACCATCAGTGTCACCATGCTGAACAAGCTTCAGGCTGCCACAGGTAACAGTGGCCGTAATGTGATGGTGTATGGGACTGCTGTGCTGTCTCTGTCTGCTGATATCCCTGAGATAAAGGGAGACTTGGGATGGTGGAATCCCTGAATTAGTTCCAACACAAGTCTGAAGGAGACTACTAGGAAATGAGTCTGTTCATATATGAGTTTCCTATCTCTTCCTTTCCTGGAAGTTATTAAGTGGCTGCCATTCATCTGTTTGGGCAGAAGATGCTCAAAAAGTTGTCTAATCCCAAATCTAACTGGGGACACAGTGTGGATTTCTATTCTGCCTTTAGAGGAAAATCCCAATCTTGCCATCTTTCAGGATCATCAGAAGCAGAGATACTCTGAGGAAAAAGCCTTAAGGACTTTCCAGACCTTTGCTGTGGCTGTCTTTCCTCCACAGCTTATTTTATTTCTCATTTCCTTTGCTGATGTCACACATTTCCTCTCCTCTAGTGACTCTGCAGTCATGCTACAGTTGCTTCCATTCTGGTGCCCTGTTCTTAAGAGCTGCCAGTGTGGAGACTGTCCAGCCTCAGGGACAGGAAAATAACATCTGGGAGACAACCAAGCATCCTCAGTGAAACCCCCACTGCTACTAAATCTGAAGATGGACATATTGTGCTGAATTTTTTCAACTCTGGTAAGTAGAAAATATACTTTATATATTTGTGTCACTACTGACAGGGCAGTCACAGACCCATCAGCTGCAATGCTGCTCCTCCATTTGCACTCCTTGGAGAGCTCTTTGTCAACACGGTGTAGCTTGCTCTTGGGAAGAAATCTCTGGATATTTGCTTATAAAACAAATTTTATTCCTTAAATTCCTTATTCTTCTTAAAACAAATACATTCCTCTTGGAATATACACTTGCTGATGGCAGAGCTTGCTTGTCTCGGTAAGCCAGTAAATCCTGCCTGGGAGGGCACATGGCAGAGTCTGTGGACCGGGAGCAGGATCAGCAGGTGCTCTGTCCATGTTGGTTACTTCCACCTTCAGCCCTGCATCCAGTGAAGCTGAGGGTACCTGGGATTCCTGGCTGGGGGACTGTGGAAAGGCAGTGGCTTGGGCTGGAGGTCTCAGGAGGTTTGGCCAGGTGGCACAGGCTACTGCAGCAGAGAACAGGACCCACAGCCACACATACCTTCCCTGTGGTGCCTGCTTGCCTTTCTGCTGGCACGGGCAGCACAAACAGGCTTCAGAGAAAGGGGAACTGCCTCAGCAGGACAGGCTGAGGAGCCCCTGCAGAGCGCTCTGAGCCCGGGGCTCAGGGCATTCACAAGCATATGGAGATATGAGCCTGGGTTCCTCGGGCTGAAGAGGGAATTGGACATTGGGTAAATTCCATGGGGAATGGTGCTATGTTCCCTTCTAGCTGTGCTCAGCAGAACATCTCACTTGGCTCATGAGAAGGAAAGGACACCTCTCTCGGGATTCCCTGCAGGACCCTGGCATTGGCACAGCACTCCTCCTAATGCAAAGATAGATGAGCTCTACCAGGTGGTGCTGGGGCCAGGAGATGGCACTGCCATGTCCCACAGACCACCTTGAAATCTCTTTGCCAGAGATTTCAGCAGACTGGAAGCAGCCACAGAGCATGTTCTTACACCCACCTCTCCATTTCAGAGCACAGCCCTGTGGCTCAAGCCCACCTGTGCAGCCTCTGCCATGGAGGGGACGTGCATGTTCACTCTCCCTTCCACAACATCTGCTAAACCTGGCAGTCTGCAGACAGTAAAGTTCACCAGAGCTCCTGGGCAAAGTTTGGTGGCCACCATCCTGTTGTGCAGAACCAGAAATGGAGGTGTGGGTGGACAGTGCCCTGGGGCACCATCTGAAGGGACCGTGAACAACAGCTGTGCCCAGGTATTGGATTCCTCATGAATCCTGCCAGAGATGCATTACCTGGTTTTATCCCCCCCACTCTTGGTATACTCAGGTCTGCTGCCACAGGAATAGATCACCTTTAATTGCAAAGACCCCAGCCCTAAGCACCAGAACTATTTGCTGGTGTTGCAGATAGACACAGCAGTGTGAGTTTATGATGCAGATTTGGAAAAAAACCCCGAAGTTCTCTAATGATCTTAGGTAACTAGGACTTACTGGGTTTTTATTCCTTATTCTAATGTCAGACTAGTGCATCAAACATTACACTCCCTGTGACTGAAGGTGATGAAGATGAAGGTGAATGAGGAGAAGTACATGTGTCACCTGGGGCCAACTCCCAGCACTGCTGGGACTGTGTGTGCATTCTGCACAGACCGTGGCTGGAAGATTGAGCTTCAGGACACTTGGAACTCAGCACTGCCCAGCATGCAGCTGCCTGGGAAGGTCCAAATCTTGTCACTGTCGTGTCCTTAGGGGACCCGAGAGGGGTGAGGAAGGACAGGACTCTCAGGAAGATGACTGCTGCCTTCCTTTTTCATGACTGGAGAGTAGTACTGAGAGTTGCAATTCTGCAGAAAAAGGCAGAAGAAGCTCCAGCTCCAGCTGACTTCCCCATTTGCAGAGGAAAATTGCCAACGTGCAAATGTGCAAATGAGGAACAACAGCACAAGGGCACCCAGGGTGGGACTCAGCCCACAGAGGCATGGGGGAGGTGGCAGGGGAAGAAAGGAGAACCAGAAGCAGGGACAGGACGAGTCATAGAAAACACTCCTGAGTCTAGTAAAAGATTAAGAAGCTTGAGGCAGGGCAGAGTAACAGATTATGGACCAAGGAGACAGGGCAGGTGTCTAAGTGGAACCAAGGCATCAGCAGAACTCCTATGGTCATAGATAACTGACAATGAAAGGTGGGGTTTGGCTTAGCAATGGTGCCAATCCATCAGCTTGATTTCTGTTGTCTGTTTCTAGGTAAGAAGAAAAGCTGTGGCAGGAAACTGTGCTTCAGACGTGCCCACTCAATACCATGACGTCTGGAAAGGGCAAAGGAGGTGCTGATTCCTACATTTCATGCCACATAGACTCTGAGTTTCGCTACAACCTCTTCACTGTTTTCTACAGTATTATCTTCATTCTGGGCTTTGTTGCCAACTGCTATGTTCTCTGGATTTTCAGCCGTATTTACCCCACCAAGAAACTCAATGAAATCAAGATATTCATGGTGAACCTAACAGTAGCTGACTTGCTCTTCTTAGTTACAATGCCAATGTGGATTGTTTATTACCACCACCATGGAGACTGGATCATGCCTGAGTTCCTTTGTAATGTGGCTGGCTGTTTATTTTTTGTTAATACCTACTCCTCTGTTGCTTTTCTAATGGTCATCACATACAACCGTTACCAAGCTGTGACTAATCCTATTAAAGCTGCTCAGCTGACCACCCAGAGAAGAGGAATCTACCTCTCAGCAGCTATCTGGATCCTAATAGTGGGCAGCTCTTTGTATTACCTTTTTGACAATAATACTAATCAGGAGCAGGTTAACTCCAGGAATTTCACACGGTGCTTTGAGCGCTATGACTCCTCGAGTGGTGTTTCAGCTGTTCTCGCCATTCATGTCATCATCTGCATCCTCTTCTATATAATTTTCCTTTTAATACTAGGTTGGAACATTGTCATTATCAGGACCTTGTTCTCCAAGTCAGTGCATCCACGGAAGAGCGCTCACGTCAAGCAAAGGGCCCTCTGGATGGTGTGCACAGTGCTGGCTGTGTTCATCATTTGCTTTGTGCCTCATCACATCGTGCACCTGCCCTGGACTCTGACTGTTCTGGAGCAGTGGAAGAAGGAAAACTGTCAGCTGCGCCAACAGCTCAATGATGTTCACCAGGTGACTTTGTGTCTCTTGAGTACGAACTGTGTGTTGGACCCGATCATTTACTGCTTCCTCACCAAGAAGTTCCAGAAGCATGTTTCAGAAAACCTGAAAAGCATGAAAGGGAGTCGCAAATGCTCCAGGCAAACAACAGACACGGTGATTGAGGGCACCATTCACCAAGAGGATGCCATTAGGATAGGTTAGGACCACTCTGTATGTTCTAATTGCACATGGAGAGGTGTGAATTATTTGCTCATCTTGAGTTGTTGACACAACAGACGACAAGGATTTTACATTTTCTTCTTCCCATTAGACAGAAGAACGGATGTTAATTTCTTCTGTCACATGCAACGGGCAGAGCTGGAACCTGCAATAATCTGGCAGCAAAGCTCCTTCTATCCAGGCTGGTGCTCTTATGGGCACTGAGAACAGCTCAGATGTCAGTTTTAACGTGAAAGAAGCACATCACTGAGCCTCTGCAGTGAGCAGCTAGAAGCTGAGTGCACCAAAATTAGCCATTGAGTCAGTCCAGATAGCACCATCCCTGCTCCTCTGCCTGCCCAGCTCTCACAGTGGATCCAGTATTAGAGCTGTAAGGGACTTCTAAAAGACCTGGAAGAACAGATTGAGCTCTGAGTATCATTGTGTGGCTTTTCTAAGCAGCTTACATGATCCTGTGAAGAGAGTATGAGCTGATGAAGCTCTTGAGTGGCTGTAAGGGATGTAGTCCACGGAATTCCTCAACTGCTGTCAAATATCTGCACCTCCAATCCCTTCATCCCTTCTTAGTGACTCATGTGGTCTGCTGGGATCTAAACTTGATAGATGTCTGGGAGAAGCTATTATGAATCTTTGCTTCCAGATCTTGAGTCAGTAAAGCAGAGAAGGAAAGGAAGAGAAATTGGCAGGGCCTCAGCACACCTCCCCTCTCCCTCCACCCGATCAGCATTATGGCCAAAGGGTACCAAGGTCTGCCCTGGCTTCCTGTGTGAGGGCAGAACTGGCCAGCCAGTGGCCTCATGCACTCAATTTAGAAATTTCTGACAGACAGCCAGTCTTGCTCAGGAGGCTCCAGATAACAGAGGGCTACTGTCAGCATGGGCATTATGATAAAGAAAAAAAAAAAAAGCTTAAAATGCTTCTGTATCTTTGTACTTATTTATTCAAATTAGGGTTGTAGCCATTACATATTCCTTCCTCCAGCCTTTCCAGTTCTGCTGCAAATAATTGAAGCTGACTAGTTCTTGATCTACAGCAAGTGAAGTGTTAGGTCAGGACACTTGACAGACAAATAATTCACACACTTCAACAGCACTGGAGGCCACTGACCCAGGGCCGGATGCAGTCTACTGGGGCCCAGAGAAAAGTGGTTTTCCATGAGTGCTGAGTTCTGTTACCAGTCATGAGATACTTGGGGTTCCTTCTGTGACCCAAATTACTCAATCTAGCACAGGAAATTGGGCAGGGAAGGGAACTTACTTGTTTTCACAACAGTTGTTGGTTCTCTAAAAGTCCTAGTCTGTTGATGACAGGAAGAGTGTATCTGACTTGTGACACCAATTATTCATGTGCAGGGTAGCCTTTCCACACCTGCCCAAGAATGGGAAAGATAAGCTCAAATCTTTCCAAAGACAGGACCAGTATTTGTACTGCTTTGCCTGCTTGAACTGATACAGGTCCTTCAGATGTATCCTCTGGAGCTCCTCAGGCAGCTTTTGTCCTTATTTGTGCCAGTGAGGAAAAGAACTAAGATGTTTATTTTTGTAAGGCCTTTGCCAGGGCCAGCCCTGCTCTCCAGGCCCAGTGCCAGAGGAAAGAGTCTGATCACAATAAGAATGCATCTCCCTCCTACTCCTGGGCTCTGCTCCACAAAAGGCCACCCACAACAAACACTTGCCAGTACCTCATGCCCCTCAGACATGTTCAAAGATGCACCCTGAATCTGCAGATCCACAGCACACAGGAAGGGAGAAGTTTCTGTAATTTAAAAGCCTAAATCTGGCTTGCTGGATGAATCTGCTTTTGTTTCTGCATTGTTCTGTGGGCATATTCTGGATGAGGAGCTCTCACAGCTGGTAGGGGGGGTCCTGCTTTCCCCCCTTGGCTCCCAGCAATAGCAGAGCTCACAGACCCTAAAGCCCTGATAGATGGAGTTTGGCAACTCTTGGAGGAAATGGAAAGGATTTTTACATGGAAAGCTGGCAGATGCATGATCTACTGATTCTTGGAAAGCTTGCAAAAGTTTACAGTTTAGCTCTTTACCATGGGTACATAACAGGCTTTATTCCACAACAAGCACTGTGGGCTCAGGGAACAAACATAAACTTGCATCAGAGGAAAAGCAGAGGGAAAAGCCCCAAGGCTACTTCAGGAGATGTTACGCTAATTAATCAGTAAAAATGCATTTCTAAAAACCAGGCTAAGCTGCTACTTTCTGTTCCTGGAAATACTTTCTTGTTCTTACCACAATGTTGCATTACTCTGCTTTACCTTGCAATGAAATGGATCCTCAAAAGCTCTTTTAAATAAAATGTGTTCCCCAAGTGTTTTGCCTTTTAACTTTTCCCACCTTCTCATCTTTCTGTATTTATACTTGAGGGAAAACCTTGGTACTACATTGGAACAGCTTCAATGCATCTTTTTTTAAAAAAAAAACATCATGTGAACCCTTGGGAGGGGTGAAATTAAAGGCTCAGCAAGGTTCTACCTGCTGAGAGTGAAGGGGAAGAAATAATTTCAGATAGGAAAAACTTTTGAAAAATCTGCTAGAGCCAGACAAAACCCCCTGAACTCTCTGACCTGCATATGGGAAATTTACACAGACCAATTGTGTGGCTGTGATGTGACAAACCATTTTAATGTACGGTTTTTGCAGGGCTAGGATGTGGTTCTGGAGGAGGTGGGGAGGGGTGCAGGGATGGCTTCTGTGGGAAGCTGTCAGAAGCTTTCCCCGTGTCCAACGAAGCCAAAGTTATTTGGCTCCAGGGCAGACCCCAGCCCATCAGTGATGGTGGCAGCACCTTTGGGATAACATAATAAGAAAGGAAAAACTGTTATTGCATAGGAGCAATTCGCAGCCAAAGAAGAGTGAGAGTATGTGAGAAACAGCCCTGCAGAGCCCAGCCTCGGTGGGGAAGGAGGGCAGGACCTGCTCCAGGTGCTGTTGGGGCTGAGATTCCCCTGCAGCCCCTGGAGGAGCCCAGGCCGGAGCAGGGCCATGCCCGAGAAGCTGCGGCCTCTTGGGAAGCCCGTGCTGGAGCAGGGTCCCGGCAGGACCCACGGACCCCTGAGAGAGAAGAGCAGGCTGGAGCAGTTTGCTGACCCGCAGTGGAGCTGCCTGCTCCTGGAAGACTGGTCCCGTGGGAAATACCCCACGGTGGAGCGGGTTAAATTCTGAGGAGTCCATCCCTTGAGAGAGGGAGAGAGGGAGAGAGCGTGTGATCCCCATTCCTCACCCCCTGCAATGCTCGGGGGAGGAGGGAGCGAATCGGGAATACAGCCGAGTCCGACAAACCCGGAGAGACTGGCGATTGAGATGTGGATTTTTCATTACCCTACTCTGATTTCTCTCGCAATAAATTAAACATCCCCCAGCCGGCTCATGCTCATGTCTGCCGTACCGGTGCTGGGTGAGAGATCTCTCCTCAGAGGCCCTGCTCTCGCCTCACCAGCCTTTCGTTGTGTTTTCTCTCCCCGGCCCGGCTAAGGAGAGAGGTGATGCAGCGGCTTTGGGGGCAGCCAGCCGGGCTGGCCGGGCCCCGCTCTGTTTAAATACCCCTTGGGACAGTGAGCGACAGTGGCCGCGAACCGGGCCACACGGCCCAGACCCGCTAAGGCAGCTCCGCACGGCATCGGCCCTCAGCCCCGGGCCCGGGCCCTCAGCCCCGGGAACCGGGCCACATGGCCCAGGCCCGCTAAGGCAGCTCCGCACGGCTCCGGTCCCGGGCCCGGGCCCTCAGCCCTCAGCGGCGGGAACCGGGCCACACAGCCCCGCCCCTCAGTCCCGGGAACGGGGCCCCACAGCCCAGACCCTCAGTCCCGGGAACCGGGCCACACAGCCCAGACCCTCAGTCCCGGGAACCGGGCCACACAGCCCAGACCCTCAGTCCCGGGAACCGGGTCACACAGCACAGACCCGCAGCGGCGGGTCCTCACTGCACCAGCCCCGAGCCCTCAGTCCCCAGCCCTCACCCCGCCCCGGGCCGGGCGGGCAGTGACGCCACTGCCGGCGCCGCGCTGTGTTCCGGCGGCGGGCGGGGGGCGCGGGCGCCGCTGCCATGTCCGCTGCGGGCCCCGGGCCCGGCTCCGGAGCCGCCTCTCGGTAAGAACCTGCTCGGGCCCTGCGCACGGAGCACTCCCGCAGCCCGAGGTGCTGTTCGCAGGCTCGGGCTGGGACCGGCGGGCCGGAGCGGCGAGACGGACGCGTGTGCTCCGCGCGTGCTCCTGTCCCTGCCTCCGCCGGAGCGAGGGCCCGAGGGGCCGCGGCAGGACCGCTGGCGCGGGGCTGGACCCTGTCTTGCCGCCGCCGACCCCGGCGGGGTGTGCCCGGCTGTCCCGGCTTCTTCGCCGCTGCTGGGGCGCGGAGAGCTGAGAGAAAGGCAGTAGGGGAAGGGGGGCACTGCCCGGCTGCCCGGGCTCGCCCAGGAGCGGTTGGAGGGAGCCTGGATTCAGAGCCGGGTCCGCGACTTGCCCAGGGCTCGGTACATGGCTGCGGGAGGGACCGCAGCTCCCGGGCCGAGCGCAGGCTGTTCCCCAGGGCACAGTTCAGCACACCTGCATCGCTCTTGGGTGGGTTTAGCTGCTTGTGCTGGAGCTTGTGCAGTTTAATAGGATGTTTGGGCTGGGCTTGGGCCTCACAAGCGAGGTTGGATGCACATCGGCTCTTCTGGATGTTCCTGGTTCTGGGAATGCTGTGCAGAATTGCTGGAGCTTTATGTACAGCCAGCTCCAGTACAGAAGGCCTTGTTGGTTGTTGTGCTGCAATGGTGCGGCTGAATGGTTTCCAGACTAGAGCTGTTCCTTGATGGAACATAGCTATAGCCATTCTGATGGAGCATCGAACAAAGAGTCGTGGTGGAGTTTGCTTTCAGAATGGAGCTAGCTCTGCTTCTGTGGTACACTTAATCTGTACTGTAGTAACCTTCTACTGGTAATTAACAGTCAACTGTTAATTAAGATAATGATAATCATATAAATCTTATCTGCCACTTGTTTGGTTTTCTTCAGTTTTGTCTGTTGTGGGTTATCTTAAACTCCGGAAGGTGAATAATGTATGTTTAGTTGAGAATCACAATTCATGTGCCTCAAATCAGTGGTTTCATAAGAAGTTACCTTTAAAAATGAATGAACATAGTGGTTTTCTCAGCTTGCAAGCCTACAGGCTTGTTGGGCTGAGTCTACTGTGTTTGAGGGATTTTCCTTGTCACCTCATGGTGCGATCCCTCTTACCTGTGGAGTTTTGCTATCCAGCTTTTGCCACACAAACAGTGATCTGCTGGTACATTCTCCCTGCTGTGTTTGAAAGGTTGCTGAGCTTGAGGTCCCGCAGTTTCCAAGCTGCTGCAATTCCTGAAGTATTTGCCTGCAGCTTTTGTCTCCCCCTCAGCTCTTCCCTCAACCTCAGCAGCAGCTATGGCACCTGGGGAACTGTGCATTGTTGAGTTGTGCAACACATCTGATCGAAAAATTTTTGCTTTTCAAGTAGTTTGAAATCTTGTTACAGATGTATGCAATAGCCAAAGTAATTGGTGACTTTGGAAGTATTTGTAACTTCTCAAAACTTTGCCCCGGAAATATCCAGCTGTTGAATGAATTTTAAGTTGAATATATCAGAGGATACTAAATGGGTTTCCATGTGTTGTGTGAATGAGTTGGAGCCCCTCTACAGTAGATTAACTAAGTTCTAACATGTAACTTCTGTGTGCCAAAAGGTGGTTATAGATGGCTAAAGATAAAACTAGGTAAAATATACTGAAATACTTTAATTGAACTGAAAGTCAGGCAAGTAGTGTGTTCCTGTGTGCAAGCCATGGTACTCAAGGCATAAAGCAGATAATTTGTCACTGGGATCTGAGTAGCTCCATGCCTGTACTCTCAGTTAGCAGAAGTAGGGTTATTTTTTTTTCCCCTCTTGGCAAGTCTCTGCTCTTCCTCCCTGAAATCTGCTCTTAGAAAAACAGATGTTTGATAAAACTTTTACTGGGTCTGCAAAATCCAGTGATTGGAAAAGAAACTGCCAGGATGGAGAGGTGTGGAAACTTTTGAGCCTGAAATGGAATTGTGTCAGGACTTAACAACTGGTATTTTATATATATTCTTGGACCAAGCAGTGTCTACAGACCACCCACCTCCAGACATCTTCTTACAGGAACTTGGGAGTGGTTTTTGCCCCTATACCATGACCAGTGGCACTCAATGGTTGGTTATGTATTGAGGAAAGTATTTTTCAGCCTTTTCTTGCCTTGTCTTACTTTTAATTTATTTTCTTTATTTCATCCTAATTTGTATAGATTTTTTTTTTGTTGGTAAGCCAGCATCCCTTCAGCAGTATTCTCTGGTGGCCCCTCTCTAGCAGTGATTCTGGGATGATTTGTGCAGATGCCATGACTGGAGGCACTCCAGTACCCGAGGGAGTAACTTCAAATCCTTTCTTTCTTCTTGCAGCTGCCTCCAGAGCCTCAGTGAAGGTGATGTTGCAAGGGCTTGGATCTCCTCCTGATGCCTTACCCAACATGGTGTTTAGGAGAGTGCTGTGACACAGCAGGGCACAGCAGCCTCTTCAGGGTATGGTGCCATTGTGATTCACACCAATCACTGCCCTGTCTTTTCCAGGTTGTCACCCATCAGTCCTGTAACTGAACAAGCTAACTAAAAACAAGCCTTATATTTAGAAAAATAATATAATGTTGTGATGGAGCTGACTGGGGACTCCTTCCATCTCATAAACAGACTTTTATTTGGGGTTAAGGACATGTCTAGACTAATTTCAGAGGTGATGGAACAGTTTCTGCAGCAGATGGGTCTCTCCTGAGTTAAGACTTGAGCAGAACACTATTCTTACATCCCAGGAGCTTCCTGCCGTGTCTTGAAATGTTTGTTGGTTGTGTTTGAATACTGACAGATCTTGAGAGTCACCAGCTGGAACATCATGTGAAGCGTGTGGCAGCTCTAAACCTTGGGTGATGGTTCCTAATTCTATACAGAATGCACTATTATTCCATTTCTGGGATTCTACAAGTCAGCCCCATACTAGTGTCTTTTCTGTGACACCTTTTTTTCCCCTGTTACTTTTTGAGAGAGCTTAAGAAATTCTTGCTTAAATATTACTGACTTAAGATGGTCAGGGTAGAAAAATGAATATTCAGGAAAAGGTGATTATTAATTATTCAGAACAGAAAAGAATGTAGCAGCTGTTTTCAAAATCACATGGAGGTGTTTTGAGTAGAAAAAACAGTGATACTTGTTTTCTGTACTTCAGATTTCCTCATGCTGGCCTTTTGGTAAAGGCATAGTTGTTCTTATCTACCTGTGGGGGAAAACAACACTGTTGGTCCAGGACTTTGAAGTTTATGCAAGTCTGGTCCCATTTACAGAACATACTTGGTGCTTTGTTCTCCACCTCTATAATAGCTCTTGGAATTTCAGAAGCTGTTGCTTTGATTATTCTGTGTACTTTAAATCCTCATTTCCTGTCCATCCAGAACTTTTGGTGTATAGGAAGGACAGCTGGCCTTTCTAGAAGATGTGATTCAGAGTTAACAGAGGCACTTCTATTCTTCATTAGCTTGGCTGGTATTCTGAGGATCTACAAAGACTCATGAGATTTAATTCTTCTTATTCTACTTAATTTTGTTCCCCTTCTATCCAGTAATACCTCACATGCCAGGTGTCCTGCTCTGTTGATGTTTCTCGATTTTGGCAGACTAGGCCTAAGTCAGAGATGACAGCCCTTAGGGTAAGGTCTTGATACTGACAGATCTTAGAGCTAAAATTTAGCAGAAAGTGCTGTGGGCTCTTCTTTCACAGAGGTTACCTGGTACACATGGTGAGCAAGAAGACAAAAATTCCCTGGGCTGTCGTTCAGCCCGAAGATGTGTGTCAGCCCCCTGGTTCTGTGCAAACTTCAGTCCTGTTCCTCACTCTTCCGGTGCCACAGGAGCTGCCAAGCCCCAGGAGCTGGGGAAGTGAGTTGTGCTCTGCTCCTCACCTGTCCCTGTTGTCAAATAAAACTGGTTGTAGCTTAGCAGAGTGTTGGGTTGGATGTGCTTTGATTGCCACTGCAGGAGTTTGTATCATGTGACAGCTCTGGTGTCAGCTGAAATGAAAGTGCACAATCTTATCGCTGCCACAGGTCAGCTAATTAGAGATCTGTTAGTAAAGCAATGACCAGGTCATTAATCTGCCCATTCTTCTTGCACTCTTTCTGTGGTCATCAGGCACTCCAGGACATACAGCACTGGTTTTACTGGGATTTGTTTGTTATCCAATTGGGGATTGATTCTCAAGGTCTGAAGAAAATATATTTATAGCAATGAGGATATCTCCATGATCTTCATTTCCTCCTGGAAGCCACACTTCAGCAGTTCTGGTGAAGTCCTCACAGGTATCTGGTCTTTGCTTGACCTCCCAGATTCTTCCTTTTTGAGCTTAGTCAGAAGCTGTCTGTCCAGCCGAACTGCCCTCCCTCTGCATTTGCTCATTTTCTTGCCTCTTGGGGTGGACTGGGCTTTTGTGCTTGGGAAAGCTGTCCTTGATGATCAGACATTGCCTTTTCAGGTCCCTCCATAGCACTGTACAGATCAGATCAGCCTTCTGAACAAACTGTAAGCTGGCTGTTTATTTTGTTATTTGTCATCTTCAGTTCTCCTGGTACAGTGGAGTACTGAAAGAGTTTAATAGAAGTACAGGTGCATTTATTTCATGGTAGCCTCTGGTGCTGGCTATGTGACTTTTTGATATGTATGAGTCAAATCTTTTATTGAAAATAAAACTTAGAACTGCATAATGTCAGTAATTCTTTTTTGTGATGCAGTTTTGCTGTCTTACTGAGGGAAGTTAAAAATGTTCAGTCTTTTGTTCAGGAAATGTCCTAATCTGTTAGAATATGTCAGAAGTGGCTTTTAGGAATTAAAGGCAGTGTGTCCTGCTGTTGGGAAGTTTGTTTTTAAAACCATGGAAATCAGACAGCATTTTTTTTTCTGTCTAGGGCTACAGCTCTAGAAGTTTGTGACCTGTTTATTGATTTCCAGAAACACAAAAATGTAATGGGCTGTGAGATTTCAGGTATCCCACCCTGTGGGGTCTTCAGGAGAAAATCTATCCAGTCTCATTGCAAGTGATATCCTCAGGAAGAGAGGAGGGAATAAATTCTTCTGCTTGGCTGATGTTTCTGTGAATCATCATGTACTGTGGTTTTGTCACTAAAAAGTAGCAGCAGTTCTGTGTTCTTGTGCCCTGTGGGTGATGCATGTTGGCTCTGTCTAGCAGGAGTTGCCGCATGATTTTTGGGCTCAGTGGGAGTTGTTTTTCTTGTGGATAAAGTTGTTCTTTCCAAATCTTCCTTTTGTGAAAACAGTTCTTTTCCCCATTAAAATTTTCCCTGCTGTGTTTCAAAATCGAATTGAAAAAGCATTGCATAAGAACTGGGAAAACAAGCATGTGTCATCAGTCAAGTAGAGTGAGCTGTAGACAGTCAGAACACTGATAGCCCTTCAAGGATCTAAAAATCATGGGGAGCTTCCTGTCAATGGAACAGGCATTGCTGAAGAGAAAACTAGATTTGTATTTCCATGTTTGATTTCAGTTCTTTTCTCACTGTGTTTATTTCTTATTTTATTTCTCACAGCACTTTTTTTCCATTTTAAGGAAATGAGTTTTCAGTCCTGCAGGACAGCATTTGGAGGCTTGTCATGACCATCCATACCTTCAGAAATAGGGCATACAAAATGCCTTTTTTATAACTTTTACAGTGTTTGATATTGAAATTTCCTGGTTGATAAGGAAGGGAAGGAGCATGGAGAAAGAGCGGGTAATCCTCCAGCAGCACTCATCACAAAGGTTTATTCTTCTGGTTGTCACAGTATTTTGCAGATACCTGTGTGTGTTGTAGCTAGGGCCATGTGGGTGTGTGTGGAGGAAGAGAAAAGCCAATAGTGGAATATCAGTGTTTGCTGTGAGCTCTGCTGGATTGCTCAAGACAGGGAATCAGCAGGCTGGTGTGTAGCCCAGCTTCCATTCATGAACTTGAGTCCTTTTTCAGCTCTGCTTCAGGACAAAGAAACTAGGAGAAAACTGCTTACAAAGGAGATGGATTTAATGAGAGAAAGCTTGGTGTCTTGAAGATGGATTTTAGAGGGCATTTTCAAGACTTGTTTTGGAGAGCAAAGCTGTTTGAGGAGTCAGTAGTATTAGAAAGTAGGACTTGGGGCAGAGGGGTTGGCACCGCAGTGTGAAGTTGGAAATCACACTTCCTTTTCCTTCTTCAGCTGATTTTCAAACACTGCAGTAAGGTTTCCTATTCCCATTGGCTTGGAAGCTGTGGGGTAACAGGCACAGACATGGATGTGCAGCCTGGATTTGGCAGTTACAAATGAACTCCTGCACGTCATGGGAAAGAGAGCATGTATTGTGCTACTGCCAATTCTGCTTGAGAGCGAGTGACTTGTGTGAGTTATTTCATTCCATGGTGGAGGAGGAAAGTTCACTGAGCCCCTCCTGCTTGCTCCTGTCTCTGTGCAGGGTTGCACTGCTATGGGGAGTCTTTTTCTTTTAAGTATCTTTAACATTTTTTTTATTTTTCACCAGATGGAATATTTTACGTGCCAGTTTACTCATTTTGTTTGCATCAGTGTGATGATGCAAGAATCGCATGAAGAATTTCCATGATTCTGGTTCTGCCTGAAGGAAGAAAAAAATGAAGCTTAGTACACAAAATTGTTCAATTCCTGGCAGTTCCTTAAGGGGCTGTTTTATTCTGTAAACCAGACTGATGCTGTCATTTCCTGGGATCTTTAATCAAGCTGTTTCAAACCAAATGGGAGGTTCTTCAAAACTTTAGGGAATTACTGTTTTGGCCAAATCCTCAGGAGAGATCCTGTAGGAGTGGGCAGCAGGTTGGATGTGCTGCCTTGGTATAGTCAGAACACTGATCTGCCTGTGTTGAATAATAAGTTGGAAATATTTCATCAGCTTGGCAGGTGAAATACTATCATGATTGGATATAGGAAAGCTGAGATACAGGGAAGAATAGAACATGTTCACATGCCTGCTTACACCTTAATGTGGAGGAGCACAGGCCATTGCCAGTGCAGGGGATGACTGAAACCACGTTTTGCCTGAAGATTAGAACTTAAGTCAAACCTTCAGAATAAAAAGCACTCATCAGCTGTGCAGTACATAATAATATCAGTATGTGTCTCTTCTACTTTTGTTTTTATTTGGGTATTTTAATTAAATCTCAAAAAAGAAGGGGGGGTAGATCTGCCATGCTGCACTCTGCCAAGTTTTGCTCCTTTCTGTCAGAAGCTGTTTTGTCATGTGATGAGTGGCACGGAGTGAAAACATTGTGAGGAAGAGCTCTGCTCCAGTTTGGGTGATGTCTTGGATTGCTCTGGCTGCATGCTTCAATCCTCTGTGTGTGTGTGTAGTGCAGCAGCATGGGGCACATGGTCATGAAATACCTCATCAGAAAATAAGGGAAGACTGTACTATTCTGCTGCCTAATTCATGCATTTCTGTTGCTGTTTGTTGTTGGTTGGTGGTCCTTGAATAACTGAGGAGTGAAAATCCTCACCTAACTGCGTAGGTGACTCGTACAAAATAATTAGTACAAAACATTACAGCCATTGCCGTAAAAGACAATAAAAAATGTTTCTATAAATACATACTACACCACTTAGACAAGTCTCTGGGGCCAGAAATGATCCAGTCAAGGGCACTGAAGGAGCTGGCAGAGGTGCTCACTGAGTCTCTTTCCATCATTTTCCAGCCATCCTGGCTAACCAGGAAGGTCCCACTTGACTGAATGCTTGTTGACCTTCCTTGACCTTCCATCTAGAAGGAGGGTCAGAAAATGGATCTGGGGACTACAGCCTGACCTCAGTGGACAGAAGTTTGTAGAAAAGACCATCTTCCATGCCATCATGTGGCACGTATAGGACAACCAGGGGTCAGTCCCAGCCAGCATGTGTTTAGGAGAGGCAGATCCTGCCTGACCAACCTGACCTCCTACAACAAGGTGACTTGCATGGTGGATAAGGGAAGGGCTGTGGATGTATCTACCTGAACCTTAGTAAACCTTTTGATACCTTTTCTCCTGGAGAAGCTGGCTGCTCAGGGCTTGGGCAGGTGTACTCTTTGCTGGGTTTAAAACTGGATGGCTGGGCCCAGAGAGTGAAGGGGAACGGAACTACATCCCTGGGGCTGGGAACTGATGGAGTTCCCCAGTGTTCAGTATTGGGACCAGACCTGCTTAATATCTTTATGAATGTTCTGGACAAGGGAATGGAGTGTATCCTAATCCCATGGAACACTCCAGGCTGGGAGGAAAGTAGCTGGAAGGGGGCCCATCTGGAAAGGACCTGGAGGTGCTGGTTGACAGCTGCTGAATGTGCACAGGTGGCCAAAAATGCCAAGGACATCCTGGCCTGTGTGACAAATGGTGTGTCAAGCAGGAATAGGGAAGTGATTGTCCCCCTCTTTTGGGTTCAGTTTTGGGCCTCTCACTACAACACAGATATTGAAGGGCTGGAGTGTGTGCAGAGAAGGGAACAGAGCTGGGGAAGGGGCTGAAGGGCAAGTCTGATGAGCAGCTGGAGAATCTGGTGTGGCTCAGCCTGGGGAAGAGGAGGCTTGGGAGGATCTTCTTGCTCTCCACAACTCTCTGCTCTCAGGGGACAAGGGACAGGACAAGAGAAAATGGACTCAAGCTGTGCCAGGGAAGGTATAGATTGGATTTTAGGGAAAATTTCTTCCCTGAAAGGGCTGTTCAGCCCTGGCACAGGCTGCCCAGGGCAGAGGTGGAGGTGTCACCATTCCTTGAGGGATTTAAAAGACAAGGGGACACGTGTTGGGAACATGGGTTAGTGGTGGCCTCGGCAGTGCTAGGTGTTGGTTGGACCTAATGATCTTGGAGGTCTTTTCCAAAATAAATGAATCTATGATTTTATTCCAACTCTGTTTAATAGATGTAATTTCATTTCCCCAATCAAAGCTTTGTTCTTAGGGAAATAGTGACTGTTTTAAAGTAATATAAAACCATAGTCAATTAGCTTTTTTTTTTTTTCTAATCAGTATAATTACTGTGTGTTGGTTTTATCACAGTATCCTGATGTTAATTTATTTGCAGCTTGGGAGAACTGTTTCCTTGCATGAAACTTTATATTCAAAGCCAAGGCAGATGGGCTTGAAAGCACAAGCTGAAAGTAAATAGCAGTCTGTCCAGGTGCTGCTCATAGCAGGCAGCTTTCAGAAATTCTATCCAGAGTATCTAGTTTGAGAAGGTCTGACTAAGCTGGACTTTGTATTTTAGGATTTTTAAAACAGGATTTAGTGCAAGAAACTGGAGATCACTTTCCAGGGCTTTTAATGATGAATTACTAGCATCAAGATGTTGTGCAGAGCAGAAGACAGCTGCTGAGAGTGATTCTGCAGCCCATTCCTCTGCTCTGATGCCTTCTGGTTTGAAGTTTAGATAATGTGGCTCCTTAAATTGAGCAAACTAAATAAAGTTACATGCAAACCCAATTCTTAATATTTTGCATTGCTGGTGTTCCATGCAAGTTGGAATTAAACAGGATGGTTATTCAAAACAAGTCTAGATGAAATAAAACCTGGTGTTTAATTCACATCTTACAGAATAGTTTTCATTGGGTAATTAGTAAAAATCATCCCATAAAGGAAAAAAGTGTGGTACTTTGCTAGTTTCCAGAAGCAGAACAATGGACTAATTTTTCTGAATGTTTGTTTCATCGCAGCAACTCATTTAAGGGCTTCTTGCACACTTGCTTCCATTTTGTCCTGTTGTTCTCATTCACAAACAGCGGCCCACGGAAGCATTCTCACCCCCTGACTCTTTGATACCTCTGTTGTGTTCAGTTAGAGTTTAAAAATATTCTGTAATAATGTGTGGTAAGCTTACCTGAAGTGCAGTTGAGTTTTACACAAGTTAAAATCTAATGTTGAGTGTGATGTGCAAAAAAACCCCAAAACAACCACAAACCAAAAAAATCCCCTGAACCCACCCCCCCGCAAAAAAAACAGTATTGTGTATTTTCAGCTTTTAAAAATCACCTTTGTTGCTGGTGAGCTGCTGGCTCTGTGTGCTCCTGTGAGGCAGCTCAGGCTGAGCAAGTGCAAGAGCTGGGTTTGTTTTTTGGGAAAGCCAAGCTCTGGGCGGTTCACACCTCTCATGCTGGGTGAGGAGGTGTCCAACAGCACCTGGGGGGACTCGGGGCCCTGGGGCACGTACCCACCGAGCTGGCTGGAGGGCAGCTGGGATTAGCTGTGGTGGAGAGGGCTGATAGGGATATGAGCAGGGCAGGAGCAGCTGCTCCCTGGATCCTCCTCTGGTAGCTTCAGCCTTGGAGCTGACAGCAGCTTCACTCAGCCTCTCAGTGCAGCAGGAGAGAGGCAGGGAGAGGTTCCTGCCATGCCCTGATCCAAGGGTTTTCTGTGCCCAGCCATGAGAAGAGGTGTGCCTGCTCTGCGTGAGAACCTGGTGACTGGGGAGGTGAAAAGGCTGCTGTATATTTATCACCATCATGTCTGCTTCATCAAAGTGGAACATCAAGTAGATGATAAAATTAGGGTTTCATTTACTGTGGCTGTGGCTGAAAAGGGACATCCTGCTGCCCTGCTTGCTTGTTTTTCCTGACCCTCATCCTGCGCATTCCCCTGGAACAGGGCTGAGCAGAGCCAGAGCTGATCTTTCTGATATCATCTTGTCAGACTGTGCTTGGGTCTCTCTGGTGTTTCTTTTCTTTTTCTTTTCCCTTGACAGATCCTACATCCAGACTTCTGTTCAACCTCACAAGCCTCTGGTTTCATGAAGGAGGGAGTGTCAGGCAGGCAGGAGGTGCAGGAGGATGGGAGAGGCAGGAGCTCTCCCTTCTCCCACACCACTGTCAGCTGCTGCTGGCCTTGCCTGAGGGAGATCCCTCACCCCTTGCTCCCAGATGTGGAGTTCAGTGCTTCCATTTCTGCCAGACACACACTGCTGCTCGGTCTGTGGGGTCACACCCCGAGTGTGAGGTGTCCTCTGCCCTGTGTGAGGTGTCTGCTGCTGTTTCTGGAGGTACAGGGAAAGCACAAAGCCACCCTAGGCCAGGTTCTCACTTGGAATTCTCACTTCCCTGGGAGAAGGCATGAAGCCACCAGAGGTCAAGTGCTGCCTGCTATTAAGGCAGGCACTTTGTGTTCGTTGCTTTGGTTCAGTCGTCTGTTACAAGGTGCCCAGCTTATTTGGGAAGAATGTTTTCTTTACACATGTAACATATTCCAGTGGGACTCAGATTTGTCTTTGTAATTATTTAAATTCTTCTCAAAACCAAAGTCAAAGAGCTACTCACAGCTTTTAAGCAAAGCATGGCATGGGAAGTTACTGCTTTATGCATCAGTGGAATGTAAAATATTTTTCCATGCTGAAGAGTTTAGTTTAGCATTCTTCTATGAAATTATACAACAAAACAGTGTTGAATAGCAGAAGTGAAGGATGAGGGGCAGGACCTCTTGGTATGAATTTCAAATCTTCTTGCTTTTGGCCATTGTATTTTGTACTCCTTTTTATGATCTCTGAGTGGCAGAGTTTCTCTTCAGTCCTATTTTTTCTGTTATTTCCTACAAAAAATAAATAAGATTTATATTTAAAACTGAAACTGGTGGAGGAAAAACTGTAAAGGTGACAGTAGTGCTTTGTATTGTAGTCTTGTGTGTTGTGAATAGGCTCATTTCCAAAGAACACGAGTTATGGAAGAGACTAATTGTGAATTCAGTTCAGAGTTCAGGCAGTAACAGTAGCTTTGATTAGGGATGGCAGCCTTGCAAAATCCTCAAACCCTCAATGCAATTTTATTCTGGCACATACAATACACCCTGGTACGTAAGTCCTGTCCTCAAATGAGGAGGAAACCTTTTGTGTTTTCGTGGTTAATAGGAAATGATGGCAGGCTGCACAGCATCCCTGTGGCTGGCACGTGGGACCGGGCTGCGAGCAGGCTGCACGTGCTGGCACGTTAAGTAGGTCTGGCACGAGCCAGGGAGGGGACACAGACATGGTTTTCAGGACAGCAGAAAGTTGTTTCTGTAAAAACGAGTTCAGTGAGTTTTGTGTGGGGATAATCCCATGATTTGAAGGTGCCTGAGTGCTGCGGAGAGGGTGGGTAGAGGAAGGAGTGGTGTGTAAAATAGCCCTTTCACTACAGACAGAGCTAGACTTTCGTGGCTCTGGAGGCAGGAATAAGTTATACCTCTGCACAGAAAGTCACTGGATTTAATTTCTCCAACCCACTAAGTGTTTTTCAGCATTTCTTCTAATTTCTGCAATCCCCTGAAGTTGTGCTGTGAGGGCGTGTAGCAGAGCAGGTGAGGAGTCAGCTCAGGAAAAGCTGCTCTGAAGAGGTTGGGGTTGGTTTTAATAAAGTGGCTCCAAAATGAGAGGGAGAAAGCAAGAACACACATCATACTGCTCATGCACATCAGGTGGGCTGAGGGAGAAGCCAGGAGGACACAGGCTTTTATATTTTGCTCAGCAAATTGCAGAAGTTAATCAGGTTGTGAAAATATTCTGCAAAATTTATTTTTCATGATTTTAAGAACATGGGATGCAGCAGCTTTTTGATGTATAAGATCTCTCTGCTAAATGCTTCCAAAATAAAAGTGATTTTATAAAATTTCATCAAACTTCTCGTTTTGAAAGGTGCAGTTGAAATAATGAACTTGCTTTGTGGATTTGGTGGGGAACAGCACTGTGTGTAAATGCATTTAGGTGTACAGTCTTGTCCTGATTTTTTTTTTTTTTGATTGTTATATAAATGTTCTAAATTAAAACAGGTTAGATTGAATCATGCTGTTTACTGACCTAGTAGACCAGACTTGATCATTTAAAGTGTCTTTAAAATCATGGTGCACGTGTCTGATTAGTGTGTTAGCTTCTGCAGTCAGTGTGGTCCGAGTAAATGATGTAGAAATGTACCATGTGCATGAAGAATCTGTATCTTCAAAGCTTAAAGCTAAATCCCTTGTTTATGAAATCTTTCCATATATGAATTTTGTATTTTATTTGGGAGATGGCCACATGAGTTTTGTGGGAGGAGTATATAACAATTAATATTCTCTGATAGTCTACATGATAAGCCCCCCAAAAGTACATAAAGCTATGAACACCTTTTTTTAACAGGGCTTGAAGGCTGCTGAGGAACACACGATTTGAATCATTTAAGCATTAAAATAGTAATACCCATGGAAGAGCCACAAGACTTACCTGAACAACCAGTAAGTACATTTTAAAAAGGCTGAAGATTAAAATATAAAGCAAATTGGTGATCTCACAATTTTGGTATACAGTTATTTTTGCAAATATTGGAAAAGAAGGCTTTTACTTAGTGTATTTATCCAGAGGACAAAAAGCATTTTGTTCTTTGTAAAATGTGCTGTACATTTAACTCACTATAATTGTACAGGCAGTAGTAGGAAAGGAGTAGTTATTAGTACTTGAACTCTATGGTGTTTCTACGCAAAATGATTACTTGTTAGGCTCAGAAAACCAGACTTACTTCAAGCCTGTTGTAGAAATAATACAATTCACTATTTTAGGGACAGAATCAGCATGCTGGTTATTACAGAGTGTATAGTCTTTAATTCTTCTTATGCTTGAGATCTTGAAAAGATCCTGTGATTTATTGTTTCCACAAGTGGAAGGCATTTTTTAATCACCAGTGTAACAATATGTTGGGGTTGGAAGCCTGTCTGAAGGTTAAAGTTGCTACATGTATATGAAGGAAGTATTTGCAATTCTGTTTGCATTATCAATAACTGATATTATCACAGCATAGAAGTGTTGGATAGAGAATTATCAATACAGTGTGAGATGAATTAAATTGTGTATCTAAAACACAATAGCATAGGAATTAAGGGGAAATGTTTATATTAATGTTCTGTTCCCAAAATATAATTGGTACAAATTCTACAAGAAATTGCCAAGTTACAATGGAAGTGATGTTTGTAATCTTGGAGACCATGTCAAATGCACAGAGAAACAGAATAATGTGTTTGAGGGCACTTTGGATGTGTTGTAATTGAAAAGATTTTGATGCCTTTTTAGTGTGAGGATTTAATGTACTTCAGTTAAACTAGTTAGAAAATACATTGTAATGTCATTTATGCAATTTTGTGACTTAGGAACAAAATCCAATGAAGTGCAGATGTAAACTTAAAATTATTCAGAACCTGGTTGCCACCACCTGCAGATGATGGGCCTGAGTAATATCCACAAAATGTGAAACTAAGCAGCAAAACCTTATAGTTTGTACTCCAGCTGTTTGAGTAGTTTAAAAATGAATTGCCTGTATTAAAAAAGGAAATCTCTCTAAATACATCCTTATGTAATAAAACCTGTCTTTATTCTTCAGAGCAAGAGAGATGGGGTACAGCTAATTTCCAGTGGCATGTCCTTTAAGCAGATTCTGCTGCAATATTCAGCTAAAGATTTCCTTTAATTTAAGTACCTGAAACCAGTCAGTCATTCTGTGACAGAATATGAGAATAGATGGATCATGATGAATGAATGAGGTTATATTTTGGGTGTTAATGGCATGTTCTTGCAGGAGAAACTCACCCTGGCATGCTACTGAGGGTTTCACAGTAATGTCTGTAGCCTGCAGATACCAAATTTGTGTTCAAGCCAGTGCTGTCTGTAGTGTAATACCCTGTACAGGAACAGGATCCAGCTGGCTCCTACAAAATGAGAAAAAGTGCTGTATTGATTTCAGTCAGGAGTCAAAACTTCTAATTTATTACAGAAAAAGCATTAATGTTCCTATCTTTGTGCAATATTAAAATATAGGGGACAAAGAGCAAAGTTTGTGGCTGTCGTGCTGAATCTGTGCAGAATAAGATTTTCTTAGAATTTACAATTGTTTATTTCAATTTCCACAAAATTGTCCTTACCAGCCATTTTTGTGGCTGTATATCTCAGCACCTGTTACTAACATAACTTGACAATTCTGCTGTACAAGACCCAGTGTTAGTTCTTGTTTTCTAATTAGGAAAAGGCTTGTTTTGAGGTGAAGAGCCTGTAGTTACACTGGAGTGCAGGACAAAACTGGGTGTTCAGTCACCACTGTGAACCCTCCAGCTTGTGTTAATTGTAGCTCTTAACATTTTTGTCTTTGTAGGTGAAAAAAGCCAAGATGCAGGAATCCAGAGAACAGAACCTGAGGTATGAGATTTTAAATTTTTTTTTTAGTGTGGAACACTTCTTTATGGTCTTCTACAATTATAAAGCTTTCATTTTAGAAATTTGCCTCTTGATTTATTTTTTTACAGGGTTATGGAAGATATAGTTGCATTTGTATTTGGTATAATTTTGATTAAGTTCCCAATAAAAAATAGTTAACTGGCCCTATGGTATAAAGCTTTATAAAAGTGGCCACAAAATGTCTTAATGGCATAATCACACCCATTTTTTACGGAATGAGACTGACAAAATATGCATTTAATTTGGTGAGATTCAGGATATTTTAATAATATCTGTGCTACTATTTTTAGTGAAACTGTGGAGAAATTGAGAAAATTAGAAATGAAACTCTTGAGTTGGTAGCCTCTCCTATTTAAAGCTGTTGTGTGATACTATTTTTAGCCTCAGTAGATGCTTTCTGATACTGTATTTAGGAATTAACTATTATTATTACTACTTTTAATGAGAATAGCTTTATTAGGAATTACTCTGTTTCTCTGAGTAGCAGCAAATACAGTGAAGAAAGATTTCTCTTTGGAGTCTCTGCCATTCCAATAAGAGCAAGGAGGAAACGCTGTTTCTTCAGGAGTGGACGTGGTATATTCTAAAATTTAGAATTTTGATCTAATCACACAAGCTCCCTTTCTGGCCCATCTGAGGTCAGAGGAATCAGATCCCAGGGAGAGATTTTTCCCTCTCTTGGAGAGAGAGGGCCTGAGGGCAGCATGACAGGTTTGAATGTGTCAGGTTGCTCTCCCTTCTCCCTCTGTGTTACCCTGCTTCAGCACAACCACGGCTTCCCTATGGATGTGTAAACATCCTTGTCTTTTAAAATTGTAGACATTTAAAAATCTATTTTTAGTATTTAGAAATAGAAGAGAGGGAAGGGATAAAGTTGCATTTTTAACTTGATTAAATATTCTGTTTAAATAATGTGGCTCTGTTTTGATAAAGCTATACATGATTTTGACCAATGGATTAGTTTAAAAGAATTTATTGGACCTGTTTCTCCCTTTCCCCTGCACTACAGGAGGTGGAGGAGGGAGAGAAAATCAGTTTAGTTGAGCCTAGAAAGCAGGGATGGGAGGGGGAAGGTGTTGTAAGATTTGGGTTTATTTCTTGTACAGCCTCCTGCTCCCTGTGTAGTTCAGTGTAGGCACCTTTAGACTCTTCCTGAGAGTTTAATTTGCTCATCCAACACAGAACTGTGCAGTTATTTTTTATTGGGATGCTGAGTGGAGTCAGGTCATGGAGGGAGAGAGGGCCGTGCTTGGTGCACAGCTGAGCTACAAGGGGGAAAGTCTCCCCTCAGCAGCAATAAACATTTCCTTTGGCTCCTCCACCCCTGAGAAACTGCATTCTCAGAATGTCAGAACAGCAACACAGGTGGCTCAAAACCTTGTGAAAAGCTGTGTTGCAGAGCTAGCAATAATAAAACTGAAGCCAGGAAGGCAGTCATCAAGGAAGAAAACAGTTTAATTCAGAAATTACCTGTACCTTCTACTCTATACATGAACAAAGCAGCATTGACATGGAACTGAAACAATGTGGGACAGATCCAAAATAATCCAGTAACCTGCAAATATTTAAGTACAGAAGTGACCCCCAGTTCAAGGATGTTTCAACACCAGTCTTCAGGGACAAATCCAGCAGTGAGGCAGTGCCCATGGGTAGGGGAGCAGGGCCACACACCACTTCTGGCAGCAGTTCCTGGGGGAATGGAGGTGCCAAGAGATGTTTCTCACAGAAGCCACCCGTGCAGTCCCCCCTCTACCAAACCCTGGCCACTCAAACCCCATATAAATCTAATATATGTCTATATATATGTCCCATTTATGTCTTATTCCAGCTGCAGATCTCTCTCTCAGAATCTCTTAATGAAACAGCAAAGAGCACAGGGCTAGGTTTTGTGAAGAGTTAGTTTCCCTTGCTCAGAAGGGTTGAACCCAGGGGTTATGATGCCCAAGGATGTTAATTTAAGAATTCATAATGCTAATTCTGATCCTTTGTTGTCCTGGCAGTCATGTGAGCAACACAGAAGTCAGCGATCAGAAAACTGAATCTTCAAACCTTGGTTCAAACCTTCCCATGTCCAGTGAGAGTGAGTATCTCTGCAGTTCTCCCATTGTCTGTCCTCATGTCTTTCCCTGGCTTCATCTACCACAAGCTTTGTCTCCTCCTTGTAATTCTTAGCCTGCCCTCGCTATCAGTTGTAACGTGAACGTTTGCTGTAGTGTTTACAAAGTGCTAATGCCTGATGGTAAGGAAATATCTGTTTCTAACAAGTATTTTTGTGTCACTGCCCCTCAGCTTCTGAGTACTGCTGTGTCTTATCTGCCTTAGACATGATTCTTCTAGAGGGTTGAGTCAATATCAGTTATAATGCCTGTTGTAAATATATTTGATAAATCATCATCTCTACACAGCTGGTGGGGTCCTTTGTAGCAATATACCACACACTTCATCTTAGACTCTGCATTGTATTTATTGAGTGTCTGCAGAAAGCTCTTAGGAAATAAACATAGAGGAAACAGTCAGGGAATACAAAGATTGCATAGTAAGTGCAAAGTGAGTCCTTTCTCTTGGAAAAAGAGGGCTGGAAGTTAGTAGGAAAGTCAGATTCCTGTGTGGAATACCTTTGACTGCCAGTACATATTTCAAAGTGTAAGTCAGCTCATCTTAGCTGAAAGTGTGTAAGGTGTAACTTTCCATTGTAATTGATTTAATATTTGCTATTTTAATCCATGTACTGTGGTGTTGCAGAAGTTATGAGAAATTTCAGCCTACAAAACTTGCTGCCTAACTGGATAAGCCATTTACAAATCCCAGAAATTGCGTGCAGTGTTACTGTGGGATTTTTTTTGGTTTTTACACCATAAAGGCTATTGAGTAACCAGATTATATGGTGGTGTTTAAATGAAGAAAAAAATATAGGGAGACAGTAAATGGAATTTCAGTCTAAGATCAGTCCATCTATTTACTATTTTCAAAAAACATATTCACCTCTTTTCATATTAACACATATTAACTATTTTCAGAAAACCTATGCCACTCTCTGTGCTTGTACACAGGAGCTTCTGAGATGAGTGAATGATGAAAGACTTACTAAAAATCAGTTATTTGGAAATCAGCTAATCTGGAAAAGAAGAAGGCAGTTATTTAAAATGAAAAGGTCATCATGTAATAAATTTGGTTTCAGAAACTCAGAGAAAATAATTGCTTCTTCTGCCTATGTATGCTTAATTCTTTGTATGCAATTTTATAGCTACAAATTCTAGAATTATCATTACTACATAACTATTCAGATGAAAATTCTTAAAAATAACCCCCACAAATCTTAAACATTTTTGCAGGAGGGGTGTGGGAACTGATAGGTGTTAAAGGAAAGCCTTTAGCTCTGAAAGTTCCCAGTTTGTGTTTCCTCTTGTATCCTTGTGCTACATGGGTTTCACACCGTGAGTAAAGGCAAACACTGAGGAGCAGAGGAAGGTGGTTCATGGATCATTTGGGAGGTTCAGCACATGTGGTTGATGGTTTGTACTTCTTGTGTTCAGATTACACAAAGAGAAGGTTACTGAGGTGGCAGAATGCACATTAGGGTTAGAGTTGCCTGTGCTGACTGTCTTGCTTTCCTCGGTGTAACTCAGAGTTAACTACGTGGTCATACAAGAGCAATAATGCTGGTCCAGTATGGACTTTTTGTTAGCACATTATTGGCATTTGGATCAAATTCCAAGGCAGAGTAGGCTGTTACCCGTGACCTTGTGCCGTTTTGAAGGCTGTTAATCGAGTCACTCCAGAGGGAGAGGGAAAGTGTGGTCTCTTGTAATGGTAGTGGTGGGGGAGCAGGGTCCCTGAGCCCGCATAAGGGGTACACTGTTAGCCTGAAGTACCTCCTGGGCAAGCCCTGGGTGCTTTGCTTTCAGGGGGGAATCAGCTGGATCCACAGCAGTGCAGCTGTGTTTGCTAAGGGCTTGGCTATGGTGCTTCTAGGCCTGAACTGATAAACCCATGTAGTGTGCAGATAACACAGTCACAGAAGTTGTAGCTCCCAGCAGCCAATTGCACTGTGCTGGTGGCATGGGCCAGGTTCTGTGCTGGGCTCCTGCCCATCATTGCTTTCCTAGTTTGATGGACAGGTGAGTATTTAATCAGGTCAGCTGGTGTGAATCCAAGGGGTGTTTAGTGGCTCTTGGAGCCCAATCCCCTTTTTCCACCCCAACCTGGAATGCTGTAAGAGAGCTCTCCCACACAATGTGTGCTAGAGCCATAGGCTGTGCTGAGTGACAACATTTGAAACATTTCCTCTGTGGGTTGTCAGCAGAGCCACTCTGTCTTACCTGTTTCAGAGTGCAATTGCTGTGGATTTATTCAAGCAGAAAAATGGAAACATCTGGTTAAATGTAACTACAGGATTACTTTAGAGGACTTTGAGCCTTGCGCACCGCAGCTGTGCTTCACTGGATGTGTATGATTAAGGTCATAGAGCTGGAGCTGTTCCTTTTTACAGGAAAGACTGTTTGCTGGAGCCATGCATGGGTAGTGTATGTAGGGGAAGAGGAAACCTTGGCAAAACAGGTGTTTGGTCTCTGCTCCAGGACACAGAAATGTTATGCTTGGTGCAGATGAAGCCCCTTTGGCAAATATGCAGGGTTTTGGGGAGGACTGAAATCAAAGTGTTTTTATAATAGTTGCAAAAAATGATAAAGAACACTGTTTCACAAGGAGGAATGTGACTGATCTACCTGCTGTGAGCTGGCAAAACATTTTTGTGCCAGTTTAACAGTGTATTTTTTGAGAATTTGCTTTGAAACAGGTATTCAGGGCACTAAAACTGTTTGTAAATACTGTGTGTTGACTAAAATGTACCATGACTATTTATATTTGTCTTTCTTTTATTTTATATATATATATATATATAAGTTTTGAAAGCACCTCTGTAATTACACAAACTATTTTTTTTTCAGTTATGACATGCACTGATTATATCCCAAGGTCATCAAATGATTATACCTCACAAATGTATTCTGCAAAGTAAGTCAAGAAATTGTTACTGAGTTCTGTAACTTACTTCTCTCTGAAGTAATCTTTTTGTATCTTTATACATTTCTCTAATGCTGTAAATCCCACTACTGGCAGCAGATACTCATTGCTGAAGACACTGAACTTACAGAACTCATCCTTTGGATTTATTGACTGTTGTTTTATGTTCACAAAGATAAATGAGACCCTTCAAGTAATTAACATGATAGACTTGGTGAATAATGCACATAATATTTGTCAAATAAACACATTGAACATGAATAAATATAAGGAGAATATAAGATTTTCTCATCATTCACTGTGTTTAGGGATCTTTCTAGTTCTTGCTGTTGGAGCAGGATAGGCCTTACCCCCTGCTGCTTATTTTTGTGCAGTTGCTGTGTGTGTCCCACTGTTTGTTACAGATACTGCTAGATTACAGTAGCTTTGGGGTCTGGTGTGGTAAGGCAGGAAAATGGGATGCTCTGGCATCCTGGAGGAGGGAACTTCCTGGCAGTGTCTGTTAACTTAAGAGCCTGCCTTGGGAAGCACAAGGAGCTTATTGCACTAAGAGGATGTGTCAGTCTGAGTAGTTCCTCCTTTCTGGAGCAATTTTTTTAATGTGTCTTCTGGTTTGAAGGCTGAAAGATGCATACTGTAAATAGTTCTTTCTGACTTTTGTTCTCTCTTTCCACTAAGGCCATATGCACATATCCTTTCTGTACCAGTATCGGAAACAATGAGCCCTTACCCTGGTCAGCCTCAGTACCAAGCACTACAGCAGTCCCAGCCCTACACCATCTACCCCCAGACCACCCAGACCTACGGACTACCTCCTTTCGGTAAAAAGTGACTTTTCAAAGACTTCTCCGTGCCTGCAATTACTGTTTTATGTCTCATTAAAAAGCCAATGTTAAGCTTAACTAGTTGTGTTGGAGAGAAGAGTTTGTAGGATAGCGTATGCATAGCTTAAATTGTAGATGGGCACTGAGCTCTTGATGGGACTTCAGCTTAAAAAATAAGATTTTTATAAAGCTGTTACTTCGGATCTCCCCATGACGTTTGCCATATGGTTCTTGGTTTGGGATCATAATTGTCTCTAGTTGTGGTATAGCTACGTTTGTGCTGTTTCCTTGTTAGTGAAATGACACAACACCCCTTACCACAACTCTGCTTTTTCATTTCCTTTTTGTTGTCCAAGGTTAAGACATTTTTATTTCATCTTTCACCAAATGAGAGCTCATGCTAAAATGTCTCCAAGTTCACAAGGCAAATAATTTGCTCTGATAATTGAGCCCTCTTGATAGCCATTCCAGTCTTTGCAAATGCAGCTCTAGAAGAATGGAAAGGAGCAGAGGCTGTTTTATCCCTTAGCATGGAACAGTGATGAGAGGGGAGAGCATCATGCCACCGTGCAGGGAACCTGGGGAGCACCCTGGCTGCCTGTGGAAGTGCTTGGAATCACCACTCCTTGCAGTGTTCAAAAGACATATGGATATGGCATTTGAGGATGTGGTTTAGTGGTGGATGTGGTGGTGATGGGTTAATGGTTGGGCTTGATCTTAAAGGTCTTTTCCAACTTTTCCAATTTTGTGATTCTAAGTATATGTCTCAGGAGCTTGTGGTTGTACTGCACAACCATATGCACTGAGCCTCTTGCAGATTTATCTGTAGTGCTAAAATCTTAGCCTTGATGTGTATAAGGATGAATTTTTCTTTAGTTAAAGAATTAGATGTCTTTGAATAAGAGCAGCTACATTTCTGGCTTTTGTTAGCTGCTGACAGAGCATGGACTTTTCTAAAAGTTACAAAACAATTGATTTGTCATGATATATTTGAAAGATGGTGTAGAAAAGATAATAAATCCAGACTTGGCTTTGTTAAACATAAGTTAAATTACTAATACTGTAATTACTAATGGTTGCTGGAACATATTCCTCTTCACTGGGTGCCTGCACTTTGGTTTCAGTGCCTTGTTGCGCTGTTTTGTGCTGTATCTGAACAGTGGCTGATGGTTTTCTTTGCCTCATTTATTTAGTGTTTCTTGATAGTGTGTTGTGCATGGTGCATTGAGGCTGCTTTGTGTGCTGTTGTGTATTTTAATGTGTCACATGTTGGTGTTTTTAAAGGGAAATATTTGTAAATATGTGGAGTGCTCCAGTGAAGTTACGTAAAACATTGGTTTAGACTTCTGCAATTTTGGAGGGAGGGTGTAGGGGTTTTGTTAGTGTGTTGTGTGTGTGATGTTTTGTTGGTGGCAGTAGTGGTGGCTATATTTGGGGGGGAGTGTTCATTTTAAAAAAGCCATTTTTAAAGGATTCTGGAGTGTGGGGATATTCAGCTGCTTCAATATTATAGTTTAAATGTAACACTGGAAGTTCTTCTGAAGATCTGGAAGAAGATCTGCATTTTCTATTGACTTCAAAGGAGCTTTAATCTGTAAAATATCCAAAATGTCATCAGTTACTGAAATGTCCAGTGTGGATTTTGAGGTCTGTTCTTAAACACCTGAATTTTCAGTGTGAAATCAAGTGTTAGGAAGATGTTAAAAGTCATTATTTCCAGTAATGGAAATCATACTGGAGAGGTACCTGCTGAGTCATGCAGAGAAGATGGACCTTGCATGGTTTGATGGAGAGGTAGAGGGTAGAGGATTGAACATGCACACTGCAGAGGGAATTCTGGAAACTGCTTCTGCTCACAAAATCTCCAGTGAGCAGGTGGGGGCCAACAACTTGGTCACATGTTCTACCAGAGGGCTTGTTACAGAGGCTGGTGTGTCTTTCTACCAAGTATTTGTTTCTATGCCAGAAGGAAGCCACCATGGGTTATCTAACTGGAACAAACCAGCATGAAATTCAAGCAAGCTGACAAACACCATAGTCTTCAGGTGGCTGGAGTCAGGGTGCTCCTTTTAGAGAAGGGATGGCTTATGCCCTTGCTGATTTGTCACCTCTCTTGGTGTTCAGAGCATTGTTCTGCATGGGATGCCCTTGTGGTCTGGGGAGATTTTTTTAAAGAAGCATTAAAATAAGAGTAGTGACATCCAGGCTGTGTAGCTGTAAGTTGGTATGAGAAACACCATGGTTGTGATGGCTTACATTAACTCAAGAAAAACCAACAAGTGATGGGATGTCCTGTGTGGGGCCTTTCCATGTGTGTAGATGTGTGCTGTGACATTCTGTGGCATACAGTGCTGCCGTGGGACATGGAAGAGTCTCATTCCCCCTCTCACAGCTTCTTCTCCATCATCCTTGAAGCTGTGCTATCTTACAATGCTGTCCTGCAGGATGAGAGGGGAAGAACATAAGCCACCACTCCAGGAGTGTGTCTGGCTCTATAGAAAGAAGGACATGTAACAACAAGGCAGTTGTGGAAGGCAGGGGCTGAAAGATGCCTTAGCACATGACCTGAATCAGTTCCCGCACTGCCAACCCCTCTGCCTGTGTCTGACCTGGTGCCACACTGTGGGCATTATCCTAGAGCATTCAGGGTGGGTTTTTGTTTCACTCTCAGGTTGTTTGGCACTTCTGCATGTCATGAGACCATCACACTGTGTTGCTTCTTGTCCCTCTGTCTTGTGCCCTAAAGAGCTTCTGATTACTGTCCCCTGTAAAAACTGCTCATCCATTTGGAGATGGTGGCACTCCCTTTCCAGACTAAACACAGGTACTCCTACTCTCCTTGGAGGATCTTTTTCCCATATATTTTGTTCTGGAGTTTCTGCAGTGTATCTGCAGTCTTTCTTAAATCAGTCTTTCATTTTTGTTTGCTAATTAAGAGGTTCTGGAGGTTTGAAACCTTAACGAAGACACAACTTGAGAGTCGAAGAGTCAAACCCTGGGGTGGCTGTGCAGAGGGGAGTGATTTAAGTTGACTCACAGGTCTCAAGTTTGAGATCAGATATGTAAATAATCAAAGGGCCATTGCAGAATTTAATTCTGACAAAGCTGCAGCATGGACCGACCTCTTGGAGCTGATGCTCATGTCCAACTTGATGGAGTCTCCCATGTCTCCTAGGTAAGAAACCTAGAGCTCATAGCCCATGGCTCAATCCTGCTGGAGTGGGTGAAGGGCTGCAGGTGGCTTCTGCAACCTTGGTACTGTTTTCAGGGTGTTTAAAAAGGAAGGTGGTCTTTCTGATAGCCCTGAACTCTGTCCAGCTCCAAACGTCCTTTGTCCTTCTGCTTTGCACACTCCTGCTTGTTTTTATGTAGATTCTCTCAAAATATTTCTGCTTTCTAACCAGGGCCAGGGAGAACTGTCTTTGACTTTGGCTGTAGATTTGGAGACACTCAAATGAAAGCCTGAAGAGCCCTGAAGAGTGAGGCCTGAGCTGAGCTGCCTCAGTTGGACACTGTTGGCACCCGTCAGTGCACAGACCTCGACCTTAACACAGCACCTGAGCTGAGCCACATGCTATGTGTGCCGTGTACACATAATTACAGTCACTCTGCTCTCCATGCTGTGCCCAGGACTGTTACAAAAGCATTCCAAAACAACAGGAAATTTTGAAGAAACATTTGGATTTTTTCTTTTTTGTTTTTTTAGCTCTGTATTTGTTGTTGTCAGTCTAGGAAAATTCCTGACTTGTGGCTTGGTTTAAAATATTCATCCTGAAGCCCAGTGAAGTAGTGGAAGCGTTGAGCTTGGCCTTCATAGATCCCAGCTTTGGCCTCGCTGTGGAACAGCTGAGGTCACTTGCAGTGCTGTGCAGCTCAGCCCAAAATCACAGCGATTGGCAGGTCCTTTACCTGCATGGGCAGTGAATCTTAGTGACACAAACAGATTTTTAGTTGAAACCTTTTCAAATTAGTCTTCTTGGTGCTTTTAATTTTCTCTTTTTCAGCCATTTTGTCACCAGCTCTAATCCCTGCACAGCCTGACAGCACTTACTATTGCTGAAATTAAACATTTTCCATGTGTCATTTGTTACTTGCTTTTGTGATGAGCAAAAATCTTAATCTCAGGTAGGAGCATGCTGTTTGGTCCCAGCATATTTGTTTGTAACTGGTCCAATTTATCTGATTCAGGTGCACTGTGGCCAGGTATGAAACCTGAAAGTGGTTTAATTCAGACTCCATCTACAAGTCAGCACAGTGTTCTTACCTGCACTACAGGGTTAACCACAAGCCAGCCCAGCCCAGCACATTATTCTTATTCCATTGAAGGTAACTTGGCATGGTTTTTATCTGCATCTCTCTCCACCTAACTGAGTCCAGATACCAAACTAGAGAGGCTTGCACGCTTGTCCTTGGTTTGTGCATGCTTCTTCATGCTTTGCCTCTTTTCTCTTTGTGCCTTTGTGTTTCTGGGTTTGTATTTGCCTCTTACCTGTGTGTGTTCCAGGCTGGCTCGTGCCATGCTGCTGGGCTGAACAGGGTGAAGAGCAAGTGGGAAGGGGAAAGAGACTACATGTTGTGTTCCTGCATGCTTTTCTGGGAATGCTCTTGCATTTCTCTTTTTGTGGTCTTTAACTTGATGTCAGGAAATATGCTGACTGCAGTGAGATTTTTAAACATTTGCTTTTAATTCCTTCTGGAGGTAGATGGCTCTTGCATATCACACACACTGGGTTGTCGACCTGCTAGGAAGTGAATTTCTCAGTATAGAACTACCATTCAAATATTACAATTGCTGGAAGTGCCACATCTAAGAAAGCAGGTGCTGAATTTCACCAACTTCCACTGCAGTTTTTAGGATTGAATGTGTCAGATAGCTGAATAATAGAATGTTGTTGCTTATGGCATATGTGTACAAATACATTTTATACCTTTTCTTTAGGCTGGAATTTATCATTTATGTTTTGGTGAGGAATTGAGAAAATTTGTCTCTTTCTCTGGAAATTTTATAAAGCATTTCAGGGACTAGTAATTTCTTGTGGAATATTTTCACAGAATAATTCAGGGACTTCAGGAAATTTTTAGTTCAGCTTCCTGCTCAAAGAGTAGTTGATACAGAATTCAGAACCAGATTGCTCAGAGCTTTATCCAGTTGGTTCTCCAAGGATGGAAATTTTGCCGGTTCCAGAACTGGCTGTCAGTACAATGAAGAGTTTTCTCTTTTGCCAACTCAGAGCTTTCCCTGTTTAATGTTCTGACCGTTTCTCTCTTCCTCCTGCTGCTGCACACCTGCAAAAAGAGCCTGTGTCTGTCCTCTCACTAATGCCCATGCAGGTACCAATAGGCTGCATCAAGCCCCCAAAGTCACCACCTCTTCTGGCTGGACAGTTCCTCTCCCCTGAGATGTCCCTTGCAGGGCAGGTTCTCCAGATGCTTTACTGGCTTTGTGTCTCTTTACCAGACCCACCAAATTTTATCAACACATTTCTTGTGCTTGAGGGGCCAAACTGAATGCCATAACCAGATGTGGTCTCATGAGAGCCAAGAAAAGGAGGATAGTTCTTAAAATTAGCAGTGAGTGGGTTCTAGCATATCTCTCATGGAGAAAAGTCATGTGGTATGTCACGGTGCTTGCTCAGCTTGCATTATTATGACAGTCAATGGCCCAGTGTAATATTTATCCTTAATTCACTTTTCACGTTCATAACATGAGGAAAGCAATACTGGAAATACTCTCTTCCTCCCATCATAACCCTCCTTCCTGTAGTCCCACCAGCAGAGCGACTTACTGTGTCACTTTAATTACTTTAATTAAAACCAGCTTTAATTGCCAAGGGTCAGGAATGGTTCTGTACAACATGACCCTTGCCAGATTTCCCAGTGATGTCCCATGGGGAGCAGGTGGCTCCCTGGGGTTGCTGAGGTGACAGACACATGTCAGGCCTCGCTCTGTAAAATTATAAAATCACAAATGTGTTTAGGCTGGAAGGGACCTTAAAGATAATTCACTTCCAACCCCTCTGCTATGAGCAGGGACACCTTCCACTAGACCAGGTTGCTCCAAGTCATGTCCAATCTGGCCTTGGACACTGCCAGGGATGGGGCAACCACAGCTTCACTGGGCATCCTCACAGCCAAGAATTCCTTCTCAATATACCATCTAGCCTTGTTCCCTGGCAATGGGAAGCCATTCCCCCTTATCCTGTCACTCCATCCCTTGTCTGAAGTCCTTTTCCAGCTCTCTCTGAGCCCCTCTGGGTGCTGGAAGGGGCTCTAAGGTCTCCCTGGAATCTTCTGCAGACAGCTCAACCCCAGCTTTGTCAGGCTTTCACACAGGAAAAGGATTTAATCTGTGCTGGTGGGAGAATGTGTGATGTGAGAAGTTTCCCTGCAGGCTGCTCTCTGAAAGTGTGCACAAGTCACCCCAAAGTGTGCAAAATTCACTGCAGTTGTGCAAATGCTGTTGCTTTTTGGAACAACTTTTTGCAGACTTGCAGGAAAATTTTCCTTTTTCAGATTTGCTACATTTCCTTCTCAAGCAGCAAACCAAGGGGTCCGGTCAGTTCAGGGGCTGGTGCCAGGGAGGTGGTGGAGAGCAGAGCTGGAAGGATGGACAGAGTTGTTTTAATAGTAATCCCTGGAATATCTGTCTTTTCTGTCCACTCAAATCAGCAGGGTGAGACACAGTTGTACAATGATGCTGACCCACTGGAGGGGAATTTCAGTGCATGGTTCTGGTTTTGGCTCTTTGAAAATGAAGCAAAGCAGACTGGGATTATTAATAAGGTAGGGGAGGCAGGGATGTAATGTCTGAGGATGAGGTCTGAAGTGGGGGATAAAGGAAGGAAAAAAGTCGTGGCATCTTTAATAATGCAGTACTTGTGCTTGCTGGTCTTTAAACCCCAGCCCTTGAAGTCATGTTTGGAAAATCTGTGCCAAATATTTTTGAATGGTTTTGGCCCATTCACAGGTAAAAGGAAGTGGCCCACAGTGCAGAAACAATTGGTTCATCTGTGTGGTGGGAATTGTTTGAAAAAATCTGATCTGTAGCACTGTTTAGATACAGGATTATTAAAAGGACCTGTTGGAGGGAGATCAGAGTTAACACACAATGAAGTTCATGTGAGGGAACGCCAAACCTTGAAACCCTTTTTCTCATTTCTTAACTTCTGTAACCAGTCTCAGTGGAGAAGCAGCCTCTGCAGAGCATTGCAAATAAGAATAATCTTGTTTCCTCTCCATAATAGTCTTGAGAACAGTGGTGTCACAGCATCTTCCAGAGAGTTGCTCTGTCCCAGCTGCATGGCAGCTTTGTTCAGGTAGCAAGGGTCTTTTCTGGAAAGCCTCACAGGGGCTTAGGCAGGGACCTTCTCTTAAGGTGATAACAGCCTTGATAGTTTCCATAATGTGGAATTGGAAAGAGCTTTATTTGGAAACTGCCCCCTGATTTTGAGCAGTGTTTATGAGGAGTGCTTTTGAGCACTTTCTGAAGAGTGTCTGTGACAGGTTCTTTGGCTTGCACAGCTGGGCTTCAAGTAGCTGTGGAGCTACTGTAGGTCCTTGAGTGTCTTCATTGCTATTATTTCTGTTCAGTGCAGCCCTTTTGTCTTTTTCTAAATATTTCTGGGGCTAATTACTTCCCTTTGTTTCTGCTTCCACAGAGATGACACCCTTCATATTTCTCATCTCCTGTAAATACTGTGTATTTCTACACATCTTTTAAGATTTGTTTCTTTTATTTTTTTAACTTTTTTGAGGCATATTTTGGATCCATTCCTCTTTCCAGGAGGCACCAGGTAGTACTGGTGCTTTCCATAGCACAACATTCACTCTTCAGGAGTTCACGGTGGGTCTGTTTCCCTGGGGGAGCAGGACTGAAGCCTTCAGAAGCTTGAGTTCTTGGGGTGAATTCTGCATGGTGGTATTTGCAGAAAATAAGGGTTTTTCTTAGAGGCATGGTAAAGTAGGAATACTGTGAATTTCTGCAATTCTTTACATAAGCATCTAAAAGTGATTTTTTGGTTTTATTTGTGTGCAGAGGAAGGTGGTTTAGGAAAGAAAATAGTTCTTGGTGGCATCTGGTTTTGTTCCTGCTGATTTAATTATTTGTTGGTATCCTTGTGAGTCCCAAAACCCCATGTTGAGGAATGTTTAATGGAGTGGCCCTGTGTCTGCAACCCCCCAAAAACTGTTAAACAGCTGGTGTTCCCAAGTGCTGTTCTAGCAGCTTCTTCTGTGTTTTGGGAGATCGGAATGCAGTGACACAAAGCTTATGAAACATCTTCAAATTGGTACTAACAACTGCACATTTATAAGAATTTGCCCTATGAGCTGTTGACAGATTATTTCAGAAAGTCACATCCAAAAAGTAGTTCTAGACAGAGGGATGTTGGGAGAGATGCTCACTTTGTCCAGCAGGAAACACTCTTTTTCTACTATTTGAAACATTCTTAATGTTTCCTTAAATTTTAAATCTAATTAGATTAAAAATTCTAAGTTTGATGCAGATTCTTTTTTAACAGAACTGATTTAAACACATTTATGTCCTTTTTCTCAATTTATTTTGATTAATTTTCAACTGCTACTGATTGATCATCAGAATGGGATTGTTGTCTTATCAAAACATCTAGTAAAGATGTAAAACCTTTCTAATTCTACACCAATTGCTTAGCAGCTGTGGAGAGAAAAGGTTTCTGAACCATTTGAAAGGACTGTTTTTGAAGATATATTAGCTCTCCTTTCCTGTAAACCCAATTGAAATGTGACTGGTGTCAAAATGCAGCCCAGTCCTTTTTTGGCTGTTAGTAGCAGAGTGCTGCTGCTGGAAGCAGTAAGTATTTATTTCACAACTTCTCATTTCTTAAGCTTTTCTAGAATATTTAATGCAGTAATTCTCAATTTTACAGCATCAACTACCAATGCCAGTCCAGTCTCTACATCCTCAACTGTTGTCAATATTTCCACATCAGCAGTAGCCAGCATCTCACAGGTAAAAACTTCCTTGGTCAATTTATGTGCACCATCTCCTTTACCTTTGTTTAACACATTGCTCAAAACTAACATGGAAATGTCACTTCAAGTGGAGCACAGTGGTACTGGAGTTGTGGGGCTCAGTGTGTAACTCAAAGTCACCAAATCCCTCCTGTGTCTCTTTGACCACGATGCTTCTCCCTTTGGCCTTTGCAACAAACTCACTTCGTCTGTTCAAAGCTGTAGCCTCATCTGCAAATTGTGAGGTGTGTCTTAAAACTGAGATCCCTGCAAGAGAGATGGAGAGGAAGAAACAATTCAGCTATTTAGAGGACTAAACCTGCGAGGAGGGTTAGAGGTGGATGTTTTTTGGATGCTTTTGTTCTCCCTTAAGAAGAATAGAAAATGAGGTTGTACACAAATAAAACCCCAACCCAATAAAGTATGGTGTGCATTCTGATGGTAGAATCAGCATGTTCTCACTAGAACAAAGTGAGACAGCCCTGCAAGCTAGCAAAGACCATTACCCCCTGCCTTTTTCCTCTATGGGTGATTAATTGCCGTTTGAGTACTTGGGTATACAAAGGAAGCCTTTGGTGTCCAGCTTTTTAGCATGAAAATACAGGAAGTGTGGAAAACGCAATGGATGCACAAAAATCCTTCTGTGCTTATGCTGTTGCTTTTTAAATATAAACTTTTTTGGAACCGTAAGGAGAAAAGAAGAGTTGCTTTTGATATTCCAGACCAAGGTACCTGGTTCACAAACCCAGGCTGCTCTTCAAGGGAGTCAAGACAGCACTGTCTAACAGAGTGGTGTGATGTGACATTTGAGGTCACTGGTTTTTTTTGCTGTCAGTAGCAGAAGTTAAAATCCTCAAGCACAACTCCAGATGCTGAGTGATCTAAATGATTTAAGTAGTTTTCATAAATGGATACCTTCCAGCACGCAGAATTATTGCTTGATGAAGTCAGGATGGCAGGGCCATTTATCCTGTAGTTGTGCCCTCAGCGAGGCCCAAGGTCACTTTTTGTCACTGTCCAATGCAAGACAAAACCACACATTCCAGAGTACAGAGTGCACTGATGTCTTGGCATCCACTCAACTCCCCTGTTACTGTCATTTCATGAATTCATTATGAATTAATATTTGCAGACACTGGAAGCAGAGGAATGGCCCTGTGATCACTGTCTTCTCTGCAAAACCTGCCTGTGCAGGAGCCATTGGGCAGCGAGAGCTCTCAGCCCTTTTTGGGAGCATCTTACATCAGCAGAATGAAACAGCATAGTCAGACTGTGTTCTTGCTGGGATTTTTCTTGGACAGGATATTCTAATACAAAAATCATCCTGATTCAGAGTGTTTTCTGAATGAGGTGTCCTACCATCACTAACTCTTTCCTCCAACAGGAATATCCTACGTACACGATCCTCGGCCAGAGTCAGTACCAGACCTGTTACCCGAGCTCAGGCTTCGGAGTGGTGCCACCAGCAGACAGCAACACGGAGAGTTTGGCATTAGCCACCACCACATACCCAGAGGAGAAACCAAATGCCCTGGTGCTGGCACGGGCGGTGCAGAGACCTTCCTCTGGTGAGGCGGGGTCTGTAAAATACCTCTGCTAAACAGTGCAGGGGGCAGCTGTGGGGAAACATCTCCAAAGGGTGCCTGCAGCATCTTGTCATGCTGGGCCTGATGGGACACTTGTCAGGCTGCTCTCACTGGTGTGCAGAGTATTAAGGTGGGCCAGGTAAACTTAGATATCAGAAGTTTTCTACTGCTGCCATTCCAAGACACCTAGCACGTACTCTGTGTGCCCCGGGGAGAGGGAGTACCCTGAACACCTGGCTGCAGGGGAGAAAGGTGCAGGAGGAGGTGGTGGTGGTGTACTCTTTCCCTAGGAAGGGTGTTCTTACCAGGAGCAGAAGAGGCTCCCTCAAGTGTCCCTGTCAGTCATGGCCAGGCTGTGTGTCCATGGCCAACATCATTACTGTTACTCTTTTATGTTCAACTGTCTTTAAAATAAAATAGACATAGCTGAGTGATAGAGTAAGTCCAGGGTAGTGAATGACTGCAGGGTTCCAGGCCTTAGGATGGAGGGTGTCTGCTCTGGCTTTGCTCTGCAGGGCAGTAGCTCTTGCAATAGCTCAGTTCTGGGGGACTGAATTGAGCAGACAGAGCTGTTTTGAAATGATGGGACAAAGAAATCATGGTTTATGTTCCAATCAGGGTTTAACTACTACTGCATCCACATAGTAAAGTAGCATCTTAGCTTTTGCTAAGGTGGTTTGTGGTCAATGATGTTTGTTTTGGTGTTTGTTTTGAGACACAAGGGGATGAGAGTTGTGTGTTTTTTCTTCTTCCAGGAGATGCATCCACAAGTCCTCTGCTACCAAGAGCAACAGCTAGTAAAGAGTTAGATGAGCAAGCAAGAAAAAACATCCCTGGAAAGAACAGAGGGAAGAGGAAAGCAGATACCTCCTCCTCACAGGACAGTGAACTGGAGGTAAATAGTGATCTTTTCCAGAGGTAGCATTGCAGAATAGTGTGATGGTGAAAATTCTCCTCCCTTTTTTTCATTCCATCTCCAGGAAAATGGAAGGTGATTATAGAATGGTTTGGCTTGAAGAGACCTTTCAGGGTCCTCTAGTCCAACCACCCTGCAATGAACGGGAACATCTTCAAGTAGATGTCAGGCCACTCAGCTCCAACCTGGTCTTGAATGTTTTCAGGAATGGGGCATCCACCACCTCTCTGGGTACTGTGTGCCAGTGCCTCACCACTTTAATTGTAAAAAATGTCTTCTTTACATCTAATCTGAATTTACTCTCTTTGAGTTCAAAACCGTTCCCCTTGTTCTGTCACTACAGCCCCTACTAAAAGGTCAGTCCCCATGAGTTCAAATTGAGAGTAGGTTTAGATCAGATATTAGGAAAAAAATCTCTTCCCCATGAGGGAGGGGAGGCCCTGGCACAGGCTGCCCAGGCAATTTGTGGCTGCCTCATCCCTGGAAGTATCTGAGGCCAGGTTGGATGGGGCTTGGAGCAGTCTGGTGTAGTGGAAGGTGTCCCTGCCCATGGCAGTAAATAAGCTCCACTGCAATAAAATGAAGAGTTGAATGTATTCAGCCTGTAAGATGACGACTGTTGTTTATACCTGTTAAAGCATACTGCAGCTAACCACAAAATTAACTCTAAAACTTGTTCCTTTATTGCAGTTCAGCGCCTGGAATATCTCAGCTCTAACCTACTCTTGTTCTCTCTGCAGCGGGTGTTTCTCTGGGACCTGGATGAGACCATCATCATCTTTCATTCTCTTCTCACAGGGTCTTATGCTCAAAAATATGGCAAGGTAATCCTGCTTTTCCATTGAAGAAAACCCATTTCTGTTATGCAGAATTAAATGTTAGTCTTTGGAAAAGGACTAGTTTGGGGTTTTTTAAACTCTCTATGGTGGTACTTTTAAGTTGTTGCCAGTTTGGGGCTGGGAAAGTACTAAATTTGGCTTTATGCAGAGCTAGGACATGGACATCACCAACATGTCCCTTCTTACAATGTAAGTCTGTCAAACTGGTTTCATCCTTACTGGGAATAACTGAGGTCCTTGTACTTAGGGAAAAGAAGTGGTTTTTCTCCTTTAAAATACATTGTAGATTTTTGAATGTTTTGTATGTGACTGTGAAAATTTATCAGTCTCTCCTGTGGAGCACTGAAGTATTTGGTTTTTCTGTTTTTTTTTTTTAAGTGAGTTGTTTAAAATATTAGGGAAAATGTAGTTCACACCGTTGAATGTAGCTGGAATTATGCCAGGTTTGATATAGTGTGGAAAACTCTGTGCAGTTTAACTGATGAGAGATGTATGACAATTCCTTCTGCCCATATCCACAGTGCATTTACATTTTCTTTTTGTGTTTTTCCAGGATCCAACTCTAGTGATTGGCTCAGGTCTGTCCATGGAGGAGATGATTTTTGAAGTTGCTGATACTCACTTGTTTTTCAATGACTTGGAGGTACATGGCAAATGTGTTTAAAAGGCAGAATTCCACATTACCATGTCAAAATTGCTTCTCACTCCTTGTGAGGGCTCTGTGCTTCAGAGCCTCTTAACTGCTTGTTGTAAGCACAGCCAAATCAGGGGTGCACTCTTAACTGAGACAGGCATTCTGCAGCCTTCTAGTGTCAGGAGCTCTCTCAGTTTCTTCTGGGTTTTTGATTGAACCTGTACAAATAAATAGAGTGATGTCTGATCAATTCTGTATTTGCATTTCTGGACTGGTGAACACTTTGCTTCCACTGGTTTTCTTTTGAAATGGAGAGCAGAGACGTGAGGAAAAGGCAGTTTTGAGGATGTCTGTTCTCAAGGGCTGTGACTAAGCCAAGGACAGAATGCAGGAGGTGACTTCGGCTGTGGAACAGCTTTGAAGGACATGCTGCATAGATAAGCAGGCTGTACCCATGCAGGACCCACAACACCCTCTCTTTTTCTTCTGTGTTGTCTTTGATGTAACTCCACTCAATGTAATTTTCAGAATTGACAGCACTAGTTTTAGGCTTAGGAAGGGTGAATATGAACATGTACCAGTTAGTTGCAGATGTGTCACTGATGCTTTTGTTGATGCGAACAGAGACTTAAATGCTATTTCCATTGTGGCTGTGACTACTGGCAAAGGTGGTAATGAGTTACCTCCCTCATTTTACCTCAGGGAAAAAAGCAACAAAAAAATAAATGAAAATGCCAAATTTGTGCTTGTGCTGGAAGGGGACTCATCAGTGTTTTAGCTGTGTGCTCGGCCACAAATGTACTGCTGTAGGTGTTGGTTAGTGAGTTAAATCAGCAGCACTCAGCACTAGAGTCAGTGCTACCACACTGCTGTGGCTCTACTGACCCTTGTTGAGAAAATGGAATAGCAATGCTTGACCAGATCATGTGCTTTCGGGGTATTTTTGTTTTGTGTTTGCTTTTTTGAAATGGTAGAAGATTTTCAACTGACAAGTGAGCTTTGAGTGCAACCTATTCAGTGAGTGTTGAAGTTCTTTTTTGGCAGACAACTCAAAATGCCATAGAAATGCTCTTGTTTCAATCCTTTCTGGTGCTTAAGATCCCAGGCTGGGCAAGGACCTCTAGGGGCTGGGAATTAAAACCCAGTAGTGGCAGATGAAGCTAGTGTAAGCTCTGTGGGTTTGTGGAGGCAGTGTGGCATGACATGTTGCTGCTGAGAGGTGTGAAGGGATTGGTTTCTATCACAGTTTCTTTAATCTGCAAATGTCAGTGTGTTTCTGGATTACCACAACATGACTTTATTTTTGGGTTTTTTTTTCAAACAGGAGTGTGACCAGGTACACATAGAAGATGTGGCATCTGATGACAATGGCCAAGACCTAAGGTATTGTAGTGATGAATGCAGGAGATGTATTGTTGATGTAATCAGGTTTTGTGAAGCCTTCAAATGCAGGTGGGGTTAAAGGATGAGCTCAGCATTGTGCAGGGGATGAAACCTGGCAAAGTGTTTGCTGGGAGGCATTTCTTTGAGGACCTACAAAGCATGTAAAGAGTTTTGAAATTGTATTGTGAATTACATTGTCCACTGTTGAATGCTGCCTCTGTGCTCAATGACAAGTGAGGAATGGAGAAACAACTCACCAGATCTCATGATGACAGCATTAGATTAGTAACCTAATCTAATGGTCAATCTAATTAGATTAGTGGGAAAAGTCCCTGCCTGTGTCAGGGGTTTAGAATGAGATGATCTTGACGGTCGTATCCAACCTATACCATCCTGTGGTTCAATTATCTTGACCTTTGAAAATCTCCCTGTGGTTTGCATCCCTCTGAGACCTTATGGTGCTCACTATCAAACATGGGGAGGAAGGTTTTTTAACTGAGTTGAATTGGCTCATTAAAAAGTCTGAGAAAGATCTGTCAGGGAGAAGGAAATACAGGGAAAGTGGTGAAGCAGGACTTGCTTTATGCAGTCATAAACTGGTGAAGCAGCTCATCTGCTTGTGGAGCTGCAGCTGTGGTGGAAAGGCATGGATGCTATGTTTGGAAGATGTGCTGGGGTTAACTGCTGCAGGATGAGGAAGGGGTCAGTGGGAAGGATGCTCCGTATGGCTGAGGAGTGAGCAGCCAAAGAGTAAAGGAAGGTTTTGTAGTGGAGGATGTGAAAGGGGTTGTATCAGTGCAGCAGTTCAGAGCCAGCAGCAGCTGTAGCTGGATGTCAGCATTCCCACAAGAGCCAGGCTCTGCTCTCCAGGTGCCACGGTGCTTGTGCAGCTCCTCTCCGAGGTGTTCTCCAGCTGCTGCCAGCACTGCCATCGGCAGCCCTGCCAGAAATGCCGCGGGTGCTTCTGCTGCTGTGGCACACCTAACGCATCTGCTTTCCTGGCACAGCAACTACAACTTCTCCACGGATGGGTTCAGTGGCTCGGGAAGCAATGCAAACCACAGCTCCTCAGTGGGTGTGCAAGGAGTGGACTGGATGAGGAAATTGGCCTTCCGCTACCGCAGGGTACGCGAGATCTACAACAAATACAAAACTAACGTTGGAGGTGAGTGGTCACCTGCACTGAGGTCTGAGCACTGTCAGGAGAAGAAGTGGTCTCCACTTCTGTATGCTTTTAATTCAGAACTGGAGGCTTGAAGAAAATGGTATCTAAAAGCAATTACAAACATGGGAATAAAAGAAGGGAGGGTGATTTTAAAAACAATATGTGAAAGAGCTTAATATCTTAAGATATTCCACTTAATAAAATGGAAAGGGTCCTTAGAAAGCAGAGAGAGAGGGTGACTGTAGGAGTTCCTTCCCCTGCTCTGTGGCCTTGGATCCCTGCTACTGTGAGTGCTTTGTATGAGAGAAGAGCCTTTGCCTGTATCCTGAGAAATGCTTTGAAATAATTGCAGAGAAGTGTCTGCCCAGTTCCCCACGGTCAGACTCCTGGATGGATGTCTGGGCTCATTCATGTCACTGGGAGCTGGTTTCTTTCATTGCTTTGAGACAGTCCAGCTTCCAGAGGCCTTCTGTTCTGTTATTTATTGCAGAGCAGGCAGTTGGTGCACTGGGGGACAGCCCTCCCCGTGTCAGACTTGCCATGCAAACGTGTTCCTCACCTTCCAGGCCTGCTTAGCCCACAGAAGAGGGAAGCTCTGCAGCGACTGAGGACCGACATAGAAGTGCTGACAGATTCCTGGCTGGAAACTGCATTAAAATCCCTGCTGCTCATCCAGTCCAGGTATGGAACCTGGAAGTGCCTGTGAGGCTTTCTCAGCCCTTTCTGGCCCTCGGGTGCAGTGCTGTGCTGGGCACTGCCCCATCACTGCTGCTGCTGTTTGGCACAGGTGCCAAGTGACTGAGGGCAGGAACTCCACCCCTGTTTCTCTGCTGCAACAACTGTAATTAGCAAGGCTAATGCTCACCAAATGGTTTTTCTGACAGGGAATTCTGCCAGAAGCAAAGCAAAAATTACAAAAACTTGTCCTAAAATGCCTTCTGAAAGCAGGACAGCAAAGCACATGGAGAAGCTGATCAGACTTCCCAGAGCAGTCCTGGCAGCACTGCCTGTAGATGTGCTGTTACAAGTGTTTTTCTTCTTTTAGAAAAAACTGTGAGAACATCCTGATCACAACCACCCAACTGATGCCAGCTCTTGCCAAAGTTCTTCTGTATGGACTGGGAGAGGTGTTTCCCATTGAAAATATTTATAGTGCTACAAAAATAGGTAAGGGGTTTTGACAGGTCTCTGGCTCTGTGGCATCTGCTGAAGATTAGCTGGGATTTTTTCATGGGGAACTGCCATTTCTGCAGCTGAGCAGCTCCATGCTGTGGTCCACCTGGTCCAGGCTTCTGGCCTCAGGAGCTGAACTCAGGAGCAGGGGTGCTACCCCTGCTCAGTAAGACAAGTGTTTCTGTACTGGGAGGAAGGGACCTGTTCAGGCTCCATTTCTCTCTGCCTGAGGCTCCTTACAGGGGGATTGTCTTTGGCAGGTAAAGAGAGCTGCTTTGAGAGGATCGTGTCACGGTTTGGAAAGAAGGTCACTTACGTGGTGATTGGAGATGGGCGTGATGAGGAGGTTGCAGCCAAGCAGGTGGGTCTGACTGCAGGGGTGGGACAATGCAAGGGGAAGCTGCTGGCAAGCTTTGCCTGCAAGGACTCTTGTTCCAAGGCTAAACTCTTCAGGCCAGGGCAGCCAGGAGCAAAGTTTGCCTTTGATGCAAGAGATCTTCCATTGTGTTAAGATGGGCAGTTTTCTGGCTCCTGGGTGTTTAAAGTTTCTTTTACTATTAAGGATTGCATATAACACTGTCCCTGTCAGCAGTGTCTTAGTGTGGCATGTTGGATGTAGCATGTTGAAAGGCTGGACTCAGAGATCTTGGAATCCACCCTTCCACCCTTGATGATTCTATGGTTCTATATGCTGATCACGGCCTGTGACTATCAGGATATTGCAGTTTCTCAGGAGTGTGGAGGAGTCAGGGCTCAGGAACAGCAGCAGAACAATACAGCACCTGACATTAGGCTGGATTGCAAACAAGGAGCAAAGAGTTTGATTGATTTGGACAGGCCTGGATGGGTTGTTCAGTTGTGCTGATTAGTAGTAAAGTGCAAAGATGACTGTCAGGACCTTGACTCTGCAGACTTTGCACATTCTGCCATGTGCCAGAGCTGTTGCCTGTGCAGGTTTCCTGGGGCCCTGGAAATTCCCTGGCATTCCTGGGTGCAGCAGCAGCTCACAGCCAAGGTTTCCATCATGAGCAGCTGGCAGTCAGTGCTGGTGCCTGGCACACACAGATGTGCACATGAGATGGGCTCCAGATACAGATGTGCATGTGGCCAAGGTCTGTCCTGAGAGTGCTGTGCACAGAACCACCACACTGCACAGCCCTGCAGCTCTACCCAGCTTCCACCTCAGCTGAAAATCCCTGCATAAACCTGACTGTACTCTCTTTTTACAGCACAACATGCCCTTCTGGAGGATCACGAATCACGCTGACCTCGTGTCCCTTCACCAAGCCCTTGAGTTAGACTTCCTGTAAGAAGCTGGAGCAAAGACGTGACTGCAGCTCCCACAGGCCCTCTCCATCACTGGGGGGCAGAAATCTCACATGTCTGGGGAGTCACTTTTCAGCTTGATGAAGAAAACATACCTAATGCAAACTGTACAGTGGAGTATGATAGCAGGTCGTTCCTTGGGAGCACGGGCCCTGCCAAGTCCAGAGGTGTCCTGTAAAGAAGCCCTAGACTCAGCAGAGCTAGAGCTTGTCTGCAGAAGGGACTTACAGAGCCAGCTGAATACCTCTGGCAGGTGTCTCCAGAGGGAGGGGCCATAAAACAGCAGATTTATTTGTAAGAGCCTTCTCCTTTCTATTCAGCTTAGTTGTAGAACCCAAGTAAACACAAAACTTTATTTTTATAGGAAAATGCTGATGGCAGAGCTTAAACCTCCCTTGTTTTGCAAGCCGAAGAGCTATGTTTTTTTTCATAGGAAATATTAATGAAAATGTCAAAAATACCTCTATTGCTGTAAAATGTGTCCTCTCTCCTTCCCTGGGTGTTCAAAACAAGTTATTTATTACAATGTCCTTATGTTATTTCCTCAGTGTGGGATTACTGGAAGATAAAAAGGTAAGGGAATGCTTCTGGGATATGTGGTTCCTTGTAGAGGCAAGTATTGGTGTTCCAAGTTGATCCCAGTGGCTTCTACTCAATGTGTGCACAAGCCCTTTTAGCCAGCAGGAGATCACTGGATTCCAGCCTTGGTCTGGACTGTACATCTCACAGATTTTCCCTGCAAAGAAAAATGAAACTGCCTGTACAGCAGACTGGTGCAGACTGCTCAGATGTGAACAGAGTCCTCACCTGGAGTAGGAATAACCTAATTCCTAAATCCTCAAGAATGTTGCAGAATAGGCTCTGGCTACAGTATAACCTTCACCTCTGTGTTCCTGACCCTATTTGTGAGTTCCTTTTAGTAAAATCAGATTAAATTTTCTTATATTCTTTGCATTAGCTTAACTACATAGTGAAAAACAAACGCCTTGTTAAGAGGGACTTAAAATTAAGACACTGTGACTTGGCAGCATGGAGCACTTGGGAAGGATGGTGATGATGATTTTTCTGCTACTGTGTCAGAATAGAGGCTGGAGTCAGTGACCTGCAGCTGCCCTGGTCAGGAACAGCCAGCTAGGGACTGGGGCTGGCATAGGAGCTGGTTTTGTGCCAACTCAGGCTGTGTTTGGTGGTCTCCCCAGGTACCCTGATGGCACCAGATCAGGTGCCCTGAGGACAGGTGTGTGCTGTGCCCCAGAACCTGCTGCTGCTGCTCCTGCAGAGCCAGACCTGTGGCTGCATCCAGCCATGGTCATCAGCCCCACATCAGCCATCGGGAGACTGGGCTGAAAGTCTGTCATTGCAGGGGGGACCCATTTGCTGTGCCCATACAGGCAGGGAAGGGATGTGTTTGCTGCATTCCTTTCATGGCATTCATTACTGAGGGTTAATTTCCATCAAGGAGCTGCTGGGCCAGCTTGGCACAGGCTCTGCTGTGCCCTGGGAGCAGCTGTTCCTGGGCCAGCTCCAGTGACCATGGGGCAGAAGGTGCCTAGAGCCAGGGGTTTGGATACTTCGTGTGCAGGGACTGGACCTGGGAGGTCTGTTTCACATGGTACCAGCCCCAGTTTCTCTTTGGGTTTTTGGGGGTTTTTTTAAGATTAATTAAATTAGAATTCTCTTTCTCCATGGTAGTCACTGGAGTCAGGAGTCATCTGCTTTTCCATTCAGCTCCTTGCCAGGTGTTGGCCTTGTGCTCTGATCCCAGGTGGATGCTGGGTCTGTGTCTCCCCAGGAGCTCTGCAGCAGGAACATGCTGTCCATGTAGGAGCTGCTGCCTGCCAACAGCTGAACTGCTCATCCCATGAGGAGAATCTGAGGAGTCTGCTGTGGGTGTCACTGGGCAGCTCAGCAGAGGGAAAGGTGTTTGGCTGCCCTGGGGGCTGCTGGCCCAGCAGAGTCTGGGGGGGAAACAGGCTGGGCTGCGAGTGCTCAGCAGTGGATCTGGAAAGGGGAGCAGGACCCAGGGATGTTCTCTGTCTACACCAAAGGTGTTCACACCTGCTCCAAGGCAGCTGAGGCAGCTCCAGCTCCCTTACTGCTGAGTCCATAGAGTCCAGTTCCTCTGGGGTCCCTGTGAAGTGCCAGAGCTGCGGTGAGGAGCAACCTCATTGCTCCCAGGGTTGGAAATGTCACCAGAGGATCAGGGCTCAGTTGTAGTCATAGAAGAATCTGTGCTGATGTTGAACATCCCTCAGCCCATCCAAAGGTCTCCTGTATGCAGGTTTGGGAGCTGTCCCACCTGTGCAGCAGCCTGTCAGGAGCACATCTCGTACTCCAGCTGGCTGAACTTTGGGATTAAAACCTGTGCCTTAACCTCCCACCACTGGCACGGCCGAGCAGCCCGAGTGCTTCACTCCCATCAGGAGCAGCTGACCAGAGCCGTGCTGGAGAGGGGCTGGGTTTGCCCAGGCACTGGCAGCAGGTGCTGGACCTGCTGGCCTGAGCTGCCTGGCAGCTGGCTGTGCTTTGTGTTTGTTTACTTCAAATGTTTTAAGGAAATTTTAAGATGTTGGTAAAATTTTAGCTGAGTGTGGAACTTGCAGCCACTGACATTTCATACTGGTATTTATATGATGTTTCCTTGAATGTATGTAAAGTACTTTTATAACAGGAGGTTGATGGTACATTTCTGTGTTTGTTAATAAAGGGGTGACCTGGCTATTTTATTTTTTCCTCTACTGGCTGAATTTAAGCCTTTTCCTGTCTCGAGACAAGAATATCATCTCTGTCCAAGCATTGATTTTCTCCTGCATCTGTCACCAGTTCAGCTACAGTCAGGTCAGGGGTAATGGGAGAGCAAACCTGAACACCTGAAGGACAGTCAGCCTGCAGGCCCAGAGCACCTGAGCTCACCTGGGTGCTGCTGGCTTCCCCTTTGGCTTCAACACAGCCACAGAGGCTTTAAAAACCACCTGATTCACTAATACTTGTTGCCTTCAACAGCCCTTGGGGAGATGTCTGTGCTGGCACTGGTGGGAAGCAGTAGGACCCTTGGAGCCCACAGCACCTCTTTTGCTGTGCTACAAGGGACGAGGAGTCCCAGGTGCTGCTGGCTGTGGGGCCTTTGCCTGTTCATGGTCTGTAATGGGAACTGTCCTGTGAACTGGAAAAAAAATAATAAAGTCTTTATTTTCTATAGTCAGTGCTTCAGCCTGTTCTCTGCCCCTGTGCCAGTCCCTGCCCTGTGACAGCCTGAGCCAGGCTTGGCAGCACCAGGAGCATTGAGGCTGTCACAGGTCACAGTGCAGCCACCAGAGCCCCCAGTGCCCCTGGGGAGTCCTGGGGAGCCATGGACCTGCTCCTGGGCCCTGCTGAGGTGCCCAGGGGAGGCACATGGTGCTTCCTGCACAAACATTACCGTTTTCTTCTGCACAAGGCCCTCTCCCACCCTCTGCTGTGGTGCTGCTGGCCTTGGGCAGGGCTGAGCATTTCAGCTGCTCCTTGTTATGGAAGCTCCCTCCTGGGATGGGGTGCTGGGAGGGAGGTGAGGGGAAAGAGCCCAAGGTCAGTGCTGTGGGCAGCCAGGATGTGCCACAGCTGCCAGCTGGGCAACAGCAAAAGGCAGGGGCTGCTCTGGGGCCTGCCTGGGTTTGGGCACCAAGCTGGGTGGAGGCAACCCCATCTGGGAAGGGGTGTCTGCCCAGGGGCTGGCACAGCACGGACCCCAGTGCTGGCCACATCAGCAGCCACCTATGGCTGAGAAAAGCCATGGCCAACTCCAGCCTGGTCATGGCCTTGGGAGCGCAGCCCAGGCTGTGGTGGTGGGAATGGCAGCAAAGGGAGCATGAGGTGTCCATAATAAGCCAGAAGCCCTGACCCACCCTGCAACCACTCCTGCCAGCACAGGCCTCCTTCCCCATCCCTCCCTGAACACAGTGATAACAGGTGAGCTTTGACCTTAACACCAAAACTAACACAAGGAGGAAAATCCTGGCTAGAAACAGAAAGGTCAGATAGCCACAACCATGGAGAAAACAAATTCTCCCTGACCCACCAGCTATATTCCTGCACAGGAGTTGCAGCAGCAAGCACAGGAGAGGCATGGAGAAAATAAACCAGTGCTCTTTATTTTCTTTTTTTTTTTTTTTAAAAAAAAAACCTAGTAATAAATAACAAGAAAACCTAACACAGCAGAGCAGGTATATGCTACATTGTGATGGACTCATCACAAACACTGGTTTTCCTTGAGGGTCCAGCCATGGGAGCTCATGCTGTATGCCCTGGGACTCATCAGGTGTTTCCACATCACCCCTGGTTTCTGCCAGACCCCTCCAGCTGTCCAAAACAACAGCCTGGGGGGCACAACCAACAAGTCTACTTCGCCCTCATGTCCCTTTAGAGGACCTGCCCTCAGATAGCAGACTCCACAGCCCCATTCAGGAAGTGCTGCTGTGCTGGCTGGGACAAGGAGAAATGGGTCTGGGCCAGCCACTGCATCCTCCTGTTCACAAGGTCTGGTTCTAAAAACGAGCGAAACTTCACCCCATCACTCCCTCCACTGGCATCCACCTCGTCATATCTGCCCTCCTGCTGCACCTGCACGTTGGGGTGCAGCCACCTGTAGTAGGTGACCCTCAGCCCCAGCCCCAGCAGGTAGCAGGGCAGGGCAGCAGAGACCACCGGGAGGAGGTATGAGTGCTCCTCGGAGGGAGCCCGGCCCCAGAGCCAGGCCAGGGCCAGCAGCGAGCTGTCCACCAGGATGAAGCTGTGGTAGATGATGCTGCGGTGCAGCGTCCTCCCCTGTGCCACATTGAACCAGCTGAAGTAGAGGATCACAGCCACCACGGCCCGGTAAAGCTGCTCGGGGCCAGGTGATTCCATGAAGTCCGTGCCCTGCAGGCTGACCCAGAGGAACATGGCCAGCCACACAAGTGGGAAGTGGACAGCCACACCATAGGGCCAGAGCAGGGCGAAGAGGGCGACCGCCAGGATGCGGGGGCAGATGAGGAAGAGGTTCCACAGGAAGTAGACGACAGAAGAGCCCAGGCTCAGCTCGTACTTGTCCTGCAGGAAGGAGCGCAGGGACTGGTGGTAGTCCAGCAGAGACCAGGACACACACAGGAATGCAGTGCCCATCCCCAGGCCTGCAAACACAGAGGTGGAAAGGCTGAGGGGGGACCCAAAGGTGGCCCAGTGTGGCTCAAACCCCTCCCTGCCCACCACTACTAAAATGAATTTTCCCCCCCCAGCTCACAAAGCAGCTGCTGTCAGGGTCAGAGCATCAGCACCTGCATCTCTCCCCTGGCCTTCTGCCCTCCCCAAGGACAAGGAGGCTGGTGCCTGGCCCTTCTCAGAAGATGAGGAAGAAGTGCTGGGATTGAACAGCTCTGCAAAGCCCATCTCCCAGGCATGGAAGCCCTCAGCCCACACAAGCAGGTGAGTGCTGGCTCCCACATTGTTGGGCTCCCCATTTCCCTGCAGTCACACCACATCACCTGCTCAGTGGCCTGTGTTTCACCCACACCAACATTAGCACCTCCCTACCTCCCTACTCCCCCGGAAGGTGCCTGATTTCTCACCTGTCCCTCAGCCTCTCCTGGGGCACATAAGAGAATGACCACAGTGGTCCCCCAGCTTCAAACCCCCACCCCAAGCCCAGCATGATCCACTGGGGCATGTGAGTGCAGGACAGAGGTCCACCCTATAGTGTAACATGTCAAAGGAAGGAGAGACATGGGAGCAGAATGGCACTACAAGTGTCTTGCCGAGTCCTCCAGCCTGTCTGATCTGCCCCATCCAAGCCCACTCTGACCCAAAGGCTGCACCCCCACAGCTCCCTCCCCTGGCCCCAGCCCCCTCACCCTGGGAGAGCTCAGCCTTGTTTGTCCGCAGGATAATGTAGAGGAGCAGGGTGAGCTGCGGGGTGTTCTCCAGGAAGGTCTCGAAGAGACGCAGCATGCTGATGTCATGGGAGAGGAAGGCCATGTGTCTCTGCTCATCCTCCTCCTCTTCCTTCGCCCAGCACACCCTCCAGCCCACCTTCAGAGCATGGAGGCACCTGTGGGGGGACCCAGCTGCTGGTGAGGGGCCACGCAAGGCACCACACACCTTGGTCCCCGTGCTGTTGACAGCTCAACAAACTCCTGACAGGACAACAAACCCCGCTGCTTCATGCCCAAACCCCTCCTTACCCCTGCCCAAACCACGCATCACAGTAACCACACGATGTCCGGCTATGGGTGAAGTGCAAGTGTGAAAAACTCGATGCTCACATCGACCTCAGCGGACCTGCCTGGATTATTCCCTTCCTCCGGCTCGGCCTCGCTTCTCCCCTCAAGGTTTCGGGGCGCTGTTCCGTTTGTCTAGAGGGCAACAGCACCGGGAGACAGCAGAGGCGGAGGGAAACTTCACTTGCAGGGACAGAGGTGGCTGCCTCCGGCACACTTTATCCGGCTTCAGCCCGGGGCTGGGCCGAACCGCCCTGCGCCGGAGCCTCCTGGCCCTCCCCACAGCCGCGGCACCGCTCGCCCCATCGCCGGGAGGAGCCGAGAGGCGGCTGCGGAGGGCCGGGCACCCGGGGGAGGCCGGGGCGGAGCGGGGACGCGCGGTGAACTCGCTGCCGGGCTATCGTACCTTAAGAAAAAGCCGAGCTGTAGGAGGTGGAGGGCGGCGAGCAGCGCCAGGGGCACGGCGGGGCGCAGGGCGGGCGGGTCGGAGCGCAGCCAGAGCCAGCTGCAGGCCTGGGCGGCGGCTGAGGCGGCGGCGAGCAGCGACAGCGACAGCGCGGCCCAGCCGGGGTGGCCGCGCCGCGCGTACTCCGCCGCCACCCACCCGTCCATGCACAGGTCCAGGGTGGCCGCCGCCGTCCCCGCCGCCGCCAGCGCCAGCTGCAGCGGCCCGAACCGCGGCGGGGCAGCTCGCGGAGACATCGGGGCCCCACGGACCGGCCCGGAACCGGCGGTGGCGGCGCCGGCACGGGCCGGGCCCAGCCCTGACAGGGCCCGCCCCGGGCTCTGTGTGTCCCGCCCCGGGCTCTGTGTGTCCCGCCCCGGGCTCTGTGTGTCCCGCCCCGGGCTCCGGGTCCCACCCCGGGCCGGCGGCTCTGGCTCTGCTCCCTCCGCCGGTGCCTCGGGCGGGGGCGAAGCCGCTCCGGCCCCTCCCGGGAAGCAGCAGCCGGCTCTGCCCGCTCCTCCCGCAGCCCTGCGCCCCCGGGCCCGCCTGGGTCCCCGTGAGGCTCAGTCCTGACCCACCGACCGCCCGGCATGGCCAGGGCAGGAGGCATAAAACCTTATTAATCACACATGGGTGTGATGAATTTGAGCTTCAGCTAAAAGCATAGCATGCATGTATTTTGGCACAGGATAGCGTGTTGGTGGAGATCCACAGGGATCCTTAAGTGCAACTCCTGGCCCTATACAGGACACCCCAATAACCCCACCCTGAACCTGAGGGCGTTGTCCAAACACTTCTGGAGCTCTAGGAGCCTTAGGGCAAATAACCCCTTCCTTGGGGAGTCTGTTTTTGTGGCAGAAATGGTTCTGGCCCTGTTTGGAACACTGATACGTGTTGTTTTCTTCAGTAGTACAATTATTTAATTTCTTAATGGCTAAACATTCACTTCAGTTTGAACCTTCAAAGTAAAAAGCTAAGGAAAAAATAAGGGTAGTTAAACTGGAAGTATGAGCTGTGCTTTTATCCCCAGGTTTTATCAAGCAGTTTTCTTCTTCAAGGCAGAGAAGCCTCTAGAGTCACACATGATACAAGGTGCCCCAAGTTAACAGTTTATTGGAAAAGTTCAAAAGTTCTAGTAATAAGATTAGCTCTAGTACAAATATAGATTTAAATGCATGAACTAAATAAAAACATCTCTGCATGATTGCTGTACATTAGAGGAAGATTACTCTTGGCTACCCACTTTGTAAAGAAAATGGAATGGAAGCTAGGTTAGGAGAAACAGCTCTAGAAATAAAGGACAAATAAAGAGGCTCTTTTTAACATGCACTCTCTAAGGAGCCAAAACAAAGTGAAAGCTCTGAAGCTTTGAGGAGTTCAGTTTTCCCATGTTTGTTTATGCTGTCACATGGTCACAGCATACAATCAGGTCCAATTACCAGAATCACACACAATCTGCTCATCCTTGAATTCCAAGGAGTTGGCATTCACCTGAGTAACCAGGACTTCCCACAAAGAGCAAAGGTCACCCTTCATGTAACAGAGCTCAGCAAGGTGTCTTGAAACACGGACAAACATTTGTTTGGAACTAAAATCAGATGGAAGGAACTTTACTCGGCATCTGTTGACTTATAGTGATCATCATCCACTGTGGAGTAGATGTGTCCCTCGCTGCTGAGGAATTCCACAGCTTGCCTTGAAGAAAAACCCCACAGTTGGTAAGTAGTTAGCAATTAGTTAGCAAAGGGAGTAAGTCACCACCTTTCTGCCAGGTAATTCCCACTTACAGACCCCATTCCCACAGTTCCCTCTGGGCAGCTGCCAAGGGAAACTTTTGGTGTTTCTGTCTCATGGACAGTGTGACACAGGGAGTTTCTGCTAAGATATGGCAATCCCACTGAAGCCCACTCTGCTTGAGCCACCACTCTGCACTTCCTAAATAATACCCACCACCCTGCTCCAGAGGGGACAGAACTTACGCAGGTCATGGAAGGTAATGACTACTTTTGTAAGTCTCAGAAAGAAGTTATAAGAGACAGTGAAGGAGAACAGAACAGCCTATTCCTAGATTTTTTATCAGTTTGCAGAGAGCAAGGTAGTCCTTGAGCAGGAGAAATGCTACTGAACTGATAAACAGCTTGTTTTGAAAACAAGGAGCAGAGCAACTGGCAACAAGCTCATTCATTCAGGGCAGTGAATCATTTAAAATCTCTGGCTCCTGTGGTGCTGGGACCACCTGAATTACCCACCCTGATTCACAGGTGTCTGGGCTTGTCCACTGTCCCCTCTGCCTCTGGAAGGACTGCCTGGATTTCCATAGCATCCTTCATTTCTACACACTTACTTGATCGTTAACATACTCATACTGTGGAGCTGGAGCTTCAAGTCTTGTAGACTCATCCCCTCTGGGACATGGCAGCTTTTGATCAAGTTCAGCACCTGGATGAGCAAGAAGCACACTACATCACATCTGAGGAACCTCTGCTGCCACTGCTGGGCTCCAAGGAAAGCTGCTGGCACCCACCTGGCTCTGGTTTGCTGTGAGTCCGTTCACTGGCAGGCTGCCACCTCCTCCGTAGCCCCCCATGTCACTTACCCCAGTGGAGGAAAATGACTGTGGCACTCTTGATGCTGACTGGAATTATGAGAATAAAAAATGCTGTGGTTACCCCGGCTGCCCAAGCCCACTGAGTTCAAGACTCACTGTTATCTCTAAGCCAGTAAGTAAAAACAGCTTCTGAACACAAGTGGATTGCTGTTACACCTTCAGTGTTGCCCAGCTTTAAGCTTTCCAGCCCCACAGTGAGGCAATTTTCCCAACAAAAGGTCCCTCTTTGGGAGGTCACCAGTCACCCAGGAAGGACCACAATGGAATCAAGATTTTGTACGTACCATAAGATTTTTTCTGAGCATCATATGTGCATTGACAATTTCTAGTATGTGTGTGGTGAACTCATTCATATTTTCCAGAGGCATGATCTTAAATGCTACCAAGCTCTTCTTATTCTTTCAGAGGAAAAAAAAAATACAAAGACAAAACAAAGAAAACAATTTACAGCACAGCAACACAGAGATACCTAACAGCCAACCTAGCCATCCCCTCCAGGAGTGGGATAGCAGTGGGGAGAGAGCTCTGCATGCAGAGAAATGTTCTTCCAAAATGTTCTGACCTTCACCTTGTGCTGGTTTTGGCTGGGGTACAGTAGCATGGGCTAGTTTTGGACTTGTGCTGGAAACAGTGTTGGTAATGCAGGGATGTTTTAGTCATTGCTCACCAACCCTTGCACAGAGCCAAGGGCTTTCCTGCTTCTCACACAGCTCCACCAGTATCAGGCTGGGAGGGGACAAGAAGCTGTGAGGAGAAACAGCTGGGATCCCCAGTGCCCCACGGGAGAACCCAGACCAGCCAGTGTCATGTTCAGTTATAAAACTGGTGAAAGAAGGAAGAAGAGGTACACCTGCCTGCCCATGGGAAGTGTAGAATGAATTCCTTGTTTTGCTTTACTTATTAAACTGCCTTTATCTGACCTCATGGGTTCTCTCACTTTGACCCTTCCAATTCCCTCCCACATCCCACTGGGAGCAAGAAAGCAGGACGTGATTTTGAAAGACAATGGAGACAGAGTCACTCCTCTTTCTAACCAGCTGGGAATTAACTGCACCTTGCCTTAATGCACATGCACCATTATTTGAATATTCAAACCACAGATATGACATTAAGTGCTACATGAAGTCTCCCCATGAGAACTTGGTTAAAATCTCACAGTACCAACACTACAGAACCTGGTGGCCAGAACTCTGCTCTGCTGAAAACACACCGATGACAAAGGGAATTTTGAAAGGATTCTCATTTTAAATAGTCCTCTCCATTCAGGAACAATTAGAACACTATTAAATAAAACCCTAGCAGAGACATTGAAGGATTTTTTCAGAGACCACAACTGAGTAGTCATTTTTCAGCAGCCCCCTAGCACTAAGGCAGATCACCAATCCTTCACACCCCTGCTCCAGCCCCATGGCCACGATTCACAGGTAACATGAGCTTACCTGGAATGACCGAAGGTGACCAGCTACTTTAACATAAGTTCCTGGAGGTACCACAACATTCTCACCTCCTGCCTCCTAACAGAGAGGGAGGAAAAAAAAGAGAGGTTTGCTGTTTCATGTTTCCATTTCTCAATTATTACAATAAGCAACTTAGCAAAGCCGGCTCATCTCAAGCAAGCACAAACAACATGCATTCCTATGTCCAGTAAGAGCAGTTAGAGAAACATAACTGTAAATTAAAAATGAAAAAAAACACTGGTATACATTTCAGAGCAGTCAAAGCCAGTTGTCTGCTCTGCTGTCTCTGTCCACTTATGAGAGATTCTCACAGTGCAACAAGAGGAAAGGAAACTTGAACAATAAAAGACTAGGTGTTGAATTCCATAATCTGGCTGAAGGGTGGGGCAGGCCAGAGCCCTTTTTGAACTCACGCTAAACTTGCAGTAAGGAAACTGCCTGATTACCCTCTCGAAACTGTTCAACTGAACTCAGCTGTACTAAACAGGCAGACAGTCACACACAACACCAGTGACCTCTGCTGCAGCAGCATCTCCCCTGGACTTCAGGGACATGTTATCCCTAAAATACTTTCCAGAAAAGCAGTATCTTTTGGATTAAAAAAGCTCTGTGAGAAGCAGGGAGTTGGTGCTGATCAATAATCCTTACGGGTTTCTTCCAGCCGAGACACTGTATAATTCTACTTCTGTCTACCCACTGCTCTCAAAAGCTGCCAAAGAAGCCTGTTCATAGCAAACACAACTCTTACATCAGTATCAACCCACTGCCTGACGTCCATCGGGGCTGCCGTCATGTCGTCCACTTTGTAGAGGATGTTGGTGGGCGCCTTCTCCGCGTGCCGGACGATGCCCACAACGGTGACCTGCGGCAGAGGAGGAGGATGATGAGGAGGAAGGGTTGTTCGGGCCGGCCGCGGGTCCGCCCCGGCCGCGACCGCCCCGGAGCCTACCTGCGAGATCTCCACGTCGCAGATCCGGAAGGTCTCGTCGACCTGCTCTGCCGCCAGCAGCTGCGACACGGTGCAGGGCACGATGTTCTGCGAGCGGCTCCGCTGCACGGGGCGGAGGGGCCGTCAGAGCCGGCCCCGGCCCCCGGCCCCTCCCGCCGCCCCCGCCCGGCCTACCTGCTTCTTCTCCGCCTGGCCGCCGGCGGGAGATCCGAAACCGCCTGGGGACTGCGTGTAGCCGCCCGGGAGCCCCGCGCCGCCCATGCCGCCGTACCCGCCATCGAAATTCCCTAAGGGGGGAGAGAGAGGGACCGTGAGGCGGCGGCGGCGGGGGCGCAGCACCCTTTCCCAGCGCTGCCGCCATCACGGGGGGCGGCGGCGGTGGCCTCGGGCCCCCCGGAGGCGGCGGGCGCGGCCCGCCCGACCCCGCGCACCGTGCCCGCTCCACATGGCGCCGCTCGGGGACCCGCCGCCACCGCCGGCGGGCCGGGACCCGCGCCCCCCCGCCTGCCGCCAATCCCGGAGCGCCGCTCTGCCGCCAATCCCGGAGCGCCGCTCTGCCGCCCGCAGCCAATCCCGGAGCGCCGCTCTGCCGCCAATCCCGGAGCGCCGCTCTGCCGCCCTCAGCCAATCCCGGAGCGCCGCTCTGCCGCCAATCCCGGAGCGCCGCTCTGCCGCCCTCAGCCAATCCCGGAGCGCCGCTCTGCCGCCCTCAGCCAATCCCGGAGCGCCGCTCTGCCGCCAATCCCGGAGCGCCGCTCTGCCGCCAATCCCGGAGCGCCGCTCTGCCGCCCTCAGCCAATCCCGGAGCGCCGCTCTGCCGCCCTCAGCCAATCGCGCTCCCGCTCCTTCCAATGGGAAGATGCCGCCGCGAAGCCGCCGCCGCCATCTTGATAGCGGGCGCTGCCCGGCCAGGTCCGCATGAGGGGGCGGTACCGGGGGCGGTACCGGGGCGGTACCGAGGGGCGGTACCGGGCACAGAGGAGGGCTGAGCGCAGGGTGAAGGCAGTGGTAGCGCTGTCTGCCATGCAGCCCGTGGACCGGCTCGTGGTGCTGCTCTTGCTGTGCCTACTGGCCGTGACTCTGCCCGGTGCGAGCGGCGCCTCCGGGAGGTTCTGGCACCTCACGGACCTGCACTGGGACCCCGGGTACGAGGCGGCAGCGGCAGCGGGACGGCCGTGCCCGTCGGGCGGGGGTCGGGCCGGGCCGGCCGGGCCGTGGGGCAGTTACCTGTGCGATGCACCCTGGAGCCTGCTCGGCTCGGCTGCCCGGGCCATGCGGGGCCGCCTGGCCGCGCCGGACTTCGTGCTCTGGACCGGGTGAGACACCAGGGCCGGGCGGGAGAGGGGCAGGGGAGCCCGTACGGAGCTCGTGGGGTGTCAGGGCTCTTTCTACCGTCCCCGCTTTGAAAAGGAGAGGGGAGAATGTGCCTCGTAATGTAAAACAGGGATTTGGAGGAAAGCACAACTCCAGCGAGGGCTCTCGACACTGGCAAGAAGCTCCTGGCAGTGAGGTGACAAAAGGATCACTACTCACTGTCTGTCCTTTGTGCATCCTGTCCTGCCGTGTCTGATTCCACAGTGACTCCGAGTACCAGCAATGCCCAGGGGAAGGAACTGTGTGTCCCTGCATCCGGCACTGCCAGTCAGAGCAGTGTCAAGCAGCCTGCAGCATTTCTTCTGGCTCTGATGAGGTGCCAGGGAGACAGGTTTTGCTTTAAGAGTCAGAGGAACCTCCCCAGTGGAGGATGTTCTCCCCTGGTATGGTTTCCAGGGGTGGGTCTCCTATGGGAGGCCTCAACAGCACTTACAGGTGGTAAAAGTTTTATTTTGCATGGTGATTGTGTATATTGTCTTTCTTCTGATAGTGCAGCCTCAGCTTGCTGTAACCTCCAGGTCAGTTTGCAGGACTGTTACCTGTCCTGTGTTTTCATTTTCTGCCCCTGCAGATGCCTGTTCCTGCTTCGATGTAGTTATTGGTTCTTGTGACCTTATGTTGAGTATTTTCTGTCAAGCAATTTTCCCCAATTCATTGACATGATTTTGAATGCTCTTCTCTCTCTCTCCAGTGGGCTTGTGGACTGCCCAGCATCCTCTACAAATACTGTAAGCATGTTAATGCAAACACAGACAGGGAGCAGCCCTAGATTGCTGCCTTACTGGAGGCATTCCCTTGTTTCATGGTGATCACAGCTGTGCAAACAGCTCTGCTTCATTATTGCAGATCAGATGCCCTCAGATTGCCAAGTGCTGATCCTTGCAGTATTTCCAGGTAGCTTTAGTGCCTGTGACACTCCCCGTGCAGAGGGAGCTTTCCCTTCACACCCTTGAGCACAGGAGTTTTAAGGTAAAGTGAATTATGGAATCACAGAATATCCTCAGCTGGAAGGGACCCACAAGGATCATGGATTCCAACTCCTGGCCCTGCACAGACACACCAACAATCCCACCTTGTGCATCCCTGACAGTTTTGCTGAACACTCCTTGACCGGCAAGTTTGGAGTGGAGCTCATTTTCCCTGTGAGGAATTTCTTGAAACTCCCTCAGTGTCTTGGCCAGTCAACATAGCACTGACTTCTGCACCCAAAAGCTTAAACTTTCTCTTCTAGGAGGCACAGAGAGGAGTTGGAAAGTTTCTCTGCTTTGCTCACTGCTGTAAGCACAGGCCCTGTTAGTCCCAGACAGTGATTGTGCTGCTTCTCTTTTTCTAGAGATGACACTCCCCATGTCCCCAATGAGCAACTTGGAGAAGAAAAGGTTCTGTACATAATAGCAAATCTGACTTCTCTGATAAAGGAGACATTTCCAGGTAGGATTTGAGGGGGTGAGAAAGGGAGTGTGGCATAGAGATTCATGGGAAGGGTTAACCAGGATGGAGAAATGACAAAATTGGAACAGGGAAAAGCACAGAAGGGCTGTGGTCACTGGGGCTTGTTTGGTGGCCTCAGTTCTGCTGTGCCATACAGCATTGATGCATACTCATGTTTCAGGTAAGCTCACTCAGGAGAGAGGAAAAGAAAGGTTTCTGTCATTAGTACTGAAGGCAGAAAAGGCTGCAAGGTACCCTCAGACATAACCTGTGTCAGCAGGGGGCAAGGAGCATTACTGCTGGTTACAGTTCAGTCCCTTGGCTGTGGGTGCCTTGTCCCCAGGGCGGGTCAGAGCCGTGTGGTGCCCCTGGGGGTAGAGGGTGACTGGCTTGCAGAGCTCTCTTCCCAAGGCTGGGAGTGCCTCGGGGAGCCTGGAGGAGCTCTGCAGCACTGACCTCCCCTGTACTTCCTTGGTTTTGTCTCCAGGTACCAAGGTCTATGCAGCGATGGGCAATCATGACTTCCACCCCAAGAATCAATTTCCTGGGAAGAAGCACAGGATCTACAACCAGACAGCGGAACTGTGGCGGCCCTGGCTGAGTGATGCCTCCCTTCCTCTCTTTAGAACAGGTCTGGCACCACTGGCTCATGTTTAGAGCATGCTGGGGATATGAGGAGTGGTAGGAGAATACTATGAACCATTTTCCTTGCTTCTACGCTCAGAGCAATAAAGGATTTGCAGAGGTAGGGTCCAATTTAATGCTGATTTCTGTCTTGGAGTTCTGCAAGAAGATAAATTATTTTATACTTTAGTTTCTCTTGCCGTTGTCAAGTTACTGGGAAGAATGCAGAGTGGTGACCTGCAGAGGGAGGAAAAATACCTTTAAAGGTAGCAGCTGGTGCAGGCAGTGCTGGGGCTCTCCAGAGCTGCCCAGCTCCTGGTGCTGCCCATCTTACCCATTCAGGTCTCCCTTCACTGGGAGAGGCATGAGAATGACAAGAGACACACAGGGAAGAGTCACTCCACATCCTGGAGTGGTCAGAGCACTGTTCCAGGCAGTGACCCTGCTGTGGCTATTGTTAAGGAGAACAGAGAGAGGTGGAAACAAAGGGATCTGGGATCACAGCCACCAGTGAGATCAGACCTCCAGCTCTTTCTCTGTTGGTTGCGTTTTTAAGGAGCTTTCTACAGCGAAAAGCTGCCTGGCCCAGGGATGAGGGGACGGATGGTTGTCCTCAACACCAACCTGTACTATGACCAGAATGATGAGACAGCTGGTGAGGAGGATCCTGGGGGGCAGTTCCAGTGGCTGGAGGAAACCCTGACCAATGCCTCTAGAGCAAATGAAATGGTATTAAAAGGACTGAATAAACAACCTGGGCTTCTCCCCAGCCCAGAAGCTTTTCCTGCTCTGCTCCCTCTGGATGCAGCTGCAGCTGGCTGCTGCTCCATGGGTAGTGTGGACTCTGTGCTCAGGGCAGCTCTTGCTTCTGTAGGTCTACATTGTGGGGCACGTCCCTCCTGGCTTCTTCGAGAAGAAACGGGGCAAGCCCTGGTTCCGGAAGGGCTTTAACGAGCGCTACCTGGGAATTGTGCAGAAGCACCACAGGGTGATCGCTGCCCAGTTCTTTGGGCACCACCACACTGACAGCTTTCGCATGTTCTACAGCGACACAGGTACCTGTTCTGGTCACCCAAGCGCTTGTGTGACAGCTCTGACAGCTCCCAGAGTCACTGTCATGGGAATTTTTAGTGGCTGTTGGCTGAAAGCAGCTGAGAAGCCAGCAAAAGCTTCTGAAATGCTTTGGGCAACAAGAGGCGACAGTGGTTCTCATCTCTACCCCCAGTCTGTAGCTCCTGACCTCCTTCCTATTCACTTTCATATGTTGTTTCCCCTCAATGCCTGGCAGCTTCTTGCCTGTTCCCACTTGGACATTGCAATGTTTGGGCATTGCTGAGGGAGCAGTGCTGAATCTGTGCATGTGGCATGCTCTGGGTGAACACCTTTGCTGAGTGTGGTTCCCTGGCCACCCTCACTGCAAGAGCATTTGCCAGCACTGGAGAGCCCGTTCCTGGCTGCAGCAGCCCTGTGCTCAGTCCCCAGTATTGTTCCAAAATCATCTTTGTGTGTCTGGTGGCACCAGGAGCTGGTGACAAAGGTGCTGTCAGCAGCACGATCTGCTCCAGGTGCTCACAGTGATGGGGACAGGGTGTGGGACAAGCCATGGTATGTAGTCACAGTTTGCTTTGCATTTCTGTGAAGGTACTCCAATCAATGTCATGTTCCTGGCCCCTGGAGTGACTCCCTGGAAAACAACATTACCTGGAGTGAGCAATGGAGCCAACAACCCTGCGATTCGGGTGGTCCACTATGATCAGGACACCCTTCAGGTCTTGGTAGGGGATCCCTGTGTGTACCACACTGCAGCTCTGGAGCAACTTTAATTCTTCCCTGTAGTAAGAACAGGCTTTTCAGGATTTCTCAGTCCACAGAAGCTGAGTGACTGTAGGGAAGGGCACTGACCCAGGATATTTCAGCCTCGTGTCAGGCACAAAGATTTAGTCAGAGCGTCAGTGAATCGAAGCATGGCCCTGGCAGCTTCCCATCCTGCTGGGATGAATTCCCTTGGGCAGGGTCAGAGTTTTTGTGGTGTTTTTCGTGTCCTTAGCAAATTTCCTTTGACACTTGCTTTTCTCCCGAGATAAGGATCACAGAATTACTTTTTGAGTAATAACAGACTTGTCAGACCCCCTCCAAGACCTTTAAACCATCTGAAAAATTATTTGTGTCCCTCTACTTGCTAAAGTGAGGCAAAAAGTGGATCTGAATTGAGGTGAATTGCAGGGGTAACTTCTGTTTCCCATCTCTTGTTTGCCAAGGATGGCTGCTTAGGTGGAGGACTGGTGCTTAAGCCCTGCTTTGTAGTGGATGAAGCTCTCTGTAGTTGCTCAGTTTACATATTGATAACATAGAAATGAACGCTAAAATATGCTGTGCAACCTGGGGAGCAAGTGAAGCAGAGAGAGAAAGGGCAAGAGACTGAGAACAGAAGCTGTGAAAAACTTGATTCTTCAGTTTGTTCACAGCTGAGAAGATAACTTTGCTCAGTAAGTAACGCTCCTTGCAGCCCTTGCTTGTGCTGCTGGACAGTGTTGATAGTAACTGACTGATGTCTGAAGCAGTCCAGGCTCAAAGCTTCTGATGTTTGGAGGTCAAAGTCAAGCAGAACAAAGCCACCCCTTTACCCTTTAGGAGAACAGACTCTGGGGTGGTTTCTGGAGGGCCTCACCGGAGGTGTCCCCAGGTGCCCATCTCAGTAGGAAGCCACATCAAGGGTGGCTGGGCCCTGGGGCAGGGGGGGCAAGCCCAGCCCAGTGTCTCACTCCAGGATTAATCTTGTCCTGGTGTCTCCCCAGTTCTGTTTTTCTCTCCCTCAGGATATGGTGACTTACTACTTGAACCTTACTCGTGCCAACATGATGGCCTTGCCACGGGAGGAAGAGTTCCCAGTGTGGGAGGAAGAGTACAGGCTGACAGAAGCCTTCCAGGTCCCTGATGGCTCTGCAAGCTCCATGCAGAAGGTGCTGGAGAGGATCTCGAGGGATCCACACTATTTGCAGCTGTACTATGAGTTTAACTCTGCCAGATATGACCTGGAGCCGTGCAGGCAGGAATGCCATGTGGATCATGTGTGTGCCATCAGGGAAGTTGATTTTATAAAGTATGATGAGTGTGTGAAAACCAACAGCTCTGCCCTTGCTGCCAGCAGTGTTTGGCTTTTGGTTTTCTGCGTAGGATTTCTCAGTCCTCAGCGAGTGCTGTGATGGCCAAGAGCAGGAGAAAAGGAGGGCATGAGATCACACTACACTGCACATGAATTGGTGATTTTGGCATTGAGAACTTGCTTGGAAACCAGGACAAAACTGTCAGTGTTTACTAAAAGCCCTGTGATTCTGATTTGAATTTTTCTAGACAAGCTTGATGTATGAAGAGCAATGTTTTTGAGAGCCTTGCTGTGCCAAAGTGACTGCAACAAGGAGTGTCTCCCCTCTGCTGGGACTGCTGGGGCAGCCTCACAAATCAGATTAAGACCAGTCCTCCCTGTGGGCATGAACTGGCAAGGGGTGAGGGTAAGGAGCTGCCACATGTTCCAGAGGCTGTTGCCAACATTCCTCATGTTGGCACACACTTTTGCAAGTTTGCACAGAGGAAGTCGTGTTGTGGTGGTTTTGCTCCACAGCAGCCTGTGGCTTATGAGCAAAGCAAGGTGGGGTGGCAGTGTCTGGACTTCTGCAAACTTTGGTGTTTCAGTGCTGAAGTACAGATGATTATTTGTGCCTTACTGTTGAGCATAAATAGCTCTCCACTCTCTTCTGTGCTCTCTTCACTCAGCTCCACTGTATTCCCTCCCTCAGCTGGGCTTGGCAGCAGTGAGATCTGAGGTGGTGATTTATAGCCTTGGGTTTGCCAGCTGTGCTGAGGCCCTGGAGGGAGCCAGTGCAGTGCTGGTATTGGACTCCAGGTGTGGGTGGAGGGGGAGCAGGATCAGTGCTCTGTGTGTGAAAGTGGCTCTGGGCTCTCCTGGGGCCCTGATGCGGGGGGATGGAAGGGAGGAAGCTCTGTTCTGTGATGTTGGAATGTTAGATACCTCTTACTGCTTTACAGGTTCCAGGACCTTTGGGGAAAGGTTATTTAACAACTGCAACCCAAACCTGAAGGTGTTGATCCTTACTCCAGGCTCTTACTTCACACTCTCTCCAGTATTCCCTCTCCCACACCCAGCAGGTAAAGCCCAGAGCCACCACACAGCTCCTATGTGTGAAGACCTGTACAGAAACATTGCTCCCCCTTTATCTACCACTGATTGAGACTTTTGAGAGTAAAAAATTTCAGATGATCTGATTGTATTTGCTATTTTTTGAAAAAAACACATTATAAACAGCAATTGACATCTGAGCCCAGCATCAGCCACTGCACAGCCCCAGGTCCTTGGCTTGTCCCAAGCTATGTCTTGCAGTCCTGGGGGCCTCTCCTGGTGTAATTCCATAAGTACACACTTCACCTGGCCACTCACCTGCTCTGCACTGGAAGCTATTCTTGCTCTCCTGATGAGCCCCAGGAGATCTCATCTCCACCCCAAGTCCTGTCCCAGGCCTGCTGGCACAGGGGCTGATGTGTTGGTACCTCAGTGTCCATGGGGTACCTCACATCAAGCTCTTGGGCTGGATGCTGCACCCTTTATTTATTTATGAATTTCCAAACCAGGGAGGAGGGTTTACAGTGGTAACTCAAGTTCTGCAAGGCCAAATGTTCCTGGACACTACTACCAATTTCTTTAGTTCATTAATTCAGCTGCAAAGTAGTCTCCACTTGGTTCCCATCTCTGCATTAGCAGTGCAGAGAGCTTCAGATTATTATGCAAGTTTCCTCCCTTTTAATCCTTCATTTAATACAGATGAACACACCCAGACTGAGTGTCAGACCCCAGAGGGAACACCTTCACCTCTTCCAGCTATTTCTGCCTGTAGTGGGTGAGCAGCTGGCACACGAGCTGTGAACTTCAGCCTTCTGTCAACACTGCAGTGCAAGTGCACCTGCCCCAGCTGCTGCTGCTGCACTGGGAAAAAACTTATGTATGCCCTAAATATCACTGAACTCAGCAAAGCTGGGGAGTTCCTCTCAACCCTACACTGCAGGCCCTGTGGTTACCTGTGTCTAGTTTGCTGTTTGCCATTCAGCTCTCCCCAGAGAGCCCAGGGCTCTCAGATCCAGTGCCAGGGCATGGTGCCCTCAGCCTGCACAAGGAGGAGCAGGCTGAGCAATGAGAGCAGCAGAACTGGGCTCTGGGTACAACTTACGAAGAGGATTAGGCCAGAACCAGATAAAACTCAACTTGGAAAACAAAAGCTACCACTGTTCAAAATCCACTGTTGAGTGTTGCTCGTGTACCAAAGTGCAGCACGAGGCAGCAGAGCAGGTGACAAGCAAAGCAGCTGGGGCAGCTTTAGGAGCTGCAGCCCAAGGACAAGGCCTGCAGGGAGCAGGGCACTTTGCCACAGCAGGATCCTCCCCTGAGCTACAGCACAATGGGCAGCTGTACCAGTGCAGACTGGAACAAACACACTACACTCTCCAACCTGGCAAAAACTGCATTTAATTTACAACATAGTAAAGGTTACAGGTAAAAAGCTCAACAGAAGTGTGAAAAGGCCTATTACATATTACACAAGTGTACAAATGTCTGTACAAAGCCCCTCGATGTTCCTGTCCCCTCCTGGCCAGCTGTGGCCCCTAAGCTCTGAAATAATAAGAGCTGGTTCAGAGTCTGGGAGGAGAAGAGCTTTAAAAAACAACGAGCAGTGAAGTTTTCCTTGTCAAGAAAAATCTTGCAAAGAGTCACTTGCAAAAAAAAAAATCCCAAAAACCCCCAAACCCAACCCTCTTCCCCCCAAAATAAAACAAACAAACAAACAAAAAAACCCAAAACAGAAAGGAAAATAAGGAAACCTGCTCAACTTTTGTTTGTCCTGACTAGTCTTACCCTAAAGAGTTGCCTTCAGAAAGCAACTGGCTGGGAAATGAAAATCCTATAGGCCAGACTAAAGAGAGGAAGATTTTGAGTCATTGTGGGAGCACTGGGAAGCAGAACAAATGCCCAACGGCTGAATCATCAATGGCAACTTAAACACAGAGCAGCGCAGCTGGATCATGGAGCAGGTGCTAAATCCACACATGGAACAGTCTGAGCTGGATGTGATGGTGTGGGGAGGGAAGAGAAAAGGCTGCCTGCTGGCACCTCAGGGACATGATAGAAGCAATCACTGCGGAACAGAACTCACAGAGATTTTGGGGCATCTGTCTGAAAATGGGTCAGGTGCATCCAGCATCCCAGCTCAGTGGAACACAACCCTGATCCTGCACCATCCAGCATCCCAGCTCACTGGCACATAGACCTGATCCAGCATCCCAGCTCACTGGAACACAGTCCTGATCCTGCACCATCCAGCATCCCAGCTCAGTGGAACACAGCCCTGATCCACCATCCCAGCTCACTGGAACACAACCCTGATCCTGCACCATCCCAGCTCACTGGAACACAGCCTGATCCAGCAACCTGGCACTAGTTCCCCAAGTAGCTGCAGTCCTGCACACAGTGAACAGCCAGGTACATGCTCTCATTTTGGTGCACATTTCCTGGATCCCCCAAACACTAAAGGAATGTGACTTGTGGCTGAACTGCTTTAGAGTGTGTACAAAAATCCAGAGTAAACACAATAATAGAGCTCTGGCCTTATCTTGTGTAAAGTACAGCCGCAATATGTCTGAGTATGTGTATCACTTTCAAATTTAAACCTAAGGAATTAAAGGGCTTGAGCAACAACCCAAGTCCACTGAGAATCCCTATTCTGGCGCTCTGCAGCACTCAAGTCTCACCTGCAGTTCCCAGCAGCCAAAATATTTGTGTGTGTGGAACGTGCTAGTCCTTCCAGCTCTCTGTCTTGTTGAATCTCATACAATCTAAACTTTAAAGTTCCATTTGCAAATAAAAATGAAACTATTTAAGTTACATGGGCCACCAAGTCTAAAAGAAACTCCACTGTGTTACACCCCGAGTTATCCAGGGGAGTCACCACACAGTGCCTGATCCTCGGATGCTCCAACGGTTTGCAGCCTGTATCCATCCCACAGACCCCATTCTGCAGCACTGGATAAAGCTAAGGAACCCACCTGTTGCTCATCCATCTCAACTCATGACTTGTGGGATGATCTAGTGTTTTATAAGGAAATTAAAAGCAGCTGTAGCCAAACTAAAAATAATAATAATAATAATAAAAAAAGAGAATGTCCCACATTAGTGGAGTTTTGCAAATATAAAAAATAAAAGCTGACCTATATTCTGCAAGTTTTACAACTCCTTCCAATGGGATTCTGCAAGACTTGGCCCCACAAACATTTCCTCTTGACAGAGCTGCCTGCTGTGAGCATGTCCAACAGGAACAGTGTCACCACAAAGAGCTCAACACTGAAATACACGGACCTGCAGGGTCATGCCATAAGTGATAATTAAATTGTGTCACTGCCCCTTGACTTACGGATCCAAACTCAGCATAAAGACCTCTGGGACAGTGGTGGCTAAGAAAAGGCTGTAGGGGTTTTGGTTCAAAAGGAGATGGGAACTGTATTTTTTTTTTAACAGACATATAAAAACATTTGAAGACAGATCTTTAAAGGATATTTCACTCCTCCATTCTTGGTATTACATCTGTTAGGACACCGAAATTTTAAAAAGACGATACCGCACATGAAAAGTTTCTGGAGTTGGTAACTCCTACCCTCCCTCAGCCCGGATCAGATCAGCAGGGACGGGGTCGGCTTCTTGCCCGGCCAGGCCTCCTTGGCATATTTCTTCTTCTTGGGTTCATTCACAGCTTCAGGGTTGAAGACAGCGGGGTTTGGAGCTGGGTTCATGTTCACTGTGGAGGGCACAACTGGAGTCAAGTCCACGTCGGGGGCGAGGTTGGGGTAGGGCATGGGCAGCCCCCCGATGAGCGCGGTGCCGTGGACGCTGTGGGACTGCGACCCCGCCTCGTTGTGGGTGGGGGGCAGCCCCCCGTACAATCCTCCACTGTAGGGGAAGCTCTGCATGCGCCGCGATGCAGACTCGTCCGTGGTCAGCGAGCCCGCGTTCTCCAGGCGCTTCTTCTGTAGACAGAAGTAGTTAAAGAATTACTCACAGTGCGTGAAACCATCGCCATGTTTAAACTGGGTGCCAAGACCATTTCCCCCAAGAGGCACCTAAATCTGCCACATGCAAAGTGCTAACAGACCATGTCCCAGTCTTTGTCCTACAAGGTTTCCTCTGGGTTCCCTTGAAAACCACAATAAACTCTTAGAGGTGCACAGTGCAGGAAGGGATGTGGTGGCTCCGGAGCCAGAGGCAGTGATGGTGTGGAAAGAGGCCTCTAAGGTGTGCACTTAAAGCATAAAAGGAAGGTTTTCCCCCACATAAATATTGAAGGAAAAGGTTTTTCCCCTGGTTCTTTGCCCCACCACATTACTGTACCCCAGTTCTATGTACCCAGCTGGCCTGGGGGCTGTCCCTCCCCTTTTTACCTTATATGTCCTTTCTCTAGAAAGTTCTCCCTTCCCTGCTTCCCCATTGGCCCCAGTTTGCTGCAGAGCTCCGCCCCTGTGATCCCATTGGCTCTCCCTGTCCCTGGCCCCGCCTATGCACCACTTTCCCCTGTTCCTATTGGACCCTGATCCTCAGCTCCACCCCCTCCAGCCCATTTATATCCCTGGCCCCTCCATGGCTCCCTGTCTTTGTTCCTGGACCCCTTCAGTGTGTGGCTGCAATAAACCCCACTGGAACTCCATCCAGAGACCCTTCCTGGCTCTCTGCTGTCACTCAGCTCTCTGTGGTGTGTCTGTGAGTGTGACTGTGTGAAAGCTGACACTCAGGTGTAACTCAGATGAAGCCTGAGCACCTCTTCACCTCCTGTACACTCCTGCCAGTCTCAAGCTTGTCCTGGACAAAAACTGAGTAGAATGTCCTGGCTTGGAACAGACCCACAGGGCTCGCTGAGTCCAACTCCTGGCCCTGCACACAACACCCCTTATCCCACCCTGTGCCTGAGAGCATTAAAACACAAACCTTCCCCCCACCACAGAAAGAAACTGCAACTTCTACATCACTCGAGTTTTTTTCTCCTGATCATTGGAATCTTCTCCTGCAGTCTGGGTTTATGCAATATTATCCTTCTCCACATGATGTTATTTAGTCTATACCAGTAACAAGTGAAATTGCTGTTAAACAGTGGCTTAGCTGCTTTGAGGTTCTACAGATCTCCCTCCTTGCATATTCCAATTAAATAGAATACTGGCAACACACTCATCTTGGAGCAAAGCCTAAACCTTTTTTTTTTTCTTTCTTTTCTCTAGCTTTTTCTAGTACACAAAGTTATAAAATGTCAAACACAGCATTTAAATAAACAAACTCCTTTTTCCCTTCTATTTTCCACATTTCCCACAGTTTTATCTGACACCTGGAACTAACACACTAAATTTCTAGAAAGTGTTTCTTTTTGTGAGGAAAAAAACCAACAGCATTGATCCCATGTGTTATTAAAGAAAAAAGTCAAAGCTGGGTTTGAAGGGAAATGGTCAAATTTGCTAAAAAAGAGAACTGTGAAACACAGACAGGACTTCTGCTTAACAGTGAAACACTTTCCATGTGGGAGCACTCTCAATTCATAAATCATAAAGTGAGTTCATCAATGTAATGTGCCAATGAGAAAGCCAGGAGTCACCCCGTACCTTAACAGGGACCACTGCTGTCTGTACCATGTTCCGGAACCGGCCCACAGATGGGTCCACGTCCTCTGCAAAGCAACAACAGTGATGCCTTCAGTGAGCACATGGGAAAAACAGAACCATGGGAAGAACAAAACCTGTGGGGGTAATGGAATCTATATGAAAAATCTGGAAGAGACCTTCTCCTCCCAAAGCCAGTGCTCCAGCAGCTCCCAGTAAGCACAAGTGGGACCAGATAAAGGGAGAAATATCCAGTGGCTTTGTCTCCAGGTGGCTCATCAGGCATCCTGGCTTTCTCTCAAATGGAGAATGGGAGCAGCTGGATGAGTTTGGGATCAGTTTGGGCTGAAAGCTGCTGCTGACAAGGCACTGCAAGTGCTAAAGGCACAGCAGTTGGTTCCTAAAGTCCTTGGGGGGGCCTTGAAGCAGGAGTCAGAAGCAGTCAGTCTCTTAAAGTCCAGAAAAATTATCTTTTTTTTGTGATGAGAATGACTGGTGTTTGCATTTGGATGTTCTGAGCGCTGAACTGCATCACATTATAAACCAAAATGCTCACTCTGGGTGCCAAAGAAACCGCCTCCACAGTGTATTTCAAAATACCTGCTCATTAATTAGCTGCTCTTATTAACAGGAATATTATCCAAATAAAGTATGATTGATAAGCTAAGAGCAGCAAAGGGAGAAAAAAGGACTAATTTGGAATTGGATACATCTTCAAATGCATCAGTTTGAATGAGGATTAGGGATGACTTGGTTCAGATGTGCAGAGAAGTAGCAAAAACCCTCTGAGCTCGAGACATCCCAGAGGCAATAGGTAAAGAAAGCATTAAAGGACAGGTGAAAAGCAAACAAATTCTGTTCCCACTGAGATTCTAAAGAGGGCAAAAACTGTAAACCACCTTCCTCCTTTTGGACTCATGACATTTCTTCAGAATCTGACAGAGTACTGAACAATGAAGCTGAGTTTGATATCCCCATCCTGCTCAGAGCTTGCAGGTACTTTACAGGCAGAACAGAAGAAACAGAAAGAGGTCACAGACTTCAGTGAGATGTGGCGGCAGCTTTTGTGAAATAGCAGATCCCAAATACTGACTTGCCAAATTAATTTTCTCCTTATCCATATGCACCCATGAGGAATCCCTATGAGCATACTGGAAGGAGGTCCTGAAGGGCATCAGCTGAGGATTAAAGCTCACTCTTTACCTGGATTGATGATCTCATCATCATCACTGAACGTCACTCTGGAGTTCTTCCGTTTTCGCTTTGGCCTCTGGATGTCCAAGTTCCCTTCCTCAATGGTCAGTGTGGAGATCCTTTTGTTGTGGGCTGTATTAAACTCTGTCAGATTCTAATTGCAAATTTACAAACAAAAGAGTTTAAGCAACTAGTGTATGAAGTCCGATTTAATCACACGACTGTGCACATCAGAAGACCACAGGACATTGTTTAGTTTCCACTTCAGACCCCAAGGAACAAGCAGAGGTTCAGGGCTGCAATGAGCTGCCCTGGGAGACTGTGGGGGTCTCTGCAGAGATATTTAGAATGGAGCACAATCTTGGGCAGCCTACTCCAGGTGGCCCTGCTTGAGCTGGTTGATGATTCTGAGAGGTCCTTTCCCACATCTGCAGTCTGAATGCCAGAGACACTGCTCTCCCTCCTCACTAGCTAACTCAGGGAACAGGGCAGCATTCACAGCTATCTGGCAATGGGAACTGAGTGGGAAATCACCCCAAACTGAGGCAATGTCAGCTGGAGAGTCTCTGGCAAACCCTGTAAGATGACCACTGGCATAGTAAGATTGTTAGATCCACGATTGCGAAGCAGCAAGTTAATCACTGCAGATGAGATGGTTTGGACAGCAGAAGACACCTCAAACTGTCTTCAAAACCAAGAAATTAAAACCCTGAACCTAAGGAAGCATTAGCCAGGGAAGTTGTTTAGTGACCATTCCTGTAGGTATTTAAAAGACATTTAGATATTGAACTTAAGGACGTGGTTTAGGGTTTTGTGGGTCTTTTGTGTGACAGACTGAAATGTGTCAATGCCTTAAACAATTGGCCATTTGCAAACACAGTGGGTGCTTTGCTGACATGCATGAAGGAACAGAGAGGCACAGAGGGTGTGGGCACCAGAGGATGACTGTCAAATCAACCCTTGTTTAGCATCAGGCTGGGTTTTGAACCTGATTATGGGAAGAAGCTGATGAGAAGCAGATCCTGTGAGTGCTTTCTATCAGGGCAATGCCCTGCCTTACACAACGGCTCAGGTGTAAAACTATATCCCTCAACTCTGACCACTCCCCCTCTGGGGAAGGTACTGGGACATTCCCATTCCCACCTAGAGCTGAAGGTTTTCTTCCCTCTGATGGGGCATAACTGGCTCAGCTGCACAGATGTGAGAGCCAGGGTCATGTATTGGAAGGGTCATAAACCATCGAAGTTCCCTGACATGCCCCCAGAATAATTTCTGGGCCTTTCACCAGAGGACTGCACGAGATCCACCGTTTGCAACAGACAGTGTAAAACTTCCCTGCCCAGGAGAGGTACCTGGGTGTTCCACCTAAAGCCATTAAACTCTGGTTTGAGGGCTTCTTTCACCTTCATGGATCAAGACTGCAACCATCACTTCACCCAGTGGACATCAAGTCTTGTTGCTGGACCCATGGGTGGTGAGATCTTTCTACTCATATCCTTTCTTTCTTTTTGTTTTATGTTTTCTTAAGTGTTATTTTTATACTTTTATTTTTCTGTATTATTATAGATAATTATAACCAAAATGGATACCTACCTTCCTTCCACTGCAACCTAATGATTCTAAAATAAATCCTATATATAGATATAAATATATATATATGTATATATATATGTATAAACTTTGGTTATTCAGCATTGTTTCACTCCAATCTGTCCCAAGGGATCTATTAACAAGAACCTGAGTTAACCTCATCTTCAGGGGTGGGTTGTAACAGCTTGGCAGTGTTAGATTTATTGACCTGATGATCTTAAAGATCTTTTCTAACCTAAATGATTCCATGACTACACAAATAAGTGGGGAATGCTGTCCTTGCTGGAAATGCCATCAAGGCAGTGTGCCATCATACTCACGTCCAGTTCTGTCTCCTCCTCTGGCAGCCCCAGCAAACCCTTCAGCTCCTCATCCTCACCACCCATCTTCTCGTCCCCTTTCACGGCTGAGGGCAGCGTCTGTGGCTTCTCTCGCAGAGTGTACGCACGGGTGGAGGCTCCAAAGGAAACCGTGGAGTCAATGGGGATCTGTTGGGGTTTGTGAGCTTCCAAACGGATGTGACCCAAGAACGTGCCATGTGCTGAGGACATCAAAACACAGAATAAGTCTGTTGAGCTTGGGATCATGGGATTCCAGTTCAAGTTTGAGAATCTCAGAAACTGTAACAACTGTTACAAGGTACAAGGCACTGAGGTACTGCTGAAAGCATCAGCTACGTAGACCCACCATCTCACAAACTGAGATAACACACACCAGAAGTCCTCAAAAAAATCACTGGAAATAAATTACAAACACCTGTTATTTTCTGTATTCCTCCAGGTCCCAATGTACTATGTCTGGACAGTGCAAAAAAACCACCTGACAGGTTCTAGACCTTGGGAAATGACCCTCAGAAGACAAGGCTTCACTAAAATTGTGACAGGAAGGCCAAGTCACTTTCCTCTTTTCCTTTGGCCTCTTACAAGTTAGAAATGTTTGAAACGCTCAGTGAGGCAGCTGTAGGCTGACTGAAGCAAACATTCCTTTGCCCTAACCCTTGTCTTTCCCTATGATGCAAATTCAAATTATATCCATTTGCCCACAGAGCAGACAACAATGGAAAAGGAAAAAGTGTCTCAGGTTCAGAATGTTTTAAGCTCTGAAGTATAGCTCTTCTGTCTGGTTAAATGCCACACTACTTACTGCTGTTCAGATCTATGAGGAAAACCCTCTTGAGATGTTTGTGATAGACCAAGGCAGCATGGACCCGAGAGCAAGACTGGTGGTCAATGGTAAAATCACACAGATCAGGATTTCTCCCAAAGAGATAGTATTTCTTCTCATCAATGATGAGTTTCTGAGGTAGAATATTAAACAGAGAAGCATATTAGACTCCTAGAATCTTTTGGATCTTCCTGAAAAAAATTCAAGAACATGAATCAATAGAACAAATTCAAAACAAAGCAGCAACAGCTCATCAATATTTCAGTTTAGTCTGGCACTGTTAAATACATAAACTCAAGTCTGCTCTTTATAAAATCAGAACAGCTGAATATGGGAGAGTCCCAATTATTCCCTTCTTTAGCCAATACTGGACAGTCTGGGAAGGACAGTCACTCTTCAAAGCATTAGACTACCTCCTAAAGGAAATTTTCTCTGCCATCTGCTCCCAGAGATTTTAACACATTCCTCGATGGATGACAAATCAAACCATTTCTCATTCTCACCCACAATGGAAACCAAAAGCATCCTGTAAATTTTCATCTGCACCTGTTACACACAACCAATACTGCCCTGACTGGGCAGCACTTCTAAGAGATTTTGCAAAGACACAAATTCATGCATGTACCGCAACAAATCATCAACAGAGAAGATAATTTTATTGTCTTTAATTCAAGATAATATTTTATTGTCTTTAATTCAAGATAACGTTTCCAAAATGTGCTGTGCCTCTGAGCTATAACCCAGTGTCTTCCTTCACACACTGAGCTTAAACACTGCATGGCTTGTTTTGCTGTTGCACTTTGCAGACCCAGCAATCACAGGGTGACCCTCAGGCCTCTGCACGAGGCTGGGACACTGATGGCTCGGTTAGTATCAAGTGCTCAGTAACTCACAGGATTTAACAGTGGTTTTCCTTGGTTATCAATGGTTACTGCTGGATACCAGAAAAGACAAACCTGCAAAACCTGTATAGAATGGGGAAACACAAGGATCACATCCAAGCGCTGTTTGCCTCAGCGCTACGGGATCTTGTGAGTGTCTTTAAATCAGTGGAAGTTGTTGGCAATGGAACCTATGAGCAGCAGTTTTTGTTCTAGTCAGAGGAGGAGGTGAGAACATGTGAGGGAAAACAACATGGCAGCACCAAGAGTGGAGAAGGAGGGGAGGAGGTGCCAGAGCTGAGGTTCCTCTGCAGGCTGTGGTGAAACAAACTCCCCCTGCAATGCAGAAGTCCATGGGGGATCCAGAGATCCACTCACAGCCTATGGGGATCCATGGGGGATCCAGAGATCCACTCAGCTTGTGGGGATCCATGGGGGATCCAGAGATCCACTCACAGCCTATGGGGATCCATGGGGGATCCAGAGATCCACTCAGCTTGTGGGGATCCATGGGGGATCCAGAGATCCACTCAGCTCGTGGGGATCCACAGGGGATCCAGAGATCCACTCGCAGCCTGTGGGGATCCACAGGGGATTGAGAGATCCATGCACAGCCCGTGGGGGAAGTGCCCATGATGGAGTGGGTGGATGCCACAGAAAGCTGTGATCTAGTGGGAGACCCGAATGGAGAGAGAGGACTCTTGCTTCCGAACTAGAGCAGCCTAGCCTTAAAAGACTGGACCCCATGGACCCACGTGTAACCCACACCACAACAGTTTCAGGATGACTGTTGCCCATGGAAGGGACCCCATGGCACAGCACAGAAAAGACTCCTCTCCCTGAGCAAACAGAAGTAGATCTGGAGCGATGAACTGACCAAAACTCTCATGCCCTGTCTCCCTGTGCTGTTGGTAGGAAAGAGAGAGGGGCTAGGAGGGAAAAAAAGGTGTTTTAAAGGCTTAATGTACTTCTTGTTATCCTCTTCTGACTCTGCTAATAATAAATTCACTTTATACCTTTAAATTTGAACCTGTTTTGCCCTTAGAGTGTTTATTTTCTTCCAATCCTTATCGCAACTCATGAGCCTTTCAATAGCTTTTTTCCCCTCTCCTCTGCCCAACTGTAGCAGAAGAGGATAAGTGAATGACTTTTGTGGGAACCTGGCCTTTGGCCAGTGTCAAACCACTACACCCAGAAACATTCTCCACAGCTGAAACACTGTTTGGGTTGTCTCTGTCAACAATGGTAAAGACTTTATTTATTACTTTCAGTGTGATCTAAGACAAAATATGAAATCGAAAATGAGGTGGTGCTGTAATAAAAATAACTCGCTGTATCTGTGCTGATCACAACACTTCAAAGATCCTGAATGTGGGAGGAAAAATCAACTCAAACTGTATTTCATGCTGTAGGACAGAGCAGCACTCTTGCAAAATACAGGATACTGCAAAATCTGACTGTAATGCAAAATAAAAAAAAATGACTGACCAGAGAGGTTTCTCAAACAAGCAGTACAAAGGGAAGAGGTTTAACTGATGGAAGCTTTGCATGGCATGAGGCTGCCTTGCACAGGCAAGGGAAAAGTCACTTCATTCATTGTTTCAGAGCAAAACAAACTGATTTGAAAATAATGAATACATGAGAGAAAGGAAATATTAATGAATAAGTGTGGAAAATGACAGGGAATGTTCTGCTGCTGGTGCCTATGTACATGAGACACAAAATCCGTCAAATCCTACTTCCATACCTCAATGAGTTTGTCTCCTTTGACTACGTCCAGGTGTAAGCCAGGTGGTGGTTTCCCTGCCCTGGAAAATAAAGGAAAAATATAGTATCAAAACATTTAATAAAAATTTTATTTGTATTAGAGCTGCTTGAGCTACAGACTAAACCTACATGAATGTAAGCAGAAGTATTTTGGGGAAAACATGAAAATCCCATAATTTTCTTTTCCTTCCTGCCAATTCCTTCTGACAACACATAAAGCAAGATTTTTTTATGGCAGGAGTGAAGGTAACAGGACATGAAGCATCTCAGGCTTTACCTTTCTGGGTGAAAACCGTCTGATTTATGCAATAAACAGAGCAAGTCCTGAGAGCACATGGTATGAGGCAGGAAGAGACCAACAGCTAGACATGGGACTGTTTGCTGAAGAGCTCTGTTTTCTCATGTGCCCCTCAAAACAGCCCATCTCTACCCTTGGCTGCTGAGATATCTCAGAATCTGCATCTCTAGTACTTCCTCCCAGATAACATCTCTGCTGCTTGTCTCTAAGGCAGGACCAGCTTTCCAGGCAGCAGCAGTGACCTAATTCTTGGCTGCACCGCTGCCCTGCTGAGGAACTCTGCAGAGATCATGTTCCCATTCTGCTCGGTGCAGTCCATGTCATAGTTCAGGCTGCCCAAATTAGATACTTGAAAAGCCTTTTAATGAAAAAAGTAGAAAGTTTTTTCAGTTTTATATTCAAAACTAGTATCTCGAGGATCAGAAGTAATGCCTGGATTTGGAAGTATCAGTCACTCTTCACATGCTCTGCCCCATCAGACCTCTCACCTCATGGATCAAGGAGTAAAACATGAAAGGAAATCTCTTGCAATAATCTCCTAGTAGAAAGTTTGTTAGAAAGCTGGCCTTATGCTGTTACAAGAGAGCAGTTTATTCCCATCTTATGTCCAAGGTTAAAAAAGTCCTTTTCCAGTAAACGAAGTGCTAAAATAGCCACTAGACTAATTTTCCTACACTGTTCTGAAGACATCAGCAGATTGTCCTGGCTCAGAGTGCTTAGCACTGCCCCAAGGCCAACGCTCTCCTATCACAGCCTGGCTCCAGCACAAGTGCTTGTATTTGAAATGAGAAACAAGCAGTTTCTTCTGTACCCTCCAGATGGTGCATCAGAGTCCCCAGTGCCTCCCCAGGGCAGCGTCCTGCAAGTGACCTGAAAACAGCACTTGCAAAGGCACTGATTGTGATGGTCACTATTTGAGTGAGTTTGACTGAGACACAGGATGCTCTGAGTGCCTCCTGAATCGCCAGAGCTCCCAGGGAGGATGTGAAGAGAATTCCAGAGAATTAACAGAGCTGACTGGCAAGGAGAACATGAGCATTACCAGTATCATTAAAGAAACTCTTTGGATCAGAGAAAAGATGAGAGGATATACCACACTAGAGCTTTTCGTCTCTATCAGTGAGTCCAAGTAACTCAAAAAAGTGTCAGAAAATAAAGAACTGATAAATGGAGTGACAAACTGTAAACCCCAGGCAGGCAGAGAACTCAAATACCAATTTTCTACACTTAACAGTTCAGCAACCTATTGCTTAAACCACAGTCAGTCAGAAATGCAGATATCAACTGATGCTGCTAATTTTAAAGTGTATTTCAGGAGTGATCTGGAAATAACATACAACAAAGTCAGGGTGCTCTTAGAAGCATTCTTCTTGTTAAACTTCCACTTGTAAACAACAGTTTAAAAAGCTGTTCAGACAGCTTTCAGCTTAAAAAGTGGTTCAGACTGTATGATTACAGACATTTCCTGAATTAAAAAAAAATGCACTGTGTTTTCTGGAAGATTTCTGATGAGAAATGTACCTGCTTCAACTGAACAAAGCATTCCACTTGGATTGAAGCATTTGCCCAACTTCACCTTGGCACTGTGCACCTTTTCTTGTTATAATGCAGTTCCACACAGAACTAGGTTTTACTGGCTTGTTTTGGTTCCCTTGGTTACTTACTCAGGAACAAAATCTCCATGGAATACAGTGAAATTAGGAAACTGTATAAAAATTTAATTCTTGAGAGCAAGGCCATGAATATTCTATTAGAGAGAACTTCAGGTTTTATGCCATCAAAAATTAATTCAAATGACACTGAATTAAATAGGAAAATTAGTATTAAGTAGTGAGCAACAATGGAACAATTGTTTCATAAGATTATTCCTATCTTTTCAGAGTGGGAACAGATATACTGAAAGTGTAATTTACTTGCAGAAATCAGAGGAAGACAGGACTGTAACATTTATGTCTACCAGGAAAACATTCTTATTCTGACAGCTTCATTTCCATATAATTTTTCATCACATCCTTTAATTTTCATTCTAATTTTTCTTATTCTTTCCCTTCAGTTATAAAAAATATTCCCTTTCTAAGTAAAGGTAAGCTTCATCAAGTACAAGTAACACAGACTATGCATTTTCATGAACACCTGTTACAACAGCACTGACACTTCTTTACCTCTCACACACAATCCCAGAATGGTTTAGGTTGAAAGGGACCTTATAGATCATCTCACTCCACCCCTGCCATGGGCAGGGGCACATTTCACTATCCCAGGCTGCTCCAAGCCCCATCCAACCTGGCCCTGGACAGTTCCAGGGATGCAGGGGCAGCCACAGCTTCTCTGGCCTCCCCACCCTCCCAGGGAACAATTCCTTCCCAACATCCCATCTAGCCCTGCCCTCTGGCAGTGAGAAGCCATTCCCTGTGTCCTGTCCTTCCATCCCCTGTCCAAAGTCCCCCCTTAGGCCCTGGAAGGGGCTTTGAGGTCTCCTTGCAGCCTTCTCAAAGTGAGCACCCCCAGCTCTCCCAGCCTGTATACTTCAGCCCTTGGAGCATCTCCATGGCCTCCTCTGGACTGGCTCCTACAGCTCCCTGTGCTGGGGGTGGCTCTGCAGGTGTGGTCTCACCTTAGAGGGGCAGAATCCCCCCCTCCCCTGCTGCCCAGGCTGGAGGATGAGCTCAGGACACAGGGGGGTGGCTCTGGGTGCCAGCACACACAGGTGGGACATGCTGAGTTCCTCATCAAGCAGCACCACCAAATCCTTCTCCTAAGGGCTGCTGTCCATCCATTCTGCACCCAGCCTGTACGAGTGCTTGGGACTGCCCCAAATTATTAGCCATCAGGTACAGTAGCAGTGTTTTCATTGGTTTTTGAGCAGTTTTGTGTTACTGGGGACTGATGGTCATCCTGTGCTCAGACTACATACTTGTGTATCTGTTATTTTATTTCTGAAGATAAACTTGTGTCTTTTTACTTCTGAATAGTTACTTTCTGGCTTGGAGAAGTTCTTGTTCTTAGTCTCCATTTTCTACCATACACCTCTGCATTTTATGTTGTTTTTACTGTCATGGTATTCATATTATATCAAAAGGACTGGATCATTATCTGGTCTCTATGCTGATCACACTTATGTCACTAACAAGTATTGTTATCACTTTTGTAAAGGTAATTAATAAAAATCCCTAACACTAATAGGGTCAGATCACAGACTATATTCAACTGCTATTACTTCAATTCCTTATAAATACATAGCTTTTTTCTGAATCCTCTGTTGCTTCCTAAAATGGTAATTTCCTGTGTGTGATGGTCCACCTGACAGCCTTTGGCAGACACAGCACCTCTTTTGCTGCCTTGAATAATTAGTCCCTTCCCGTCATGGCCAGGCAGCTGAACATGATGATGCTTGGGATTTCCCACAGCAGCTGCATCCATGGATTTGCTGGCCTTAGAGAAGACATCAACTGCTTACAATGATCAGCACTTAAATATTTACAAGAGATACCACTGAATAAAACTGGGTTCCAGCATAGGTTTTTAAAATATTTAAATACCTACAAGCAAAGAAATCTTTCCTCTGTACTAGAAACAGAAAATTTGGTTTCTTTGCTTTCTTTACCTCATGCTCCACAGGCCAGGCCATGTCTCTGTAACAAACCCTTTCAGAGAAGGAGGACAAGGGCATTATCACTTTGGAATGTGCCAAGTAAGAGAACTGAAATTTTACTAATCAGGATCTCTTCCACAGTGCAGATTCAATGCTGACATGCCAACAGAGTTACAGTATCTATATCCAGCTGAAACTCAGCAGCCTGACTGAAGTAAGTCACTACAAGAAATTTGGAGTTGTTGCTATTAAGGACATAGACAGGACAGCCATATTTCTATTGTGTTAGTTTAAAATTAGGTCAAACTATTTGGGTTTCTAAACTTGGACTCAGAACCTAAATTTAGCCACTTCCTAAAAATCTTGGCCTCTGTGACTAGTGTACACACCTTCATGTCCAGCTTCAAGGACAGGGTGGAATTTGCAGAACTCTGGAGCTCAGAGTAAATCTGTGTAAAAGCATTGCCAGGAATCTCCAGTTCTTGGCCAAAGAAACTGAAGAGAAACAATTGCTGCTTTTGAACAAACTATTCCTAAAGTATGTTCATTCCAGAACAAACCTGACATTCCCACTACTGGTGTGTCAAAGAGAGTAAAGAAAGAGTCACAATTCCAAACACGAGTTACACTAGGACAAAAGGACAGGCAGGCAGTATCCATCAGATAATCTGTTTGCAAAAGTCTTAAACTAAGACATGTAATTATCTAAAGACATTTTCTGATCTCATGGAATAGCTAAATTTTAAACTACAGGAATGTATTACCTAATAATTTATAACTAATAATTAGTAATTATAGCATTTTAATAATATATAGTATTATAATAATAATAATACCTAATGATTTTAAACTACAGGAATATATTACCCTTTATGCCAACTGTAAATGCACAGCCCAAATCTTGGCTAATGTGTACAGAGGAGTTACAGTACATGCATAAACACATTCTGGCATCAGCAAGTACTATTCAGGTGGCAACCACTGTTTTTCATCTGTCTTAAGTTTAGTTGCCAGAAACAGAAGGAAAGAGTAAGTATTGTATGGATTATGAAGAAGCAACCCATAACAGTGCAAAAACTAAATCAAAACCACAATTTAAATGGGATGAAAACTGGGAATTACAGTGCAGAAGGCTTTTCTGGAAATGGGACACTCAGATGCTATCCAAGTTAAGGAAGAACAGGGACAATGGTAGAGGCAAACCTCAAAAGCATGAGCAACAACTTAAAGGCAAGGAAAAAAGCTACTCCTTTTGATTATATCTAAGATGTATTTCTCACATGATTGGTGTTCACAGGCTCCAGCCAGCTTTCCTTAGAAACAGGAAAATAAACAGGTAAAGACTGTGATTTTGATTTTAATAGAGGTCGAGGAGACTGAAGAAAATTCACTACAGAAGAATCTGCTTCTGACTGTGAAGACCCTCTGCAACTCCATGCTTCTGGTTTCCTAAAGCACTTGGAATGAAGCCCTACAATGCTGCCTGCACAGCAGGAGACTTCTTGGTGCTTGTGTAAGACCAGCTTCCTGCAGGGTACCTTTAAACCCTCTTAAGTCAGAGCTTTGACACCACTATTGGTCCTGCAAACCACCTCCACCCTGGAGAACTCTACCTGGGAAAGGCCCATCACTGATTCCACATGTGCACTCTCTGGCTGGCTCTGAAAGGAACAAATACTTTGAAACCATGAGCTGGAATCTGCAGCTCAGTAAATGTCAGCAGAAGGCATCCAGAGCTTGAGCATGAAATATACTCTACTTGTTTTGCAGAAGAGAAAATAACCAGAAATAGATAAATCCACCTGGTAGGAGGGCTCCTGACTTCCATGGGATGAGGCCATGGTTATCAGCAGTCAGGATCAACCAACACTTCCCATTTTGGGTTCACTATCCAGCAGAACACAACCACTGTGACTGGAAGCTCTCCAGACTGGCTTCCTGCTAGTTCACTTTTTTATTTTTACTCCTATGAAACAGCTTTTGGGTTTCAAAAGAAGCATTAAGGAAATACACAAAGCTTTCACTGGTGTTAGCTGCCATGTCTGCATGTGCCAATTGGACAAGATCAAATTGTCTGAGGAACTCCTTTACTTCACAGGTACAAACAAACAAATTGCCCAACTTGGTCCCTAAAACCATTAACAGTGTGCAAACATACAACAGAGTCCAAGAGAAAATAAAAACTTTCCTTACAATGCATAAGGAAGGAGTCCAGACAGGAACTTTGCTGTACCAGAACTATTAATAATTAATAGTTTCCAGAACTATTTTGGAATATTACTGTAAAAGGATATTCAGATTGCAATAAGTGAATTACAAAATAATCTTGAAAATGTGAGAACAGAACAAGACCTGGCACCCAGAGATGCCCCCCTTACCCCTGGGTTTGGATCATCTCCCAGATCCCACCTCATTTCTCATCCAGCACAACAGATTGTGCTTCAGAATCAAAGCAGGGCAGGAACACAGGGAAACACTGTCTGACCCTGCCCTGCTGCAGCTAAAGACACAAACTGGTACCTGAAGAGGCCCTCACAGTTACAGGTGTTATAGTTCTCTCCTCCAGATGGGATTTCTTTAGGAATTCCTCTGCAATAGCATGCAAGCCGCTGAGACTGAGCATTTTACAAGCTGTACTTCCCCAGCTCCTCCATCTACAGCTTTCAAAGGTACAAGACTTCCCAATTTACCATGGAATATAACAAATATTGTGATCACCATTGTATAAAAACACTAGGAAAAAAAAAAATGGATGATATTTCACATTTCAAGTTGAATATCCAGAAAAATTTTTGGCTTTATCTCGTTTATTGTGTCATAATCTTATGGAACACCATCCTGTCTCATGTAGATGTTTATTACTGTGTATGTTCAGCACAAATAAGACCCTATAATACCTGAGGAATTACCTTTCATGAGAGGGTTAAATGGCTTTACCAATTAAAGCAGGCAATTAAAAACAAGGTGTAAATTAAACCGCAGTCAAGCACTGAGAGGTAAAACACAGCTGAGTGATCAGGGGCAGCCTGAGCTCTGCAGGGACAGGCAGGGCTGGACACAGAACTGCTCCAGTTCTCAGGTGCGATTTAAAATACAGCGGTGCCCATCCCAATGCTCTGGCACCCAGAGAAGGCAGCAGAGCCAAGATCTCTTCAGTGATGCATCAAAACACTCAGAACAAACGAACAAGGGTACCCTGGTGCAAAGCTCTCCTCAGGCAGAAGGAGAGGAAGGATTCCACATTTCCAGGGATTCCTTCCAACGGGGGCTTTCCCACGACTCTACCCCAGCCAAAGGCACGGTCGCGATGCTTCTTCTCCAACACTGCACTCAGCCCCGACTTCTTAACTCAAGCTAATAAAAACCCCAGGCTAGTTTCAAGCTGACAGATTTCCCGTACCGGATACATCCCCTGAGGAGGGTATTTAATTTCTACCACACCACGTATTCTGTCTGAGCTCTTGGGAAAAGCCCCGACACCCCAGAGAGGGCCCGGGGCCCCCGCTGCGCTGGCGATGGCGGCACCCGCAGAGCCGCGCCCGAACCCGGGCCCGGACCCCGTGGCCCGGCCAGCCCTCTGCGGCCCCGGGGAGCGCAGTCCCGCGCCCCTCATCCCCCTCGGCCGCCCCGGCGCTCACCAGCTCGGGCACTCGAACAGGGACCCGCCGCCCGCCGGGGCCGCGCTCGCCGCCATCTTGGCTCTGCCCCATTCAGCCGGCGCGGGGCACCATGGGAGGCGGGGTCGGCGCGCGGCGATCCCGGCGTGCCCCGCGCGGCGCCGGCGGGGACTGGGCGGGACCTAACGGTGCCACGCCCCCAGGGGCTGGCCCCGCCCCCGCCCGGCCCTGGCGCGGGAACTGCCGGCAGCACGGGTACCGCCTCTGGAACGCGGGGACAGCGCCGGTACCGCCTCCGGAACGCGGGGACAGCGCCGGTACCGCCTCCGGAACGCGGGGACAGCGCCGGTACCGCCTCTGGAACGCGGGGACAGCGCCGGTACCAGCCCCGGTATCAGCCCTGGAACGCGGGGACAGCCCCGGCAGCAGCCCCGGGACGCGGGGACAGCGCCTCTGTCCGAGCAGAGAGAGCCCAGGGCACGGCCCGGTAGGAGCACACCGGTGGGAGCGAGCAGCCGCCTCTCTCCCGTGTATCCCCGGCCACCGCAGCTGCCCCAGGGCTGTGCCCGGAGCCCGCAGCCCGAGCGCAGGCACAGCCCCGGCTCTCACGGCGAGCCAGGCTCCCCGGAACGCTCCCAGAAACTCCCGGAGGAGCAGAACACACATCCGAGAGCCAGGCACACCGTGCCCGAACACTGCAGCGACCGCCACGGGTTTTTTTTTTCAAGTTTTCATGCTCAGGAACATTATTCAAGACTGTTAAAAATAATGTCTGCAGCAGCTCTACTGGCACGATCAACGATGTGCAGAGGAGAAAGGAGTCAAGCAGTTACAGAAACCCTGAGCTCAGCAAGCTGTACCCGTGCCCTCAATTCCAGTTTCCAGAGGACTAAAACAGGTTAGAAGGATGGAGTCCGCAAATAATGCTCCGTTTTAGGTCTGGTGAAGATATGGCAGTGTGATACCCAAAGGACTCTGCCTGACAGCAAGCATGCACAAATCAGTAGCTTCTACCATTTCCAAGGAAAACTTTAAAAAAGGAGCAGAACAACACAGAGTTCCCTTGCTTTCAAGGCAGATTTTTCACTACAGGCTCACCAATGGTTCCAAGTTCTAGCACAAGGAAGATAGTCAGAGCTGACCCAATGCTGCTCTGAGGTATGAGATTAATTTTTCTGGGATCAGGTATTGTACAGGACTCTGCACAGAAGTATTGTATATGTCCTTGTGAAGTTAATTTCGTATTTTCAGGTAGTTTCATTCTGAAAAATCAGGGGCCACAGAACTAAAGCTGCAGGAAACACTCTGTGCAGATGTAAAGTCCTCTACTCTGCTTAGAGGAGGAACTGCAAACACACCTGTGCCAGTGTCTAAGCTGCAAGAGAAATGAGCTCTGACACAGGCTTTTAAAAGTGTTTATTGATGATTATTAGATGGAATGATGGCGCAATAGTGCAAACCACTGTGCAATTGGGAGAACACTCCCTTCCCAGCTTTCACGTTTACTTTATTATAGACAAGACATGGAATAAGGATTAAATACAAAATGGGTCAGTATGCTGCATTTACCACCCCCATTGGGCTTTGGACAGATTACTGTTTGCTCAGTGTATGTCAGTTCATAGCTACATTGAAGTGGGGAATGGCTGCTTGTTCTGCCCAGCCCTGTGAGCTGGAACCAACAATCTTCTTCATTTACACACACATCCTCAGTCTGAAAATCCTAGCACTTCACTCAGCCAGTTTCTGCACCTTGTGTTTCATAAAGAATTGAAAATACCAAATGTTCACAAGCCACACATAATATTTACAAGAACACTACAAGTGAGCTTCAAGAGCACTTCTTCAGAATCAAGATTTCTGCTAACACTCTTCACTAATCTTGCTCGCTTGTAAACTTAGGTGCCCACTTCCTCATTTTTTAAGTTTTTTTCCCCCCTGGAAGCTTCTAAAAACAATTGTGAGTGAGCAGCTAAACTTTTTATAGTTAGTGTTTGAGTCAGCATTGGAAGATTTATTTGTCCACCAGCAAGCGGCCAGCTAGTTTGTCTAAGGAGAAGATTCTAAGTCAAAGAACATTGTGTCCTCAAGTGATGAATTTTGTGAAAAAACAACCCCAACCACACCCAAAAAAAGTAAACAACACCGTTATGAGTCTCAAGGCTAAAATGACCAGCATGTAGAGGTTCAAATTATCATCCATGCATACCCTCCTTGCCTCTCAAATCTGTGACAACATCCTTTTCTTCAAGAGAATCTAGAACCACAGCCACTTGGAGACAATAAAACCATGGGGCAGATACTGGAGACTTTAGAAACTGCTGGATTTACATAATGTGACTTGGTGGTGGGCTGTCTTTGAATGTCATTCTCATTCCAGTCCAACAAAGTTACGTACACTTACAAAATGTTGAAGTTGTGCGATTTGTCAAAAACAAGACATCTCCAATTATTGATCACACTTCAGCATACAGCTGGGACAGGGAATAACACATTACAGAAAGCAAAACCACAAGATTTTAGTTACATAAAACAATATAATTTGTATATAAACTGATAAATACTGTCTCCATGGTTCACTAATTCCAAATACTAGTTATCTGCACATTAGTTGCTAATATCTATTACTAGAAGTAGTTCCAACTTGTGCTCTCTCAGGGTGGTCAATTCATCTCCGAGACTAGTCAGCCTGTTTGCTCAGCCTGTATCTCAGTAGTGAGATTGGGTTCCATGGGAAGATTTCATGTTGCTTTCCAGATAATGAGTCCTATGATTATACAGACCACAGCAAGGCCAAGAATCAGGATACAGATCTTCTTACGGGATTTCTTCTAATAAGAGAAGGAAAAACAAAAGCCACTAATACCAGGAACACTTGAGGAAAAAGCAAGGCTACCATTCATGTTACTAACTTGGGTGAACAAGACTTGATACCCACAGTTATTTGAGAGAATTAACCAGTGTAGTCTGAACATTTCTACATATTCCTTAAAGTCCATGATTCTACAGATTAATGTTTTTAATTTTGGGAGTGCACTGGTCTAAGAGATGCAGTTAAGTCAAATGTGACAGGTTTTGCTTCTCTTAAGGAAAATACAAGCCTCAGAGAAAGCCAAACCTTTCTAGCTATTTAGATTTTTCAGGTAATCCTAATCAAACTCCTAAGCAGTTCTCCGATACAATCTCCCCTTGGCCACTTGGGCTTGGTGTTGCATTTCTACAATTTAAATCTTCCATGTACAGTTACTGGACTTGGATTTTACAGCTTTGCTCACTTCATTCATCACAGGAAACTACAGTCCATCCATACAGACCAAGTATTTTTAACTTGGCATCTAAGATTTGAGGATAGTTATATATAACCACTTCTTTCTCCATCCAGAAAAAAAACACATGCAAAACATGTCCAACAGCTCCCAAACTTAGATTTATAAATGCCTCAGAACTTTGGCAAGGAAGGCATGGAGAGAGAGCATACTACTGCATGCTGCCAGATTGTAAAAGCAGCATTCCCACCCTTGCACTCAACAGCATTGGAGTTTTATTGCCTTCCAGTACCCTCCTGGAAGAGTCCAGTATTTATCTTGTGTGGGAGCCTGAAGTCCCAGCAGTAATGGGGTTGACTAAAGCAGAACCCTTACTGCTTCACAGAAACTGGACCTACAGGGATAAGGATGATGAAAGGAACCTACAAAAACCACCATACAGCAATGAGAGCCACTGCAAGAGATTTGATGGAACAGGGAGCACAGACTGTGGCACAGAAACTCAGCAGCTGGACAGGAATGTTGCAAATCCTGGTCACCAGAAGTTACCCAAGGCTGATTTTTGCATGTCAGTGTCTTGGCTGATATATTTACAAGTTAGATACAACATCAGAATTTGTTCTTGTCTCTTCTGCTAACTCCTAACAACAACGACAGGTTAACACTTTGGCTTCCAGAGTGTGAAGTGGCACACATTTACCTAAAGTAGAAGGTGAATTTCAATACCATCCTTTTGACTCAGGTGCTTTATATATTCCTTGCAGCCAGTTCTGAATGAATGCCAGCTTACATGAGCTGGTTTTAATAACTAGTCTGGTGTGCTGTAGTCCTCAGTGTCTTGCTCTGCCTGTTTCATTGCTCAACCATATACTGACAATCAAGCAAACACAGAATTTACCTGATAATAGGCAGCTCTCTGTAACTGCTCACTGGCTCTTTCCACATGGACTTCTGCACTTTCCACATTTGCCTCTATGCTATCTATGGAAGAAATAGGAGAATTCATTGAAAAAATATTTCAGAGCTTCAGTGTTTAAAAGTTATAGCCAGAAAGACAATACTTTTAATGCAAAATACTGAAAAAATTAATCCATGTAGGCAAAATGTGTAACTGAACCAAGAAAAAACTATTTATTATCCAATGCACTTACCAATCATATCTCCTTGGTCATGAATCATCATGGCTAAATCCTTAAATATCTGATTGACATCCAAAATGTCTGCCTGAAGACAACAGTTTAACAAGTTACAACCAACACTGGGCACAATATTTTCTAATCCTCATTCTTAGTACCTCTTCTGACCATCACTCAAAGGGTCAGAATAGACACCAGCATTCACTGACTTGATGTTTCCACCTGTGCAATTTGGGATTAACACAGGAGCCTACAGTACTCCAGCTACTGAATATTTGTTTCATCACACCAGCAATTAGCATAGTATGGACACTGTAACATGAGTTGCTCCTGCCGTATCTGAAGGATCACCAGTCAACACTGAGGGAAAATAAACCTCCTTCAACAGGAGCAGGGAGATTATCTTGGCATCAATCCTCTAGGAACTCTATTCCTCCACCATCAGCTCTCCTCAGCCCATCCCATTAATCAACACTGCATCCTTTGATTTATCTCCCAGTACTGTTAACTGTGCAGCATCGACTGGTCACCTCTAATTGCCTGATTGCAGTTTCTCTTTCTTTAATGAGTTCAAGGTCCTGTTCAGTTATTGCCACATCTTCTTCCTGAGACTGCATCTGATTCCAATCTTCACCACTGCAAAGAGAGGGAAAGTCAGTGTCTCTCTGACTGTAGGTACTTCCATGCTGCATTTTATGGCAAAGTGAGTTAAAGTTGAAGAAGTTCCTACAGAACAACCCCAAGGTTCTTGGCCCTGTCACTGTGTACAAGGACAGTCACAAATTGGAACAGTTGAAAAAAGGGACAGATCAGGCAACATGAAGACAGTGGAAGGCAGTTACATGCATAGCACACTATTCTAGAATGTAACAGTTATCTACAGCATTGTAGAAGAAACCTGCCTATTTCAATTCTGCTTTTTAAAAAAATACTTGTGCCTTCCTTGCTTCTTACCAACCCTCCAAAAGGGAGAAATCAGGGTGAAAGTTCTGATAGAGAGCAACCTGCAAGGACATTAATGGAACAACACCTGAAAAGCATCTGGATTCAAAGATTTTTGCCTATCTGGCATTTGGAGGTAAGACTAAAGTATTTTAGTATTTTAATTCATTAGTCTACTAGGAACTTTGAATTAAATTACACACAAAAAGAGATATTAAAACTCAAGTAACTCTGCATCCCAGTCTACCTCTCCTGATGAGCTGGTTCTTCACAACTGCTGCAGAAGTTACATCAATTAGAGTGGAGCCAGCATCCGTAATACAAGGCCATCTCTATGTTCAGCTTAGAATGTTCTTCAAGGGCAACATCTCCATCTTTTCAACAGAGAAGTGTGCCAGAAAACATTGTACCAGTCCAGTGTTTGGTACAACACTAAATAGTAAGTTTTAAAGTCTTAAAAATGCCTAAAGAAATGAAAGTAAACTACATGAATAGGTCAGACACAGCTGACTATTCCAGTAATTCAGCTCTGAGATGACTGCAGGGTTTGCAGATCTCAAAAGTTTCTGACACATAGCACACAAGAACAGCTTTGAATGTGGAATAGCTGCTGTGTGCCATCATCTCCTATCTCTGGGTCCCACTGCCTTAGTGTGCAAGGCCTTCAAACCCATCCCAGCACCTGCATAACTGAACACTTGGGGTTTCACCCCTGGCTCAGAGTGAAAGCCCAGGGCTAACAAAGACACACATCAAGCAGCTGAGCAGATGAAGGGCAGTTTGCAGAGAGAGGATGAGACACGTAAGCAACATCTCTTGATTCACAAAGTGAAAGGATTTACACAGACAGAGCCAACAGATTCAGCCCAGTTGATACATTATTCACAGATACTTTTGGAGGGGCTCAGGCTCTCTTTACCACACTGCAGAGCTGATGTAACATTTTACAGGCACAGTGTTACTGCAGAAGCAGTACAACTGACTGACAGGTGACAGTAATGTTGTCTTGTGCACATTCCAGGATTAGTTTGCCAGTGCACAATGTCCAGGACTTGGGAATTTTAGGCAGCCTCATTTGCTATTCTGATGTAGCTCCAACTGAGCTGCTAGAGAACATCCAAACCCATGACATAAATATGCAGCTGTGCAAAGAGTCACAGTGAGTGAAATCCTGACTGATAATCTTGAGTTTACAGGCCAGAATACCAGGAGCTCCAGCTGCCACATCCTAAGGGCACTACTAGTCCCCTCAGGGTAGTAATCACACAATCTACACTTAAGGAGGATAAAATACTGTCATATGCAGTTTTTTACATAGTATATTACATGTGCTGTAATAATTGCTTTTAATCTCTATTTGCTTTGCATTCATCCAGCAGAGCCTGGCCCAAGTTACAGTAATACCACACCATAAAAACTTTAGTTATATGTAGTGAAAACTTCAAGAGTACAAAAAGTTATTACCTATCAAATGAAACAAGCTGTTCTTCTCTGAACCGCTCATCAGCCTGGAAGAGAGAAACGAGTCACTACTCTCACAGACTACCAGGAGCATGCACAAAATCACCAGCAGTATCTTGAAGACTAAGGCACATACTTGTCCAGAGAGTTCTTGGAGAATGCCACTGTCACTGCAGCTTTCAGATTTAACTCAGGTTATATAAGATTAGTTTTAGCTTCATCTTTATTAAATCTAAATTTTTAAAATTATTTTTATTATTTAAATTTTATTTTGTTATTTAAATTTAAAATTTAAATTTTAGATTCAGATTGTCTCTGCAAATCAGAGGCAACTGAATGATCAAAAGTAGTCAGCCCATGTTCTTGGATTAGCTTTCCATGTTTGTAACCTCCTTTCCCAACATGAAGCAAAAAAATTTAGAGCATAATTCAATGGATAAATGTGGTCCCATGCAGAAATTAAGAATTCAGAACTATCAAAAAGCCCTGAGGCAAGAGGAGAGAAATGCTTTCACTGGCCATTTTATTATGAATTCTTAGTAGCCATGGGGTTTGTCAAAATGTAACAGTAAACATACATTGGAAATATTAGCAGGACAGAAATTATAAGAACATAATGCAACACAGTGTGATATCTGAGATGTAATTTAAGGTGTGGTTAACTTCCATCTAAAGTCTTAAATTTTATAGCATAGAGCTGACATGAAGAGCAAAGCCTGCAATACTTCGCTATTCACTGTGCTTTCACTCCCTATCTCATCTTCTGTAATATTTGCAACTACCAGGACTTTTTCCCTTCTCAACACTGAAGTGAGATTGCTTCCAACACCTGGAATGGGAAACTACAACACCAAGGCCTTGGCTTCACTCAGTAAGGTGTCAGTAGACAGGTACGAGGTTGGAAGGCAAGTACAAGATCTCTCAGAAGCCTCACAGTTCACTGTATCACTCCAAAATTCCCATAAATACTTACAGAGATACGGGAGCCAGCTCTCGCCCTTGCTACAGTTTCTTTTTCCTTCTCTGACACTCGCCTCTGTACTGCCTGGAAATTATTTAAGGCCGTGGAGAAGTCATTCATTAATCGTTCTTTCTGAAGCCTCTGTTGGCGCTGAAGAATCGAAACACAAACAAGAGTTTAGGCATTCCCATAATTCTAAAGTGACTGTCAGACTCAAAAAACCCACCATAACAACAACAATGAATGCTGGCATTCAGTCATCTTTTGGTGCCAGTGGTCAGGGGCACTGGCTACAGCAAAAAGCCCACCATGTTTTAATTCCTTAAACCAATGCTCCATGCCTTGCCAACTTCAGAATGGTTTTGTGCAACAAGATTCTTCAGTTTCCATCTAGTTCTAAAGTCAGAGGTGTACCATTACATTTATTCTAATCACATTCCAATAATTCACCACATTTAACTACATACCTTTTGGTTACCTACAATGCCTTTTCCCTCCATTCCTTTTAGCCAACCTCATAGTACTTAACCTTCTGACAAATACAGGAAGTCCCACACTTTCAGAACTAATGAAAACACTCATTGTCCAGTCTCCTAAGCTGTCTCTCCCAACCATGCCACACTACAAGCCTGTTATTAGATCAGATAACATCCTTAGTCCTGATAACCATTTCAGTTTATCTTTTCTCCAAATGCTTTAGCTGCAATAATCCTTTTCATCCTCATTTTTCAGTGTCAATTTATTTAGCCTCCATAGGACATCTCCTTTGAGTGTTGTGACATTCTAGTTATGGGAAATAAGAAATTGTGGAAAAGCTTGTCCCAAGGACAACATCAGGTCAGTTCTTATGTTTTCAGATAGAGAGATTTGAAACAGCTGGCTCAAACTGTGAGATTTCCAGGACTGTAATCCTGCAATGAGCTTGTACCAATTCAACAATCATTATAAGGAAATAAATATTTTCAATTATTTTTTTTCTATAATAAGCCACTACAGCAGCCTCGTAATACACTGAAGCTTCCATCTGAACCCTCTGGAAGCAACAGTCCTTCTGCCAGAGCAGATCCTCAGCATGCTGATTCCAGCTTCTGCAGATTTTGACTGAATTTTCCCTGGGCTCCATTCAGTGACATGCACATGACAGGATTTTGTTCACCACAGAAGATTAACTGAAAAATATTTACTGAACAAACCAGCGAAGCACGGCCATACTTCTAACTGGCATATAAACCTTAAATACAGAATTAGACCAAGACAACATCTGCTGACCCACATCCCCAGATCATCCTACAACAGCACCCTAAAAGCAGGCAGTGGTGAATTGACACTAGCAGCAGAGAACTGTCCCTTCCCTTTCCCACAGGGAGCAGGAGCTACTATTTGGTAAGAGAAAATCATAATCTTTGCCTCATTGTATTTTGCTTTATTCAAATATAAGCAAAGTGAATCAGCTTTCCCCCCCTCCACCACTAATAAATCACATGCAAGGGAAAGCTCTCTGGCATGTTCACATTTCATACTGATAGGCAGTCTGCTGTGATTTCTTATCCTAAAACACTACCTTGCACCGCCAGGCACTTTGTAAACAACATCATTTTTAAGAAATTTACTCAGAAAACCAGTATTGCATACTGAGTTCTCCCCAAACATTTAGGGCCTCTTATTTTTTCAAGTTTTATACCTATTTGTTCCTGGGAAACATGGTGACAGTGTCATATAAACAGCCAGGATGCAGCCAGCTGAATGAGTTTCTCTAGTTCACCATCATCCTTTATTGCAAAAGGCTGCTGTCTCTTCAGCTGTGCCAGTTCAGGCTTTGTGACGTTGTGGTCTACCCTAGTTTCATGAAATGAGTGATCTAGAAATATGTCCAGAAAGTTCTGCCTGCCTACCTGTTCAGAAGCAGAGAGGGGAAGTGGCAGAGACCCCAACTCCTTTAGGTATTCATTGGTCTCTTTGGCAAGGCGGTTTGCAGAGTGCTGCAGCTGTTGTCTGAAACAGAAGTTCAAAAGCAGTTACACAAAGAAGTTCAAAAGTAGTTACACAAGGTCTATCTAAAAAGCAGCCACTGAGCATTTTAGCATCCAGAATAATGACTAAATGGAGGTTCTGAGATCACACAGCTTTACAGTAGGTTTTTTTCAACCTAAAGGGTCAGAGACGTACTTTGTTTTTTTTAAAATCAACTTGACCCTGGACTACATTTAAAAGAAAAGATTCAGATAATTTCTTCGCTCCCTGCTGACTAGTATAATTCAATAGCTTAAATATCTTTTTCTCCAATGGGATAAGAGAGAAACAACTTTATTCAGTGAACATAATCCCTCTTTTAGGCTGAATTCTTTATGGTACCAATTAGTAACTAACTCTTCACTTGACCACCACTAACTCCATTGGTTAAATGTACATTTGATAAAAGTACAGGGACTCTGATATTAAATTCTTCATTTTTGTGAAAAACAGTGGTCAGAAAGAAGAACAATCCAACTTTTACTTCAGGAATTGCAAGGCTTTCCCTTGAGCCATTCTATTTTCCAACAACATTGCAATATGAAGCTATTATTGTGAAAAATCTAATACTATTATATAAAACCTAGGAAGAAGAAATACTAAAGAATACTAAAACCAGAAGCAATTTCTTTTGGGTTCAGTGGGTACAAGATGCTTAAGTGAAAGTCATTTACTTGGCCCAATGGACACACAAATCAAGGCTCCATTATTGTATAGGCTGTATATGTAAACTAAACAAAGCATCCAAGCACTTTGGCAAGTAGATATGGCAGCTGACAATTTGTGGGGTGCTGCCACTCTCACCCCAAAGAGAAGAGATTATGCAGTGACGTTAAATGGGAAGGCATTTGTTTGGTCACCAGTGATTAAATCTTTAATCTACTGATTAAATAGAGATTGAGTCAACTGAGCAGCTCAAGGAAACAAATCCCTTTTTCTCCCAATTGGACTCTGATCTCATCCTTCGACTGTGGTATGTGTATCTTCCACCACAAGTCATGAACTTACCCAAAAATCACTATTATAAAAACCAGGTTAATCGTGCATTCAGAGATTTGAGGTACTGTGACATGAAGAGAGAGTGCAAGAATGTAATTTCAAGTCATTTCAACCTCAGAAATTATTATTTCCATCACGTGCTATTTATGTTCCATGAGTTTGTAAAAGATGCACAGACACAGAGAGCCCCTGGAGAGTCTCTCCAGGGGTCAGTTTGAACTACACTTGTTTAAATGTCTTCTATATTGTCCCCCACTGGCACATTATTCTTCTGAAATTACATATGACATTTTGTCTGCCATATATGATTACTAATATTTCTACTGCCTACATCCAGCTGTACTACAAGCTACTTTTTCACCAGTTATGGGGCTGCCTGACTGTTTTTCTTTACTGGTCATGTGAGCACCAAATACCTGGTATGGCATTAATTTCTTCTGAATCATGAGTGAAGCTAGTATGACTGCTCCTCAGAGGACAGCTAATGCATGGCTGAGGTGGTACTACTACTTTTAATAGGAACTAGAGAAAAACTATATAGAAGAAAAATATAGAAAGAACTATTCCTACCCAGCAGTTTTGAATGGCTTCTCCAGAATCCTGCAGAAACACCTTAATTTATCTAGTAAACTACTTAATGCAGCTAGTCATTCTGGGCTTGTAGGACTGTATTAAATTTATCTAATAAAGCACCTCCCCAAAGCAAGTAACCCACTATCCCTAAGAACACAGACACAAATCAAAGAACATCTATACCAATGTTTGCTCATTTAATACTCACAAATTTTCCTGAAGTTTGCTGGAATCCTGCTTGGTTCCCAGCTGGCTCATCAAATTCTTTATTTGAGCAGCTGAAGATAAAGAGATGACAAGTCAGTAAGACAAATTCAAACTTATTTTATTCCTTCTTGAATGTATTCTTTTAGCTTTCCCCAAAAGAAAGCTAAAAGCTAAATTTATTTCAATATCTGACTTAACTTAGTAAGGCAACACTTACATTCTTTGTTTTAAATAAATACAAGTATCTTATGGGTGGATGCCATGAGGATGGGGCCAGACTTTTCTCACTGGTGCCCAGAGACAGAACACAGGACTACAACCACAACTGAAACACAGGTAGTTCCATCTAAATATGATGAAAAATTTATTTGCTGAAAGGGTGACAAAGCTCTGGAACAGGCTGCCTACAGAAGCTGTGGAGTCTCCTTCCCTGGAGATATTAAAACCCTGCCTGGTTGCCATCCTGCACAGCCTGCTCAGGGTTAGCAGGGGCTGGACCAGATGAACTCCAGAGGTCCCTTCCAAACCAAACAGTTCTGGGATTATGTGAAATGCAAAGTGTATTTTGAACATCCCCACCTAGACCTCATCCAGCCAATAAACTAACTTTCAGACAAGAAAGTGATAGTGAGGCATAGATACCCTGAAAAGAAATCAGTGGAGCTAAGAGCTTGTGCACTCCTTTTCCTCAGCCTTTTTAGACCAATTAACAGAGCTGCTTTTACCAGTATTTTAGATTACCACTGCTGCAGAAAAACTTCATTATGCCCTGTTGTCACTTTTACATTATTTTTAAGTTACTTAAGTTATTAGTGCTCTGCTAAAAAAAAAAAAATAAAAAGAAAATGCCAAGTGTTGCTATTAATTATAATATAATTATTATAAGGGTTTCAAAACCCCCTGACCCCAGACCTGAATTTTTCTACTCATGACAGTCCAAACCTTTCACAGTATTGGCAGAATCTTTCAGGAACAGCAGATAGCAATGTGCACTTCACAGTTTGCCTTTGTCAATTTGAAATCATGTTGTAATGCAGAGAGATATTTTAGACCTTGTTCTCTCTTATCTCTGATATTTCCCCCCTATTTTCTTTGTGTAGGCACTCATGATCATAAAACCACACAATGAATCACATCAAACCATTAACCTACCTGAAAAGCAAGTACATTTTCCCTCCCCACTCCCTCTACCTTAGAATTCTTTTCTGAGAGATCAAGAAGCTGATCCACTTTATTCTGCAGCAGCAGTTTTTATCATTACTGAAGTGCTGGGCTCAGCACTTACAACAGCAGCACAAAGATTTACTGTCCCAAATCAATCGTGAAATCTATGCTATCACATCATGCACTGAGAGGCAAGACCAAGGAGGATCACCTTAATAGTTCCACAGACAACTGAATTGAACTGAATTATCCCAAGAGTTTAACAAGAGCTTCTTCCAATTCAGAGACACCCTCCTGTGTAACTTCTGCTTTCAGCCTGGAGCCTCTGCAGTTGATTAAATGTACTGCTGGAGAAGCATCAGATCCCTACAATGGTCACTTCTTTTAAAGGGATGTCCAATGGCTTATAATAAGGGCAGCTCAGCTAAAGCTGCAATACGAGGTAATCAGTAATTAGCCAGTAATTAGCTTTTACATCCACCAAGTGTACTCTCACCTAGAATTCCAGACTTCTATTAGGTTATACAGTGAGGAGTTGGTTGGCAGCTCCTCATGTACTGAGCTTCGCTTCCAGCAAGCAAGACTGCACATATTTCACAGCTCTGTCAGACACAGGAAGGTCAGAAAAACTCATAGTCGAGCTGGTGACAAACTGACAAGGACTGCACTCTGTGTGCGGATGCTGAGCACTTGGCAAACAGCATTTGTGCCATAATGTCCAGACATTCTGTGACTTATTTCTCTCTGCATGGGGAGATTCTTGCACAGTCCCATTTCCAGGCCAGGCAATGTCTGTCCTGCCCTGAGCCAGGTTCAGCAGTTTGCTTTGCTTAGTGCATCTCAGCCAACAGCAACAAACACAGTCTACACAAAATGAGAATAAAGTGTGTGGGGAAAGAAAGGAAGAGGCTGGAGCTCTTTATTATTTGGATAATGAGTATGCACCAACACACAGAGCCCCTCAGTCAACAGCTTTTCATCTCCAAGCCCTTTTAATTTCAGGCTGTAGAGCCTCCCACATATTCATGATCTGACAGCTAAGATTTCTTGAAACATTTCAGTCTCTCCTCTAGCATTGCTGCTACATTACCTGAGCAAACAACAGTTTTGCCAGCTCAGGCCACTGGTTTTCTGTACATTTTGTGTGAAATGCTCACTCCACAGAGAATCCCCAAAGAAGTGAATAATACTCAGCTGTTTGCCTGCTCTTTTCCTTATAGGGAAAGAAATGAAGACAGCCTGAAGGCTTCAATATATCTTTTTCTCTTAGGCTGAATGGAAAGCTTTTATATACTGTGTAATAAAGTTAGCTAGTGTAACATTAAGTCAGATGTTCTGTGTGCTTCCACCCACCTTGATAAAACTGTAAAGGCTATTTGTTTAACTTGAGATAGGCAATGCATGGAGATAGGATGGCTGCAGGTCATGAGACAGCAAAAGCCCATCCTATGAGCGAGAGAAGATGAACTGCCTAGAACACGAGGCTCAAAGCAATCCCAAGGAAGGAAGAAAGAAGGAGTGTAAAGGGAAAAAATAAAAGGGGGAAAAAGGGAAGAAACCTCAACAAGCCATGCTATTTGGCAAACTTTGAAGCAATTCAGCAATGCCTACATCAAGGAGAAATGAATATGACTGAGCAAAGCATTTTCAGCAACATAAATAGCTTTGTATCATCAGAGAAATCACCAGCTTTCTGAGGAACCAACATGTTCAACTTATCTTGCCCTTAAAGACTCGCATGGGCACTTGAAAAATTAATGTCTTTTTTAGCAAAGGCCGTATCCTTAGGAAAGATTGTATCAAGGACTCTCCTGGACGTGACTGCTTTAACGAGCAGCATTTCAGCGATCAGTACTGAGATTTCTATGATTATCATACAACACCGGTAACTTCCTCTAACGACAACCAAGAAAGCGCAACACTGTGTCCTTAGGGACATCCTGCCGGGAAGCAGGACACTGCCAGCCCAGCGAGGGGGAAAGCCGCACCTTCTCATCCCCATTCGAGATCCCTGGGACAGCAGCTGCTCCCGAGCGCGGTGACACCTCGGGCTATGCTGCCCCCGGAGCCCCTCACTGAGGGCACCCGATGAGGAGCCCGTGCCGCGGGGGAAGGGGAGCTCGGTGACAGGGACAGACACTCGCCGAGAGCGCCCGCAGCGTTCACCCCGCCCTGCAGCCGGCCTGGGCACCACCGGGCCCGGACAGCCCTGCCCGGACAGCCCCGCCCGGCACCGCTCCGGGGCCGCTCTGCCCACCCCGGCTCCCGCCGCACCCTCGCGCTCCCGGCCCCGGAGCGCCGCCGGCCCGGGCCGCCCCGTCCCTCCCCGGCCGCGCCCCCACTGTACTGCGCGATGCGCTGCACGTTGCCGCTGCATGTCTGGATGATGCCGCCGAAGTCCCGGGGCGGCGGCGGCGCCCCGGGGCCGCGCGGGTCCAGCGGCCCGTACGACATGGCCGGGCCGGAGCGAGCGCGGGCCCCGCTGACAGCGCCCGCCCGCCCCGCGCCTGCGCGCCCGCCGCGCCTGCGTGAGGGGCGGGCGGGGAGCGCGGGCAGGCGCGGCCGCTGTGAGGGGACGGAGCCGCGGGGAGAGGAACCGCGGAGTTATCTGCTGTGGGAGTACACCTGGAACATCATCCAGCCCCACTGCCCGACCAGCACTGCCGCTGGAACCCCTAAACTACGAAAACATCGCCCAGCGCTGCCGCTGGAACCCCTCAACCACTAAAACATCGCCCAGCGCCAGATCCCGGCGCCTCTTCCAACACCACCACCTTGACTCCACCACCTCCCTGGGCAGCCCCTTGTTATAAGTGCATATTATATTATTGGCTTTTCGCAAATATTATAATGAATGTTATATGTATAAGGTTAGAAAATTTTGTTGTACTAATATATCTTTTATTTCTGTTATTGATGAAATTTAGAAATAGTGGTATAATGCATATATGTTAGGCTATAACATGATATTAAAGCACAAACTACTTTTTTTTTATATAACCCAGAGACTGAAAAGATAGTCAGAGACCCCCCCCTGAATTCTTAAGATTATCTCGTCCTCCAAGACCTCCAAGAGAAGAATTTATTGCATCCTCATTGGAGAATATAAAACCCAGTGGCACCAAGAAGATTGATCTATTGGGAAGGGGGCAAGGTAAAAACTAAACAAAGGACCATAAAAAAATTTAAGAATATATGAATATGTATGAGAATTTATGGATATGTAGTAGAGTTCTGTTTCTAAGGGACAATCCTTTGTTAGTAAGGTGTGCTCTTGGCTGAATGCAGAGACACCCGGCCGCATCTGTATACTTTATTTTTATCTCCTAATTGTCTTTCTATTAAACTTTTAAATTCTATAAAAATATGTGAACCTCATTTTTCACACCTTTGACAGAACATTTTTTCTAATATCTCATCTGAATCTCCACCGTCTCAGCTAAAGGCCGATTCCTCCTGCCCTCTCACTGCGGGCACAGAAGAGACCAGCACCCACCTCACTACAACCTCCTCTTGGGGAGTTGTAGAGAGTGATGTGATCCCCCCTGAGCCTCCTTGAGACTAAACAAACCCAGTTCTTCATGAGACATGTTTTTCTAGAGCCTTTCACAAGCCCTGCTGCCCTTCTCTGGACACCTAAATGTCCTTTATGAAGTGAGGGGCCCAGAACTGAGCGCAATACTCGCAAGTGTGGCCTTGCAAATCAAGATCAAAGAAATTTAAGAGAAGATCCCTTTCTGCTCCCTGCTGCAGGGTTTGTGGTATTTTAAGGAAAGTACATCCAATCTTTGAATAAAAAACCTGGGGTCATGCCCTGTAAGAAGTCAGCATATGTGTGCATAAAGTAAGAGTGTAAATGTTTCTTTGAGAAATGCTTGGTACAAGAAAAAAATTCTAATTTCAGAAGATTTCCAAAACAGGTCAAAATGATGCTAAATATGGAGCAGGGCCATGGATGATACTTGTGTAATACAGTAAGAGAAGGCTCCAGGGTGACCTTATTGTGGCCTTCCAGTGCCTGAAGGGGCTCCAGGAAAGCTGGGGTGGGAGTTTGGACGCGGGATGGAGGGACAGGACAAAGGGGAATGGCTTCTCACTGTCAGAGGGCAGGGTTAGATGGGATATTGGGAAAGAATTCTCTCTGTGAGGGTGGTGAGGCACTAGAAACTTTCCTGTCTGCCCGCCCAGTGTGACTCTGAGAGTCACTCATCCCAACCTGCAAGATAAATGGAAGTGGGAAGATGGGACACAGGGAGCTCATGGGTCAGGAAAGGAGTTTTGCAGGAGTTAAAGTGACAGCAGTAGCTGTTAAGGGAATCCCCATGGTGCTGCTGTGCTTATGGTGTGTTCAGCAAGGAGGATTCCCAGGGCCCTGGCTCCTCACTGTGTTTTGAGGGCGCACAGCGTGAAGGTATCAGCACCATAACACACAGCCCGCACTACTCCGTGTCTCTGGAGCAAACAGCGTGGCTGTGAGAAGGATGAGGGCAGCACCTGCTTCTGAGAAGGGACCCCAATGTTGTGAACCCCAGGACCCTCAGTACTCATCACCCAGGAGTGCTGAATTCCCTACCCAGCACAATGTACCTAGAACGTGGCACCCTGCTCCCGCTCCCTGCATCCTGCTCCCTTCATCCCACTCCCTTCATCCCGCTCCCTTCATCCCACTCCCTTCATCCCACTCCCTGCATCCCGCTCCCTTCATCCCGCTCCCTGCATCCCCCTCCCTGCATCCCGCTCCCTGCATCCTGCTCCCTGCATCCCGCTCCCTTCATCCCGCTCCCTTCATCCCGCTCCCTGCATCCCGATCCCCGCATCCCGCTCCCTTCATCCCGCTCCCTTCATCCCGCTCCCTTCAGCCCACTCCCCGCATCCCGCTCCCCGCATCCCGCTCCCCGCATCCCGCTCCCTGCATCCCGCTCCCCGCATCCCGCTCCCTGCATCCCGCTCCCCGCATCCCGATCCCCGCATCCTGCTCCCCGCATCCCGCTCCCCGCATCCCGATCCCCGCATCCTGCTCCCCGCATCCCGCTCCCTGCATCCCGCTCCCTTCATCCCGCTCCCCGCATCCCGATCCCCGCATCCTGCTCCCCGCATCCCGCTCCCTGCATCCCGCTCCCCGCATCCCGCTCCCTTCATCCCGCTCCCCGCATCCCGATCCCCGCATCCTGCTCCCCGCATCCCGCTCCCCGCATCCCGATCCCCGCATCCTGCTCCCCGCATCCCGCTCCCCGCATCCCGCTCCCTTCATCCCGCTCCCCGCATCCCGATCCCCGCATCCTGCTCCCCGCATCCCGCTCCCTGCATCCCGCTCCCCGCATCCCTCTCCCTGCATCCCGATCCCTGCATCCCGCTCCCCGCATCCTACTCCCTTCATCTCACTCCCCGCATCCCGCTCCCTTCATCCCGCTCCCCGCATCCCGATCCCCGCATCCTGCTCCCCCATCCCGTTCCCTGCATTCTGCTCCCTTCATCCCGCTCCCTGCATCCCGCTCCCTGCATCCCGCTCCCCGCATCCTACTCCCTTCATCTCACTCCCCGCATCCCGCTCCCCGCATCCCGCTCCCTGCATCCCGCTCCCTTCATCCCGCTCCCTTCATCCCGCTCCCCGCATCCCGATCCCCGCATCCTGCTCCCCCATCCCGTTCCCTGCATTCTGCTCCCTTCATCCCACTCCCCCATCCCATTCCCTGCATCCTGCTCCCTTCATCCCACTTCCTGCATCCCGCTCCCTGCACCCTGCTGTCTGCACCCAGCTCCCCGCATCCCACTCCCTTCAGCCCGCACCCCGCTCCCCGCTCCCGCAGCTCTGGGGCCGGACTGGCCGGTGGCTCTCTCCCCATGCCGCGAGAGGGCAGCAGCGCCCCGCGGGAGTTCCCGGGTGGCTCCGGGTGTTCCCGGGTGGCCCCGGGTGTTCCCGGGTGGCTCCGGGTGTTCCCGGGTGGCCCCGGGTGCCGGGGACCTTTCCTGCCCACGCTGGCTCTGTCAGCACCACGGCTGATTAGCGGTGCCCGTACCACCCATGGCCCCCCAAGCAATCGCTCCGCAGCACCTGAGCGTCCCTCCTCATCTGGGGACAGCCACGCTGGGATGGGGAGGACAGCCTGATCACACCCTGGGCATACTCTTTTCTGCTTTACACCGGCTACTCCAAAGAGCTGACTTCAAGAAGCTGCTGTGGCAATGGACCCAGCTATATACAGGGCTTTTCTTCCCCTCCACCCCTACCAATGCCAATCCTCTCCTGTCCCTTCCAACCCCTTTGCACTGGGCATCAGAATAGTCCTGGGTTCCCAGGGATGAAGACAAAAGGAAAAGTCAGGGTATGCTTTCCAGAAAGTGCCAATATTCCAGAAGCTGTGTCTTCACTAGAGAGGTCTGAGAGCTATTTTGAGTTGGACGAGTCCATAAAGAAGTTCCCATGGGGCTCTGCTGGGCTGAGCTGCCCAGTGCTCAAAGCAGAAGCTTCAGGCTCCCTCCCACCGCTTGTAGATCTGTTGCCAGTCTCACACTGGCAGAATATTCACCTGTTTTTCCTCTGGGATACCATATATTTTAGCCCATAATCTAGCTCAGGTGATTTGTGGAAGTGTGGTAATGTTCTTTAATGAGAGGCTGTGCCCTCACACCCTGGGCACTACTCCAGTGTGCTCAACCCCTCTTGAGCATAACCCAGGTCAGCAGTCCAGAAATGAGGGCCTTGATTGCACATCCTGTGTTAACGAGCCTGCCTTCTGCCTGGTGGCCACGTCAAAACTGCCACAAACCTTTCTGTGGAGGATGTGACTCAAGGTCTCCTGCCTGCCTTCCCCGATGGCTGAGGGGACCCCAGCTATGCCCTATGGGGGCAGGTTTTGCATGGGAAGATAAGGAGGGCTTTTTTCAGCTCTGAAAGCTGTTTATTCTTTACAGTGTACTGACACCAGAACGGAAAGGGCCTTTTCCTGAAACTGGCTATTTATAAACAGCCTTCCCTTGCACGGGGCCAGAGACTCTTGCAGCTCTTCTTTTGCTGCCTTGAGCTCACCCAGACATCCTTCAGACAGGAGTGAATAGAGCAGGTCTTGCTACCCATCTGCTGGAGGCACGCTCCAGTACCAACAGCTTGTAGTAACTCTGTCTTAGTTTAGGGCAAATTAGGAAGGAAAACTCCAAATGGGGATTTCCCCAGGGAAATGCCCCTCCCCACTAACTGGTCCGGGAAAAGAAAAAAAATTCCTTAGAGAGAAGTGGAAAAAGCTGTTTATTTAACAGAAATTGAGTAATATTAAATAATAAAACCTCTTGCTGTTCGATGGGATGGCAAGTCTAGGAAGAAAAGTCCTTTTCATGTGGTGTAGCTCGGCTCGCTCAGGTTCTTATCAGTCCCTCTGGCGCTGGAAAGTGCCGAGGCCCAGGCCCCGGTGGGCCACAGGCGTGAGCTCCTGGGGTTTGGCTGGGTGTTCAGTCCAGAGCAGGCTTGCACAGATCCAAGAAAATTGGGAAAAAAACAAACAAAGGTCCAGGGAACTCTTCTGCTTCAGCTAGCTAAAACTAACTAAAAGCCAGAGAGAAGCTCTGTCCCACTGTCTGTCCGTGCTGCAGACACCACAGTCCAGGAGCGGGATGTGTGGGAGTGATGTTTTTCCTTAACACAAACTGCGCGCTTCTTCTTCCCCCTCTCTTGCTCTCAAAGCCAGTCTTAAAGGTGCAGAACTTAATATATAACATAAACCAGACGATTGGGGATACCAGTATCATAAAGTCACCCCAGGACAAACTCTTTGGAAATGTCAAACTCCAGTGAGTACCTAATTCAGCCCTAAATCCCTTGGCTGTGCAGTTGGTGTTGTTCACAGCCCTGAATTCTTACAAAGGCTTTGCAGGAGAAATTGGCCATTTGTGCCAGTTGTGCCTTTAATGTGTGACACGGCTGGGCTTGTCTAAAGGGACAGATCTGCACGGGCAGAAATCAGGAGCACTTGGAGCTCTATATTTCCAAGATGCTGAGCAGTGCAGTGTTCTCTACATCCACACACTAGAGGTGGATTTGGCTGCTCGAAGAGGTCTAAAACACAGTCTTGGAGCCTTGGCTCATTTGCTTCTCTGTTGTGTGAGTCAGCACAGATAGGCAGTCAGGACAGCCACAAACACATGGCTCAAGCACAAAGGGTAAATTTATTCCCATTACTGAGCTGTCCCAGGGATCCCCAAAGCAACACCCAGGCAGAGGTACACAAATGTGGTTCATGCTGGAGGAACACTGGTCTGCTGCTTACACTGCTTTATCAAGGGTTATTCCCAGCTGCAAGGTCAACTGAGCATTTACAATCCTCCTCACCAGTCTTCTTCTTTTAACCCACTGCTCCCAACACCTGTGGAAGGAGAGAAATAGGCACCTTCAAATCTCATCTCCATGAGATGCCTTTCTTTGGGTTTTACCCAGTTTGTGTTGGGATGTTGGGCACCACCCTCCCTCCCTCCCTCCCTCCCTCCCTCCCTCCCTCCCTCCCTCCCTCCCTGTTTTTAACCCCAGCAGGCCAGTGGCTCTGTGGGCAGTGCTGAGCTCCTCTTCCTTCAGGGACACTGGGATCCTCTTTGGAACACTGTCAGAATCTCTGAGGAAGCTACAGCTAGGTTTAGTTATTAAAATTACTCTTCCTTCCCTTACCTAGCTGTGCCCTCTTGACAGATCAGGTTTGCTCTTGGCACTGCTCACAGTGCCTGTGTTCTTCCACCTGTAGGAATGTGATGGCTTTTGGTTGTGGCTCTGGAACAGAAGGTCAGGGTGCCTGGTAAAACCCCAGCATAGGGGTTTGGATGAGAATTAAAGAATTAAATAAAATCCTCTGTCCAATTAAATTATTAAATAAAACCCTTCTGGAGTTTGTTTTGTGCTGTTAAAGAAAGGCAAAGGTGTGCAGAGGGATGGGGAGAGGATGGGGCAGACACACAGCTCTTCAGCCATGCAGGGAGAGCCAGACTTCCACGGGGAAATCTGCTTTCTTTTTGCAGCTGAAGCAGCAAGGATGGACCATGGATCAGAGCCAGCAGTGTGGGAGATCAGAAAACTGTTGCATTGAGGTCTCTTCACCCCCCTAGTATTTCAGTGGTCATGAGCAGGTCATGAATGTTTGTAGCAGGCTGAACTTGCAGAATTCCCTGGAAATGTGAACTCAGGGATATTTTTGGCAAATCTGGAAAGGAAATAATAATCCATCCGGAGGCTGCAGGATGCAGCACAGCCCCTGCACATGGAGAGGTCCCACTGCCTCCGAGCTGCACACATACAACTGACAAGGGACTTGGCTGACTTGTCAAAACTTTCTTCAACTCACTACAGTGCCTTGCAATCAACTGAATTTTGTATTTACAGTTGAAACAGGAAAAGCAGGACTTGGTCCATACCTTGGTGTAGCAATTATGAAGCAACCTAACGGCAGACTGTAACCAGCATCTAAAAATTGGGAGTGTTGTAACGTGCTGAACAACGACATGCCCCAGAAGAGCCCCTCAGCATGCAAATACTGCTGAGATGGACCACAGTGGAACCACTGGCTTCTAAACAACAGCGTGTTATTAAAGGCTTGAGGTGCAGATCCCTCTTTTCCCTCTTCTTCCGGGTTGATCTGGGAATTGGGCTGGGATCAGATGCTTGCAAAAGCAGTCACTTGCATAGCTTTTACTACGGGCTTAGTCTTTGTCTCTGGAATATCACTTGGATTTGGCAAAGAGCTGCTTTCCCTAATCCCTATTCGTGCAGAGACATGTGGAGGCTTCTGGGAATCCCTGCTGCACCAGGGAATTGGGTTCAACAAAGTGGGAATACTCCCTGGGAATACTCCACAGTAAGATCTTCAAGGGCTTCCAGCCTGCCTGCCTGGCAGGGGAGTGATACAGAGCCCCTTGCATTGCTCTTCCTGATGTCCTTCCCCATGATCCAGACTCCTGGGAGATGGAACAGCAAGTCAGCAAGCATGAGCCAGAACCTTCTCTGTGTATCCATACACTGAGGCCTGAGCTGGCTCCTCTGGATGCTGGATGGGGACACGTAAATGAATGGTGGAGCTTCCCCTGCCCCTCCAGTACTGCTTCTCTGTGCAGATGGTGGAGAAGAGGCAGCATCCCACTTTATCCCCAGTCTTGGGCATCATGGAGCACTTTGATGTGGCAGAGCTGTGTGTGAGCTCTTCCCTGTGTCACACGTGGACACTGCACTTCACTGCCTATTGGTTCCTACCTGGGGAGACCCTGTTTTGCAAAGGGCCAAATCTGCCCTGTTGTGTCTCCAGATTCCATCTGGTGCATTGTTAATAACAAAGAGGTGAATTGTTACTTATTTCTCACACTGTTTTCCCCAGACAGACCTGTTGCCTGATTCTTTGCCCTGCTAGTGGCATTGCAGGGTAAACCCAGGAGGAGGAAGCGAAAGGAGCAGGCTGCCTTTTGAATGCAGTTTATGTAAGCAGAGTGTATGAGGTGCATCTGAGCATGGGGAGTTTCCTCACACATGGCACCTCCATTGATGGCAGGAAAATGAGAAAAAAACCATTGTCAGCCTCAGACTGCTGCTGGATGTGAGTATTGGCAGCTGAAGGAGGATGTTCTTGGGTATGTTCAACCTTTGCCTGCCTCTGGCTTTCTCATTCCTACCCAGTGCCATGGCAGTGCTGTGTAAGTCACACCAGCCCTCACAGTCCACTGCACCAGGCAGGTTTTTTTCTAATTTGAAATAAGCTATTTTCTGGAAAGCCCCAAGCCTTCCATTATAAAGATTTGGCTCTTACAGAAGGAGCCAAGAAAACCTCTAGCGTGCTTTGCTGCAATCACAGACATCTTATTCCACTGGCATACCAATGCTAATCACATGTAGGATCTCAGAGATATCCTCATCAGCACATGCTTGTGACTTGAGGATCTGGACAACGAGGGAACAACACAGAAGTTTCTGGCATTCACACAGCCAGACTTAATTCTGGTTTTTGTTGTGCACAAAGAACCTGATACCTGGATGCCCTGCCTGGTCCCCTCACCTGAAGGCATTCTGCCTCATTGTGGCAGCTGTGAGATTCTTTGTCTTCTCTTTGCCATTGGCTTCTTGAATCCAAATTGCTCCTTTTCCTTGGCAATGCAGTGAGGCAATGTGATTGTCAGGGAGCCTATGCTAACAGGCAATAATCAAGGGCTCAGTGCTGTCCAAATACAGAGTGTGATGGAGCTGGAGGTGGTGGGGTCACGCTTTCCTTGGGAGCTGACACCTGCCTCTGTCTCTTGCCATATACCCCAGGAGAAGTGCTGGGACATCGGGAGGGACTTACCTATGGGACAGGACTGGAGCTGATGTGTGGAGCATTCCCCAGACCCTGCTGCAGTGTTTGTGTGATGGGTATCCTCAGCAGACAGCTTGTGTTCCAGGCACGTGCTGTGACTTGTTTTGGGAACTGCACAGGATGACATCAGGCATAGCCATAGTTTTATTTTTACAAGTTGTCAGTATTTGACCAGGAGCATATCTCTAGTTTTCTAGAGGAGAAAAACACATCTGAGACACTTCTGTTGTAGCCAAGATTATGAAAGCTATTTGAATATTTCTTAGTAACTGTGTTTTGGAGTTTTAGAGTGAGATAAATTCTAAAATCCCTTTTCTTCCTCAGCCCTCTGGTATTCCAGAGGATTCACGGGCAAAGTCAAGATGTCACAAGTACAAACTGTATTCTCACTCTGGCTGTTTGGAGTAGGAACAATCCAGCCCCAGAAGTGTGCTGCAGAGAAACAGAGCAAAGCTTGCCCTTGCTCAGGGAAACTCAGGCTTTTCTCTATGGGCTTGAGACAGCGGTGCAGAAAATATGAGGTCCCAAGATGGCAGCATGAAGAAGAGGAGCACTGGGACTCCTCACTCCAAACTTCTGAGGCAAATGCGAGCCCAGCAATACAGGGTTTAAAAGAATGAAGAAAAAGAGCCCTAAAATGAAAACAAAACCCAGCCTCGGGCTCAGGAGTGTGTCACCCTGAATGTCACGGGTATGCCTGCTTGTTCCTCGAGTACATGTCATACCATGGAAGGCATCCAGGATCTCACAGGAAGAGCACTGCCTCCTGAAGCCAGGGTGGAGGGGAGGCTCAAGGAGGAGATGTGTGGTACTACCCCATGAGCAGCAGACAGGGAGGAACTGCTCATGGCAGGGTTAATCTGTGCACACTGGCAGCTGCAGTGTGGGAGGCAGAATGTCTTCACTGAGGATGACCCTGGGAGTTGTCTGAGCTTGTGAGGATAACAAGGGGTAGAACTGGGGCACAGTTTTTAGGAACTGGGTATTTGGGCAATGCTGGCACTTGTATTTAGGCCAGGAGTGAGAGAGAAGCCTGCCAATACATGCAAACATGGCTACAGTACCGTATTAACCCTTGGGAGAGAGATCTGGAATCTCTGCACAGGTCTCCAGATGGAGCAGCTAAGTGCCTGTGCCAGCCAGGAGCCAAGGGAAAGAGAGACATTAGGAAAGAAATAAGAGCAGTACAGCACTAAAACAAGGCTCCAAACAAATCCCATCCCTTCAAGTTTTAAAAATCTGGCTGCACAAAGCCCTGGGCAGCCTGCCCTGCCTTTGAATGCAGTCCTGCTTGGAGCAGGGGATTGAACTGAGTGACCTCAAAAGGTCCCTTCCAATCTAAATATTTCTGTGGTTCTGTGATGGATGTTTGAAATATAGAACAACCAGACCTAATTATAGCATTGGAGAAATCCATGACACATCTATCTACAGCTTAAACCAGCGCTGTTCCCTCCCCCATCCCATAAAGCTAGACACAGGACAGGAAAAGGTGATCACAATCTACAACACACAGTGATTCTTGGACAGGGAGGGAACATCTCAGGAGCTCCAAAATCATTACTAATATGGAGAAGATGAACAAGAAATGATTGGGAATTTGGGGACACTGAACAAAGTGAGGGGGCAGCAGGTTTAAAATGGAGAGGAGCTTAGAGAGCTTAAGCTTCTTACAAAGATCTTAATTTCTCCCCTGTGGATTTCACTGGCACATCACTGAATTAAAATGTATCTATGAATTAAAAACAAACAAACAAAAAAAACCCCAACCAACCAAAAAACCCCACCAGAAAACCCTCAGAAAACCCCCCAAAACAAACAAAAAAACCTATTGAGTCGGGAACTTTTGATTCAGGAGATCTTTTGAACCACAGATCAGTAGTTTGGGTCATACAGAATTGTTGAGGTATCCCTGAGTGCCCATGTACCTCCCATCCTGTCAGAAAGAGCTTCAATGAGCTACACATTGCCTGCAGGAATACCTCTGCTCACTCGGGTTTGACCCTGGCCTCTGCTGAATTTGCAGAGATCAGCAGATATCTTCCTCCCATCACACTTGGGAAAAATAATTCCCTGTCATCTTCTCTTCTCACTTACATTATAAACTTTTGTTGCCCAGCTTCTTCCTGACTGAGAAGTCCCAAGCTATTCTGTGGCTTCTTCTGAGAGACATTACTCTGCCTCAGTTGTTTTTTCTTTCTCTATCATTCCTCTGGTTTTACATTATCATTTTTCTCTAAACAGACCAGAATTGTTGACAATTCACCATCATGGGCAGTGCACAGGATGCAGCTGAATTGTCTGTTGGTTCTGTAGGGCATTCACTGTTTGATTTTACTTTTAATTAATCTTCTAATGATTTTCTAGCCTTCCTTTTGCTTGTCTGGTTCCTCCTGAACAGCAAGCTGAGATTTTTCATAGAAACGTTTATTGTAACACTAAGACCTTTGCTGAGTGGCTGTAGCTAATTTAGAGTGTGAAGTCAAAGAGGATTAACCCTCTTGCCATCATTTTGTATTTACCAGGCATTGCTCATTTTATTGTCTGGGCACTCACTGTTAGATCCTTCACCAGTTCACCTTTGCAACTCTCCATCACCCTGAGCTATCAACAGACTTCATCACCCCAAGAGCACATGGTCAGAGACAGGGATGTGGAGAAAGGCCTTGTCTTTCTGTGCTTTCACACTCACATATTCCCAGAGGCTGCCCCTGGACATCACACAAATGGCTACAAAACCTATTTGGAGCATTACAGAGGATCCAGGTGAGGGGACATTGTGAGGTTTGAGAACCTTCCTGCTTCCACAATACAGAAAATGATCTCTTGGTACTCAGAGGAGAGGTGCTTGTCTGTAAACATGAGCTCTCCATGTGAGGAGCTCACTTATATGCCCTCAAAGCTCCCAAACTGACAGGCACTGTCATTCAGCAGCAGTGTGCCGTGCTCTGCAGAGCCTGTCAGTCCCTACCAGAGCTTTGGGATCACCCTGCTGTCCTCCTGCCTGCTGTGGGATGGAAAGCTCAGCATCAGCTAGATGGGAAAAGCAGGATTTTATATTTTTGTTATATTTTTGGTGATCTTTGAGGAACTCTCCTGCAGACCCAGGTAGCTGGCTTGTCCCATTGTACCACCTGGCACCTCTGTTCACAGTGTGGGGCCAGTCACCCTGCCAGAGCAGCACACAGCTGAGTGGGAAGGGACACCTGAGCTGTCCAAGCTGCAGCTTGTGCTGCTGTACAGGTCCCTGTGCCTGATACAAGGCATGCAGAGCCTGCAGCACAAAGGTGCAGGGGACAAACTGCACCTGAACTAAGAAAGCATTACAAGGTGGTGATCACAGCACTTGTCCAGTCCAGCCCAGGCAGAAGCAATAAGCCTCTAGCAGAAATAAATGCTTTTTACATGGGTTTTCTAGAAAATGACAGACTGACCACGTTCAGCAGGGTCTTTTGGGGAAATGAAGGGGTGACATACTCAAGAAGCAATGAAATAATCTCAACTGGGCCTGCTGGGACAGACTCCCAGGAAAATCCTGAGTGTGAACCCCCAGTCACTCCACAGCTCTGGAACTTTCAGTTCCTGTACTCTGACTTAAATCACCAGCACCTTTCCCAGTGCACTGCACAGCCCTTGGAGAGGATGTACAGACGTGTTCCTCTGGCCATCAAGTGCCAAGCACTTCTCACACAGAAAGCTGTCCCTGGGAAAGCAGAAATTGCTGGTAGTCCTCAGCTGTGGGCTGGACACAGCTCCCCACTTGTACTGGGACACTGTAGGTTACAGTGGTGTGTATCACAGAGCTTACACACACCGCCCCAGTAAGAACTGACAGCTTAGAAAATGCTTATTTGGTGGTTGAATTACTTTTATTCTGAAGTTGCCAACTCTTCACTGCTTACCTACAACCTGCAGGCAACAAACTTCTTCCAGGTCTCCAACAGCCCACTGCCCCAGAGCTGACAGGCTAAACTCTCCCACCTTCAACAAAAGCCCCACCAGTTATTTTTTGACGTCTCCAGACTGTACAGGCATAACCACCAAAAGGACGTGACTTTAACAACTGGTCTTGAGTTGTGCAAGGAACAAGACCAACATCCAGTTCAAAGTGGTTCAGCCATTCCAATCCTAGCATCCACAGCCCCATTAATAGAGGGCAGGAAAGGAACATTCAGGTGTGTCTCTCAGCTCTGTAAAGGAACTGGCTGGAAACCCTCTAAAAAGAAAAAATCAAAGCCCTGTAAGAGTAGGAGAGCAACAGAAGTCTTGATTTTTAGAGCCTTTGTGGTACAGAAAACTGCAGCACAGAGCTGTAGCCCAGCTGTCAGATGTACACTCAGCCTGGAAGGAGTCACCACTCACTTGTCCGAGCAACTCCAGATGATCTTTAAGTCCTTTCCAACCCAAACCATTTTATGATTCTATCACCTGGCTCAGCCAGCAAAAGCAGCCATTCTGCAGCACTAGCCACGTCTGTAATTTCTGCTCAGTACAGAGAAGGAGCATGCTCCCAGCCACACTTCAAGGACTTCGTTCCAAGCACTAAACTAGAAACCCAATCCTTCCAACTCGAGTATCAGGTGGGGCACTCGAGTGACCTGGCCCACAGAGCAGGAGCAAAGGCAACACTTCTCCCAGTGCTCCACAGCAGTCCGGAGACGGGCACTGAACAAATGCACACGGGAGATATTTCAGCTTTTATTCGCAAATCCATCTGTACATCCCGACTCGCCGAGTGGCAGCTGCCAGGGGCCGGCAGCACCAGGGGGCAGCAGCAGCCAGGAGTCACCGGAGCCTGGAAACAGGAGCCAGCCGAGGAAACCAAACCCCGCCGGCTTTTACATCTCACCTTCTCTGAGCAAGGTAATTGGAAATCGAGTCATCTTTATCACATTCAGAAAGGTGTTGGATTTAGAGTCCTGCGCGTTCAGCATAACGATCTGGAGTTGAAGTGACTATTCTGCAGAGCAGCTTGAAAACTAAACCAGGCTTGCTTTTCCCAAAGCCAGCATCTTAAAGCTGCAGTACTCTCCAGGCATCTTTCCCAGCAGTCCCAAAGCCAAATAACAAAAGGAGCCCTTGCAAATAAATAATCGCAGAAAAATAAATAAGATTAGAACTGAAATATACAGTTACATGGTCTTTATTTGGTTTCAGAGGGGGAAAAAAGTGGAGCCAGACTGCAGCTTTAAGCCTCATGCCTGAATCAACCTCAAACACTTAGTAAATTTTACAGCTGATTAGCAGTACAGGTCTGAGATCTGAAGTTCCACGGAGATGAACATTTAGGCACAAACGCACACCCTTCCCCAAGGCATACTTTATTTTTGCGAGCTAGAAAAAAAGCCTGCTAAGGGGAAGTGCCCCTTCCCGAGCTGAACAGACATGACTGAAGACCTATTTACTGTCACAGTAAAACATCCCAACAAATAACTAACCCCCACCCATGGTTGCAAGGGAAAACTGGTTCAAACCATGCACCAGGGAGACAATTCTCTCTCAGGATCCTTCAACTCCACTGGCACCACAGAATCCACGAGCAAATCCAGCTACAGCAGGGCTGCCAGCTGCCTATTGCTTCTTGTGCTCCAAGTCTAGTTGAGGAAAGTCGTAAGTCCATTATTTCTACTTAAGCCAGAAATCCTGTTAATGTAATTTAGAGGCAGTTCTACAGCAGGAGCTCTTGATCTGCTCTTTGTTTGGGGAGCACCAACTCCCACTCCAGAAACTCCCACACAGAAAAAAACACACAGAAGAGAAAAGCAATCCATTGCAAGCCAGTGTCCGATGATTGTCCCTTTGGGGAAGGCAGGAATCCAGGACAGGGCAAGGCAGGGGAAGGGAGGATGGTAGGTGGGGAAAAGTTAGAAACAAACTCAAAACCACCAAGACACAAGGAGGAGCTCAAATCCCCTCAGCAACTGATGGCACTGGGCTGCTGTTTGCTAACAAAGTCTGAAATGAAGTCGAACTCGTTCTGTCCCAAGAATAACTCTGGCAGCTCCTGAATCCGGTCCAACCCCAGTTCCAGGACAAGGGATGTCAAGACCTCCTCATCTATAAGATCAGTGTCCATAACATTCAACGTCAGCGCCGGTGAGGGCATGTGCTGCATGCCTGGGTGCTGGCCCGGCCCCACTCTGTACTGCTGGGCACCGGCTCCCATGGGCCCGTTGCTCATGCCCAGCGGGTGTCCCTGGTACTGGGTGTTGAGTTTTTGTAGGTGCATGCTGGCCATGAGCTGCTGGGTGCCCACCGGCCCCATGTACTGCTGCTGCTGCCCCGGGCCATTGAACATCATCGCGTTCTGCATCTGGTGGTGGCCCATCTGTCCGCTGAGGCTGGCTCTCGGCCTCATGGCGCCGTCCATGGCAGCCCCTCCGTAGGGCATCATCTGAGCGGCGGCAGGCAGCGTCCTCAGCACATGCTGCCCGTGCTGCGGGGGTCCCTGCAGCCCGCTCACCCCCATGCGGTAGCTCTGCAGCCCGGCGCCGCCGTGGCTCATCGGCATCATCATATGCTCGGCCATGGCTCCAGGTCCCCGCCGGGTGACAGCGCCTCGGCCCCGGCTCCCGGGGACGGCACGGCGAGCCGGCTCGGACAGCAGATCCCGGCGAGCCCCCACCTCCGCCCGGGGGGAAAAGGCAGCGCTGCGCTCCCTCCGCGGGAGCTGCGGGGAGCCTCGGCACGGTGCTGTGCCCGCACGGTGCTGTGCCCGCACGGTGCTGTGCCCGCACGGTGCTGTGCCCGCACGGTGCTGTGCCCGCACGGTACGCACCGCTCCGGGGCTCCGGGGCTCCGGCGGACAGCGGCTCCCCTCCCCGGCAGCGCTCGGCTCGGCTCGGCGGGGCTGGCCGGGAGCCGCGGCCGCGCTCCCGCACTTATAGCGCTGCGGGCGGGGCGGGCGGGGGCGGCCCCGGAGCCCATTGGAGAGCGGGGAAGGAGGCAGGGAAAGAGGCAGGGAAAGAGGCAGGGAAAGAGGCACGGTAAGAGGCACGGTAAGAGGCACGGTGGGCTGGCTTTCGGCCCCGCTCGGCTCGACAGTCCCGCCGCTGCATCCCTCTGACACTGCTGACACCTCCCTGGAGTCGCCTCTCTTCCTGCTCACAGTGCCACTGCCCAAGTCCTTGTAGCCGCTGGCACAATGGATGGCCCGGCCTCAGGTCCCGCTGCGGAGCTTTGCTGAGCTCCCTGTTTATGCTGAAGGATGCACCTTTGCCAGGTGCTCCCAGGGCCGAGGTTAGTGGCCGGGAATAGTTGGTGGCATCAGGCTGGTTACTCGGTCGGCAACATCTTCCTAGCTGTAGCTAGGTAGGAGGTAGCAAATACCTCTTTCTGCAGCAGGAAAAAAACATCTGGGCCAAAGAGAAGCAAAGGGTAGAAAAAAAAATTTCTTAGTATAGCCAGTATCCTGACAGAGATGTAAATTTTATATATATATATATATATATATATATGGGGGTTTTTTGGTTGGTTGGTTTTTTTTGGTAGAAGCCTAATTCTGCACTGAGGTGAAAGTCAGCTGGATCTTACACCTGCTGGCACCAACCTTCCAGACACAGATGGTAGTAAGGATATTGTACCCACAGGGTTTGCTGGTATAACTGTGTGCAGCCATGTCTTTTTCACCTCTGAGACTCCCAATGCCCACCCACTGAGCTTTACTAGCCAGATTATTTTACCGTGGGCCTCTAGACTAAAGCAGCTCTGGTGCTCTCTTCAGGACGTGGTGCATTCCAGTAGCGTATGAAAGAGCAGCATTATCTTCCTTGTCTGCTTTGTGTTTTGAAGGAACATAAAGGCTTCTTTATAAAAGATATTAGTGTTGCATAGTTACCTGCTTGGAAGGCAGGGGATGACATATTTCAGCTTGCTTCCCCAACTTTATTCTTTGTCTCTGTCTTCTCCCAGACAGCTCTTAACCACAGCATTACAGACTGTGGCACTGGTAGTGACAGACAGAACTTTTCTGCTGGCTTGGAGCAGGTTTTTTTTTGTGGAATTTTAAATGTTCTGCATTTTCATGGTGCTCGCAGACCCTGGTGAGCAGAGGGAAGGTCTAAGGCAGCATGGGCACCTTAGAGGGGTTCTGAGCCATGCTACTGACCCAAAGGGTTGCTTATAGGGAATATTTCTGTATCAAAACACTCCAAACCAGCTGCTCAGAGCAGGTGACACCTGGGGGCCTTCAGTTCCAAGATGCAGCCAGGAATGGAAAGTGTCTTCTCTTACCTAGACAGAGCACAGCTCCAGGACATTCTGGGAGTTGCTTTTGTTTGTGCCACCTTCTGCCTTGTTAGGTGGCTGGGATAGGTTTCAGGTGTTGTTGGTGAGCCTCTAGCTGATGAATCAGTTGGTTAATTGTTCAATATAATTACGTAATGATTGTTTTTTAACTCTAGAGATTTTGACAAATGCATTTTTAGTACTAATAAACACACACTCACACAGATATACCCGCCTGCCTACAAGTTCACATGCAGATGCACACCCAGGTGAGGAATAAATGCTAGGGGAGTGTCTGCCAGTGTCTTTTCAGAGGCATCCAGCCATGAAAACATCTCTCCATTGGAGGAGAGGTGTGGTGTGTCCTGCAAGACCTGGGCAGAGGCAGGAATTCTTGGACAGGAGTAACAGGTGGGAAAGGGCTCTCCACAGCATTTGCATTACTGAAGACCCCAAAGGTGGTAAATTGCCCTTTATTTTGGAGACAAATCAGCAGATGAGAACACCCTCACTGAACACAAATGGGAAGGTCCCTTCTCTATCTCTATCCTCACTCTATCCTTCTCCTGCAAGGGTAAGACCAATCAGCAACTCATCCAGACTGAAAATAGTTTGAGCAGAAATAGAGCTGTGTGCCAGCTCTGAGCCATTGCCCCCAAATGCTTCCCCAGCATGATCTGGGGTGTTTAAGAAGAACCAGTGCCTGCAGGAAGGGAAGGGCACAAGGGGATGGGAGAATGGGGGGCATTGCAATGGGCAGAGGTGTCCAGAGATCCACAGCTTCCATGTTTACCACATTTCCTGTGCTCCTCTATCCAGCAAGGTTCACCAGCTCCCTGCTGGTGCTTCAGGCTCCTGGGAAGAAAGATGCACCACGAGCCAGGCAGAGGGAGGCTGAACAGAGCTGTTGGACTTCTGGAGGGTCCCAGAGCCCACACTGCCCACTCCTGCTTTGCCTTTTCTGCTGGCAGGGTTGTCACAATCTGATTCCTTCAAATCCTGCCTGGGGACAAACCTGCTGCCTTTCCCTGCACTGCCAAAGGCTTGAAAGTTTTTCTGCCTAATGTTTGACAGTCTTGGGACACACTTTAATCAAATATTCACTATTGGCTGCTGAAGGTCTCTAGACCAGGTCTGGAAGGATCCTAGGGAGTCTCTGGCACACATGTAATGCTTTCCCAGCAGATTTGTTTATTGACAACCAGGAGATGAGAAGGGGGTGCAATGCACTATCATTTTTTGTTTGTTTAAGGACCATCACAGTTTGCAAACCTCAACTCTGAAGCTGAGAAGTCCAGCAGAGACTATGGTGCTATAAATACTGAACCAGGAGCAGATTCTGATGGAATTTCTTCAGTTTGGCTTTAAATAAGTATGTCAACATGCCAAGATTTAGAAGTTAAATTAAATATTAATCTTCTTTACACTGAGTTACACTTAGAAGTGTCTCTGACAAAGAGAACTGGCCAACAGCAAATTCTTCGAGACACCCTGTTACCAAACCTTATTCCCAGATGGGTCTGACATGGACAATTAAGGTGACAACCACCATTCACTGGGCAGGATATGGGGAATCTGTGGTTCCACAGGTGCCAGCACGGCCCAGCAAGGAGGTGTGGTGGATCTGAGCTGCCTGGGGGCTGTGAGCAGAGCAACATCTCCTGGGAGGGTGCCCCAGACGCTGCCTGCCTGGTGATGGGTCGGTGGAGTTGTCACCCCACAGGTGATGTACAGGGAAGGACTTTGCCCAGCTCAGTCATGGTGTTGTACCATCCCTCGGTACATGTAGGGCAGGAACAGGCTCGTGCCAGCACGGAGCTTCCTTGAGCAAATGCCTCTTAGATGAGAGAGATGGGATGAGTGTGGGTTTTCTCATTTCTCTGAAAGCAATGGGTGTGCAGCAGGAAAGACTTTTCATTAAGGTTTTTAGAAACCCCAGGTATTAAGGAGGAAAAGCAAAGAGCTCAGAGGTGGCTCCTCTCAAGTAACTGCACAGCCACACAAACATTCACCCAACAGCAACCCCAAATCTCCTCTCCCTGATTTCTGCCTGCTAAAAGGGTCCTCCAGGAGAGCAGAATTCAGGTGCTACATTAGCCTGTGATTCTCATCTGCATTTAGATGGAAACACTTCATAAAAAGCAGGAGGTGCTAGGCAGAGCCCAGGGGTGCAAACAGCCCGTGAGGGGGGCAAAGGGTGGGCTGAGCCCTGGCAGCCCCATGGGTGCAGGGACAAGTCTGCAGCCAACAGCCAGCTCTGGGGAGCCATTAACCCTGCTGGGATGCCAAGGATGGGAAGGCTGTGCTTCCTCTCAGCTCTGTGGGAGCCAGCCAAATGTGCAGGTGGTGGGTGTGCAGTCTCCCTGCACATTCCTGCTGGGTGCACAGCCTCCTGTGTGCACTGATGTGGGCCCACTTGCTCTTCAGCAGCATCTCACCTGCCAGGGCCACTGATGGGTGCAAAGGTGGCTGGGGCCAGAGCCAGGCAGGAGGGGCTGGTGCTCCCTGGGGAGCGGCAGACACAGCTGATCCCAGCTCCCCGTGTGCTCCAACCACCAAGCTGGCTTGCCCAGCTTGTAAACAACATTTTTGTTTTTTTCCTCTGGGCTAATCTTGCTCTGTGGGGGCAGATAATATCACTGGAATTTTTCCAGTGTCCTTTGCAAGAGCCTCCTGCTTTGGACTTTGGCTGAGACGCACATGAATGAGACACGAGCTTCCTCAATTGCTTTCTCTTGTTTGCTTTCCTCTGGGCCTGCTTCCTGCTCAGATCACTGCTTCTGGTTCCTGGTCTCATGGAGAGTGACCAGAGCAAGCTCAGCACCACCGTGTGCTTCCCTGGTTGTCCCTGTGGGGCTGGGATGCTGGCAGGAAGCAGGAGGGGCACTGGGCTCTGGGCTGTCCTCACTGATGCCCTGCAGAGCGGGGCTGGCACTTGGTGAGCCCCTGCTCTGCATCCTGACTTTGTACAGGGCAGCTGCTTTGGGGTTAGGCCTGTACCATGGCTGGGGTGGGCTGCACTTCAGCCTCAAAGGCCCAGAGGGGTTCTTGTCCTGTGGCAGAGCCAAACCCAGTACAGGTGGTGTGTACCTGAGCCCAGCCCACCCAGCCACCTGTCCCCACCCTGCCTAAGAGATTCCACTCAAACCCTCAGGGACCTCCCTGTAGGGTCTGACAACAGAAAATCTGTGCTGCTTTGGAGAGGGCTGGCAGCCCAAGCGCCACTCAGCCATGGATGTGCAGCCTGAGCCTGGCCCAAAGGTGCTCCAGGTGCTGCTTGGAGCGTGGCAGGAGCAGGCAGCCTGCCAGCACAGCCTCTGACACGCTACAGAGTGTCACCAGCTCCTGCCTCAGCAGAGAGGTGCACGTGTCACCACTCACCTCTTCCCCGTGCTGTCATCCCTCCCCAGCACAGTTCTGTGCCTTGCTGTACCCAGGGAAACTGAGGCACTGATCCTGTCCTGCTGCTGGCCACAGCTGAGCCACCAGCCTGCACAGGCCTTGCTTGTGCTCTCTTGGTGTTTCCCACTTCTATTCTTCCTTTCCACCTGGGACTTTTCCAGTTTTCTGTATGGAGTCTGTGCTCCACAGACCATGAACTGGCTGGCTCTGGTGTCCCAGGGATTGTGATGCCAAGTCATGGGGCTCTGCTCCTGCACGGTCCCATCAGTCCCACGGCTGTCCTGTCCAACATGCTCTTTCCCTTCTAAAGACAAGCCGAGGAGTCAGCCCTTCTCCTGTGAGTGACCCAGAGATCTGCTTCAGGGTAAGAAGCTGCTTGGCCCAAGGCCTGGATCACATCGCTGCCCAGGCTTGTGGTCATCACTGCATGGCCTTGCTGGATGTCCTGGTCACCACGATTTCCCCCAGGCTGGATCTGAGGCCCAGGTGGACAGGGCAGGGCTGTGGTTTTTCTGGCAAGAAGCCTGCTGTGTCCTGTCTCACCACGGGTCAAGATTGCCTCTTCTTGGGTCCCCCTGCCCAGCCCTGTCCTTCTGCCCATTCCTCCAGGACCTGCTGTGGTGGTGGGGTCAGTGGAGATGGACAGCAGTGGGGCTTCTCACTCAAGTGCTGCTCCTGTGAGACCCATTGTTCTCTGGGGCAGGCAGCCAGAGAGGCTTAGGGTTATTTCTCGTTATCTCCAGGCACCTGCAGTGCTGCTGAGGCAGATTAGCTGTGGCGGTTTCTCTAGCCTGCTGTTGCCTCATACAACTGCCTTGTGTTTGGAGGTTGGGGCAGTGGTGGTGAGTCTTGGGGGAGGCTATAGAATGGTGTTTCTTTCATTATCATTAGGAATATCTGTCGCTGTTTATCTGCCTTCTCTTTCCTTCGTGTTATGCAACCTCCTCTTGAGATGTCGGTGGTTGTTTTTCCAGGGTTGATGTAGCAACAGAACTCTTGCTGGTATTTCCAGACCCTCATGGCTATAACATCCAACGTCACACCTGTCCCCCTCTGATTGCATTAGGATCCCCAAGTACTTTTCCACTCCATTAATGAGCTAAGGTGTTGAGCAGGGACTGCAGCAAAGCCCTGGGAAGATGCAAGCTTGTGAATGGGCTGGGTGCTGGCAGCTCTGGTTCGCGTGGCCAGGGGAGGATCAGGGCGGGTGACTCAGGGCAACTGAAAGTTTTGTCCTGGGAGAGCAGCCTGGGATCCAGGTCGCTGGGACCTGTTTGTCAGGTTCCTATTTTTGTTATTCACTAGCTCAGTATTCCTGAAAACAAATTGTGTTGTGTCACCTGATTGGCATCATCGGCGTCAGAGCATGTGAGAGCGTCCTGTGTGGCGAGCCTGTTTGGGTGGCTGGATCTCAGCTCTGCAGTGACTGGGCTTTGCCTCTGCTGTCCCAGTTCTGTGGCTGCTCCTCTTGGGCTGAGGAACAGCTGAGGAGCCCCTGGAACAGCTCTGGTGCTGCCTGGGGACCTGCTCCCCACCAGCTCCTCCAAAGCCAGGGCAAAGCACCAGAGCCTTCAGACTCTCATGTGTGCTGTGTTTTGTGTGTGGTGGCTCTGGGCTGAGCCTGCAGCAGGGACTTCATAGAACTGTAGAACCTTCCTGAGCTGGAAGGGACCCCCAAGGATCATTGAGTTCAACCCCAGCCCTGCCCAGACCCCCAACACCCCCAGCCTGGGCATCCCTGGAGCGCTGTCCAAAGGCTCCTGCAGCTCTGGCAGCCTCGGGGCCGTGCCCATTCCCTGGGGAGCCTGGGCAGTGCCAGCACCTCTGGGGGAAGAACCTTTCCCTAAATGCAGCCTGAGCCTGGCCTGGCCCAGCTCCAGCCGTTCCCTGGGTGCTGTCCCTGTCCCAGAGCAGAGATCAGAGCTGCCCCTCCCCTGCCCCTCGTGAGTAGCTCTCAGTGTGCTCTGCCTTCAGCCTCCTCTGGTCCAGCTGAACAAGTCAAGTGACCTCAGCTGCTCCTCATATTGCTTCTTGTCTAGACCCTTCACTGGGCTTTGGGACAAAAATCCCTGGGTTTTTCTCTCCAGCTGGCCCCCTCCTGCAGCAGAGGTGAGCTCTGCTGGCCCCTGGCTCAGGCTGAGGGCTGATGATGGTCCCTGGGTCACCACTGGGTTGGGGTAGCACAGGACAGAGTCACTGCTGGGTGAGACACCCTGGTTATATAGAGAGGAGAAAGAGCTGGCAACAGGCAGATGCAGGGGCCCTTGACACAGCTTGAACATCCTCGGGAGGCTGCAGACAGTTCTGGGGAGAAGGTACCTGTGGCAGGACTCTGCTGTTTCCTTCATCTGCAACATCGTTCTGGAGCTGGATATTTCTTCTTAGGCCAAGCTTCAGCAGAAAAACCTGCCAGCTAAACCAGGGATTTCACTGATAGGTAACTTTTTTGCTTAATAGCAAACCAGTCACATGAAAATATTTTTTTTATTTTGAAGAAATAAAGAAACAATTTTTTTCTTGCGTCATCCATTCTCCTTTTTATCATGGTAAAAGCTGTCAGGGAGCAGGATCTGCTTGTGATCTTAGAAATACAGAAGAAAACATCTGTTGGTGATTGTGGTGAGAGAAGCATAGCTGTGCCTATCTCACTGAGCAGCCCTGCTGCTGCTGCTGCCTGAGCTTTAGTGATCTTGTCATGTCACCAGGGCAGTGTGACAGAGGCTCAAGCAGCACTGCTGGCCTGGTGCACATGGAGATCAGCCAAAGCAAAGGGGTTTGTGGCCAAAGGAAGGTTGGTTCTCATGTGGACAGGTCTTCTTTTTACATGAGGAAAATCGTCTGGATGCTTAAGTGAATTATTCACTTATTGGGAGTAAGCTGAAAATGTGTGCTACCCAAAAATGCACGTTCAGTGGCCAGTATGCACTGAAATCCATGGGAGCTGTTGGCATATGTGATGTTAGGAAAACAGCTCGTGTTGCTGCTGCCTTTGTCAGGATTAAAACTCAATTGCCCTTTTTGGGAACACTGACTGCTGAAGGCATCTGTTGTGTAAGGGACAAGCTGGTGAAAGTAGATGACAGTCAGGTGGGGAGAGAAACCCTCCTCCTGCTGCCACGGGCCTGCTGTGGGCTTGTGAAAGGTGCTGTAGTTCCACCCTCTGCACAGTGTTCTGGCTTCAGGGACAGGGTTAGGGTTAGGGTTAGGGTTAGGGTTAGGGTTAGGGTTAGTGTTGGGACAGCTGGTGCTGTGGGTATGGGGGGTGCAGGAGGGGTGGGAGCAGCATCCCTCCCTCCTCCCCCACCCTCCTCCACTTGCCCCATCCATCTCTCTCTGCTGCTGAATTTATTTTACAATTATTATGAATTTATGACAGGATTGTAGTGACCAAGAAATCACCAAGGCTAGACTCTGAGGTTCTCCTGTCACTGAGGGCTCCCTGATGCACCCAGCAGAGACATGAGATGGTGCCAGTCATAAGTTGACATCCTTTAAATATCTCATTTCTTGACACCAGTGATGGCATGTGCTGCCAGTTCTGGCCTTGGCAAGGTCTAAGTTGGGCTCTGCAGTTGAGGGCATGAAATGAGTTTAGGGAAAAGCTGAGGGTCTGAAATGGGAAAATCCACATTAAAAAACTACAGTCCCTGGGAGACACCAGTGTAAGGCTGGGGGACAGCTCTGCATGGAGTTACAGGCCTCTCACCTGGGACAAAGTTGGAGGTTTTGGGTGAGATTTGGGCCACCACACGTCTTCCTGTGTTCCTGGCTGTGGCTTGGTTGTGCTGCACTTTTCAGCAGCACTGTGAAAGCATTGCCTTATCTTGGGGTGAGGTGGCTGTTGTCCTGAGGAAACAACACATAGAATTGTACTCCATGGCTGCATTTTTGCAGGCAGCTGAATTGCCTTCTCACTGCTGTAGTTTTCTGATGCTTTAGGGACTTCCAACATCACTCACAGGAGCTCATCTGGTGCTGGAGCTCTTGATAAGCAGGGAGGAAGGGCACTGGGCTGGGAAGCAAGTTCTCCTTCTTGCAATGGATATGTGGCATTAATCTGCTCCACTATATCTCATGTACCCTCAGCCTTGGAGAGCAATCTGGACCAGCTTCAAGTTTCCAGTTCAGTGGTACTGCAGTCCCCTGCCAGCTGTGCTTCAGAGAGTCTCCAAGACAAGGTTCAAAGGGCTTTGTGCCTCTGAGGTCCTCCAGAGCTGAGCAAAGAGGAGCACCAGGCTGGAGCAACCAGGAGCAACAGCAGGAGCCACGTTGTGTCCAGGGCAGTGCAGCCTCACCAGTGTCTGGGACCTCCTCTGGGCATTTTCAGCTGGTTGCTGTCAGGTAGGAGGGTTTGGACTGGGCTTGGACTCAGGAGCTCTGGCAAGGTCCAGCATGGATGTGGGCCCTGCAAAGTAGCCCAAGGCAGCAGAGAGCTGCTGCTGCTCTCCCCACATGAGCAGCTGATCCAAGCTGCACAGGTTTCTGCAGCATTCCCAGCTAAAATCCCCTTTCCCAAAGTTGTATGAGAAATTCTGTTTCCTCCTTGAGGTGTGGGAGCAGGTGACACAGCACACAGGCTTTGCAGGCACTCCTGGAATGATCACCATCCACTGGAGACAACATGGGAGATGCTTATGTTCCATGGGTTCATCTAGATTTCAGTGTGTGTTTCATTGTCTCTGCTCCATGGCCACGGGGTAATGCTTTTGAGCTTGTGGCTGGGTGACCCAGTGTCACTGCTCAGGAATGTGGCAGGTGCTGCCCATGGTCTGGACTGTGCAGCATTTGGGTCCCTGAGCTTTGGGTGTGTGCTGGATCAGGTGATGTTGGGGGAAGGGGAGGATGAGGCAGGTGAGGGGGTCTGTGCACAGGGACGTTTCTGGTGTCTGAATGCACTTGCTGCTCTCTCAGGGCACCCACTCAGGTGCTGTCCCCAGAGCAGCTGCCACAAGATATTGTACCTGGGATGTGGTAAAGTCCGTGGCTGCACCCTGGAGTGGTCTGGCCGGAGCATTGTGTTAGAACAAAGCTGCTCCAAACCTGCAGATCAAGGTCTGAATCACTGCAAAGGTCTGCTCTGCTCACTGGGGCTGCCCACACTCGCCGTGATGGCAGGGCTGGGAGCACAGGTCTCACCGGCAGAGACAGCCTGCTGTGAGCTCTCAAGTCCTCCACCTTGACAAACCTTGCTGAGGCATCCTTGCCTTGTCCTTTGCCTCCATGGACTCCTCTCCTGGGCCAGGAGATCATCTGTCCTCATCAGCTCTGTGCCACAGGGAATGGTCATCTCTTGGGTCTGAAGGGTCCCAGCTCTCTCAGCCTCTCCTCATAGAGAAGATGCTCCAACCCCTTCATTTTTTGGCCCTGTCTGCTGCAGTAACTCCATACCTTTTCTGTGTTGCAGTCTGTGCAGCAGTTTCTGGGCACCACTTCTCAGAGATCTTGAGATCTCCTTGGGCTTCCAAGTACCTTTGGGAATGCCTTTGGGAGGATTGTGCTGCTGCTGTCTCATGTTACACTTGCAATGTGCATTAGGGAGCTGGAGCCACCGTGGGTGCCCATGTCCTTGGTGCTGCAGCCACCATCATCCCTGGGGTCTGCCTGCCCTGGGTGCCCCCTGTGCTGTCCATCCACCCACTGCTCCTCACTGCACCCGCCTGCTCTGGGCTCTGAGAAGTGTGGGGTGTGCCAGGGGTTTTGTGGGCCTGAGCTGTGCCTGAGCAGGAGTGTGAGGCATACCTGGGTTGATGTGGGGACTCCCAAGGCCAGGACAAAGATCACCAAAGTAGGTGGGAAGGTCCACTGGAGACAACTTGAGGTGCTGCAGCTGTTGTGTGCTGTTCTGTACAATGTGTGAGCAATGAATTAAACATGGAAGTGAAAGAAGTGAAGAGAGGTGGCCTTCCCCTGCTAGTCCTTTTGTGGGGTGAAAAGTATGGGCAGGTTTTGGAGCCAGTGACAGCAAGGAGCAGGAAGAGGAAGTGTGAAGGATTATAAATATCTGTCTCTCAAGGGGCAAAGCAGTGAGATACTAGTTTCCATGAATAGGCTCCTGGAGTATGACACTCTCTTCCCTCTTTCGTGTGGCTGTGCTCCAGATAACAGAAACCACTGCTGATTTCCTGAGCTCACTATCTTTGTCATAAAAACCCCAAACAGCAGCAGTTTATAAATAAGGCTTAAGAAATAGAGCTGCTATTCTGAGGAGCAATGAAACCAGCAGCTTGTCCAGCTCAATGGTTCAGTTCTGGCTCACAACAAACTAGGGCCATCACAGAAAGAAACCTGAAGCCTTTCACAAAGAGGAAAGTGGATCTGGGCTGCAAAGCAGGTCATGGAAGTGCTGTACAGAGTCAGGGTCTTGGCTGCCAGAGGCTACCTGCCCCTCTCACTGTGCTTAACTCTTCCTAGAATTACAGATTCTCCTGAGCTGGAAGGGACCCACAAGGATCATCAATCCAGCTCCTTGCCCTGCACAGGACAGCCCTAAGAATCCCACCCTGTTCCTGAGAGTGTTGTCCAAACGCTTTTTGAACTCCCAAGCTCCACCAGAAAACCTTCCTGCACCCTGGCAAGAGCCCACAGACACAGCTACACCAGAAAACACACGGCTTCTGATAGCCTCTGCTTCTGCAGCCTGGCCATTCCAGGGCTCTAGGCTTTGTACTAATAGCAGTGGATAATGCTCCATCTGGATCTGTGTTCTACCTCAGCCGGATGCTGAGGAAACCAGGAGCTGAAATGAGTGCAGGGATGTCTGCTGAAGGTTTTCTCAGAGCTCACGCTGTGTTTCTGGCCAAAGGCTCAGCCCTGCTCTGGGGCTTTTGGGTGCTGCTCCTTCCCTGCTCTGGGGTGTGAACCTGGGCCAAACTGTGCTGCAGTGCTGAAACCAGCAAACTTGTGTGGTGATTTTTGGCTCAGTGTTGTCCTGGCACAGAGGAGCAGATCTGATGGGATGGCTGTGAATGGGGAAGCCCCAGGGAAGGGAATTCCTGAAGCCCCAGCTCTTTGGGAAAGATATGGATCTTATGGACTGGAGAGTGTTTTGAGATGAGCAATCATCAGCAGAGCCCTGAGAGCTGGAGGTGCTGAAGTTTACCCTGGAGAACAGACAGCAGAGGAAGGCAGGAGAAGTCTTCAGATCCACAGAGAGGGTGGAGGATGGATCTTTCTGCCATGATCGTGGTGCACATCATCACTAAGAGGCTTCAGCTGCAGGAAGGAGGATTCAGGTGAGACTCAAGGAAGATTTTCCTGCCTGGAGACAACTCTTCATCTTGTAAGAACTTTAAAATAGGACAATACAAGGATAGCTGAGCTACCTGAAACTGGAGGGCAGGCCTGTCTTCATCCAAAGTCCCTTCTAGTCTCAAGGTAATGCCACATCCTGTCTATGAGGTTCTGTGGTCTGTAGGGTCTCTTGTCAGGGTGTGCTGAGAGTCCAGATTCTCTGCCCTTTGCAGCTCTCTGTGTGTAGTTTTACAGTTCACGCCAAGAGAGGACCAAGCTGCCTGCTGCCATGTGGAGCATCCTGAAGCAGCTTCCTTGAGGGCAGACAAAAAGTCTGTGCAGATAGCTGTGCCACCCAAGACTCATCATTATTTGTATTTTGAGAAGGTCGTGTATCTTGGGGGTTGTTGCTGTCAGGGCTTCACACTGATGAGCCTTGATAGGAGCTGCCTGGCTCACAGGCTGTCCCACAGCCAGAGCTTTGGGTTTCCACAGGGCAAGATACGAGGGGCAGAAGCTTCTGCTGAAGGCCTGGTCAGACTCAGGCAGGGCAGGCCAGTTTTATGCTGGAAATTAACAAGCTCAGAGTGTAACAGGGAAGCAGAGCCACCTCTTCTGGAAAGAAGGTACACTCCTGTCCCATCCCATCTCCCATCCCATCCCATCTCCCATCCCATCCCATCTCCCATCCCATCTCCCATCCCATCTCCCATCCCATCTCCCATCCCATTCTCTCACCCCCTGGTCTCCAGAGCAGTGAAGCCTGGAAGAGTCCCACCTTCACAGAATTCACAGAATTCACAGAATCACAGAATGACCAGCTGGGAAGAGACCTTCAAGATCATCGAGTCCAACCCATTCCCAACACCTCAACTAAACCATGGCACTGAGTGCCACATCGAGTCTTTTTTTAAACACATCCAGGGGTGGTGACTCCACCACCTCCCCAGGCAGACCATTCCTGTATTTTATCACTCTTTCTGTGAAAACTTTTTCCTAATATCCAACCAATGTTTCCCTTGGTGAAGCTTGACCTTGCAGGAAATCAGCCCCTACTCTTGGTGCAAGAACAGATGATTTCCAGCATGTTGCCAGCTCTGGCTTTTGCAAGCTACAGTATTGACAGAAGAAGGAGTTAAACAAATAGTGTCTTCTGCTGTAAGGTTTGTAATTGCCGGCCACAAACCACAGGCAGCTTGGCCTGGCTCCAGGTGAGAGACCTGTGCAAATATTCCTGGGTTAGAAATCATCTCCAAGATGCTGCCACAGCTTGGGCCTCCCAGAGAGGATGGAGAGAAAACGGGTTACAGGCAAAGGAGGATCATCTCAGCACAAGCTGGGATCATGGAAAGCTGCTCCTGCTCTCCAGTGCTTCATCTTCTGCAGCTCCCAGTTGCAAGCAGGAATTTTCAGACAACACATTAGCACCTATTCAGAGAGAGAAGGGCACCAGGTGAAAGAAGGCTGTACGGTGTTTGTTGTCAGTCCCTGTGGGCTCAGCTTTGAGGAATGACATTAGCAAAATGGCAAAATCCATGCCAGTTTGAGTTCTGTCACATCAAAAATCGTTTCCATGTTCCCTACTGGTATTTTGGAACTGACAGCTCATTGCAGCTATGACAATGGGTCCTGCTAATCCAAAAAAAAAGTCCTGAATATGGAGCTGTAGCAGAGATTTAATATATATTTCATGCATTGTGCCCATAAAGGAAAATGCTATTTAGTGTTGTCCTTCTTGGTTTCCTTGTTTGTGCCCCTGACACTACAGATTGGGATGGGGTGGGATGGGGTGGGATGGGATATGGGATGGGATATGGGATGGGAGATGGGATGGGGGATGGGATGGGGTGGGATGGGATGGGATATGGGATGGGATATGGGATGGGATATGGGATGGGAGATGGGATGGGGGATGGGATGGGATGGGGTGGGATGGGGTGGGACGGGATGGGATAAGTGGAGAGAGTGCAGATGGATTTAGTCATCTGCCACCTCCTTTCTCTGAAGCAGCAAAAGCCTCAGGGCTCCCTGCTCTCCCTGTGCTGCTGTGGAGCTGGGACACAGGAGGGGTAAGCAAAGAGCACTTTTCTGGTGGACTGTTTTCAGCCACAGCAGGTTTGTTAAACATGACAGCCTGCCTGTCCCTAAAAATGGGTCTGATTCCAGTGGAACAGCTCAGGAAGGCCCACCAGTGGACCCAGCCCATGCTGGCCATTTCCAGCTCAGCTGGGAGAGCCAATTCCACATCCATGGTGGAGGAACAAGGAATAATGGTTTGTCTCCTCAGCTGAGCGATGTAGCAAAGCCTCTACTTTCCTGTGCCTGAGGCAGCACTGACTCCCTGATGATTTTCAGGTAACAGCAGCACTTCCAGACACAGATTCAGCACAGCCAGCTACCACAGGTTCCCTCTGGCTTGCAGCTTTCTTGGTGAGGAAAGGGTCCAGCAGTTTAGCTCCTGCAAGGAGCTGCTGCTCTGAGAACTGGGCTCTGCATGTCCCTGTGTCCCTCTGGAGTGGAAGGTGGATAATCCTGGCTGTGTGCCTCTCCCAGCCACAGGAGAGCTTTGCTGGGCGTGCTTGGCTAGCTGTAGGACTGAGAGAAGTGGAGCAAAAGCACTGGTGGGGTCATTTGCAGTGAGATGTGGAAGGATCATCACCCACTGTGTCCTGAAGGCTGACTGCAGGACACAGCTGAGGGCAAGGGTACCTCCAGCTCAGGTGGAAATGAACATTACTGGGCTTGGAAGTGGACTCATGTTAGGGCCAGAAGTGGCTGGGAAAAAATTCCTGGAACTGCTATTGCCTCAGCTCATACAAACTTCATAAGAACTCATGGAACTGGGCCAGATGAATCAGAATTCATTCAGGAAAGAAAAGTTCAGGGTTGTAACTGAACCTGTTTCAGAGCTCTTCCAGAATGAATTACTTCCAGGTTTCCTTTTGAAGTGGATATTTTGAAATCTCAATGTTTTCCTGCTGTTTATGATAGCAGAAAATGATCTCAAGTTCAGAACAGAAATAGAAACTTGGAATTCTCTAAAATAACAAATGCAAAATTTTGTTTCCAAAAATTGAGATGGAAGATGCTTCCAAAAAATGAGGTGAAAGTCAAACTCTGACATCCTGCAACTCCTGGTGGAAGGGATCTTTGTGCCACTTACAGAGAGATGTCCCAGAGAGATGAGCACATGTTGCCACTTGTCAATGAGCAGCTTTGACTCTCCTGCTTTTCTTCCCCTCCGTGCGGGGCAGCAGGTTTGTTCTCCCGTCCTGTGCAGCAGAGTCCTCTGTGCTTTGGTGGTTCCTTGCTCAGCTGCCAGGTGGGAGCAGCCTTGATCACACAGATCGTGAGGAGAAAGGAGGAGAAAGATGGAAGAGGGAAGAACATGGTTAAAATGGTGGGAGATGGAAGGAGGAGGAGACAGCGGAGAAGGTCAGAAATAGTCCTGGAAAGGCTCCACATCCCATCTCTATACTGGAGAAGGTCCTACAACGTCCTTCCAGGACCTGTGTGTTGGGAATTCATCCCGAGGCACCAACTCCCAGTGCAGCTCTGGGTGCAGGAGGTTGTTTGTGACTGAGCGTAGGTTTTTCCCCGAGTTTGTGCACGATGCTCTCAGGGCTCTATAAATACCACGGTGCTTCCTGTGGGCTCTGTGAGGAGGAAGCTGTTTCCCCGCTGGGGAGGAGGCAGCAGCAGCCTCAGGGTGCAGGCAGTGTGTGAGTTGGGGGGCAGGGACTGGGGGCACACTGCACCATAGCCCTCCTCATCCCCAGGCAGGACTGGCTGCTTCCATCCAGCCCAGGTGGTTGCTCCAGGCTGGACTGGCCATATTTCAGCATTTCTAGAAAGCAGCATGTGGGGAAGCCATGGGGGCTTTCTGGGAGTCGAGGCAGGAGGAGAGGGGTGAGCATTCAGGAGCTGACAGCAAGGTTCTGCTGCGGGCTGACCCAGCCCTTGTCTGACTGAGGGGTGAGGAGATGCTGCTTTGAATGATGCAGGAGGTGACACTCCTGGAGAGAGACTTTTGGGGTGGCTGCCGTGGGTTTGACTTGCTGATATGTCTGGCAGCCCTCAGGGAAGCATTGCACCCAGACAGGAACAGGCAATGTGTCAGGGGTGATTGTTCCCAGGCTACAAACTGCTGATGGGAGTACCTGGTGAGCCATCCACAGGCCACCCTGTGCTGTCCTCAGCAGACTCCACAGCTGCTGGATGTTCTCTGGGGCTGCACCGATGGTATGAAGGCTTCAGCTCAGTTCTGGACAGTCTCTGCCATCTCCTCTGTCTGCTTCCAGTGCTGCCAGCTGTGGCTTTGCACGGCTGTTTCTGCAGTGATGTCCTGGCTGTCAGAGCAGCTGGCCTGGGGTCTCTGGGGGAGCTGCTGCTGCTGCTGCTGCCCCTGGGCTGTGCGGAGGAGCCCTGGACTGGGAAAGGTGGGCACACTCCAGGGCAGGCACTGGGCCCCACAGCCATGTTTGGGGATGTGTCCAAATGGGATCTCTCTCTTGGGAACAGGGTAGAAGGACTGGCCAGGGCCCCGTCCCCGTGCTGCTGTTGTGGGTATTTCGGGCTGCACTGCCCAGGTGAGCACGTGCTGGAACTGTGGGCAGCACCTCAATTCTTCTTCCCTGCCCTCCATCCCCCAGAGGCTGGGGAGATGTGCCTGGTCCATTTGTGGGCACCACAAAAACCACTTTTGTGCTCTTCATGCCTCTCCAGTATTTCTCCACAATGTTTTGTAGCTACTGAGAGTGTTGCAGCCTGGGACTGATGAAACCCTGACAGCATTTTGAGGGACACAGCTGTTTGGGTTCCTCTCTAACATTTTTCAGTGGCACTGAGTGGTTCAGAGCAGGGGCAAGGAGGCTTGCAGAATCACTCATGTGCTGCTGTCAGATGTCTGTAGGTTTTCAGCCCAGCCTCACACTTAGAGCAGGACTATTCCCAGCACTGTGTCTGCCTTACTTTTGAAAAATCCCAAGATGAGGATGGGATGAAGATCTCTCTTCCCATGTGGGTGCTAGGTTTCCCTCAGCCTTCTCTTTGCCCTGCTGGCTCAGCCTCTTCCTCCAGCCCTGGTTCCTGGACCTGGCCCTCCCCACTTTCCTCATGTCCCTCCTGAACTGGGGTCCAGTGCACCCCATATTCCAGGTGTATGGAAGACAATCCAACAGGGCAGATAATCCCTTTCCTCAGCCTGCCAGGCACATCTCATCTCCTGCTCTCCAGTTTAAGGTTTGCCATATTTGCATGGGTGTGCTCTGGCTTCTCCTACACCAGGCAGAGCCATGTCAGAAGGAACCCAGCTGATGTTGCATGCCACTGCGAGGGGAACTCGCCTGAGGTTTAGAATTTGGGAAGCCCCAGGGCTCAAGTTGAAAACAAAACCTGTACTCACAAAAGCTCTGGTCTCCGAGGAAGCTCCATCCAGAGCAGATGCCAAGCTGAGCCTTAGCTGTCACCTAGGAAAAAGGGTCTTGGGTGGAGACACTTGGACAGAAATGAACTTTTTCAGGCTCAAGAACAGATAGCAAAGTACACCAAGCTAATTTTCCCATAATTTTTTACAATTATGCTCTAAACGACCTTTAAGCCAATTTGAGGATACAGGGGATATTTTTCTTTGACTGGAAGTGGCAGCATTGTATTTACAGCTAAAAAGGAGGCTTGACATGGGTGCAGGGATCAGGTGAGGTGGGGGGGGGGTGGGGAAGTGACAGATTTTTAAATTGAAAAACTGCCAAAATTGATATGTGTTGACAGAATGTTTCTAAGTTGTAAGTACTGCATTTCCTAAGACAAGGGAATGTGGGGATGTGGCAGACAGAGAGAAAAGCTGCTCCACAGCATAGCCCTCATGGGGAGAAGGTTTCTGGGTTGGGGCTTCAGTCTTGGCTGGTTGTGTTTCCCCCATGAAGTGGGAAAAATGTGTAGGATGGGGACAGGAGCCGGGGAGGTGTGAGGAAACCATCCAGAACTCTTCCACAGAGCAGGTTCCCTTTGAGGGAAAGCTGAAGAGACAGAAGGGCAATTTGAGCCTTTGGTCAAGATCAGAGGATGGGGAGGTTTTCCTGAGCCCATCACTGAGGGAAGTTACTCTGTGATGAGGAGCTTCCCTGTCAGCTGAACATGTGTGCTGAGTAAAACAGCTAAAAAGGAAATAATAGGAAATATATATTATATATGGGAACTGCTGCAGCCAGAGCTCTCTTTTGGGATGTGGTAGCAGCACTTGCTCTGCACATGCAGTCACATTTCTCTGACATCCGTTGCCTCTTCTTTGCGGAGTGGCTGATGGCAAAATACTGCATGAGAAATCACTCCTGGCTTCCCACTTACCTTGTAAGAAACAGGATGGGCTGAGAGATTGCTTTGTCAGACTTGAAGAAAACTGAGCAGAAGGACAGACTTTTAGGTTTCTACTCACTCTCTCCAGCCCAAAAGGTCCCTGAATCTCTTACCTGTGCAGGTCTGTGTTAATCCACACAGGCTCTGGGTAGATTTCTGCCAGCCCTGTGATTTGGGAATGTTTCTAGAAGCTCTGTTTCTTCATTCTCTGTGTGTGATGTACAAAGGGCACACCATGGCTTGCACTCTTCTGCAGGGTGGCAGCTGTCTGGTTCCTGGGGATGGACCCTCTGGGAAACAAGGACTCAGGTACAGCTTCTGCCTGGTGTCAACAGGGCTGCCTGGTTCTTTGCAAGAGGAAAAAAAAATGTGTTCTGCAGTGGAAAGGTACAGCTTGTATTATGCCAAGGACAGAGTGAAAGGAAGGAACAGCGAGTGTGGCAGGGAGGGGATGAACTGTCCCCTACACAAGAAAAATCTCCTCTTTCATGCATCCATTTCACTCTGTGGCTGGAGCTAATCTGAGTGGAGGCTTCCACTACTCTGCCAGCGCTCCTGCCCTTGGTGGTGTCTTCCTGCTTGCCCCTGTGCCATGCTGGCTGAGCTAATTCAGGGAAAAATAACCTTGAAATGTGCTCTGTGTTGGGCCAAATCAGCCCTGTGTGATGGCTGTTTGCATGGCCACAGACAGTGCTTGGTGCAAGGGAAGGGGCTGGGAAGGCAGGTCCTGCCTTGGCAGAATTAGTGGGGTTTGAATTGCAAGAGGACTGACTAGGGTTGAGCAGAAAGGGGAAGAAATTAGTCCACAAATCCCTGGAGCTGGCTGGCATCAATCCAAGCAGTCCCTGACCAGAACCCAGCACCCACCGAGCTGCTGAATGACATGCACCTGGCCTGAAGGTAAATATCCTTGCTCTCTCTTGCTGGGGTTATTGGTAAAGGTCAGGGTCTTGGGGGAGTCGCTGCTGGCTCTGCCTGAACAGTCTGGAGGTGCATTGGGACTGTTTGTCCTGACAGTACAAGTGGGCAGATCTGGGATCAGGCTCTGCTGATTTTGCTCAGAGGGACAGGAGGAAAGGAAGCAATTTCTGCAAATTTAGTAAGAAAGTCCTTAAATCTAATTGCTGGAAGTGGTTAGAGAGGCTGACAGGCTATAATCAGCTTCATGACTCCTTTCCAGCTCATCAGCAGTGCCAGTGGTCCTTGGCTGTGCTCAGGCAGCTCTGCTGCAGCATGTGAAAAATGAGAGCAACCCTCACCTACCCACTGAGCAATCTCACCTGTGAAAGCAGCACTGCACAGGCCAGAGCAAACAGCAGGGGTGTAAAGACCTGGATGGGGAGCAGTCTACTTAGATGGGGTGCCCAGGTTCAAAACTTGATGATAAAATGCTTTCAGAAGCATTTATACTTCTTATTTATATTGTTATCTATATTTATTTATACTTATTTATGCTGTTATTTATACTGTTTTACTGTTTATTTATACTTATTTACACTGTTATTTATACTCAGTTGTAGCAAATGGGAAAGTCAGGGCTAAAGTCAGGTTTAAATTGCAGTGACCCTTTCGAGAGATGAGTTTTCCTAATAACAGTGCTGTGGCTTCATGCTAATTGAGAATAAGGAGTGACACAGCTGTGAATGTCAGGAGTGAGAGCTGTTGCAGAAGGAAATTTCTCAGAGGGCTAGAGGCAGATAGGCCTGTTAGTTCTGAGAAAGTATTCTTGAAATGTGATGTCTCCCTGAGATTTTAGAGAGTTTCAGTATCAGAGGCTGAGAGTGGGTGCTGTTCCTCTGATGGGATCAATGGTGGACACGCTCCCTGACACCACTTTTCTAATGGGTATTTTCTGCATTAATGTTAACCCATGTGCTAATAAATAATTTTCTTGTAAATTTTCAGAAATTTCATTTTTGCAGCTAGAAAACAGTTACTCAGAGAATTACAGAATATTATGTGCTCTTCAGATGTCACCCTGACACGAATGCCTCGGGAGAGGGGACTGTATTTCAGCCTAAATGACTGAGTCACCAGGACACAGCTGTGTTGTGAGCTTGGTGTGGGGTGACAACACATGACTTAATGTGACGTAATGCAGCAGAGAATGACATCTAAACCTTTTATCATGGGGCTTTTGAATGTGAAGTGGCAGAAGTCAGGCACAGGTCGAACCCCATTTGCAAAGGGCTTCTTCTCATCACTGAGGAGCAAAGTCAGACACTGTGCTGGTGCTGCTGGAAGAACTTTTCTGCCTGAAAGCAGAAGGTTTGAACTGCAGTGGATTGAATTCCCTCTGGCTCACTTAAAAATCTTGTCCTTAATTCCTTTATTACAAATCATTTGCTGTCCTTTTGCTGCTGAGAAACAGAGCGGGAAGGGGCAGCTGTTCATCAGGTGGAGCTAGGAAAAGACATGAGCCTCTGGGGAAGCAGAGGCACCAGTGAGGTGCAGGGAAATGGGGGTTTTTCTGTCCTTAAATTTCCAGAAATGCACAGCACTGACCAGGGCAGGGACAGGTCCCTCCTCAACCATCGATTTCAAGCCCTCAGTCATCGGCAGCCTCACCCTGACCTGTCCTGGGTGGGAGGTGTCTGACACCCTTCAAGCTCCTGCTTCTGTTTTTGGTTTCCTGGAAATGCCCTGAACAGTCAGGAGATCCTGAAGCCCTTTGCAGGACAACAGGGAATGTTTCCAAACAGAGACAGGGCAGGGTTAGCTGACATGTTAGGAAGAAATTCTTCCCTGTGAAAGTGGTGAGGCCCTGGAACAGGGAAGACACAGAGAAGGTGGAATTCTGGAACGCCTCCTTTGCCTCAGTCTTTACTGCTGAGGTTGGCCCACAGGAGTTAGAGAAGGGTGAAGAAAGGAAGATTTCCCCTTGGACATGGATGGCTGGGTTAGAGATCAGCCAGGCAGACTTGACACCCATAAATCCACAGGCCCTCCTGGCATGCACCCATGGGTGCTGACAGAGCTGGCAGAGGTTGTTGCTAAGCCAGGCCCTGTTTGGAACAGCTGCCCAGGGAGGTCATGGGTCTCCCCCTCTGGAAACCAGGAGATTCCAAATGCTCCTGGATGTGTTCCTGTCTGCCTGCTCTAGATGACCCTGCCCTGGGGGATGTTGGACTGCAGGATCTCCAGAGGTCCCCTTAATAATTCTGTGAGCCTGTGATTCTGTTTCCCAGAGCAGCTGTGGCTCCCCATTCCCTGGAAATGTCCAAGGCCAGGTTGGACAGGGCTTGGAGCACCCTGGGATAGTGGAAGGTGCCCATGGCAGGGGGTGGAATGACACAAGCGTTAAGGTCCCCTCAAACCCAAACCATCCTCTGTCTCTAACCCCTGGGGGTGGCTTCTCTGCTGAAGCTGTGAGTATTTGGCTGCTGCTGCTGCTGCACGTGAATCAGAGGCCTCCACCATCCCAGACATGTGATGCCCTGGGCCTCAGTGGTCCCATTAGTACAACCAATAATTATGTTGTCCTGTGGCTGAGAGTATATTATCCATGTGCTATTTCTTTTATCAACATTCAGATCAACTGGGATTATACCAGTGCCCATAGTTTTCCCTTTTATCACCCTGGAAAGTCACATGTGGAGTTTGAATTATCTAATGTGATGGGTTGGAGTTTGGTTCAAGCCAAGGCAGCACAGAGGTCTAAGAGCTGTAGGGCCAAAGGCCTGGCCCCTGTTCTCTGCAGGGACTCTGGTATCCTGCTTGCCCAGCAGGAACAGGCCACAGAGCAAGAATCCAGCTGCTCCCTGGGCAGTCTGGGTGGCTGCAGGGACGTGGGGGTGCAGAACCCACCCTGATCAGCCTCCACGGACTGTCTGATAAGGGCTTTGACTTCATGCAGTCCAACTGAATTGCAGCTATTCCCAAATTCAGGTTATACACTGGGAAGATCCCCAAGTGCTCAGAGACTGCTGTGAAGAAAAGATTTTAGTCCCTTAGGGGCAGGATTCCATTCAGACGGAATTTGAAGAGTTTTATTCTGATGTTTGTAACAGACACAGGCAAAAGTGGTGATTTCCCTACATGTGAATAAAACCCCTTGGGACTGGCTGAGCTAAAGAATGAGCTTGTGAGAACAGAGAACCCAGAGAGGATTCACCTGGATCCTCCCAAGGCCAGAGCAGTTCTTGTTCTGGCTCTAATGAGAGCTGGACGACACCTTGCTTAAAGCATCCTGCAATTTTGGCTACAAAGCACCACCCAGGGTGGTGTGAGTTAAGGAGCTGAGTGAAGTCTGTGGCCACGGTGAGTGTAAACAGGCAGAGCCACAGGGAAGTAGTTTAAAGCTTGTGCACGAGAGATGATGGCTGGGATGAGGTGCTGTGATGGGGAAGACCTGGTTATTCCCAGGCACCACAGGATGCAGGGCACAGCACCAGAGTTAGTGGCAGGGCAGAAGAAAGAGAAAGCCCTTTGGGAATTGGATGAGAATCTGGGTAGGTGTAGCAGAAACATCCATCCCATGGACAGACCCATTGCAAAGTGCCCCCTGGGTGGTGTTCTGCAGTGATTCAGGATGTGCCAGCAGCAGCTGGGATGAGTGGCTGGGGTGGGGCAGCCAGGAAGGAGCTGGCATGGCACAACTGGTGCAGTTCCTCTGGTTCCTCCCCAGTCCTGTTGCTGCCCTGTGAGATGTTTTGCTGGAACACGCTGTATGTGGAGCTGCCCTGGGGTGGTTCTCTGGGAGGGAGCCACGTATGCACTTAGTTATCAGCTCTGGTGAGAAGTTTTCAGGCTGGCCTTTCTGTGGGGATGGCAGCAGCCTGATCCCAGGGACAGTTCTCTGGTAAAGCAGGGAGAGCTGCTGTACCCAGTGGAGTCTCTAGCAGGTCCCACGAGGTTTGATTTACCTTATCACTCTTACAACTACCTGACAAGAGGCTGTAGCAAGGTGTGGGTCTTCCTCTTCTTCCAGGCAACAGGAAAAGAGGACATAGTTTGCACCAGGGGAGGATCAGGTTGAACAGCAGGAAGAATTTCTTCATGAAAAGAGTGGCCAGGCATTGGAAGGGGCTGCCCAGCAAAGTGGCGGAGTCCCCGTCCCTGGAGGTGTCCAAGGAACATCTGGAAGTGGCATTCAGTGCTGGGTGACAAGGTGGGGAGTGGTCACAGGTTGGACTTGATGATCCTGGAGGTCTTTTTCAAGCTAAATGAACCTGTGGTTTTGTCTCCCATCTGTGCCACTGGCCCTTTGCAGCCTGCCCTGGGAATGTGGCCCTGCCAGGGGCTCTGGGCTGCATCCCAGGAGCTGGGAGGCATCTGGCTGGTGTGCCAGTGCAGATGGGATGCAAACAGCACTGGGGCACTTGGAACCTGTGCATTTTACCAGGCTCAGCCAGAGAGAGGAGTCTGGAGGATGATTTTGTGGTGCCCAGTGCCAGGGTGAAAAATGCATGCAGAGGTTGGGGCCTGGCCAGGCTGTCCCTGGGTGTGCTGGTTTTGAATTAGTTGAGATTTGGTGAGAAGGGTTCTGGGAATGGCCAGGTGCCTCCTGTCCCTTTGGCAAGCTCTGAGGGAGAATCTTCAGGGGAAAATAGTTGATCTTACAAAATATGCCACGGGCTCTCGCTCCTGGGTCACACAACCCATCATTCAGCTTGAAGGAAGCAGCTGCCTCCCTGACAGCAAAGATAATGGACATCCAGTGCTCAGAGCAGTGTTTGAAGTCCTAATTAATGCCCAGATCTGCAGGTCCAGCTTCCTGGAAGAGTGCTGGGATTAGTGCAGAAAGAAGGATGCTCCCTTCTTGCTGTGCCCTGCGTTGCTCCCCTCCAGGCCTGGAGCCATGCTGCTCCAAAGGGAGTACAGACCCATCCTGGCAGCTTATATCAGCCCCAAAAAAGGGCAGCTCCATGTAGCAGAGATTGGGAAGGGAGCAGGGAGCTGCAATGAAGGGATATGGATGGGACATGTAATGATATGAGTCAGTTCTCACAGGTAAGTCCCTGTGCTGTCCCTGCTGCACACATTCCTGTGAAACTGTGGGCACTGGGAGAAGCACACAGGCTGTGACTCAGAGCAATCAGCTCCATCTGCATATTTTTACATATGATCAAATCTTTCTGGCAGTCCATTTAGAAGGAGCTCCACTGGAGCAGGATTTTGTGTGACTGAAGGTCCCAACTTCCCTGTGGATTGCTGGCCCCAAAGGCTCAATTCCCCAACTCTGCTGATGTGAAGGAGACTCTTGTTCTCCTTTGCTGCTCGAGGCCATTTTTGGGACATGTTGCTTTAACGAGGGATGAAATTGGTGGGGAACACTTGGATCCTCACCTGGGCTCTCTCCAGGTGCCCATAAATGGATGGCAGATCATTAGAGTCACAAACTGGCCTGGCTCACTTGGAGTGGTTCTGCCATTGCAGAGCATGAGTTCATGTCTGAGCTATGGAAACACAGAGGCAATCAGCTGAAAATACACAGTGGAAACCAAGGGAACCTATAATTAAAGGTTAAAAGTTGCAATTAATGCTGCCTATGTGAGGATCTCAGCTTCTTATGGAATCCAGACACTTCTGCCACTCCCTGTTTCCATGGGGCAGGCAGAGAGGGCAGCGATGGCTGAGGGTGAGAGAGCAGGTGGGCTGGGAAGGGACAGCACCATGCACACACCCACAGAGCTGCTCAGACATGTGCAAGGATGTAAACAAAACTCATTTGTATATTTGTTCTCACAATATTTCGGATTTTATCTGCTCCTACCAAACCATGGGTAGGTGGAATGAGGGATGTGTGCTCTGCTTGGACACAAGTGTCCAGAGCAGGTCAGCCACATGTTTCTAAAGAGCAGATCTGGAATAAATTCCAGAAGGTACAGCTGTGATGAGTAAAATGCATCCAGAGAAGCCAAATTATCTCTTTCTTGGGTGCTGTGTGAGGGGTCTGTCCCAGGGATCATTCTGAAGAGCAGCTGCAGCAAAGAGCTGTGCCTTGGTAGAAGCTTCTCGATGCATCTGTGTTGCTTTGCAGTTGACCTGTGGAGTGCTGGGAAAGAGGGAAGCTCTGAACGGGTGCTGAGGATTAGCTGTGAGTTTAATGCATTCACTTGGAAATCAATATTAACCCAGGCTGTAAAACTGTATTGACAAGTGTGGGTAAATAGAACCGTCTCCAGCTGGGAAAATGAGGTCTGCAAGAGGAAGGTGACTGGTTCATGCTCATAAAGGAGTCAAGGACAGTGCCTTCTCCACCCTCCACTGGATCCTGGTTACCAGCAGGATCACAGGATGAACTTAGCTCTTATAATGTGCAGGTGAGCAAAGAAACAAACTGTGAAGACACAGACAAGAAGAAGCCTGATCTTAAAGAGGAGAAAAAGCTCCAAGTTTTTCTACTTTCTCTGGAGTTACATTGAGACCAACTGTCCCTCATAAAATTGGTGCAGGTTGATTTTTGGAGGCATGTTAACTTCTGCATGAAACTCCCTGTTTCTTGTCCTCACCCTTGGTGGCCAGCAGCATGCTGGTACCTTTCTCTCTCCTCTTAGGGTGAAAAGGGGCCATGTGTCTACAATGAGTTGAAGGTCACTGCTTCACAGCTCCATTCCTGACATTCACTTTTCAGGGGATGAGGCTGTCAAAGCCTTCTCCAAAAATGCTCTTCTTGAGGAGGAGACATTTGTAGAAAGTTTTTTTGTGCTGTGGCTGTCATTATCTGCTCCTTCAGGTCTCAGCCCGAGATTTAGACAGGCCTTGAAGGCTGGAGAGCAATGATAACCAGAAGCCCTTGGGAAGGATGAGTTGATGAGGGAGACACAGGGTCTTCACAATACTGCATTGCAGAAGGACAAGAGACAATGGTCAAAAATTGGAAACTGCAGTTTCAGGATGGATATGAGGAAAAACATCTCTGCCACGAGAACAGTCAAGTGGTAGAATAGGTTGCTCAGAGGTTTTGCAGTCTCCAGTCTTGGAAATTCTCTAGACAACACTGGGTAAAGCTGTGACAGCCTGGTCTGATCTCACAGCTGAGCATTGAGCTGGAGGTTGGACTAGAAACCTCCAGAGGTTCCTCCTGACCTGAATTCCTCTGTAATTCTGTGAGCCTAAGAGCAGAATGGGACCACCTCCTCAGGGATCTGTGCCAGAAGGATCTGGGGTCTGGGATCTCCGAGGACAGGTCTTCAGAAGAGCTTCACGGTGAGACAAAATGTAACAGGCCAGTATGGAATCCTGTGCATGAGCAGGGCCAGGTGGGCGTCCCTAAAGCCCTGCTCCCCTCCGTGGTAGGGCTGAGCAGGCCAATGTGTGGAAGCACACACTGCTCCATGTTCCCTCTTGACCCTCTGCATGCTTTTATCTGCAGTGGGATAAGCCCAGATTGTGTCTGGGGATACTGGGGCCTTTGCAAAGTGTCCATTTCTTATCTGGGTGTCTTTTCTGCCCCGTGTGGGAGAACTGAAAGGCACCAGGAAGTCAGAGTGAAATGGATGCTGTAACAATAAGCCCTTCACACTCTGGGAAAGGCCTGCAATTCGAGATTCTGTGCATGATTAATTGCAGTGTTGGAAAAACTCCCTTTCCTTGCACTCAGGAATTCCAGGTGCTTTTGGGGATGCTGTGGGTTTGTCTGCTGTGTGTTCCCAGAAAAACACCATTTGATTTGGGAGTTTGGGCCAAAATGATGGACACCAGAATAACCAGAGTTTCTTTCTTCCAGGCTGTGAAAAAGGCACCCTTTTAAGAATCAATAAATTTGTATGCAGATTCCCAGCACATGAATAATTCATGGCTATAAGAAAGGGGAAACACTATAGTGGTTTGATTATGCAGTTGGTTTAAATAAGCAAAATTAGTTGTTAATGAGATCCCTATGCATATTTAGGAAAGCTGAATAATTTATTAAGAGCCAAGAAGTGAGGCTGGAGAAGGGAGGAGAAAGCCAAGCAGCTCTTTTGAGATTGATTGTGTTCCTGTGCTTGGGGGATAAGAGGGCACAAATTAACCCCTTTCTGAATAAAACACAAGTAATGCACATGCTGTCAGGAAACAGCTCTGCAGAGAGACCAGGTGATGTCCTTGCCCTGACTGCAGAGGCAGGCACTTGTACAATAGACTATGAATTAAGGGTAATCGTTAGATGGCATCCCAAATGTCGTGCAGTTCAGGGCTCTGCAGCCCAGGGACATCCGTTTTGTTCCAGTCTGTGATGAATCACCAGTCTAACAAGGAGAAGTACACTTTCCAAGCTCCTAAATCACAAATGCTGGACAAGGAGAGGGACTTTGCTAGGAAAGGAGAAAAAAAACCACCAAACCCAAACCAGAAAAGGATCCTACCTAACTTTTTCCCAGTATTTTCTCCTAACAAGGGCAAATTATTTCCCTTTGTGAAGCTCTCCCATGTGAGTAATATCCATGATCCTTTGTCTCCCATGCCCAGGTGTGCTGGGGAAGCACTGGTGCTTGCATTCCCCTACTGTGGGAGCTGCAGGCAGAGCAGAGGGGGTGATTTTGGGAGAGTCACCTGAGGTAAAGATTTTGCACATGCAAACCCATGCAAGTGTCCCCTGTGTGGACCACTGGTGCTTTTCTATGAGAAAAAAGAGAGCTGTGCTCTCAGCTAGTGACATCTACAGATGTGCAGGTGTGGGATCTGCATGGGCCTTGGGGGTGCCCCAGCATTTGTGTCAAGTAGGTTTATAGAATTATGGAATTGTTTGGGTTGGAAAAGACCTTTAAGGTCATCAAGTCCAACCATTCCCCTGGCACTGTCAAGGCCACCACTAAACCATGTCCCCAAATGCAACATCCACACAGCTCTTAAAACCCTCCAGGGATGGTGGCAAGTCAGGGTGAAAGAAGAGAGTCTGGAAAGCAGAAGGGAGTTGGCTGGAAGTCTCCTGTGCTGAGACGTGTGGCACTGGAGAAGCTCAAAACCCCTCCTCAGATACTGGACTGTGCCTCTGCTGTTCCTTCCAGGATGGTGCAGAGTTTAACCCAAAGTGACACCACCTCCCACAGCTCCTCTGTCTTCCTTACCCTGAAGAGCTGGAGGAGCCTTAAACAGTGTGAATGGCTGGAGGGAACACTCGTGTTTCACCTCTTTGGCTCTCAGTTACACTCTGGGACATCTGCCCTGAGCTCACCACCAGGCTTGTCTCCTGCCCTGGGTGCTCACATCCACAGTTTGTAGACTGATGCTTTTGGTGCAGAGATACCCCTGTGGTGGAAACAGGAGGATAATCCCTGCCAAACCACCAAAACACTCCTTCACTGGGCTCCTGGTCACTGCAGCATGTCCATATCTCCTCAGATCCCTGTGGCATTCACGGCTAGTGTCTGCACGGTTCAGTGCTCTGCTGCCTGGGACTGCCCAGGAGGAGATATCCCAGCGTCTGCCACATGGGAACCCTGGATCTGGTCTGTGTTGTGCCTTTGCCCAGTTCTGCATGTTGTTCCAGGCAAAGTGCACCTTGGGAGAGAAATGAGAAGCTTGGGGAGAGGCCAGATAAGTGACCTACTAAGAGGTGATCAGGAATTTCAGGAGGAGATGTGGTCATGGGCTGTGTGTGGCTGCTCCCAGTTCCTGTGCTGGTGGCTGGGCTGGGAGGAGCTTTGATCTTAATCAGTGTGGTGGTCTGGTCACTCTCTGAATGTGTCGCACCCCTAAGGAGTGTGCAGCCCAGGAATTTGTCCTGTTTGTGTGCAATAAAGGTGCTGGAAGAGATTCACAGTGCGCAGGAAGTGGGTTTTCAGTCAAGAAACAGGAACAGCCCTTGAAATGCTGAGCTTCCAGAAGGATCAGTAAGGTGCTCAGGAGCATGGTGGGTTCACTGCTCATCAAGAGCAGCCCCTGTGGCCGCTCTGCTTCTGGCAAGAGAGTCCTTGCCGTGTGCCAGCCAGAGAGGAAGGACGGAAGCGAGCAGCGAGTGCCAGGTCACGGCTCAGGTTGCGCAGCTGCTCCTCAGTGGGGACAGCAGAGCCATGGACCTTGCCCTGGGAGTGGGCACAGGGAACTCCCCTGGGCTGCTGGCTCCTGTGGGAGCTTCTTTTGTGACCTTTGATCTCACCAAGGTGTCTCTCTCCTGTGCAGGATTTGTTGACTCGAGCATCAGTTGTCACCTGCACAGGAGCTGCTCTCCACGTGCCCACAGCTTTGCCGAAGGCTGTTCCTCAGCTCTGGAGCTGACAGCCGCCCTGGGCCAGGGCAGGTGTCCATGGTGGAGCCTAGGGTGGTCATAGCAGCAGAGGGATTGGTGCTGGACCTGCTCCTCTCCTGGAAGACCATGTGCAGCTTCATGTTCCCTGCGGTCCCTGCGGCGCCTGGATGTGCTGTGGGAGGTTACAGGTGCCCTCGGCCCTGGGGACGCTCGAGGGACAGAGGGCAGTCAGTTTGCACTTGTGATAGGAAAGGAAACTGTTTTCTCAGGGAGGTGGCATTGGACTGAGGGCTAAATTGATTTCCATAAATATTTGAGCAAGGCTGAATTATTTATGACCCTCTGGTGACACAATAGAAGGAACCGATGGAATCGTCTGTGAATTTTCCAGATGATTTAGTTTTAAAATTCTGCTCGTTATTATTTATGTGGGTCAGATCCCCCTTTGCTTCTGGCCAGGCCTTGCACATGAGTAACATAAACACAGAGTCAATATACAAATCTCTCCCTTTATCCATCTTAATCTGCCAGTCAGTAAATGAGCAGCAGCCTTGGTGTTTGATTCCCCAGGAGGACTGTAATCAGAAACCTTTGTCATTCAAATGGTACAGAGGAAAAGGAAGAATGAAGGAAAGAAGAAAGAAAGATAAAGTAAGAAAGAAGAAAAAGAAGGAAACAAAGTAAGAAGAAAATTAGGAAATAAGAGAAAAAAGAAAAAGAAAAAGAAAAAAAGAAAAAGAAAAAGAAAAAATGAAAAAAGGAAATAAGAAAAAAGGAAAAGAAAAGAAAAAAGAAAGAAAAGAAGAAAAGGAGACTCGAGGAGACTCGAGGAGAGGAGAGGAGAGGAGACTCGAGGAGAGGAGACTCGAGGAGAGGAGACTCGAGGAGAGGAGACTCGAGGAGAGGAGACTCGAGGAGAGGAGAGGAGAGGAGACTCGAGGAGAGGAGACTCGAGGAGACTCGAGGAGAGGAGACTCGAGGAGAGGAGACTCGAGGAGAGGAGACTCGAGGAGACTCGAGGAGACTCGAGGAGACTCGAGGAGACTCGAGGAGAGGAGAGGAGACTCGAGGAGAGGAGACTCGAGGAGAGGAGACTCGAGGAGAGGAGACTCGAGGAGAGGAGAGGAGAGGAGACTCGAGGAGAGGAGAGGAGAGGAGACTCGAGGAGACTCGAGGAGAGGAGACTCGAGGAGAGGAGAGGAGAGGAGAGGAGACTCGAGGAGAGGAGAGGAGAGGAGACTCGAGGAGACTCGAGGAGAGGAGACTCGAGGAGAGGAGACTCGAGGAGAGGAGACTCGAGGAGAGGAGAGGAGACTCGAGGAGACTCGAGGAGAGGAGACTCGAGGAGAGGAGACTCGAGGAGAGGAGAGGAGAGGAGACTCGAGGAGAGGAGACTCGAGGAGAGGAGAGGAGACTCGAGGAGAGGAGAGGAGAGGAGACTCGAGGAGAGGAGACTCGAGGAGAGGAGAGGAGAGGAGAGGAGAGGAGAGGAGAGGAGAGGAGAGGAGAGGAGAGGAGAGGAGAGGAGAGGAGAGGAGACTCGAGGAGACTCGAGGAGACTCGAGGAGAGGAGAGGAGAGGAGAGGAGAGGAGAGGAGAGGAGAGGAGAGGAGAGGAGAGGAGAGGAGAGGATGGTGGAAATTGTCCTGGGTCTGCTGGATCAGAGGGGGATTTTGGATCTGGACCCAGGTGAGGTTCACCATGTTCCTGTGGATTGAGTAGGGGTGTTAATTGCTGAACAGCACTGAAAGTGGGTGTGAGGTGTCTCTTTGGATCTGTGTGCAGAGGTGGAGCTGAAGTGTATTAATGAAATGGCTTTGAACCCTTAACTGACAATTGAAGTGGACTTCATTTACCTAAGATCAGTTCACATTCACTTTTCTGTTCACTTAAGCTGATGAGAAGCACTTGTGAGAGCCTTAAGTGGTTTCCTCTTCACAAGAAGAATAATATTAACTTGAGTGGGAGGCATGTGTGAGAGACATGTCAAGCCTTGGCTTTCCCAGAACCATGCAAAGCAAACCCCATGAATAAACCCAATTCTACTTACACCCAAGAAAATCCAGTTCTTAGGTTCACCCAAACTTGCCTTACGTGGGAACCTATGGATAGGCCGAATTTTTTTTGCTGGTCTGCAAAGATCAGAAGTTTGGGGAGCTGAAAGAATTACAGTAAGGATTAGTTTAGGAGGAACTTCTGGAGATTCCTGGTCCCACCTCCTGCTCTGTGAATAACTGGCTTAAAACCTTCAATGGGTTTCTCAGGCCCAGTCCATCAAAATTTTGAAACTCTCTGAGGATGAGGAGTCCACACCATCCCCGTGTGTCTGTCCCAGTGTCAAACCATTCATGTTAGGACAGATGAGTGCCTGCCAGAGGACATGTCCTACGTTTAGTCTCTAAAACTGGGACACATTCCCTCCTTCTTCAGCACCAGAGACAAATCCTGAACTGCTCCTTCTAAATGGCTCCTGAGTCCCTTGGACAGGTCCATGTGAAGCAGAGCAGGAGCCTGGAGCAGCCAAGCCTGGATCAGCCAAGGCTGGAGCAGCCAAGCCTGGATCACCCAAGCCTGGATCAGCCAAGGCTGGAGCAGCCAAGCCTGGATCACCCAAGCCTGGATCAGCCAAGGCTGGCCTCCTGTGCTTGCTTTGTTCACAGCCACGTTCTGTGGCCCTTTGATCCCACGTGCAGCAGGTGTGCATGGGGCAGGGCAGCTCTCCATTCCTCCAGCCTCTCTGTCCTGACATTTTTGCTGGCTCAGGAGAAGCACAGCCCCTACTACCCTCAGCTTTTGGTCCGAGGGTGACTTTAGAAGGGGTGTGTTTCTCAGGTGGGCAGGGATCTGTTCAGGCACACTTTGCTCTCTCAGAGGTTTTGATGATCTCTTGTTGCAGAGATGGAGACATTCCCTGGTCCAAGCCCTGTCCTCCATCCCAGCAGCCATGTGCAGGATGCTGGGGATGTGGGAATGGCCCAGCTGTGTGTGCTGTGTAAGCAGAGGCAGAAGAGCTGCTGTCATCCAGTGTCCTTGGCTGGCCACATCCTGCCTGGCTACTCATTAGCCAGGTTAAACACAGCAGGGCCAGGATGCTTCAGAGTGTTTCTCTGTGCCAGGACTGGGTGGTGGCTCCTGTGGGGCTGAGCTGGAGGCAGCCCCACACTCCCCAGCCCCACACCTGCCAGCCCCACCTGCAGTGACCTGTTCCCATCCCTCCCGTGGCCCACAGGATTGTCCCACATCACCATTTCACAACACAATCAGAGCTTCTTCCTCTTCTACAAAGGAAACTCTGTAGGACCTTTTGCACCCTGTGACCATTGTTGTCCTAACTCAAAGCTGTTCAGATACTGATGCTCTCCATCCCCCAGAGAGCTCCTGGTCCCCTTGTGCAAACCACCCTCCTGAAAAACTGCAGAACCAAGGGTAGGGGAGCAGGATGTGGATAGGAGTCACCAGAGGTGTCACCTGTGGGGTGACTGCGGTGTCAGGGCTGGCTGCAGAGGTCAAACACAACATCTCTGAGGTGGAATGGTGTAGGAAGAAGTGAAACAACTCAAACCTGTGCCCAGGAGCTGGGGGAGTGATGCTGGGGGTTTGCTTGGCACATCTGGGGTTGTTTAGCCTGGAGAAAAGGAGACACAGAAGTGACCTTATCACTCTCTGCAGCTCTCTGAAAGGTTGCTCTGGTCAGGTGGGCTTGATCTCCTTCTCCAGGCAGCAGTGACAGAACAAGAGGACACCATCGCAAGCTGCACCAAGGGAAATTTTGGTTGGATATTAGGAAAAAGTTTTTTACAGAAAGGGTGATAAAGTATTGGAATGGTCTGCCTGGGGAGGTGGTGGAGTCACCATCCCTGGATGTGTTTAAAAAAACAGTTTATGTGGTACATAAAACATTTTATGTTGTTGAAGTGTTAGGGCTGGGCTGGACTCGATGATCTTGAAGGTCTCTTCCAAGCTGGTGATTTGTGATTCTGTGATTCTGTGATTCTGTCACCTTGTGTGGTATACCAGGGTTATCCAGGCTTCACATTCAGGGTGTGCTCTGGGGGGGTCTCATTGCAGCAGCTCCTCGTGGGGTTTCTCCTGATGGCAGCACTGACCTGCTGCAGCCAGGGCTGTTTCTGAGGGCAGCAGGGAGAGCACAGTGTCCAGTCTGGTGTCATTTCTCTGGTGGCTTCACCCGACAGGACTACAGTGCTGGCAGCCACTGCCAGGATGCTGAGTCCACAAGGATCAAGTCTAACTCCTCACCCCAGCCTCATCCAGACCACTGCCCACCACCCAATACGTGCAGGACCTGAGCAGCTTGTCCTGAGAGCTGAGCTGCCCATATCCTAAACCTGCCTGCTGGGAGCAGAGCTGCAGGAGTAGCCACTTAGCCCCACACAGAGCTGGGGGGATGATGTGAGGTGGCCTCCCCTGCCTGCCAGGGGCCAGCAGGATGGTGTCACAAGGTTCCACAACACCCTTCAACACTCCCCCACCTCTGTCAGTGGTGGGCATGGCTGACAAGCCCTTCAGAGCCCTGTTCTGCCCTTTCCCCACAGCCCAGCAGGAGCAGGGGAGCAGCAGGTCCTGGCAGTGGAGCTGCCCAGTGTGGGGACAGGAGGTTCCTGCAGGAGGAGGTGTGTGCTGGCCTGCACTGCTGCCTCCTGATGCTCCTTGGTGCAACAGTGCAGGGCAGGGGGAGCACCTGGCTGCTGTGCCAGCCCTGCTGTCCTGGCTGGCACGAGGGTGGCTGCCACAGGCAGCTGTGTGGCTGGTGCCCTGGGCTGAGCTTCCCAGGGGCTGTGCTGCTCTGCAAAGTCACAGATGCCTGGGATGTAGGGCAAGGAGGTTACACCTCCAACGCCCAATTCCTACTCTCCTGACACCATTGCTGTTGGGAATACAGGGAAATCAGGAACATTTGGGGCTTTTCCTCTTCTACCCTCCATACAGAGACTTCCCCACCTTCTCCCCCAAGACTGAATCGGTGCATATCTCTTTCTGGGATGTGGCTGTGTCATCCAGAGACATCTGTGCTCCCGGGAAATGAGAGCTGCAGCTTCCCTCTTTGTGGCAGTGTGGGCAGGGATAGCCTGCAGCGGTCACGGGCAGTCCTGTACAGCCCTTCTGCTCTCTGCCCTCCTGGCCCAGGAGGGTCCCAGGGTCAGCCAGGCTCTTTTCCTAGAGGCAATTAAGCAGTTGTGTGCTGTGGGGGTGGTGGGGTGCCTGCTGTTCATCCCCTTTGTTTTCTGGGAGCTGCTTTTGAGAGGAAAACAGGTGGATGCAAGGGGATCTCAGCCTGCTGAGAAGTCACAAGGCACAGACAGCCCCACACCAAAGTCCGACACTCCACTCCACCAGCGCCCTGGGCACCTCATACTGCGGGAAGGGCACCAAGGACCAGCCTGCTGCATTTTCTGCTCCCTCCTCAGCAGCCCTTGCTGTGTGCAGGGGAAAAGGGCCTGGGGACCACGGGCTGCCGAGCCTTTGGCTCTGGCTGGCAATGGACGTCTGTCAATGTCACATGAGCCGTCAGGAGACAGATGGCATTTTACTGCCTGGCTGGAAATCGCCCCTTTCTTTTCTTTCCTCCCTTCCCTTCCCTTTTTTTTTTTCCCTTTTTCTTTATTTTTTTTTTTTATATATGCCGTTTTTGTGCTTAAAAGAAACTGAGAGGGAGTCTGAGGGTGAGGAGAAGCAAGGCTGCTTGCCTTTTGAACTGCTACCTGAAGCTGGCAGAGATCATCTCAGCCTGGCCAGAGCCACAGCCCCCGCAGGGCTCAGCCACGAGTGGGGAGTGGGGCTGAGGAACAGGGTGCAAGGGAGAGGCAAGGGGGTGGCTCTTGGCAGGAGTGGGTCTCCAGCTTGCCCAAGCAAAACCACACTCGTTGGCTGGGGCCTGGTTGGCTCCTGATTCTCTGGGGGAGCCCTGAGGGATGGGGTGAGCTCTGAGGGATGGGGTGAGCCCTGAGGGATGGGGTGAGCCCTGAGGGATGGGGTGATCTCTACAGGATGGGGTGAGCTCTGAGGGATGGGGTGATCTCTACAGGATGGGGTGAGCTCTGAGGGATGGGGTGATCTCTACAGGATGGGGTGAGCTCTGAGGGATGGGGTGATCTCTACAGGATGGGGTGAGCTCTGAGGGATGGGGTGATCTCTACAGGATGGGGTGATCTCCAAGGGATGGGGGAACACAGCAGGGGCACAGCAGAACTTGGGCAGTGCTTCCTGCTAGCAGGGCATGAACCCTTGAGCTTTCCTGCCTCACAAATCCCCCCAAGCCCTGTCCTGCCCTTTGCCCACAGCCCACCTGGAGCAGCAGCTCCTGGCTGTGCAGCCCCCCAGGGTGGGGACAGTGTGGGGGAAGAGGTGTGAGTTAGGCTGCAGGGTGAGGTTCAGGCTGGGTTCTGGGCTTCCACAGGGCTTGATGAGGAAAAGCTGTGGGGTTGGTGACAGCAAGTTGGACAAGATTTGAATTAACTGTTTCAGCCTCTGCATCAGGGCAGGGCTATGGACATAATGTCAAGGAGTAAAACCACATTCTGTGAGCAGCAACACGTGGCTGCTGAGCCCTGCTGAAAGTCCCACAGAGACTGACATCCCTTTGTCAGTGCAAGGTGGTGTAATAGGAGAAAATCTCCATGCTTGATCCATGCCCTCCTACCTTTGCTGGCTGGGAAGAAGTGCCTGCTGTGCAGGGTCTGGAGTACTGAAGGCTGTGGCACAGAGCAAGGAAGTGAAAACCCCACTCAGCATCTGGGCTGCCAGCCTTTGCGACACTGCTTCTGCCCTGGGAATCGCTTCTGACTCCTGCTAAGGGAAAACCCCAAAGGTATTTGGGATTCCCTGGAGTTTTCGTAATGTTTCCTGCTCAGCTGACGTTAGAGTGAAAAAATTTTGGGGTGAAGTCAGCTGCTTTCCTGCCTAATCCCTCTCTCATGTTCTTCTCCACACTCTCACACCTGCTTTGACAGGTAAAAGTTACTTTTCTTCCCCTTCAAGTCCTTCCATGGACTGAGTCCCTTGCACCTGCCCACCAGAGACTACTCCCAGCTGTGGTGTTGTCTGGTTTCCCTCACTTGCCTCTCATGTTTTGGGCTTTATTCTGTTCTCCATGGTGGAGGTAAACACCAGGACAGCAATCCTGTCACCTCTGCCAAACTTTCCTCTGCTTTGTCCTGCTCTCAGGAAAACCTTGCACATACCTGAGGCTGAGCACTGTTCCCTGGTTTCCACAGGCTCCTCACCTGTGCAGAGGCATGTGTGCCTCATCCAGGAGCCAGTCCATGGGCTCTCCAGAGTGTCCAAAGTGACTGCACAGCTCCTGCCACAGCTCTGCCCTACTGCCCAGGACATCTCCAGCCTCGCGTGGTGCTGTCCCCATCACCAGTGCAGTGACAGGGTGCCACAGCCCAGGAGTGAAGGGGGAGCTGCTCCAGAAACTCTTCCCTTCATCATCATCATCTTTGGAGGAGATTTGTCTGATGGTTTCTCTTCTACCACTTGCCACTTTATCTCTGGACTCTTGCTGCAGCAGATTTTCAGAGCCCTCCAAATATTTTGCTACTCAGAGCCGTGGGTGAGGTCCCCTGACACTTCTGCTGAAATGGGAGGTTGGGTGAGGAACCTCTGGAGTGCCTGGACAGACCAAATCTGGACCCTGGGGAAGCTGCTGGGTGTGTGGAGTGTATGCAGAGAGGCACCAGGCTGTGGGTGCCACATCTCTGCTGCTTCACAATCCTCTCTCACTGTTGGTTTGTCCTGAGTATTCAGCTGGTGTGGGCTGCTGCCTGGCTCGAGACAGATTTTCCCTATCTGCTAATACAGATGTCTTCACCATTGGAGAGACCCAGGGCAGTGAGAAAAACCACCATGTGCAGGATTTAAAGTGAATAAAGTGAGAGATGCTGGAGCCTCCCACTCCATCCCTGCTGACGGTCTCTGAGCCTTGGTGAGATCTCCCTGAAGCACCCAGGGCCCATCCCAGAGGCACTGGGCTGTCTCTGAACAGTTCACCTACAGCCCCCACTCACTCAGGGAGTTGGTCCCACTGTCACCCTAAAAAGGTTTGAGTACCAGGCTAACGCATGCCAGGGTCCAGGCAGTATTTCATCCTGACTATTTGGGATTTTTCTCCCCATTTATGACTCACCAGTCTTCTCTCAGTTACCACAAGAATCCCCATGAAAGATTTCCTGCTCCACACCTCCTGCTAGCCCAAAGTGTGGCTGTTCTTCCCGCAGCTCTGCAGCTGTGAGAGAGTGAGGAGCCAGTGCAGGGCTTTGTCCTGACCTCTGGGGAGCTCTGACACCAAGAACTCACACAGTGCCCTACACCCCTCCTGGAAAACACTCCTGGTTTGACTTTTTCTCAGGGAACAGGTAATGAATGAAGTGAAAAGCTGAGACTTGGATTGGAAAACAGAAAAATGGTTATGCCCCATATCTGGCATCATCGTGCACAAAGAGGCTTCTGCATTTCCATGGCACCAACCCAGACACCTCTGCCAGAAATTCACCTAAAAGCTCTTTTCAATGATCATCCAATCTTTTAATCTCCTCAAGAAGCACCACGCTAATCTGACAAAATCCCTTTCTGTATAACCATGTAATTGGTCCTAATTATATTGTCCTATTTTAATTCATTGCTAACAGAGTGGTTGGCATCAAAGGCAGACCGATGAGCAAGTGTGCCTTGAGCCACTATTCCTCCCCTTGCTCCACATGTGGCCCCTGTTACCTTCACCTGCAATTCAGGAACTCCCCAGGGCTGTGGGAGTCAGGGAACAGCAGCCACCTGCAGAGCTGCTTATCCAGCTTCTCACAAATTCCACAGAGAAATGAAAATACCTGGACTCTGTGACTGGAGATCAAACAAGGCAGGGGTCACCATCTTTTCTACCTGTCAGCCTGGGATCTTAGAAACAACCTGTGCTGTCTGCTCACCTTGCATCATTGTGGCAGTAAAAATGCTGCAGGTCACATCAATGCCATCCAGTTCCTTTGAAACAAGGAAATTTGTTTTTCCCCTTTCCTTGTCCTCCAAGCATGCCCTTGGTGACAAGAATCCAACTGGGTAACCACACAGTTGCACCTGGAGCATGGTGAGGATGATTTATGAGGAGGAAGAAGCATTCCCAGGTCCATTCCCTGGATGGGTGAGACCTGCAGAGCCACATCACAGCTGGCATCTGAGGACAGGAGGGGTGAAGGTCTTTGGTGCAGGAACAGCCAGGTTTGCCCTCTCCCTGGTTTGTAATTTGTAATTTGACACACATGGTTTGGTGCTCATGAGCAGATGCCAGCACACAAACCATATGAGTAAGTGCAGCTCCAATTATAACCTTGGTTATACTCTGCTGAATCACTGTCCTGTAGAGCTGAAGTTTTATTTCCCTGGCCTCAGTCCAGATATTATCTTTTCTCATAATGGGAAATTGGAGGGAATTCTCATCAGTCATGACTAAACTACGCAAAAATGAGCAGGAGTGAGGAGAAAGGGGGGCAGAGCAGGTTGGGAATGGCAGGCCTGCAGGGAGTTACATGCCTGGTGCCCTGCACTGCTGGGCCTTCCACCCTCCCCATGGCAAAAGACCTGGCAGGGAGTGGACTTCTCTTCTGGACATCATGATCTTTGGAAGGCCTGAGCTGGATGGGACACAGCCCTCCTCCAGCACCCAGGCTGGGAGATGTGCTGAGAGCTGGAGGGAAAGAGGGGTCTGTGTTTTATCAGGTGGTGAATAACCCCCCAGTGGAGCTTGCAAAGCAGCTTTTCCCTGTGAAATCACCTGGTGCACCCTGTTTTGGAGGATTAACTCTGCCTGGGGTTCTTCTGTGGGGTGCAGGGATCCCTGTCCAGGTGAAAAGTGCCCCGCTGGGCCCTGTGTCTGCTGGCTCAGGTCAGGACAGTTCTGGGATCTGTGCTGAACTAGTGGGTTCAGGAACCCACCCTGGTTTGGCTCCTAAGGGGGTGCAAAGTGGGGACAGAGCCTGTTAGAGAAGACAGCATTAACCAGTGTGAGCATGAGCTGCACTGGCAGCAGTGGCTGATGGACACAGGCTCTGCTCAGGGTTTATTTCCTGTGTTGCCATGACACAAACATTTTCTGCCTGTTTTTGTCACTGGCAATTATCATAATTGTTTGTTGCAAAGCCCACATTCCAGGGCAGAGCTGCTGAGCTGACCCAAACCTCAGCTGCTCTTTGCTGGGGTTTGCAGCTCCCAGCCTGGTGGGATGAAGCCCTGGACTTGGGGAACACCAGAGAGCTCCATGTGTGGAGGGAGTGAGGGGGAAGTTAACTTACAATCACAGAGCCTGTTTTAGCCCTGGCACCAGCAGAGTCCGAGGCTGCCACAGCCTCATGCCACCATCCTCTCCACCAGCCCCGCTCCAGATTCATCCCTGGGCTCTCCTTCCCACACCCAGGGCTGCCCTGTCCCTCCTGCTCTGTCCCGCTGCTGGGGCAGGTGGATGCTGCAAAGTTGGCTGGAATAAATCATGCTGGAGGAGCTGGAGGAGGGGGAGGCTGGTCCAGCTCACCCAGCTCACAGGAGGAAGCCACATGGCAGTGGCAGGAGTGGTGCCCATGGTCCCCAAGGTCCCCATGGGCACTGCAGCCCTGGGTGTGTGGCACTGGCTGCCCGTCCCTTGGCCCTGTCTGCAGCTGCACCAGCCCCTCCTGTCACACCAGAGCCAGCTCCATGGCCCTCCCTGCCTCTCACTGCAAACTTCCTTCCAGTTTATTGGTGAATTATCAGAGCAGAGTGGAACAATCAATGGAAAGGATAGCTGTGTGCCCTTGGCCTGATTTTGGAGAGGGAGGCTGATACACTGAGAGCACGGCTTGGCTGGCAGCAAAAGTAAGGCCATGTGCTGCCTGGGTTTCTGTGCATGAGAAGCAGCTGGAAACGCTGCCCAGGGCTTTCCACGTGGATCCTGACCTTCTTGTCAAGCTTTGCCAGTGCTCTGGCTTGTAGTGATGCTGGGAAAGCCATGCTGTGTTGGCCCTCATCCCTGCCAAAGCCTGCCCGGTTTTTCTCAGCAGCCTCTTGAGACAGTTGATGTGAGTGACTGGGATGTGTGACAGCAGAGGGGGAAGATTTTGCCAGGTGAGTTCTGGTGTTTCTGCTCTCCATCAAGCTGGTGGTATGGAGATGACCCTGTGAGAGCCAGGTGACACTGGTGTGACACACCTGGGCTGCCCCAAAACGTCCCATGTGTGCACAGACATTGGTCTGGTATTCAGGGCTCTGCCCCAGCCAGTGTGTGAGGTGGTGAAATGTCAAACCCTGATGTCACTCTGTTCACCTGTCCTGTTCCCCACCAACCCTCCCCACACCCACCTCACCCACAGACAAACGTTCAATTCCCCACAGAGTTTTGTTTGCTGCACCTCATAATTGCAGCATTTCTGCAGCAGCTTCAGCTTCCTCTGGGCCCTCCAAAAGAGAGAGGCTCCCATGCACATCAGGACCCCCCTGCTGATCCTGGCTTGTTCCCACAGAGGCTTTACTGAGCACAGGATGGAGCACACAGGAAGGCCAGGGCAAGCCACATCTCTGGTACACCCTTTGAGCAGGATTCTAATGAAGTTGCTCCTAATCTATGGCCAGGAAAGTACAACCTATGAGGTTGTACTGTTATAACACCTGGTTTGTTGCAAAACCACTGCAGAGAAAAGCTAGAAAGTCCCTCTGGGTGGGTGGGTGTTGGGGAACCACCTCTTGGGCATGAGATAAGAGGTGTCTGTGGACGCTTTCAAAGCTTTCTGACGAAAACATGAGAAACATGAGAGTCATGAGAATCATGAGAACACGAGTTTCTTGTGGATCTGTTCCTGGCAGAGGAGCCCTGAGTGGGGACTCTTGCACTTCTGGATGTGCCACCCATCACTGACCACCAGCCCATGAGGGGATGGCGGGGTCTCACCACAGCAGGAGTGAAGGAAGGTCCCAGTTATGATGAGGGTGGAGTGTGGGATATTGCCCCTTCTCTTGTCCCTTGCACTCTTCCCTGCAGCATGTGCGGAGGCTGGGGACATCATGTGACGGTGTTCAGTGTCTCCTGATTTTCCACTGCCTCCTTCCCTGCTCTGTAGGCTGTTTCCATGGAGAGATCCCAGGTTGTAAGTGCAGCCCCAACACTCCGGGGCCCAGAGATGAGGCATTGTTGGGAGGCTGGGCCGTCTGCCTCGTGTGGCTCCATTTATCCATCTGTGGAGCCTGTCCCTTCCTTGACTCATCCAGATACCGGAGCTGGGCTTTTCTTCTGTCATTGAAATAGCTTTGGCCCCTGCTTGCCCCCTCCCCTCAGCTCTGCTCAGCTCGGCATTTCCATAGCCCTTTGTGGAGAGCCACACTTCTGTTTGTCTGGGCGAGCAGCTGAGGCACGGGAAATGTGCTGGAGCCATTCAGGGGCTTAGTCTGGGAGGCATTGTACCTCTGAAAGGGATGCTTGGGGCATTTACATAAAAATGTGCTTGATACAGATAATATGAGTGGTTGTGGGGCGGGGGGGGTGAGGGACAGAGCTGGGAGGAGCCTCCCGGTGCCTCCTTGCCAGCCTCATTCAGCAGCAGAGGGAAGGTGTGCAGGGATGTTCCCATCTCGGCTGGGGCTGTGCAAATTGTTTCTTCTCCTGGGACAGAGGGAGATGACCAGGGTGGTGGTGGGGTTGTCTTCAGAGGAGGCGCTCAGTCTGTCCCAGTCCTCTGCTCTAGTCCTGTCTCTGCACCCCCACTGCGGGAGGCAGTCCCCACTGGGATGTTTGTCACCCTGAGAATCAGGCCTTTCGATATTGTTTTCATAATTTCTACCCATTTTCCCAAGAAGGTAACTATAAACATAGGTGTTTATACATTCCATTAAAGCTATGCCTTTTGATGGACATCTCTCACAGCCAGTGTGGTTGGGAAGGTGGTGACCTGACTATCCAATCCCTGGTCATGGTCAAAAACCTGTAAATACTGAAAGAACAAATAAACTTCTCTTCTTTTTTCACCACACTTGGAGCTGTGTCCGTGTGAATCATTTTGTGTCCGACAGTGACAGGATGTCTGTGTCCTCTCCAGGCTGTCTGGCAGGTGACAGCTCTGGGACCCCAGAAGTGCCCCCAAACCCTTCCTCCTTGTCCTCCAAGCCCGAGGCATGCTGAGCTCACCCAGCCCCTTGCCTCACCACTTGGCACCTGAGCAAGCTGGCTTTGCCCTCAGCCTTTCCTGAGGGACTTGCCATGGACCACATTTCATCTTCAGCAGCTCCCTTGACCGGGTTGGATTTGAGTAGCAAAGTGAAGTTTGGCCCTGCTCCATTCCTAAATTCACCCTGGGGTCGGACCTGACCCCACCAGGAATCCTGGTCACAGGAAAAAGGGCTGTGGGAACCAGAAGAGGAGAAAACACAGCTTGGCTCTGGCTCTGTGCTGCTGATTCTGCTGCAGTTCTGTGTGTGTGAGACCCCCCAAAGTCCAAGTCCCTTAACCCCTAAAACTCTTCCCAAAACTGACTCAAAGCTTACGAACAAAAGTAAAGTTTAGAGGTGACAACATATGCATGCCTTCACCTTGCAGTTGAAACCATTGAGCTGAACTGAAATCCTCAGGCAGTTGAACAGATATTTTTTCCATGAGGAAAATGTGACCTAATGGAATACTGAGACCTGGTACAGAAATACTGTCCCTAAGGACAGTTTTTCATGAAGATTATGATAGGTCCTGGGTTCCTCTTACACTGCAGCATTATTAAGTGTTGTGCTGGTGCCCAGAGGCGATGATGTTAATAAGCACCTAATTTTAGCAGTAATTTAGCTTCTGTTATAATTACCAGGTCATTGTA